>NC_135632.1:16685000-17310000 GCF_053574225.1 Canis aureus
GAATAGATGGAAGTTAGCCCAGAAATGAGGAATGTGATATCTCTCCTCAAGTAATTGAAGGTCCAGGTATGAAGTAGAAGTGACAGTGGCTTGTTCTATATATCCCTAGAAAGTAGCAGCTATGGGGAGACAATTTTTGGATCAAAATGAAGAAGACTTTTGCTATCATAAGAATCTTAATATGGAAAAGGATACCTCAGTTTGGAGTGATTTCCCCATCCCTGGAGATGTGGAAGCAGAGCCCATGAAATTATTTCTTGAAAATGCTATAGATGAGTTCCTGCTTTGCCTTGAGTGGGAGGCTCATTAAACATCAGCCTATTAGTATTCCTTGTATACCTACCATGTTCCAGGCACATGATCCTGGCCCTCAAGAACCTCTGTGTCCGGTAGAAGAAACACACAGTTACCCAACAGAGTGATCAATGTAGTGATAATAGGGAGTACAGGGCTAAAGAAGCACAACCCCTATATAAGGGAAAGCTTCCTGAAGGAGGTGCTCTGAGCTTAGTTTAAAATGAAAAAAAAAAAAAAAATCACGCAAGCAGTCAAGAGCCAGAAAAAGATTGGACTAAAATTACTGGTTTTCAGGCTTGTACCATCAATCAATATCATATCTGCATAGACTCTTGAGGAGCTTCTGGGGGTTGGACTATGTGGCTGCAGCTTCAGACTTCTCCCCTACTTCAAAAAAAAGTGTGGAATTATAATCTATTGTACATCTCAGGAATCTGCTTAAGATTTTCAATCAAATATTCTGTGTCTAAACACAAATCAGAAAACATTAAACTAGTATTTATATCCCAGAGTCTGTGCCTTCTAACCTGGATTATGATTCCTGGAGCTCGTGGCTTCATACTGGAAGTATGGAGGCAGTTTATGACGGGGAGATGTACCATGGAGCCCCAGACTCAACAAAGGGCCTTCTTGTTTCAGACATTCAGCTGTACTGATGAGTATTGGAATAATCAATCAGATCAGGAAACACTGAGTTAATTTCTTCTTCCAGACAGAGGCTGTGACTTTATAAGAGAAATAAAAATCCAAGTTTTCCAAGGTGCTAGCCCATGACGCGGTTTTCTGAGCCTTCTCTCATCATCGTGGGGAAAAAAAAATTCAGCACCAAGGACAGCACTTGACTCCAGGCGGCTCACCTCAAGGAGAGATGCAGCATGCCCTCCAGGCCTCCATCCATGGGAGGGCTGTGCCTTTGTCTCCCCAGTCACTGGAAACCCCAGTTCTACATTTACATTTCTTTGGAGCCTTATCTTACTAGAAAATCAGACTCTGCTAACTTAATCATTTCCCATTTAGCTTGAATGATCTCCTTTGATCCCGAAGTATAATTAGCCTTAATACCATGCTAAATATAAAGGTATACCACTCACCTCCAAGACATGGCAAATGAAAAGAGAGCTGAAGGAAGTACCCTAATATTTTCTGCATTCTCCACTAAATGCCAATAAAGTGGCCAATAAACCACAGTTGGTGTTGATGGCTTTTTTTGGCGGTGATATAGGAGATTTGCAGAAGGAATCACCTCACAGATCAAGGGGAAAATTTACCCACGCAGTGCAAGGAGCATAGGAGGGGAAAGGACAAATTATACTTTGTCATAAGGAGATAGTCAGGAGGTGGTGAGAAATTGGAGTCTAGGCCCTGGATTTCCAGGATACAGGATGGTTGGTCAGGTACACCTGGTCTACGTCTCAAGGAAAGTGCAGGTCAGAGGTTTCTCTTTGTCTACCTTCACTTCCCCATCCTACAAAAAGATACCATAAAACAGTGCGAAGGTCACTTGGATCTGCCCTCAGTCTTCAGTTTGAGTCCTAGGCACACCCTTGGCCAATCACTTTAATTTTCTAAACCACAATTTTTTTCATAAGTAAAATCAACATAGCATCTTACTACCCCCATGGGATCATTAAGAGAATTAAATGGCATAACTTGTATGAAAACATCTAGCACAATGCTAGGTGCAAGGTGGGTATCAGAAATATTCTATTTGGTCCTGAGCACTTGGAAAAAATTGGTTTTCTGCAGAGTGAATTGATACACTTTCTAAGTGGCTTATTAATGATTGTCCAGAAAGCATAAACATCTCCCTCCATCTGCTCACTTTCAGCAAAGGTAGACAGACATGTTTGTTTCAGGTTCTCAGCCCAGTCTTTTCTATACTGGTGCTTGGCAACATCAGTTCCACATGCTCCAGTGAAGTCAGAAACAGGTCAGTAAGTTTTGTGTAGGAGTCCAAGATGGCTCTTCCAAATCGCCGATTTCTCAATTACAAAGGAAATGAGCCTGAAAAATGTCTATAGCTTAATCATTAAAGGTGTTTTTGCTGAGAACCAAAATCTATAGTTTTTCCCCATTAACTAGAAAGTGATGGTTAAGCATTTACTACATCAAGTATTGTAGTCAGTCCATTCTGGAACAATTTGTAGTAGTTATCCCTCTGTGCTGAATATGGCTACTGCAGGCCTTGGGCCTTTGTCTGGTTCAATACTCCTTGTTTTGGGCACTCATCTCAAGTGTCTCCTCTTCCAGGGAGTCTTCGCTGCCTCAGCACGGCCTGGAGATCCCCTCTCTGTGTCCTTCATTCTTGTCTTCCTTCCCCAGCTGAGGTCCCTAGGAACAGGGCCTGAGCCTGAAATTTTTGTGGCCATAATGCCTGGCCAAAGCCTGAGACAGAATTAGCTGCCAGTGGTGTGTTGCATGCTGAATGATTACGCCTGAGATCTTTTAGAGAAAAATTTTCCAAAGTCTGTTGCACAGAATTCTGGTTCTGTGGGTGATGAGTAGCTATTACATGGAAAAAAAAAAAAAAAAAGCTGGGGTGGGGGGAGGGTAGGGGGTTGGTGATCAATCTAGTTTGGGAAACCTTATGGAAAGGCAATGTTAAAGAAGGTTCCTTGTTACAGAATTCTGAGAGCTATGTAACACACTAAAGTGCCCTGTGAGTCTCTAAACAAACTAGCAGGCAGCGCCTCCCAAAGTTGTTTACACTTGGAACACTTAGAAGGAGGTTAAGAAAGGGAAGGGGTAGGGGTGCCTGGGTGGCTTAGTTGGTTAAGCATCAGACTCTTGATCTCAGCTCAGGTCTTAATCTCTGGGTCATGAGTTTGAGCCCCACATTGGGCTCTAGGCTGGGCATGGAGACTACTTCAAAAAGGTTGGGGGGGGGGGTGTCTTAGACTAGAGTTCCATAGAACACGTTAGAAAACTCTGTCCTATACCTACTTGCAGAAGGTTGTATCTCATAAATCTAAGAATCTGAAAAAGGATGCAGAGCAATGACAAAGGTACAGCCCCTGCCAAAAGCATGCTGCCCCAGGAATGATGACATGGTGGGGGAGCTTGAGGATTTGGGCCATCCATTCCAACCAACTCCTCTAATCGAGTAACAAAACACAGGCCCTCCTGTCACAGGAGTCTGTAATTGGGGAACTAGATTTCCTCTGCCAGGAAGTCTGGAATTTCACTTGTACCAGCTTCCTGGAAATGCAGATTGAGACCAGATGGACAGTCTCTGTCTGCGGTGTGGGCAGCCCAGTTGCCCTAGGGCCTCTTTACTGGGAAAATGCCTCCCAAGGCATTTTAGCCTTCTGAGAAACCTCCTTATCAGAAAAATGCATTGCTGTTCACAGGGAAGATATGGGAAGGGAAACTCAGGCCTGGAAATGTGTCCTGCCATCTTGTCCACCTTCCTCATTAGACTCCGCCTCTTGTTAGGTATGGGCCAATTGCATTTGTATCCTCTAGGCAAAGCCCTACAGGGAACTTGCTGAAGAGCTTAGGATCATCCCCCTTGATGGGCTAGCACTTCATTGCTGGCCACCTCTGGGCTCTTGACACCCCATAAACAGATCCCTCCTGGATCAAGGGCTGATCCCTGGTCTAATCAGCAGCACCTTGCACCTCTTACAGGAGGCTCAACACCACATGGTCTCTTTCAGCAAGGGGTAGGGAAGAGCACCATGGGCTGGAGAAGGACTAGCCATGCAGACACCAAGATAGACATGTCCAGAACAGATCCCCTCTGGCAACATTACTGAATGGACTGATGGGGGTGATGAAGGCATAGTCACTTTATGAGTCTTTCACAGAAGGAAGTGTATTCACGACACCACACTATCTGAAGACAACTGTGTTGCTCACACATGTTAGAATAGGGCCTAAGTTTGTGGATTTTGGACTGGGATGCCTGGGTTCAGTTACCAGTGCCGACATCCGCGACACATACAACCTAGAGCAAACTATTAGCCTTTCTGTACCTCAGTCTACTCATCTGCAAAATGGGGATGACAGCCAAAATAAATCACTTGGCCATGTGTTAAGCATGTAGAACAGTGCCAGACATTTAATGATCTAATGACTGTCACTACTCTCCTGGGAGGCATTATTGGAGAATCTCAGGTGTGTGTTTCACACCCAAGACTCAGCTCAGGGGTGGCAGGGATAAAGTGTTTGAAAACCACTTGGTTAAAACCAAATTAAAGAGTTAAATGTTAACCTGTAGACACCGAGCCCACATATGGTGAGGTTTGTGGGTGCACAGGGGTTAAAAGGCTCCTCTCGGGAAAAAGGAATGATCCACAGCACTTGAGAAGTGAAGAACAAATTATCATCTTCTGCCCAGATCAAGTCTAACCAGGGATTTTGCTGCCAGCAGCAGCTAGCAATTCTTGGCTTATCCCAAGCAGTAGTATTTAATGAAAACAGTAATCATTGCATCCAATTTACTGAACCTCCATATATATATATATTCTGGCTACTTCTATCCTTCTCTATGCCTTTACCTTAGCCCTGTCCTCTGTCCTCTGTCATGTGGACCACGTCACCATCTCCCCTTCATTCACTCTTGTTTCTTCCACACTCAGCATCATGGTGCATGAGACATATGGATCCAGTCTCTCCCTGCTGAAATTCCGCCTCACACCACGAGGCACAGGGGGACCAGCTCAGTCATTTTCTCTCTTGCCCTCTTCCAGGCTCCTCAGCCCCCTAGGCATCACTAGTTCTTCATCAAATTCTTCAGCCCCATACAGTCCTGGACACACTGATCCCAAGCCCAGAAGGTTCTCCTCACTCATCACCTGGCTTTCCTAGTGTTTTCTCTGACCACTCTCCCCAGGTTAAACCTGACCCTTATTGTACTCTTTTCTTGCACCTTCTGCTTTTCATTTCTAGAAACTTAATTATATTAATGTGACATTTAATTATATTAATGGGATTAGGTGTCTGTTGCATATGCCTTCTAAAACACATTGCTCCTAAAAGCATGTTTGTCCTATTAACCATTGTATCTCAAATGCTAAGCTCAGCTCAATAAATATTGGTTGAATGAATAAAATTGAATGTGGTTTCTGAAATTAGAGGCAGCCAGCAGAGGCAACCCTGGGGGTCCCAGCAAGAACGCCCCAAAACTCCCCTGAGTTGGTGAAACTGGTTTGGGGGAAAATCTAATTTTATAGAAAGTTACTGAGCTGCTTGGTACAAAATGTAGCCCAAGGAGTCTTTGTGGAGGTTACAAACTGTCCAAGGGCAGGTCTACAGACATGTTTGGGGGTTTTTTTGCCTATAGTATCAATAATTTTTAAATTTTTTTACTTTAATATCCAGATTTCCCAATATCCCTGTAAATCTAGAAGATCTAGCAACACCAAGGCCACATGCCCATGCAGTGTAGCCTACACAATGCTCAGAGGAAGGTTATTCAATGCAGGTGTTTATTCATCTGAAGGGTGGATCTGAAAGAAAAGTGCTTCTTATTACTCCCTCTGGAGGTTCCTTTTCTGTCTGCCCATGGCCTGGGTCCTTTGCTGGTCTTGACCATTGCTGTTATCTCCCCCAACACACACACACACACACACACACACACACACAGTACCGAGAGAGGTGTTTTTTCTAACCCTCAATGGCCCAGAATTAAAGCCCACATTCCTGATCATGAAGACACAACTACCACAGTCTGGTTGAATTGTTCTCTCCTACTTACCTCTAATCACCCCTTATTACTTAGTTCTGCCCAAACCTGTATCTGAAGCTTCCCTCACTTCCTCAAGCTTCAGATCCTATGTTCCTCTGTGTTCTCCTCATGTCTACTGGGATGTCCCTTAAACCCTGTAAACTCAGCCTACGTCTAACTAAGCTCAAATAAGATTTTCTCCTGGGTTCCTGTTTCTGCTTCAATCAGACCTCCTCTTGCCTCATAGACACGTATCTTCTAAATCCTACATTTCTAAATCATATTAATCTCACTTTTGAATGTCTCCTGTGCCCATCCTTTTTTCTCTATTCTAGTTTGGGACCTTACCCTTTGTGCCCGGAGAATGGTGATGGCTTGACAATGCTCCTGCTGCCTTTGCCCAGGACCTGGGTTGCTTTTTCCTAAAGTGAGCTTATCCCTGCTTTGTGCATAATGCTTTGATAGATCCCCATGGCCTATGAAACACATCCTCAGGTACAAAATAGGATTATTATTACCTATTTTTTCAGGTGTGTTTGATATGAGCTCCACAATGATGATAAAATGAAAATATGCCAAAATATCTAACACTGTGCCTAGCACAAGACAAATAGTAAGTGGTCACTTTATTATTATTATTATTCATTCATTTACTCAAAGATCTATTGAGTACCTAGACCCTAGAGATAAGCAACGAACAAAAGTCCTTATTCTCACAGAGTTTACACACTAGTGGAAAGAAAAAACAGTAAGTACACAAATAAACATCAGTTAATAACAATGCAGTGAAGAAAAATTAGGCATAGTGAGGAAATAGAGACAAGAAAGTGCTATTTTATTCAGGGTGGAGGGGGAAGGTGACATTTGAGCAGACACCTGAATGAAAGAAGGAGGAGGTAAGGTGGATGGTGGAAGGAGACACATTCAAGGCAGAGGGAACAGTACATTTAAACATGAAATCTTGGTGTTCCTGAGGAAGAACAGAGACCTGTGTTGTTGGAGCAGAATGTGCAAAAAATTAGCTGACCGATGAGAGCAGAGAAGTAGTGGAGTCAATTTTACATAGGATTTTGTAATTCAATATAAGGACTCGAAGCTTTATTCTAAGTAAGAGTGACCTATGTTGGAGAATTCTGAGCCAAACACAAACATGTCTGACTCTCATTCTAGAAAAATTGCTCTGACTGCTCCATGGAGGAGAGACCAAGAAGTAGAGCATAAGTCCATAATGATAGCTCAGGTAAAAAATTCACAAAGGCTTAGACTACAACCACAGAAGTAAAGATCATGAAAACTTATAGACCTCTGGGTTATATTTTAAAGGTAGAGCTGAAAATATTTGCTGATGAGTTAGAGATGGGGTTTAAGGAAGAGGGTCCAAGGTCGGCTTCTAGATTTTGATCTCAGCAACTGGAAGAATAGAACTGGACTTTACTGAGATCAAGAAGACTATAGGAAGAACATTTTTAGGGGAAAAGGGATTTAGTTGGAGGTATGTTTACTTTAAATGCTTTTTAAATATTCAAGTAGAGACATCCAGGGGGCAGTCAGGTAGACAAACCGGATCTTCAGGGTAGAGCTCTTGGCTGGAGATAAAAACGTCAAAGTCATCAGCATGTAGTTAAATCATAGGACTGGATGAAATCTCTTAGGCTGTGAGTGTAAATAGAAAAGAAAAGAGGATCAGAAACTGGGCCCTGGGGCATCATTAGAGCAATGAGGGAAAAGTAGCAAAGAGGAATGAGAGGATTGTGGGAGGAGAAGCAAATCCAGGAGAGCGTGGTGTCCCACATGCCAAGTGGAGAATGAATTTCATGAAAGGAGTGATCCACTGTATGAAATGCTGCTGGTGGACTGACAGGTCAAGTTAGACGAGAATTAACCAGTAGACCTGGCAACATGGAAGTCATTGGGAGCCTGAATGAGAGCAGCCTGGTGGAGCAGTGGAAAAGATAGAATGATTGGGGAAAGAACGAGAGAAACTATAACTAAAATATTGACCTGGCATTTAGGGACTCAGCAATCCTCCCAGCCCATCTTTCCAGATCCATCTCACTCAACCGCCCTCACACAAGAGCCTATCAATGAGACAGACATGTACTTCTCTCTATGTTGTTGGCATCTTTCCTCCTCTGCTACTCAGCCCTGTCTAAAATCCTCTCCCCCTCATCCCAATATCTGTCCCTTGGAATCCAGTCCATTCTTTGTGGCTGGGCTTAGATACTCTTTCCTCCCAGGAGCCCTTCCTAAACAGACAGCTTTGTATGCGAAACAGTTTGCATGATGCATATGTTATACGCATATGTTATAACAATCAGTATTATACCCAGATTTTCCAGGAAAGCCTGTATATGTTTCCATTACAGTTGTAACAAATCACTACAAACTTAGTGGATCAAACAATTCAATCTTTTTTCCTATACTTCTGGAGGTCAGAAGTCCTGAAATCAAGGTGTTGTCACGGCTACAGTCCTGCTGGAGGCTCTAGGGGAGAATCCATTTCCTGGCTTTTACTAGCTTTCTAGAGGCCACATACACTCGTTGGCTAGTGACCCCTTCCTCAATCTTCAGAGTCAGCAGCCAACTGTCATGGCTGCCTTTTATTGCCTTTATGATTACATTAATCCCATCCAGATAATTTTTTTAAAGAGTTTTTATTTATTTATTCATAGAGACAGAGAGAGAGAGAGAGAGAGGCAGAGACACAGGCAGAGGGAGAAGCAGGCATCATACAGAGAGCCTGACGTGGGACTCCATCCAGGGTCTCCAGGATCACGCCCTGGGCTGCAGGCGGTGCTAAACCGCTGTGCCACCGGGGCTGCCCCCATCCAGATAATTTAAGATGATCTCTTCATATCAAGATCTTCAACTTAATCACATCTGTGAAGTTCCTTTTACTAAAACGAAAACATTCACAGATTCCAGGGGTTAAGATGTGGTGAGTTTGAGTGACCATTTTTCTTACTACCACACAGCCCCAATTCAAAATGTTCTATTCTCAAAAGATACGCCTCCCAATTATTTTGTCAATGGAAAAAAATGACTCTTTATGATCCAAGGTCACTTTTCTTTTAGATGCCTTGTGGGCACCTTCATGGGTGTGCCCCATCCCAATTCTCACAGAAACAGCTGCTCCTTCCACTCATACACGTTGGGGGACACATACAATCCAGCCACAGCTGAGCACTCATTTTGCTTTGGTAAATTTATTCCACACTTACAGACGGCTCTGTGTGGGACCCTGTGATAGAGAGATGAATAAGACAAAGTCCCTTCCCTGGCAGGCTTATGGCCTCCTTACTCTCCCTGTGTCTCACTCATATCTTTTCCTGATATCCAGTCCTTGCCTGGTACATGGTACTACTTAGCAAAGAGTTTGTGAGCTGTAGTGATCTAAGATATTGCTCACCACCATGAATTCTCTCTGCCACTCTCTTCCTGTCTCATCATCCTTTGTGCCATGGGTGGCTCAGGGGGAGATATACTGGAGCCCTGGCTGAGGACAGGGGATATGAGCAGTATGTGTATGCATGTGTCTGCGCTGCTCAAAGCCAGGCATCTGGTATTGGAGATGGCTCTCCTATATGAGGCAATGGGTGAAATGCCTGGGCCATAAATATTTGTTCCATAGACAAGTGCCTGTCAGGCCATGCAGACATGAGGGGCTCCAAATGCACTAAAAGAGTGTGTTCCTGCAGCTAAAGTCATATTAAGTATGGATGCCTGAGAAATTGTACGTTTTCTCCCACAGAGAAAGAAGTTAGGCGTACATTCTAGAATGGTTCTGTCATGAGTGAAAAACAGCAACAACAACATGGCACCAGCAGCATCCACAGCCATGCTCTGGCAATGAAGAGGTTCTGAGAACACTCATTTATTCAACAAATACTGGTTGAGGGCCTGTGGCATGCCGGGCACTGTCGTAGGCACTGGGGAATTGGCAATGAGCAGGAGACTCAAAATCTTTGCTCTTCCAGAGCTTGCTTTCTGGTGAAGGAGGAGTGGGAATGATTGACATTTATTGGGAACTGTGTGCCAAGCACTGTTCTAAGTGCTTTACCTGTGCTAACTCTCTGGGTCATCTAGGGATATTAGTTTTATACTTGCTTCACAAAGAGGAAAATAGCACATAACAGTCAATTCTCCAGACCCAGATCACAAAGCTTCAGGGCAGACGAGTTGAGATTTGGTTCCAGTCATCCCTGTGCTGTGAATCCTATGTGGAACTTCCCCTTGCCTCCTTCTTATAAGGGAGATGGGGCATTTCATAAAAAGGCTTAGCCTCCCAAGAATTTGAGCAGAGAGAGATAAATGCTGGCCTCTGGGATTTGGGAATTGAGAGCAAAGGGAGAGAAGTTATTGAGAAGGAAGAGGAAAAGGTATTAGGCCTCCTCCTGGTCCCCATCATGTCTGAAGTCTCATCATCAAAGGCTACGTTCCTCTGAACAAAACATCTCTCGATCTCTAGAAGATACTTCTTTAGAGTGTCTTCTAGAGATTAGGAATGCAGTAGACATTTGATATATCTTATTTAACCTTTATATCCACTCTTTAAAAATCAATATAACACCATTTACCAAAGGATAAAATCAGGTTAGGCTATCGAATGAGGCAGGTTTTGAAACCAGGCATGTGGAAAACCCTGTCTAAGGCTCTTTCCAAGACCGCACACCCATCTCTTTTTGGTCTGCGCTATCAGTACTATTTAAAACCTTCAACATTCAAACCTGTCATCCCAGAAAATCTACTTCTAAAAAGTTGTTCTTAGAAAACAGTCAGAGGGCAGCTCGGGTGGTTCAGCAGTTTAGCGCCGCCTTCCACTCAGGGCCTGACCCTGGAGACCCGGGATCGAGTCCCACGTCGGGTTCCCTGCATGGAGCCTGCTTCTCCCTCTGCCTGTGTCTCTGCCTCTCTCTCTGTGTCTCTCATGAATAAATAAATACAATCTTTAAAAAAAAAAAAAAGAAAACAGTCAGACAAGAACAAAAATGTTTATTGTAGTCTTATTTACAATAGCATATTTTATAAATGGGGGGAAGGAGTAATAAATATCCACTAACAGGAAACTAATCAAATAAGTTATGAGACTCATTTAATACAATCCAGGAAAAGCTTGTATTATAAAATGTATATTTAAACATAGAGAATTGTTTGAGACATATTAGGCAAAAATAATCACATTTTGAAATAAATGTAGAGCTATGTGTGCATATACCTGTATTAGGTAGAACCATATGGAACTGCCATTCCGTAGACCAAAAATGACTGAATATTGGCAATTTCATGTGGTTCAACCTAACAGGGGAAAAAAGCCTGATGGATGTCCACCAAAATGCTTAATTATGAATGTGTTATTTGTGATTTCAAAAGGATTTTCATTGTTTGTGCTTTTTTATAGTTAAGTTTTTCTGCTCAAAAGCAATGCATGTACACTATGGAAGAAAAATTATTAAAATAAATGCCAATAATTAGAAACATTAAAAGACTATTTTGACATTTATTTTTCAGGAGTATGCTTGGTCTCTCAGATGTTATGATTTGAGAATAGATTTTTTTTTTAAATGATCCAGTTCCAGTGGTTAAATTGAGAACTCATGACAAAAAAATTGAACAGTTGGGGAAATTGATTTGTGAAGTGGCTTTTTTTTTTTTTTTTTCCTTTTGGAAACATTTGAGCTGTGAGTTATCAATCAAATTGTGTGCACCTTTTTTAAGGTAGTGAAACCACAGGACCGTCTTAAAACTGCATGAGATGGATATGGCATCAGATTCGAAGTTAAGCCCTTGCCTTTGAAGAATTTGTAACTGGCTGAATTAACTGCAAACCAGCTAATCTGGTGTGCCATAAGGATCTAATTGTCAGGGTTGGTATGACAAGCCAATGTATGTCTCCAGCAAGAATGCTCATAACATTTGTAGTCAAGATTTAGTTTATACTCCTCCCCACCACCACCAAGAAATATTTTGTTAATACTTCCCTGGGGAAGGTCAGACATTTATTAGATTACATGAGACTTTAAACTTTGAGCCACAGAAAAATGCAAGCTGACCTGGAATCTGTAAGGAAAGATGAGTGCATTTTTACACATACATTGGTAATATGCTCCCAATACAAAGGAGGTAATGAGTCTCCTTGACAATGGAATGTCAAGGAAACCCCAGTTAATGGTTTTGATTATTGTACCTCCACATTGCAAACATGAACACTGAAACCACCATCTTCCTTGACTCTTAACGCCAAGTTCCACGTTAGAGATTTTGTGCCCCAGAGAACCGAGAAGAGTCCTCCGGAGCTCTGGTCTCCTTCCCGATTAGAATGCTTAGCCCTTGCTGACGATCTTCCTTGTGTTTGTTGTTTTTTAAACTTTTTGAGTTAAAGTTCTTTCTTTCTTTCTTCCTAAAAGTGAATTCCTCGAGGAAAGAAAGCATCATTGATACAATTCTATGCAAACCATACAATCACACACATCCTTATAGATTAAATAAGAAAAACAGGGTTAATGTTTTAAAAGGTTAAACTGATGTGCTTTTTTACCCTCTCCTGCGTGAACAGTGTTCGCCCGCGTCCAGGCAGTCATTATGGCAGCAGAAAAGGAGGGAGTGGACATGGTAGATGAGAAAGGCACTTTAAATAGGAACCTGCAGCAGGATTCCCACCTTTAGTGGATAAGAGAAGGGGGAACAAGTAAAAGCAGACAGTGAGAGGCCTGTTCTGAGCCCCACCTCTAGACGGGAAGAATTGTGCAGAGGCCAAGGGGAAACAAAGGCAGAGGTGCTTTCATCGTGCTTCCTGCTTAGGGCTCAGGCAGTCACGCAGCAGATCTGGGAAGATGACAATAGATTCCAAGTAATGGCTCCATAGAGCCGAGAGAGAGAGAGAGAGAGAGAGAGAGAGAGCACATGAATTAACATTCCCAACCATGTCAGCTGCTGTGTGCAGAGAACAGACCCAGTGTAGTCAATGGAGGGGGTCAAACTCTATTTTATGCTCCATGCTGGAATTGTTTTGCCCATCAACTTCTCCCAACTGGCCTCTGTGCTCAGGCCATGCCCATCTCACTTCTGATTCTACTCATTTTTCCTCAGGTTCCACCACTCCTAGAGTACCAACAGGAAGCCCACCACCACCCCTGATTATGTCTGATTTCCTGATTATGTCTATCTCATCTCTCCCTGACAGCCATTGCTAGCAAAGGCTAGGTGGTCAACAGCTGCAATCGCCATCCAAGGAGTCCTACGGCCAGAGATCAAGTCCCACCTCTTGAGAGTCTTCAGTCCTCTCAAGGTGGTTATAGGTGTTGACTTGTATCAAAGTACAGCCATCGCCCTGCTGGGAAGACAAGCAGATACATCACGTCCCAACATATGCCCTCTTGATTGGGCCAGAATAAAAATCTAACCTGCCACCTACCATCCCTCCACAACTGCTTCAGGAATTGATTTTGCCCCCCAAATACTTATGACTTGTGGAATATAAGACAGCTTCACTGCTCTCACATGCTTCTGAGAGATTCAGCTGTGCTTCATCTCATAACCCATTACTGGGAAAGGAGGCTGCTCTGTCAAGGACGGGGAGAGAAGCAGAACTCACACCATCTTCCTTCCAGCTACCAACACCTCCTCAGATCTGTGGCCATTCTGCATGCACATTTCAGCCAACCTTTCTACAAATGTCAAAAGATACTCCCTGTATGCCAGGGCTTGTGCTCACTCATGGAGAGCTTGATAAAATGCAGACCCTTCCTGTAGATAACAACCTGTAGTAGGTTGAATGGTGGACCCCAAAAAGATATGCCTGTGTTGCAATCCCTGAAACCCATTAATATTACTTTATTCAGCAATAGATGTAATTAAGTTAAGGATCTTGAGAGAAGGGATTATCCTGGATTATCTGGGTGGTCTCTAAATTCAATCATATACATTCTTACAAGAGAGACACAGAGGAGGAGGCAGAGATTGGAGTATGTGGTCACATGACAAGGAACGTCTGGAACCTCCAAAAGCCCGGAGAGACAAAGAAGGATTCTAACCTCAGACCTTCAGAGGAAGCATGGCCCTGCAGCTTGATTTCAGACTTTTGGCCCCCAGCACTGTGAGAAGATAAATTCTGGTTGTTTTAAGCCACCCAGTTGGTGGCAATTTATTATAGCAGTCACGGGAAACTAATATAGCACCTAATAAAGGAAATGTTCCAGTTAGCTTTTTTGGGAACAAGTGGGAGATGGGGGCAGGGGCCTCTCCTCAGACCCACAAGTTCCTTCTGAGGGCAGATGTAGATCTTAAGACCAGTGCTGGTGGATCAGATTCGTCTTCCATAATTTGCAGGATTCTGGGGGGACAGACTTCTCTCCCAGATCTCGTGTTCTAAGCAGGGGCTCATGGTTTCCTCCAAAGCGTGGCTGTAGAGAGAACAATTCCAGTCCTGGATGCCACTTATACTCTCTCCCCAAAGATTGTTTTCTAGTCTTAGAAACTCTGGCAGAGGGAGTGAGTTCCCGTTTGTGTGGATGGGTAGTCTTTAGCACACTAGGTGCCTCTCCTACAGGTCATCCCAATCCATGTCTGCCTGTCAGCAGGGTCCCAGGCGGCCACATCGAGCCAGGACCCAGGAGAAGAACAGAGTGCTGAAGGTCCAGGCTTCATAACCTCTGAATGGACACCACGTCCTCGCCCTGGGGTCCATTTGAAGATTGTGCTTCTCTGGTTTCATTTAGATTTTGCTGGTGGATAGATACTAAGGTGTTTCAGCCAGCCAATGCAAGAGCTCCACCACTGGAGTAGATTTCAATATTGTACATAACATTCAGGAAGTGAGATGTTCTACCTCAAGGGCCAGTGCTACCTCATCGCATAAACCACATTGCATGTGGCTTTTCCCATTCTTTTCTTCTCTCAACACTGTATTCTGTGTGAATGGAGTCTCCTGAAGATGTGCAAGATGATGGTTCTGACACAGACAGGCTGACTCAACAGGGACAGCCAGGACAGCTCAGTAAACTGATAGAAAACCACAGAATGATCACTCTGGACAAGGCACAGCACAGGGAAGGGCCAACAGGGAGTGATGTGGCAAGGAGCCCTGAGGACCATCAGCCAAGGAGGCAGGGAAGGATTCCTGGGAAGAGGAAGACCTCAGCTGGGCTTGGAAACTGTACCATTTGAGAGGTAGTGCTATAGGATGTCCAGGTTCATCGTCTCATTTCTCACTAGCTTTTGCCCCGTGTTGTTTGTGACTGTCCACGATTTGTAAGTAATGAAACCCCTGCTGCTACTCTCACCCAGGAGCATGCTAAGTGAAGTTGCCTGTGTGGGAAGGGGCTCTCTCACAAGTCCTGTGTACCTGGGAGGACCTGCACTTGGGATGGTTGATTTAGGGTGCATGTTGGGAACTCCTGCTTGCTTTCTGGACCCACAGTGCATCAGTACACATGCTGTGTGCCCTTGGCTGGCCATTGCCAGGCCTCTCTCTACACTTCCTTTCAGCTGCTGTGAAGCAGTCTTTGTGCTGCTCTAAGGTGCCCCCAGAGACCCCCAAGGCTTTTAAAGAGGACATATGGCCTGTATTTGAAAGCAGTCCATCCCAAACATACTCCCTTTTGTCTTGCAATGACAGATAAGCACAGGGAAACTTGATTTCATTTATATAAATTCTGGCTGAATTTCTGTCTGCACATCAGAAGGCCCCTGAGGAATAGGAGGTTCCCACCACCAGGAGGGGGGTGTTTATCCAAGGCCATCCGAGATGGTGTGGTCAGCGTGGAGAGCTAGGTCTGCTCTCTCAAGGACCCACTTTCAGAGCCAGGGAAAGAAAGGGCAGAAAGAGAATGAGCTTCCAGGTCACAGCGGAGGGTATGGGGAAGAAGAACACAGCAGGTGGGAGAAATAGGTCAGGGCAAAGTGTTCAGAAGTAAAGCTGTGAATGCTGAGAACACAACTCAAGATGCCAGATGGTTCCACAAAAATACCTGAAATGCCTAATAAAAAATGTGTCACTTCCAAAATATATGTATACCTGATTTGGATGTTTATCAACAACTAACATCACCCACTTTTATTCTGTACTGCATTTGATGGCTTTTACTCATCCTTTTTTCTCCTATTTTACTTAGAAAAATGTTAGTCCTAAGGAAAATAAAGCAAACAGCGTTAGCAAGACTATATACCTTCGTCTATAGTCAAGGTTTATTTTTGCCACGTAGTTTCATCATGTCTATTCATTCTCTCAAATAGTTCGGCCAAGCTATTTAAAAGTAAGATGCAGACAAAAGGATACTTCATCAACAAATACGCACCTATTGTTTTGACTTTCGGAAAGCTACATTTTATTACCAAAAGCATATTTTCAAGAAGCACAAAACTCCCTGATAAAGACTTCACGCTCGATGTGTTGTGTTCATTGGTCCACGGATTATTGCCCAACAATTTTTCACACAATACAACCTAAACCAGAACGCTGATCTTTTCAAACCCATTGGAATAGTACGCTCTCTGCAGAAAGAATATATCCAAATATCAGAACTATTACGTCTTTCAGGGATGGGATGGGCAGCAGGAAGGATCACATGAGCCCCTCCGAGGGGGCGGGAGGCTGAGGCTGGGTGCAGTTGGGGTGCAGTCAGAGCTGTGGGCAACGGGAGCCCGGGGCAGGTCAGACCCCCAGCCACCTGCTTGTCCCCTCTGCGTGGGTGAAGCAATGATGGCAAGGGTTAGTGAGTGGATCTGGGGAGATCTGGTGCTGTGGCGGATTACAAACACCAGAGGAGAGAAAAGGGCAAGGCTGACCGGACGTGTGGTGCTGGTGATGCCACAGCATGACTAGTGACCATGACTGGGTCCGGGTGCTGGCTTTGCCCCAGGGACCGGCTGCAGGCTGTATATGTGGCAACTTGTTTAATCCCCACATCTCCTGAGGCAGATTGTATTATCTTCACTGAGGATGAGGCAAAGCTAAGAAAAAGCCCGAATCCATGGCATTTGTCAGGATGCTATCTGATACAAACTATCCTCAAACCACTTTGTGTCGGCTCACATAACTGGAATGACCAGCGGGTTGCACCCTGCCATACTCCAGGTCAAAGCCAGGGTGTTCCTCCCCTGACCCCCTCAGCAGAGGAGACCTCACCATGGGTGCAGAAAGAGGTCAGATAGCCAGTCCTAGGAAGGCCCACAGTGGCTAAACCCAAAATCAGGGAGGAAGGAGAGCTGGGGAGTCCGGGTCAGGCACTCAGACCACAGATGTCCCACTGCCAGAGGACTGCTCCCTTGAGTAACCTTCTGCTGGGGCAGGAGTGGGAGGTCGGGAGGGATGGGTAAAATCTCCCTTACTAGTATTTTAGCCACAGGGCAAATACCACTGGGTGTGACAAACCTCCTGGAAGTCCAAGGAGGTGTGGGACTCCCCACTCCCCCCAAACTCTGTATTAGTAAGAAATAGCCACGGGTAGGACTCTCAACCTGTGTCCTACCCCAGCTGCCCACAGCTGCCGAAGGTTCCTGAGGAATGGGGCGGAGGGGTTGCCCCAGCACCGTTACACCACCACTGCAGGGCTTTGGCCCCAGCCCTGTGCAGGCAGTCCCAGGGAACAGGAAGGTTCCTTGTGCTTGGATCAGAGACCAGACTAGGCCAAACTACACATACAAGCTCCAGCAGCTCCAGAGCCCCATTCCCTAGACCAACGGCCCAGAATTGACCTTCAGTGCCCTCCTATTCCCCATCCGCCCAGGGCCACTGGCCTAAGCCAGCTACCCAGGCCTCCCTGCACGAGGGACCCCTGAGTGGGTTCCTTCCTACCTGGCTTGTTACAGGGAAGCCAGCAGAGGTATACCCTCCGGAGCAGAGGACCCTCTGGGCTCTTCTGACCCCACTAGAGTGCCCAACGAAGGCAGTTCCAAAAAGACGATGTCCTGCAGCTGAGGAAAGGTCTGAGAGAAGGAGCAGCACCTCATGTAAACCAGAGCCCCAAAGCCTATGCCCATCCCAGCAAAATCCCTCCCCTCTCCCAGGTCCTATGTCTTTACTACCCAGAGCAATAGAGTGAGGGGGCCTCACTGGCTTTGGCCTCCAAGGCCTACCTGATCCTCTCAGCTTTGTCCTCCTGCCCTGCTGTCAGCTCCGATCTCAGGGGACGACCCCTGTATCAATCGGCAACAGCTGCCCTAACAAAATACCACAGACAGGGTGCTTAAACAGCTGGAATTAGTTTTCTCAGAGTTCTGGAAGCTGGCAAGTCCAAGATCAAGGTGTCAGCAGACTTCTCTGTGTCCTCTACACACCCTGGTTTCTCTTCCTCTCCTTAAAAGGACACAGGTCCTATGACAGGAGGGCCTGACCCTCGTGACCTCACTTAACCTTAATTACCCCGTTAAAGGCTCCATCTCCAAATACAGTCACACCATGTGTTAGGACTTCAACAGGAATCCTAAGGGGACACAATTCCGTGCTTGACAGTTAGCTCTCCAGGCCTTTCGTGACTGCCTGTGCCCCTTGGCCCTGCCCCTTTGGTTCCAGCCAGGCACAGTGCAGGATTCAGATCTCGGAGTGTGCAAGCCCGCTCACTTCTGCGCCCAACCACGTGTGTAAGAGAAGCCACAGCCAGGTCAAGTCTGAGTCTCCTCCTTCCTTGTGGGCATTTCCGCTCAGAGCGTGGGGCTTCCCAAAGCCAGGTTTTTGTTTCTCTCTTCCATTTAATTAAGAAGTGAGGCAGAAGGGTGCTTTCTCAAGTTTAATGACTGTTCTTAGTTAGCACCATCCAGCAAATGACTTCTTAAATTGAGGACCAGAAAGCACTCAATTTTCTGGATATTTACTGTCACATCTACAGCAACACAGCTGCCACCGAGCGTGTGATTCCCAGGGCTCATGCTGAGACGGGAGGCGACACCAGTCTCACAGCACGGAGACCTCCCGAACAAAAATAACAACTGCCTGCCGGTCTCAGGACTGGCAAGACGATGGCCATTCGCCCAGGCCCTCCTGCTTGCATTCCAGGGGCACCCTGATCCAGCAGCCACCACCAGGCACAGCTGCCTGCGAGGGGAGGCAGGAGAAAGGCATCTGATCCAGGGGCAGAGCCCACACTCACCTCCTCCCAGTAAATGCCCATAAAACACTGCCTCAGCTCCATCCCCATCCTGGCAAGAAGCAAAAATGCTACCTTACAAGAGAAATCAGTGTTGTGCATTCCAGACCCAGTGCCGGTGTTTGTTCTTAGCAGAGAGGCTCTGGGTGGACCAGTAAGGCTTAGTTCAGAAGTTAGCCTGTATGCCTGCCTACATGGAAACCCATATCTTGTTTCTGGATTTCTCGGTAGCTGATGAGAGAAACAGGGAGAGGTCTCATGGCATCTCGGCTGCTAGAGTGAGGAGCCAGCATCATCTCCTCTAGATTTCTTTGAACCATCTCTTCCCTCCTACATGTGGCACAGAGCAGAAGCATTTTCTCTAGCAATCGAGAAAGATCTGAAACCCCAGAATACCTGGCTGTGGCCACAAGCTCTGGGAAGAGAGACCATCCATGGGGTGCTCCAAGAACCCTGGCAGGTAGTTCTCCAACCTCGAGCTGACAACAGCCACATCCTGCGCAGTGGGCTCTAAGGAGGCTGTGGGCATGACAGCTGACATCTCAGGAAAAGCACACCCAAGCACCACGCTGGCCCTGCACCAGTAGTGAAGACCAGAGTGCCTGCCCTCAACCCATCATCCACTCCCAGTCACCCCCCGACCCATAACTCTTCTGCAGCTTCTCCAGTGTGACTGTCAAAGCCATAGACACATGATGCCCACATAGCTGTACTCCGGATACCAAGCTTTCCCTATTAAAGTGTTTGTGAGCTGGAATGTTCCAGTCCCTTCAGGTCAAGGGCCTTGCCATGAGCTGTTCCCTTTGCCTAGAAGTCTTCCCTCATTCCCTGCTGACAGGCTAACTCTTGCTTTGGGAACCTGGTGTTTCAGGAACTCCCTGGAAGCCCCTGAAGATAAGCACTATGTCTTACATGTCTACTCCAGACACGTAACTAATCCTGTGCCCGTTGGTGCTCACTTCACAATCATTTATTAACTGAGTGAATTAGTTTTCTGTTGCTACACTAACAAATGACTACCTGAGCAACTTTAAACAACACACACTTATTACCTCACAGTTTCTGTGGTCAGGAGTCTGGGCACAGTTTCAAAGGATGCTCTGCCCCGGGGTCTCACAAGACTCCAATCGAGCCATCGTCAGGCTGTGCTGGGGCCCTCCACCAAGCTCACATGGTTGTGCAGACTGCAATGCCCGCAGTCGTAGGGCTGTGGGCCACATAGGACCAGCTGTTCACATGTCCTTGCCATGTTAGATCCATCAGAGCAGCTCCCATTTCACAACCAGCAGGACACTCTCTCTCTCTCTCTCTCTCTCTCCTTTTCTCTCTCTCCTTCCCACTCTGTCTCTCTCTCATCGGCTAAGGAGTCTGACATGACATGATGCAACCACAGGAGTTAATCCCATCACATCTGCTATATAATGTAACCTAACCAAGGAAAAGTATCCTATCATCTTGGCCATGTTCTGCTGGTTGGAAGCAAGGCAAAGGTTCCACCTGCACCCAAGAAGAGGAGATTACACGACAGCGTGATTCACTGGGCATCACCTTTCAGTGGTCTTCCACAATGAACAATTCAAAAGGACAAGAAATTTTTTTTTAAAGCTGATACTTACTGAGCTCTTACTATGTACCAAGTACTGTTCTAAGCCCTCTCTAAGCTTTAGCCAATGAACGAATGAAGTAAGGAAACTGATGAATGAATGAAGTAGAGAGAAAACCAGGAGGCCGTGATGTGGAAGAGAACGATGGAAGGGGAAAAGCAACGGAGCGCCCTCCAAAAACCCACTCCACATCCCCCCACCAGCTCATTCAGTGACTCAGCTCCAAATAATCTATCTAGCTATTTTTGCACATATTCTAGAAACTGGCTCCCATCATGTGACCAGGCACCATGCTATGACCCAGGTGCCCTCTAGACCTGACCCAGACTCTTCAGGCCTCGAACGTCAACCTGTCCATTGAGCAGATGTATGCTGGGCCAGGCCCCACACCCCCTTTCCTGTGGTTGTGGATGCTGGAGACCACTCCCTCATTGGCACTCTGTCCCTGCTCCTGGTTCCTTCCTCCCTCTCCTCTCTGGTTGCTGATCTTTGGCCAGAGCTTGCCTCTTGGTAGTGCCCAGCTCTGCTTCCAGATGAATGCTGCTCTCATCATCTATCCCTCCTTCCTCTATCCTCTACCCCATGAACGGAGCTGACCCCTGGCTTCAACTTCCAGTACCTGTCAATGACTCACAAATCTGTCTCTCCACCCCCAGCCTTCCCACCCATATTTCAGCAGTCAGTGTGGGATATCTCACAATGTCTAGGCCCAACATGGTAAAATGGAATTTGCTATTCCCCAAACCTCTTCCTCCTACATTCCCTCCTTGTCACCAAGCACTGGGCTCTGGCTCAGCTCTCCTTCCCACACCTAGGCCTGCTGATTCTACCTGTGTAACATGCTTCAATCCTTCTCCCATCTCTGCCCCACACTGTCCTTCACCATCTATCCCAGGCTATGCCCCACTCCTGCCCCCAGAAACCTGCCCTCCTGCTACACTGGGCCATTTTCAGTTTCCTGAAGGAATAAGTTTTCTTTCCTCTCCATAAGCCCTCCACCTGGTAAGTCTCTCCCTGTGTACTCTTTTTGGACTGGATAACTCCCACTTGTCTTTCAGGCCTCTACTTGATGTTACCTCATCCAAGAAGCCTTCTTGGACTTCTCCGGGCACATGGGGCTGGCCTCTTTGGGGTTCCCAAGCTCCTTGTGCTATCTCTGCCACAGACAAGGATGTCATGACATGGTGCCAGCCCCTCCAAAGTCCTAGCACAGTGCTGGCATCATCTGTTCACTCAGCTGGTCTGTGAATTCCTCGAAGGCAGGGTCTCTGTGTCCCCAGGGCCCCGCCGGGGCCTAGCTGATAGTAAACAGTGACAAATGTGGGCTGGAGTGGTAACACATGAATCACCTGCCACCTGCCTGAACCTCCAGCTGTCACCTGTCCATTTTGCCTGCATACCCACCCCCATCATATTTGTTTTAAGACGGCGTTATACTATTTCTGGACCAAGAGCTGAGGCTATGACCTCTGCTGGCTTCATTTCAAAGATACAGATTTCACTGGGCTCTGAAGAGTGCTGGACACGGGGAGTTTTCAATGAGAGGCTGAATAAACACAGCTCTCCTCAGCCACCCCCACCAGACCCACACACTCATTTATTTTGCCTGGAATGTGCCCTCCTTTTTTCCAGGTACCTAATCCCAGCCATCCTCCATGGTTCAAGTAACCTGCCTCCTTTGTCAAGAAGTCTTTCTTGATGCCCAGGCTGGATTGGGCACTCTGACACCATGCTCACAGAGCTACCATGCTTCCCTCTATGGCACACTCAGCCTCCAATATTTCAACTTCCTATTTACTCCGTCTCCTCCACTGGATGGGAGCTGCCCCGGGACCAGACAAAACCCAGATCGCTGGCCAGAACAGCCTAGGCTTGCCGAGAAGGGACCCGTTGTAAAAGCTGGAGCCATGGGGTAGCAAAATGAAAGAGAAATAGGTCTCCATTCCGGCTGCTTTTAACAGCTCGCTTTAATGGCTAAAAGGAAGATTCACTTGATGAACTCTGGGCCTGAAGATGCTTAAAAGATAAATATTTTTGAAACAGAGAAGCTACCCTTTCTACCCTGGATTTGGAAAAATCAAAGCCTTTCTTTCATGTCAGTTTAAAAGATTTATGAGGCCTGCTCCTTGCTGTGTCTCTGGGTAGATGTTCCCTACGAATGCATTAACGAGTAGTAAAGAAACCTCACAGCAGCGTGGTAAGTATGTGCCACCGGAGCCCTGTCTCACTGTGACCCTTGCCAGGGGCAGGGGCTGATTCCTGGGGCCATCACCAGCAAAATCGACCCCATCAAAGCTTTTTCACAAGCCTTTATGAGCAGCATTTCGCTGTAAATAAGCCCTGAGCTTGCAACCCCAGGTATGTCACAATCCATTTGGATACAAGTGTCAGGAACCCAACTTTGGCTGGCTGAAGTACAAAAAGGGTTTTATGGGCTCACAAAACTGCAAAGTGCAGCGGTACGTCTGCTTGCAGACCTGACCAGACTCGGGAGTCAACCGAAGCCTGCAGGACGCGGGCTCTCCATCTCTCAGCTCTGCCTTCCTCCCTGGGCCCACTTTCACTTGGTCTCCCTGCATGAGGGCTCCCCCAACAGCTCCAGATTTCCAACCTGGCAGTTGGGTAATTCTGGAAGATAAGAGGGCCCTCATGCCCAAGAGTGTCCGCACAAATTCCAGGACTGACTCTGATTGGGCAGCTTGGGATCATCGGCAAAGCAGGACGACAGGGCCAGCGCAAGCCCACCACCTGGCGTAAGAATTTGGTTCCTCCGAGAAGGTGGTTCCTCAGAGAAAATCACAGCAATGCTAGACAAGGGGAATGGGAAAAGTTAGCAAAAGCATCAGATGTCCACCGTGTTGGAAAAACCACTGTGCCTTCCTGGGACTCAGTTTCCTCACCTATAACACATGTGATTGGCCGCATCTGAGCAATCTCTAAAATCTCTAAAATTCTTTAAAATACTGATATGAGCTGAAAGTTGAAACAGAGTCTTAAAAATGTTTTACCTGGGTCTGTTTAGGTATCAGGGAAGAGGTAGAGGGAAAGGTCAGGATGGGCAACCACTCCTCCCCGCCGCAGAGCCAAACCCTGCCTAAATGGTAACTTCTGGGGCAAAGTGGTGCATGATCCTCCCTCCCCTGCCACCCCTGCCTCCCTGAGGGCCCTTCCTAACTCATTGCCACTGGGCCTACAGCAGGGTTCTCACTGGGGGTGATGTGTACCCCCACCCCACACGAAGACATCCGGCAATGTCTGGAGACAGTTTTAACTGTCATGATATGCAAGAGAGAGGATGCGGGTTGCTAGTGTCCTTTAGAAAATAAAGCAAATTATCTAGATACTTAGATGTTGCTCAATATCTCACAGTGCATAGGACAACCTCCCACAACAAAGAATTATCTGGCCCAACATGTCTATAGTGCTGAGGCTAAGAAACAGGTCTAGAGGGAACAGTCTAGAGCACCTACTGTGTTTACCTAGGCCTTCACTCCTTAGAGCTGCAGAGCCACACACTGACTCCCCCTCATGCACGGTCACTGTGGCTGCAGGTTTGAGAATGGCTTGAAGACGTGGCGAGAGGGGGGAGGCAGGGAGACCAGTCAGCAGGCAGTTGTTGTAGCCCAGGACAGAGCTGGCCGCCATCACACAGACCCCATGCTTGGAAAGGACCACGCTTGGGTTAGTGCTCTGCTGTCACTGTCTGGAAATGCTCAGCAATTGTTGAACGAGAGGTCTCGCATTTTCGTTTTACCCTGTGTCTTGCAAATTACACAGCCAGTCCTGGGTGAGAAGTAATGGAGCCTGAACCGGGGCATTGGCAATGTGAACAGAAGGGCCTTCCTCCCTGGGAAAGCCCTGCCCACTTTCCCAGCTCCCCAGTGTGCTGGGCTCTGGCTAAAGTCAGGGATTGGGGTTGCTAAGAATTGACTGTTGCTGGTCTAGCACCAAACAAGGCTGACTGTGTGAAGGGGTCAGAGGTGGAAGGATACACCGCCTACCTCTAGGCAGCTGGAAGGATACTGCTAATGAGGAAGGGGTGGGTCTTGTCCACTTGGCTATGGGAGAGAGACAGATGGCACCTGAGCAGGACCTGTAGGCAATGAGAAGCCATTTGAGGGTTTAACATCCAGAAACGAGAACCCATTTCTCCCCCAGGGGCCATGCACAGGCTGAATGCTGGGCTGCAGCCCCAGAGCTGGATTGACCCCTGTCAGCATCTCAGGTTTTCCAGGGGAGCCAACCAGCTAGTTATGCGTACAGACTCCAGAATCAAAGGCTCCTGAGTACCTATTCACTCCGTCACCATTAGCTCTGTGACTCAGTGGTTTACTTAACCTCTCTGAGCCCCCATTTCTACCAAATGGAAAACCAATAGCCCTAACCTCACGATAGCTGGGTGGATCACCTGAGACACTGTAAAGTCCTTAACTGAGTGCCTGGCCTGGAGCAAGCTGTTTACCTCCCGAAATGTAGCCCCTACGTCGCTGTACTGTGAGGATTAAAATGGATGACTCGCAGGGTACGTGGTGTGTCCAATTGCATTGTTCTCACCATTGCCTGGGCTCACCAACTCGGAACCATGTGCCAGGAAACCTGTCTCTGAAAAAAAAAAAAAAAAAAAAAAAAAAAGAACTGCTCCCGTGGGGAGTATTGAACCTCCGGCCCAGACCCTGAGATCTGGAAACTGTGTCCCCACCCCCACCCCCTCACCCCTGCATCTGCACCTCACTATGAGGAGATGGATGATTTCCTCCATATTTCCCCTGGTGGTGCCCAAAGGAACCCTCAGTTTGTATTTATAACCCTCTTCTTGATAGTGAGATCAGCACTCCTGACCCTATGGGGCTTGGCAGTCTGGCTGTGTGTGTGTGTGTGTGTGTGTGTGTGTGCACATGAAATGACCAAGGGGTGATTGCACAGATTCCCAAGAAGCTTCTGTCACTGGCAGGTGACCCACCAGGGACACATGTGTCCTCTCTTCCGCTCCGAGTCCACAGTGACCAGCAGCGCTATTGACTGTTTCTATTCTTTGGGGAATGGGTCGATCTGAATGGGTTTAGAAACTTGGGGCTAAATGCTGTAAAATAACGAATGCCCTATGGGAGCTAAGGGGGTCATTATTTCACTGAGAAGGCACTTTTCAGTGTTCTCACCAGAGAAACAGGTAAAGGTGGAAGCTGCTGGCAGTAGGGAGGCGAGCCAGAGGAGCAGCCCGGGAGCCCTCCACCCTAGTTCTCCCAGAGGTGCTAGAGGAGGCCTGGAAAACCAGCTAGTGTGACATTATTGTTTATAACGGTTTCGGCAGGCATCACTTTCGAGCATCGGTTTGAGAGTTTAACATCCAGAAATAAGAACACGTTTCTCCCCCAGAGGCCATGCACAGGCTGAAACCCGGCACATCAGTTTGTGTGCCCGGCAACATGCCACGTTGTGCGTGATCCTCGTAGCAGTGCCATAGTGGAGTGAAGCAGAAGGAACGCAGGCCGTGGAGGTGGACCCCCTGGGTGAGAGTCACCACCTGGGGGAGCTCAGGCAGGTCACATAAGCCTCCGGGGCTCAGTCTCCTCACCCACAGAACAGGGATGACGGCACCTTCCTCTCTCTGTCTCTCTCCCTCCCTCCCGAGGTCTGTTGGATACCAGCTCTCACGGTTTGTGGGGGTTGATCGTGCACCTCTCTTCCCCCAGCTCTGGGATCGATGATGTCAAGCTGGCAGCTTGGAATTAGCCGCAGTGAAAATGTGTACACCGCAGACACTGGCAAACCACACATCAAGGCTCGCCCTTTGTAGAGAGTCCGTTGTTAAACATCCACCAGCACACCACTGCCTACTTCATATGCAGAGACTTAGGGAAATAATGTCTTTCCAGCACTTTGCACCACGCTTGGCACATAATATGTCCTTAACAGTTGATAACAGTAATTACAATTCACATTTTCATATAATAAAACTGATGCTCAGAGCCGTTGCATAATCTGCCCTTGGCCGCAGGACTGATGTGTGGCAGGTGGTCTGGTTCTGGTTCTGTTTGGTACCGCTGCTCGTCCCACTTCTCTGCCCAGCTTCTCACGCAGAGGTGCAGGGACAGTGGCAGAGGGAGGAGGAAACCACGTTGACCTACTTGATGACTCCTTGGTGGAGAGGCAGGGGTAGGAGCGTGAAGAGCAGATCGGGAAGGAAAATGGGACTCAGAGAGGCCAAGAAGCCACTCCACACTGGGCATGACCCAAGCAGAGACACATGATAGGAAGGTGGCCCACGAGCAGAGTGAGGGGCCTGGTGTCTGCCTCCCTCCTGCAGCAAGGACCCAACCCAAGCCAAACTCAGAGCCCTTCTTAGTTCTCTCAATGTTGGCAGAACTTTGAGGTCTGTTGCATTCGGCCTTTGGGCCTTGGGTTTACAGCACCTCCCACTTGGCAATGCGGTCCTCCCCAAAGCCACTGCAACGTGCTCGTCCTTTCTGCAGCCTCCCGGACAGGCCGCTCCAACGGATCCAAGCTGTGCCCTTTCGTTCCACACCTCACTATTCAGTTATGTGTTCAGAATTAGATATTACCCAGTTATATTTAAAAGCAATTATTAAGGTGGTTTTTTTTTTTCAAATAAAGCCATCACTGTCATTAGTCATCGCAGCACATGTATGCAGCGTCCTCATCATGTTGTTTAATTCTGTCCGTGAGGTTGGTGTCATCACACCCATTTGACACATGAGGAAATGGGAGGCTCCGAAGGATTCAGTGACTTGATCAAGGAACCTCAGCTGGGAGGCGGCTAAGGCAAAACTCAGACCCAAGTCTGTCTGCCACCGAAGTTCCTATTCTTCACACCAAGTCACCCACTCTTTTTCTGTGGGCTGTTTTACAACACATTCAGCTTCCTGGCAACCGCCTCTACTGCTGCTTTCCCCAGACAACCTCGCAAAAAAAAAAAAAAAAAAAAATCCAGAATGCACGTTCTGATCAAGTGTTGCTCAAACAAGTAGCTGGTTTTGGAAGGCACCCCAGGGCCTGCAGAATCACCCCCAGCATGACCGGGGGGCTGCTGGGAACACACATTACCTGTTCTGCGCTCCTGCGTGGGGATGATTTCATCTCAGTGAACCTGGGGACAGTGCACCCGCGAATGCTGCCAGCCCCGCGCCGCCCAGGGCCCCCGCGATGCCAAGCAGCTGGTGCTGAGACATACGGGGAGCTGCACGTGAGCAACGCAGCCCCGCCAGGGGCGAGCGTCCCAGGCGGGCTTCCACCCAGCCACTCCAGATAAACAATCAGAGGCTGAGGGCCGGGAGATGCCAGCAGCTGCCCATGGGCTCCTCCTGTCACCAGGCAGCTGGGCCTAATGAAAAACCCACGTGCCCAGAATGGGGACGTGGGCTCGCATCCTGACTACTAATGCTGGTGAGTGACCTTGAGCAAGCATCACCCACAGGTCTCGGGCTCCCCAGCTGTCGAGTGGGAACAGCAGCACCTGCCTGGCCTACCTCCTTCAGGACCACTGGTCATGTAACACAACGCCTTTCTCGAGTAGGTGCTCTTTTGGGGGATTTTCTGATGACACCGGGCCAGCACTTCCCCCCCACCCCCCACCCCTGCACTGCTGAAGGATTTGCTCAACTATTCTGGTTATAAACACAATATCTAATCACTGTAGAAAATCTGGAAAATACATTTAAAAACCAAAAATTACTCTTAGTCCTGCCATTTGTAAGTACATGTTCTTAATATTTTATTAGCTTCCATGCTATCCTACACAGATGGTTAAGATAATTCCCTGCCGCTTTGCACTTTTCATTTAATGCTATATCAAAACAAATTCATGTCATTCAAGCATCTTTGTAGCCATCATTTTTATAGTCTGTAAAATATTCTATTGTATGAAAGGGTCGATCTGCTTAATCCTTTCCCTATTCTTGAACATTTAGAAGTCTTCTGATATTTTGGCATTATAAATTGTATTCCATGAACACCTTTGTTCGTGAAGCTTTTTCTTCTCCACTTCTGATCATTCCCTTAGACAGATTTCTAGAAGGGAAACCATCTGGTCAAAAGGTAGCAGCAACATTTTGAAGGCTCTTGCAGCACACAGAAATGTCACAGCAATGTTCGTGCCCATCAGTGGCATGGGACAGGGCCAACCTTCTGCAGCCTTTCCATCATTTATTTTCCTCTCTAGAAGTCTTGCTACTCTGATCCAGATAAAATAGATTCTCGTTGCTGCTTCATTCAGATTTTTTAAATGACTTGTTAGGTGTTTTGCTCATTTTCTCAGTGGGTTTAATTCTGCTTTGCAGATTTGCTTCTTTTCCATTACATAACCTGTACCTTATATCTAATCTTCTGAGAGATAAGGCCTGAACCTACTGTGGTGAACTGAACCAAAATTCCTTCTCTGGCCCTTGTTTAAAGGTTGCAATATGCTCTGTCACTTTCCTGTCTTGACTGTCCATCTTGTGGCTCAGTCTGGCTTCTCCTTTGCTGACTCATGATCTTAAAAGACCTCTGGGACAGCATCACATATTAGAGGTAGGCAGCCAGGAAAGAGTGTTGTGACAGCTTACCAGTCTTTAGCCCCCGTTCCCCCGAGATGGTCCATTTTTTGAGGCATTCTCTGTATCTTTGACCCGTAATAGAAATATCCAACCCCAAACCCCAACCAGAAGCATTACTTAGAGGTGTGTATCCTTCCTCCAGTTCCCAGTCACTCCTGTCAATATATGTGATGAGAGAGACTGGCAAGAAGGGCTAGGTGCATCCAGAGCACAAGCCGACCTCTAGCACTTTCTCCAGTGGGGCTGCCTGCCTTCAAGATGCCCATGCTTCTCCACCAGGAGAGGGGAAACAGGACCTCAGCTGCAGAGACCTCTCTCTGCCATCCCACCTCATCATCCACAATGCTGGTGTTGAGGTCCCTCCCTAAACTACCAGGACTTATCCAGAGGAGGAAAGAATTCTTGGCACCCCAAACTCTGCAACACTCACAAAGGTGGTTTTGTGTAGGGAAAGGCTGTACCAGTGCTCTTGCTGCCCTCTTCTAGAACCAGGTGAGAGGACAGAGGGTTAACAAGTAATTTCTAAAATCCATGAAATTGACTTTTTCTCTTAGACCATTATTTTCCAAATCTGTTTCGAAATTTTGTGGGATATGGTTGGGGGTATAATTGTAAAAAAACATTCTGTGATCAATTTCCATTAGAAAAACGTTGTTAAACAAAGTAAATAGGTTTGTTACCCACCAGACTTCCGGAGTCTTTAGTAAACTAATATATGTTAATGACTTTTCAGGAGGAGGTTAAGGAATGTGTTTCTCAAACTTCCTTGATTTGGTTTTGGCATTATAAATTGTATAATTTACAATGGTGCAGTTGGTTAAATGTTCAACTCTTGGTTTAGGCTCAGGTCATGATCTCAGGGTCTTGGGTCTTGAGATCGAGGTCTGCATCGAGCTCTACACTCAACATGGAATTTGCTTGAGGTTCTCTCTCCCTGTCCTTCTGCCCCTCCTGCTCATTCTCTCTCCCTCTCTCTCTCTCTCTCTCAGATAATAAATAAAAATAAAATTGACCTTTAAGAAACATCCTTGATTTCTAAACTCTCTATCTGGGAGCATCTTACAGGACATGCCCTGGACAACCTGCGTTATGCAGCCTAAGATGTCCCATTACCCTACTGCCCAGGAAGAGGGGCCTCTTGTCCAAAAGGAAGCTCTGACCAGTCTCATCCTCTCCTTGTCCCAGTGTATGGTCTGATACTCAATCTGCCTAGATGGTATAGGGAGGAGGTAGGCAAACTTTTTCTGTAAAGAGCTAGATTGTAAATATTTTAGGTTTCGCAGCCATATGGTATCTGTTGCAACTACTCTGCTCTGCTGTCATAGCTTGAAAGCAGCCATAGACAAGATGTAAACAAATGGGCATGGCTGTGTTCTAATAAAACTTTATTTACAAAAACAGGTGGTAAGCTACATTTGGCCCTTAGGGTAAATTTTCTGACCCTTGGTGTGGGGCATCTCAGAGCCCGAAACTGAGTGTGAATTAGGTTAGAGAGAGCAAAGTCATGACAATCTTCCAGAGGGTAACCCACTCTCAGATGAGGAAGCTTCACCTATAGGCTGCCATAGGTCAACAGATGGGGAAATGCTGCGTGCCCTTCCAGCTTTGGGGCTCTGAGGACATAGCCACCCTCAATAGTGCTGCCATCCTGTGCTTCTAGGGAGACTCTAAACCTCAAAGCCTCAAGGGAAGCCATGTGAGACCTGTGTGAAATCCCCAGCATTCCTGAGGACGTGCATTTACTTGGGTGAACTGAGGGTCAGTGGCCTCATCCAAACCAGATACTTCATTGGAGAGCAGCTGCTGCAGAGCTCAGGGCAGGAGAGTAGAGCTGAATTCAGCTCGCATTCCCCCATGGTATTCTTCTCCTGGGCCGACTGTGGGGAAATGTGAAGGGAATCTCAGGACTGCCAGCAATGCAAACCCCACAACGTTGGACCACGTGGGCTGGACAGGCTTCAGAGACATCAAAACAAGCACTTTTCTCTGTAAATTGGGGCCTCATCCTCCAGCCCATGATGGAGGAAGCCTCTTAGCCTTGCCATTCAGAAATCAAACGTTTTGTCCACAGTGTGAGGGGCCAGACTGGGAGGGGTGTGGCTGCAGACAAAACCAGCCCAGAAAATTTTACCCAGAAATGGAAGCCTGTATGTCTGTTGAGAACTTACGATACATTGGGCATCTTTCATACAACAACCCGGATTCTTGTCTGCAGGGTAGATATAACCCCAACTTACAATAGAAAGCTGAAAAATTTTATGTGAGTTGTCAAAGTTTACGGAGCTAGTAGGGGTCGGAGGTGGGATTTGGGCCCAGATCTGCATGACCCCATTGGTTTTCCACATGCCTCAAGCTGTCAATCTTCTCTCCTTCACTAGTCCTCTCCATATGCTAATGCCGCTTCTAGAGTTATGGTCCTGAGTTGAGTTAGGGGCTCTCCACAGCTCTGTCCATTCCCACCTGTACTTTTTAAGCCATCCTATTCTTGGAAAGGCTAGTGCAGGTGGTCTAATTAATAGGATGTGAGGCTTTACCAGATTCTGAAGTTTCCATGTATAGACATCACATCATGGCATAACAAGAAGTCACTGGCAAAGCTCTGAAAGCCCCCTCTGGAAACACAGGCTCTCCCAATAGTTGCCCTGTTCCATGTTCCCAACTTCCCTGACCTGTGCAGCCCACACATGCACAGTATATACCCTGTCAGTAGGCATTGGGCAGCCAGGGCCCTATAGGGCTCTAAAGCTTGGAAAGTTCAGCAGCCACCTGCATAGCCTCCTGGCCAAAGGGATTCTATACCCTGGTAATCCTTCTGGTGCTACAGCTTTAAACTGGGGACATGCTCTGCTCTATTTTTACCATGAGTCCTAATTTGTAACTCTGAAAATGCACACAGTGACCATATTTGGGGAAATAACTATGGTAACCTAAGGTTGACAATGAATTTGGGAGCTAGTTCTACATGGAGGAGGCTGCCTGGGAGGGTCAGGCTGGAAGATGTAGAAATATTGAACTTCCTGGGTCATCTCCAGAATTAAGGGACTCCGGGATAAGATGTCTAAAATGGGATTTTGCTAGAAAGACTCATATGGGGGTTGACAAGGCCTTCTTTCTCATTGAATCTTCCACGGATCCTAGCCCAGAACTAGCAACACAGGAGGCTGAATAGACCCCCCCCCCCTTTTTTTTTTCTCTGATGAATGAAATTAAGAGTCAAATGAGAATCAAATACAAACATCACTGTTGTCTTGGAGTACGCTCCCTAGAAACAGAACTGGAGATGGGATCTATACTAGGGTTGTGCACTCAGGGAAAGGGGAGTGAGGAAAGTACATGGAGCAGAAGAAATGCTGAGCACACTGTGGTCTCAGCCTGATCCCATGGGGATCTCTGAAGTGCAGATTGAACTGAAAAGTCAGTTCCTGCTACAGTCAAGGGGCCCAGCCTTTCATATACCCATCTCCCAAATCAGAGTTGTCTTTGGTAGACAGTCCCTGGTGTAACCTCCTGAACAGGATGGTTCCCTTTCAGCTGAGGGCAGTTCTCTGGGAAACAGGAACTATGACCCATGAGCAGCCAATACACACAGCACTTGGGGTGTACCTACCTGGTAAAGTGGGATTCAGCAGGGACCAACAGCATCCATCATAAATGTCAAAATTAGAAGTTAAATATGCAGGCCAGAACCAATGGGGTGCCAAATGCTTCACAATTAACCAGTCAGAGAAAACTAAATGAAAGCAAAGAGGCCTTTCTGCAGTGTTTTCAACAGGCCTGTATTAAAGACCATCTGTGTAGGAAGCCATCTAGGGAATGTAGGGCAACTAGAGAACTTGCCCTCCAGAAGCTATAATCTACTTAAAGAGTCAAATGGTTAAATAAGAAAATTACACAATTATGGAAAAGTCCAATTATATATCTGAATAAAACCAGATCATTAGGCAGTATTTTGTACCTGGGAATGGGCCTGAATAAGAGAAACAAGCGGACAAACTTTATGAGTTAAAAAAACATTGGGGGGAGAGAAGAATGTGTTCTGGCCAAGTCAGGGAAAGTTTCATGGAGGTTGTCCATAGTCCTGAGCTGGAAGAGACCTTCAAAACTACCCAACCAAGGAAATAATTATTAGACATGAGCCTCTCCTTCAGCCATAGCAGCACTTCTAATCAACCATGGGACTCTTTTCAGCTAAGCCCAGAAATACACTGCTCCAAAGAGAGCATAGCCCATCAATCCAAAATGACACCCAAAATGAAAACTGCCGTCATTGGCCATCAACAAGAGAGGAAATGGACATAGCACATCCAGCCACCAAGTTCTCACCCAGGGGCTGAACAAAGGACCAATACTAGAGCCCAAGACCCTGGCACCCAATCCTGGTCTTTCCCTAGCCTTGGGTGGAAACCCTGGGGCCTCCCCAGAATGTATCACGTGCTTGGAACCCCAGACCCCAATGGGAGGATCTCCTTTCCTGTGGCAGCTGGAATTCCTCCTTAGCAGAAACCCAGATCTTGAGCAGTCCAGGGAAGTTCTCAGAAATCAAGATGGAACCTCCCCCTGAAGGGTGAGAGCTCTATCCTACCACCCTGAGTGATGAGTGTAGTTCCACAGGGGACAGAGAGGGGTCCCCCTTTTCTGCGGATGTAGGGATATGGAGTATAAAAGGTAAAACAACCATATCTGGCTTTTGTCAATGGGGTTGAATTAGCTCCAGGAGGCGGAAGGCTGAGCCCATCTCCCAGCTTCAGTGAGTGTGGGCTGCTGATGGCTCCTATGGCCCCATTCTCTCCAGGATTGCCCTGGGCTCTGTCCCAGAGGTTACACACCCTCACCTACCAGGAGATGGGTCCCATGATTCTTTGGTAGTCCCTTGGTGGAGCCTAAGTAGAATTAACTAGGCTCAGTTAGCAATGTCACATATATTAAGTCAATGGTCCCAAACTTGAGAACACAGGAGAATCACCTGGGAGCAGGGGCTCTTTTACAAATTGGCTCTCAGGCCTCCTGAATGATGGCCACAAGGGATCACAGTGAGAGCAAACAGTCTAGCCCTGCACGGAACGCCTTCAGCGACAGAACTGGCTGATGGTGGTTTCTATGGTAAAAACCAAACTCCTAGTCTCTGGCCTTCAAGATCATTCAAGGTATAGCCCCCACCTACCAACTGCATGTCTCCCCATTCCTCCCCCGTCTGCTCCTGCCACAAGGAACTGACAGGAGCCCTACTTCTTGCCACCTGAGGACCTTCACAAGAGGTGTTTCCTCTGCAGGGAGAGCTCTGACCCCACTCTCAACCCAGTTGATCCTCACTTCATATTTCATTTCAAAGCTCATGTCCTTGGGGGCCTTCCTTAATACCCTCTCCCCAAACCAAACTAGATTCCCACCCTGAAAAACTGCACTACTGCCTGCCTTCCTCTCTGGGCTGTAAGCTGCCTGAAGGTGTGAATATAATCGGGTTTTGTTCGGATATGTCGGGCTTTAGCCCAGTGCCTGGAGCAACGTAGGTGCCAATCACAAGTGTTTGGCCAAATGGCCTTGCCATTAGGCTTTTGTTCATAAATGGTTAGAGCACCCTCCACCAGTCCTCACAAATGTTCACTGAGTATCTACTGTGTGCCAGGAATCAGACTTCTGGTGCCCACCTTCTAGCTGGTATGTGGATGTTTAGCTTGTGGGTACCAAGGCCTTTAGACGTGCCCTCTCTGGGATGAATGTCAAAGATTAGAATAAATCCAACCTTTGAGCCTCACCAAGAAACAGGCAGAAACTTTCAGTCTGAGGCAAGGGAATATATCCAGCCCCACCTGACGTTCCCCCCCTCCAACATCCCTGTCATTGCATAGGGTGGCTTGGGCAGATCTCTCGTTATGCTGGGAATGTAGTGAGAGAGAACCAGCAAATTTAGTTCAGAATAACTTGGTGAAATGCTCTCTCTCTCTGCCGGGTTCAGATGAGGGCTTGATACATGTGACATATCCAAATCCTGGTTCTGAAAATTTTCCCCAAGCCTCTTGTTTGTTGGTTTGTTCTCATTTTAAGCCGCCCTAGACCACCACCACTCACAAGGTATTTGTGGCATCCCATGATGCTGGCCTAATCCAAGTCATCTTCCTACTGGGGAATGTCTAAAACACTGTCCACATGTCACTCTGTGGCTCTGGACCATTTGGCCTAAACTCACTCTGTTCTTCTAAAACCAGAAATGAAGCATCATGGCTAAGTCTGTAAAGGAGAAACAAAGGGAGCAGTGCCTCTCTCCCTAGGGCACGGCGAGGATGGGCAGCTGGAAAGAAGAGACTTGCAAGGCCACGGGAAGGCCAGTGGACATCGATGTGTGAGCACCTCCTGACCCCAGGGATCAGTGTGCATGCAAGGTTGCTGCTCAGGCCGCCGGAAAGATCAATCCAAGGCAGCTAGGGAACGTGAGTGTGGGCAGGGGGTCAAGCATCCCATCAGCCTCACATGCCTCAGCCAAGGCTGGCCTTCTGGGAAAGCAGAGGAATCCACTCCCTTTGGGGTTAGGGTGGGGGTGCAGTGGGGGCCCCCTGTTACCAAACACCTGTCTCTCCAGCTTACTTCGGAGCCCAAAGCTTTCCCTTACATGCTTCTCTGGGCTGGGATTCCCCAGGTCCTTATTCAGACATCAGAGAGCACACCAGGGGAGGTCATTCTTTACTCTGGCAAACCAGTGATGCTTCACATTGACTGCACAGTAAAAACACCTAGGCTAGGGAGATTTTAAAAATCCAGGACAGGCCACACCAGGCCAATTACATCAGAACCTGCAGGACAGGGATCAGGCGTGAGCATTTTAACTCTTAGGTGTTTCCAGTGTGTGGTCAGGTGAGCACACCTACATCCACACCTTGGTGAGGATGCACTTCTCAGGGAAGCCCAGTCTGAGAGCAAGAGGACAACACACAGGTGCGGAGGCGGCTGTAAGGTGCCAGCCACCCCACTGATGTAGTCCAACCCCATCTGCATCCCCACAGCAGATGCAGGAGGGGCTTTATCATCCTCAGGACCTCAGTGACGAGTCCAGAGCTCAGGGAAGAGGAGCAGCAGAGTGGGAGGCTCTAGCAGTGGGGTCCCAGAGCCTTCATTCTTCTCAAGATACCACCTGCCACCGGGGTGGCTGACAAGGAACAATAAGTAACTGGGGACACTCAAGGACACTGTATCAGTCTTGTCATCTGAGGGCTACCAAGGACCTTGGCCAGGCTGGGCTTAGCACTCCTACAGCCTAATGAACAAGGTGAGCAGCAGCATGTTTTCTGCCTCAGAAAAGTCATGATTTGTCTGGAACCCCTCTTTATACACATTGTGCATTTCTTTTGGGTAACACTGACCACCCCCACCAGCTTTTTACAGACACAGAACAGAGGACCTCCTGAACATTGTAACCTGAGAAACAGCAGAAGCCTTCCCATCCCCCTTCCCCACTGTGTGAAGGTCCACCATTATAGCACCATGCCTAACAGGTTAAACCACTGGCTCCCAAGCTTTGCTGCACATTAGAATCACTTGGGGAGTTTTAAAACTCCCATCGCTCAGGACACACCCCATATCAACGAAATCAGAATGTCTGGAGGTGGGAGTCAGGCATTGGTAGTTTTAAAGGTCCCCAGGTGATTCGGCATATGACAAAGTTTGAGAGCCAGTGGGTTAGGCAAGGCTCTGGAAGGGCCCCCTTAGAGCGAAGAGGCCAAGGGACCCTTTACTGCCCCAGTCTGTCACCACCCCCCACCTGATGTCACGGCATCAGGGACATCAGTGGGTCAATCTGTCAGTCCCCTCCCCACTGCCTAGGTAGGTCATGGTTGCTCAAAACACGTTTTTCTCCATCACTTAGCTGAGGCCAGTTCTGAAAATGCTTGTTAGGCTGACATCTATGTCTCTCTCCCCCTCTTTTCTGGAGCAGTGGTTTTCAAGCCCCAACAAACATCAGAAGCCCCTGGAGGGCTTGTTATACACAGATCACCGTGGGCCCTCCCTGAATTCCTGATCTAGTGTGTCTGGGCTGGGGCCTGGGCATTTGCATTTGGAAGGGTTCCCAAGTAATCCTGAGGCTGCTGGCAGGGGGACCACATACTGACAACTGCTCAGAAGAAAGGAAAGGAAATGGGTTAACAGCATAATGGTCACAGGGGCCTGACACAGGAGACCCCTGGGGTACTCCAAGAAATGCACAATGATTCTTTTTTTTTTTTAAAGACTTTATTTATTTATTCATGAGGGACACACAGAGAGAGAGAGAGAGAGGCAGAGACACAGGCAGAGGGAGAAGCAGGCTCCATGCAGGGAGCCCGAGGTGGGACCCGATCCCGGGTCTCCAGGATCACGCCCTGAGCCGAAGGCAGGTGCTAAACCGCTGAGCCACCCGGGCTGCCCCCAGTGTACAATGATTCCTAATGAAACCTCCTATCTCCAGCTCCTTCAAAGATCAGGAGGGGGAGGCTGAAAAGAGGTGCCAAGTGAGAGATGGCTGGTGCAGGGCGGATCTGTGTGGCCACGGCTCTATGTGATGTGACTTGACACAGGGAAGGGGCCCCTCCTAGGGTGTGAGGATAGACTTTTAGATCTCTTTCGTTCAGAGCAAAACCTCAGTGTAGATCTGGTCTTCCCGGCAGAGGAGGTGCATTAAGCAAGGGGTTCTTTAATTTCCTCTCTGAAGGCAGAGTCTCTCTTGTACGATCAACTTTGTTTTCTGTCACTTGGAGAGGCAGCAATGAAATAGTGCTCAGAAAAATTACATTCCCAGCAATTTCAGAGCGTGCCTGGCTCGTGAAGCATGCACATAATTGCTACTTCATAAAAGTTTGATAAATGAGATGCAAAATATACAGCTACTTTCTCTGAGCAGTGTAGGGGGCCTTATTCCAGGGGTCATTTTAGATAATGAAAAATACAACTAATGAGTTTGATTAAAGGATTCATTAATGGAAGAGAATGTTTAGAAACCAAAAACAAGCTTCTTTTCCTAGGAGTGCCAAGCAAGTCACATCAGCTCAAAGCTTGACTGGCCAAGCTTTTGGAGGAGCCAACTTCCAGGCTGTGCTCAGCCGCCTCCCTCACTGGATGACCTTGGGCAAGTCCCAGCCCTTTGTTCTTCCTCACTCTCCCCAGCTAGGGAGCAGAGAATATGCCCTGTTGATTCTCAGACATTGTTTCTGGGGCTAGAGTTTGCTACAAAAACCAGGCTCTTGGGTTTACCAAAGAGAGCCTGCCGCCCGGTAGGACACTCAGGACAAAGTTAGTGGCAATAGGTGACTTTCCATCCAGATGTCTTGTTTCTGAACACAGTGAAAGAGATAGCCCTGGGAAAATGGAACAGCTTCCATATTAAATGACCATTTTAAATTTCTATAATGATGAAAAATGGCCTAAGAGTATGTGTTTAGGGATGCCTGGGTAGCTCAGCAGTCGAGCGTCTGCCTTCGGCCCAGGCTGTGATCCCAGAGTCCCAGGATCGAATCCCGCATCGGGCTCCCTGCATGGAGCCTGCTTCTCCCTCTGCCTATGTCTCTGCCTCTCTCTCTCTCTCTCATGAATAAATAAATAAAATCTAAAAAAAAAAAAAAGAGTGTTTATCTGAACCTGTGTGGGAATGTGTGTGCATGTATATAAGTGTGTTTCATGACTGTCTGAGTGTGCATGAGTGCGTGAGTGGCTAGATGTGTGTGAATGTGCATGTCTCCGTATACATGTATCAGCGACTGTATACGGGAGCATACAGAAGTGTATGTGTATAAGTTGAGTGTGTGTACAAGCGTGTGAACATGTGCATGTAAAGGACATGAATATGTGTGTGTACACACTTGAGAATGTGTTATGTGAGTGCATCCACGTGCATGTGCGTGTGTCCACGAGACTATGTGTGTAAGGGCATGCATATGAGGTCCTGCCTCTCCCCCTCACAGTGGGTATTGCTTCCTGCTGGTCTTCATGTCCTGTCCTTGGTCACACCCTCACAGTAACCCCAAAAGGCAGTTCAATAATGCAGGCTGAAGGTGCGTGTAAAGCAATTTGTAACTGCCTTTAAAAGCAAATTGTTTTAAGTGAAGACTACAGCATTATAATGGCAGCCCTGATGCCAGCAGGCTGGGTCTGGGAACCCAGAGGGGGTCTTGCAGGACCAGCCAAGAGGGTACCTGGCTGTGCACAGGATAGAAATCAAACGTGAGCCAGCAGGAGGTGAAAGCAGAGTTTATTGAAGGTATAGAGGGAGTACAGGTACAGAGTGTCTGGGAGACTCAGAAGGGAAAGAGAGAGTCCCATCTTTCTTCAGGACCTGGGAGTTTTTATTGAGGATGATAGTCTGGTGTGTGTGTCCTCTCAGGCATCTGGGAATTGGTTAGAACAAAGACAAGGGCCCAAGTGTTATTCCTAGGGGGTAGGGAATTCCCTGTCTCCCTAACCTATTTATATTTTGTTGAAAAAAGAGTTGGTTCTGCGGAGGACAAGGCAGACTGTGGCCCAGAACTGAAGACCCTGTCAGCTGTGAGAAAACAGAGCAGAGTTTATAATTTAGAAAAAGGCCAATTATGTTCATGCCACAAACAGCTACATTATTAATGCTTAAACAATAAAAGCTTTCATTTTTAAAAAATGCCTAAGTCTTTTATTAAGACCTGGTCTATTTGACCTGAGTTCATTCAAGATTTAACTATGAGAAATAAAGAGCTGCTTTCAGCACGATGAACTGAAGGCAAATAACCGACCGAAGGCATCCAGACGCAAGGACATTACCCTTACATCTGAGCAAGGTTTGCAGATGTGAGCCAGTCCTCACCGCCTGCCTGGGTTTCAACATGCTCTTTATTAGCATCTGGGACCAAGAATGGACAGATCATACAGGAATGTTCTAGAAAAATGAGGAAAGATGCCCATGAGCTCAGAGGAGGAAGGCAAACTCCCTCAGTTCCAATTTCCAACAGGGCATCTGGATGTAGTAGATGCACACACACAAAAACTGTTTCATAAATTGTGAACACATGAATGGATGAATCAATCAATCAATCAAATAAAGCTAAGGAAGAAAATAAATGAGCCCTTCCTGATTTACAGAACAACCCTTCATTAAGATGAATCCTGCCAAATGATGTTTTTTTTTATCTTTAAGCCTGCATGATCCCCAGAAATGACAGGTTTTCCAGAAGAAATTCTAATAGCAAAATAATGATTTTTCAGACACCAATGTCATTGCCAGCCTGAGAGACCAAATGCCATGGATAAATCTACAGCAAATGTTGTAGCTCTTATTGTCACAGTGACTGTTCTGATCATTGCAAAATGGCCTAAAACGTCTTGAAGCAGTTTGATTCTACTAATTTTTATTAAGTAACAAATGTACTGAAGGCTTGGCAGTTCTAATACCTGCCAAAAAGACCAGACCCATTCCTAACTATAGAGCTTCATGGGTCCTTACTTGGCATCTGTTAACTTTTAGTTACCACACAATGCTTGTAAGCCAGGAGATCTGCATTCCAAGGCACAAAAACTCAACACTTTAAGGCAGAAGGTAGATTGCTTAAAGACAGGCATAGTGATACTGATAAGAAATGGAATCATATGTGAAAAAGTTGGAGGGATAAATCTGTATACTACTAGTGAGAAATTTCTAAGATAAGTATAAAATGCAAGGTAAAGAAAATGTACACTATTCTACCAATTATTTACAAGATGAAGATACATGGATTTTATATATATAATATATAAAAATGTATATGCATATATAAATGTATTTGCATATATATATAAAGGTATTTGCTTATATTAAAAGTATATCAGGGCTAGATTTTTTTAAAACATACCTTGCTTTACAGATTTAATTTTGGAACCACGTGAATAGTTTACATAAATAGAAAACAAAATTAAATTTTTGAAAAGTAATTCCCTTAAAATCAAAAGCAAAATGAAATAAGTGAATCTAATTCTATACTTAGTTGGTAGCATAACCAATGGAGAGGAATTAATCAGTGCAATTTTAAGGCAGCAATTTGATTCTACATCCATTCTTAGTGGAATATATCCTAAGGACAAAAAGAACTGCAAAAAATTCTTAAACCCATGCTTAATGTTTAAATCCTAATGTTCGCGGTCATGTTTGTATTATTATTCTTAGACTATTGTGTGTACGTTGTACAAGAAAGCACACGAGTGACATTGAGGAATGATATTTTCACAATAAGAAAAAGCATATAGACATAAGATCAATGAGTTTAAGTATAATTCCATCATCCTAAATCTGAATTGGTAGCAACAATATTAACTCACAGAATGTTTCAGCTTATATACACACACACATTTTTCTTATTGTCCACTAAAAAACCCTAGAAACAAGGACTAAACCAGCAACACAAAGCAAACCTCATATCCATTTCCCACTAAAAGAAGCCAAGAATTCTTGTAGAAATGTTCGGTTAAAAGTTTGGGCAGGAATTACATAGGTCTAGGACATCTTGTCATACTTAAACAAAGAAACTCTCAGAGTCTTCTAGGATCACATCAGAAGGACTCAGGAGCAAACTTGAAGAGGCTTCCACTGGGTGGGGTGGCGAAGGGAGGCAATTTGAGTTTCAAAAATGATAAAAATTGAAATAAATTAATAGACATCAAATAGGTTTCAACCCATGAGCTCATAAAAATCGAAAATAAATGATTTAGTCATCATTGGAAGGCACAAATGAACCAACTAATTATCCTAAAAATTGGTGAAGAGAAGAGGAAACAATCAAGCATTTATCTTGCTTTTTCTAAATGAACCATCCCTCAGGGTAACTGCAGAGTTGATGAAGAGAAGGATCTATTTATAGACATTTCCAGCTAATAAACAAAGATGGAATGATAGAATTGGTGTAGTAACATTTTGCCACTGCCAATGAATGAACAGATCTAGGCAATGAGCATCCCTCTCTTCCACCATGACAGAGAGAGACAGCCAGACACCGTGACTCCTGATGGAAGTACACAGCACCACCTATGAAGGGGTCATATAAACTGAACCTGACTATAATCAAGCCTCTACATCTGACTACCACCTTACAAGACATACAGGCAGCAGAGGAACTTGTTAAACTATGCACATGAATCCACAAAATCCAAAGCTTGATAAACTCTGCAGGACAAATGATCCAGATCAGCCTCTCCAATAAATAAACTGTAAGGGACAAAAATACAGGGGAACCTGTAGACAAAAAGTTCTATCAATCCATCACAATGGATGGACATTATTTATATCATGATTCAAACTATTTAAAAAGGTATGAACCACTCAGGGAAATTTGAGCACAAGTTGGTTATTTGATGAAATTAAGGACCTACTATCGACTTTTATAATGTGATAATGGTATTGTGGCTATGATTTTTTTTTTAGTCCTTATTGTACAGAGGTATAACATGAAACATTTAGGGATGAAATGATACAATATCTGGAATTCACTCTAAAATAGCCTGGAGTGGAGGGGAAGGAAGTGGGTAGAGAGTACAGAGGGAAAAAAGACTAGCTATGAATCGATAATTACAAAGCTGGACGAGGGGCAAATGAGAGTTCATTATGCTATGTCTTGTACTTTTGTATATGTTTGAAATTTTCTGTAATGAAAAGTAAAAGAAAAAAACCCAGCTGACAACCCCATAGTGAAGAGAAGCAAACAAACAAACAAATAAAGAGCAATAAGCTTTAGGCAGTATCTAAGAAGGCAGAGGCATGAAAGCTATTGTGAAAAGAGCCTTCTCAATAAAAGAATAAATCACAAAAGCCACACGAGTGCCATCTAACTGAAAATTTTCATTTCTGGGAGACTTGATCCCCTAACACCACCAAAGGGGATGTTTCACTAATTTTTTGTTTATTATAAGCATGCCATTTATATGGCACCCCCTTGGTCTCAAGTAACTTCTGTACATACTCTCTAATTTCATATTTCCAACACCTATGAGATGATGCCATTAATATTCTTACTTCACAGTTAAGAATACTGAATCTCAGACATAAGTGACTTGTCCAAGGCCACAAAGCTGGTTGGTGCTGGAGCTGGGACCACAGACTGAGTCTCTTACCTTCCTTGCAGAGAAGTTGGTTTTCCACCTACCTATGTTGGCTCCTCTTTGGGAAGGGCGCCAGTGGTCTTTGACGGACACACGGGGTCTCTCCCTTGGAGAAGTGACACCCCCCTCTCTAAAATGGCACACCTGCATGAAGCTAGCAAGCCTTCTGCATCCAATCCATTGGTTCTCGCATTCCCAGGGCACCCACTTTTTCATCAGCATGCCATTGCTGCCCAATTTATTCTAATCTTATTATTAATGTTGAAGGATGTTTTCATTAGTGTTTTAAGCTTCATTGTGCTCGTGAGATAAGAATACTTAGTTGCAGGTGGCAGCTTTCAGCTCCTAAGGGGTCTTGTTGCAGCTCAACACAATCTGGTGCCATGAGGCCTTATTTCTGCAGTGGGAGGTGCAGGATGTCCCCCCGATGTGGACTAAGTTAAAATCACTCTTCTGGCCTTCACTCCTCAGAAAGGAAGTGCTCCTTTAGTTTAGTGGATGTTGGAGCTAGAGAATTTGCACCAAAGGCAGCCAAACTGGCTTAGTTTCTTGATGCAAAGCAGAAAAACCAAAGCCGTCAGCTGAGAAAATTTGCCGCATTGTGTCACCCTACATGCCCAGTGATGTGACACAGGGGTCCCATCAGACCAGGTGTTTGGGGGCTTGTGTAGCATTCTGAGTCACTCCCTTCATCCTCTAGACTTTACATTCCCCCAGCTGAGGGTGATAATCTCCACCAAACTAAGCATATTGGGAGTGGAGAGAGTCATTCAAATGGGTGTCCTCAGATCCCTGATGTGATTATGACACCACGACAGAAACCAGCTCTCAGAGCAAGAACCCCAGTAATAGCAGCCTGCATTCAGCAAGTGCTGGCCACATGCTAGGTGTGGGTTTTCCCACAGTTCATCCTCACAGAGACATGTGAGGAATTTAGCATTATGGTTCCAATTTACAGACGAGGACACTGAGACACACGCAGAAGGCAAGTAAATTGTCCAGTTACCCAGCCAGCAGGTGGCAGAGCTAGGGTTAGACACCAGGTCTTGCTGATGCAAAGCCACACCCTTAATTGTTTGCTTCACTGCCTTTATATCTTTGAATCCTAGACTAGAGGTAATACATGCTGAATATCCAATCAATGCTTCAAGTGAACGAATAAATAAATGAAAGAAAGAATGAGTGATCAGTAGCCTCCTGGTCCCGGATAGAACAGAATAGCATGCATGCTGGTGGGGAAGTGATTGAACTTGAGGCTTGTGTACTGTCATATTGGAGACGCTCAGGGCTTTATAAATAGCATTTTTCTGCTTATAATGGTGATAATACATGTTTGCAGTAGAAAATTAGGGAAGTGCAGAGAAGTATAAAAGAGAAAATAAAACTCATCCATAATCCACCCCTCAGAAGGTAGGTGCTATGACATTTGGGCATATTTCACTCCAGGAAAAGAGAAAATCTTAACTAGTCCAGAGCTGTGGCAGCCCTTGCTGTCACCACTGTGTTCTAGCAAAGAGATTGCACCTCAAGCAAAGGAGTTCGGCCCAATTCCTATTCCCCCCACAACCCCCCACACAGACACCCATAATGATAATAACAAGCTTTTCTGTAGCACTTAACATGTTGCAGACCTTATTCCAAACACTTCGCGTATTAACTCATTTAATAGTTGAAGAAAGAGACATTATACGTGGTAAGTTTCCAAGATTTTACAGCATCATAAAATTCAGCCCAATAACCTCAAACTCTTTCTTTTCTCTTCCCTGCCCCTGCCACTCACAGGGAAAAAAAGAAATCTTTCTTAGTTACTATATGACCAATGACTTATTAAGCAGCTGTTTTTACCACAAGAGTGGTAGGTCAGTGCCCTCATGATGGTTAGGGTCCTCTGCTCCCACAGGCTCCTGCTGGGTCACTAAGGAAATGGCAGGAGCCCACTGAGCAATAATTATCATTTTAGACCAACAGCATCAGCAGCATGGAGGGAACTTGTCAGAAATACAAATTCTCCAGCCTCATCTGGGACCTACTGAATCAGAGACACCAGCGTGGGACCCAGAAGTCTGTGGTTCAACAAGCCCCCCCGGTGATGTGATGCCCACTAAGTTTGGGAACCTCTGCCTGGAGATAACCTAGTCCTGGCATTGAAGGGTTGACGCTGATCACACCAGCTGTCAGACTTCAGCGAGGAGAAGATGCTATTGTAGGCTAGAGCAGTCGGGGAAGCCTTTCTGGAAGAGGTGATGGTGTCCTTACCTGGACATCAAAGAGGCCCTCTTTAGAAAAAGAAATGGGAAGTGAGGGAGCGCTAGGCTTGGATGAAAGGTGGATGAGAGATAAGCGCCTCGCTTTGTTGCATCTGGGGCAAAACAGCCAGAACGTGCGGAAATTGCCCACTCCTGCACCTTCAGATCCAGCCGGTCACCATCAGTCGATGGCTGTCAATGGTGATTACTGTGAAGAGATAGGGAAATGCTGACGGGGCAGAAAGAGAGTGAGAGGTGTGGGCGATGAGGAGCCCAGAGGTGGTGGAAGGTGAGGCCTGGAGCCCACAGGCAGGCCTCATTGATGGTTATATCCCAGGAGGGATCACCCCCCTCCTCCATGTGCTCTGTTACCACCAGGCTGCCGAGGCCAGGACCCCATGGACTCCAGGATGGCACACGAGGACCAGAGCACAAGAGCCAGGATACTCCAGGAGAGTCTATCCTATGGCCAGCCTTAGGCTGGGGTGGGGGCCCATGATGGCTCTTCTCCCTCTCCATTCTGGAGGACAGAGGGGCTGACCCCTCCCTCAGGGCTCCATTTCCCAAGCTCCTGGCTCCACCAGTGAGGAAGGCAGGGGGAAGAGAGAAGCCCGGGTGTGTGTCACCTGCCCTCTCTGCCTCGGCTGGCATCCCCAGCCTAACTGCATAACCTCCGCACCCAGAAGGGGGTGGGCTAACAAGCTTCTCCCCTGTGTCCCGCACCCCACCCTACCTGTGCTCACAGCTGCCACTGCTGCTACAGCTGTTACCATATTCAATTTGCTGCCCCCAACTGGGTGGGGTGGGCTTTCTTTCCCTCCCAGACTGTCAGACCCAGTGCCCCACCATTTCGCCCTCCCACAACACCCCCCAAGGAGTCAGAGCTCTTCCGAGGCTCTCAGTCTTCACACAATGATGCCCAGACTCCTCAGCAGTCCCCAGACCCCACTTCAGTTCATCCCCTTCTCTCCTCTGCCCAAAGAGAAAACCTTGCTAATTTCAGCCATATTTTATGCCCTAGGCCTTGCCCTTTCCCGCATCATCCTGGCCTGCTCCGTCTTACCTGTATTGACCCGTCAGGGCCTCCTCCTTCATCCCGTGCCCGCTGTGAGTGCTCCCTTTTGCAGGAAGCCTTCCCACTCACTCTCCTCTGATCTGGATGGGAGGTTTCTTCCCACCCTCCCTACTCTCCTGGCCTATCTCAACTGCGATATTAGAACACCCGTCAGGATTCGCACAGGTCTGCTTCTCCAGCTCTGTGAGGACGGGACCGAGCCACTCCAAGCCTGTTTCCATCTAGTGGTCTTCCTAAAACCATCACGTTCACTGCCTGCCCCTCCTGAGAATGCTTCAACACGCTTGCTGCCCTCAGGATAGTCTTCGTGCTTAGCATGGCCCATAGGCCCTCCCTCATATGGCTAGGCCTGGGGCACGTGGCCCAGATGGCTTGCCTGGTCTTCTCCTCCTTCTGACCTGGTCCCCACCCCACCTGATCCCCTTTATGTTCAGCACCAGACACTTAGGTGCCAACAATATAATAAACAGAACCTGATTCTTCAGTAGGTTTGTTGACCTGACCAAGTCCCATGGGGATTCTAATAATGCTTTAAATCCTTTCTGACTTGCTGCTGGTCTTGAAGAGCACAGGAAGGAGACTGGGGCTGACCCAGACTGTACCCCAGCTCCACCACCCACTGGTCCTCTCACTTCTCGGAGTTTAACTTCCTTTCTGCAACATATGGATACCTCCCTGGAAGGGCAGCAAAAGAATCCCAGCATGCTGCCGGTGCCCTGGACGCACTGGGCACTGCATTTTAGTGACTGAGGTATGCCTTCCACCTGACTCGCTGACTCGCTTTGCCCTTGGGGTGTTTGGGTGTATCCTTCTCATAGGAAAACAGATCCTCAGATCCTCACCCATGCACATTGTTGTGAGGGGGCTAGGTCTCTGCTGCTCTCTGTCAGACACCCTGTTTTAAATCTTCCTGCTTTCTTCTTCCCTGAATAGCACGAAGTCATTCAGCAACCCTCCCCCCACCAGTTCAGCCCATCAATAGTTTTTCTACCTGGCAGATTAGAGCACCAAGAGTAAAAATTGCAGTCCTGATGGAGCATTCAGGCATTCCAGAAGCTTCTGTACTTTGGGAATATACCCCACGGCTTGATTCTCTGAGATTCTGGGGTCCTTGCTCCATGTCCCACTGGTCACTCATCCCTGATGGCAGAAGACCCCAGAGTATGGAGTAGAAGCTCAGTGGTTTCTGTGAACCAAGTGATGAAGAGATGTCAAGGACTCATCCTCAGAGAGTCAAAAATGTCTCCTCAGCAGAAACCTCAATTCAGGTTGACAAATAATTAGGAACTGGCTATGATATGCCAAGAACCAGAGAAGCTAAGACTGTAGGGTTTGGGGGACAATGTTTTTCAACTCTGTTATGTCCAGTCCTTGCATAGTATCTGTTCTCAGCAATGTCTTAAGGAATTAAAAAGGGAAGAGGGAAGGAGGAAGCAGAGTTCCCTGTGTGCTGGGATCTGGGATTCAGAGATGAACAGGAAGTGGTCCCTACTCCTGTGGGACCTGAAGAATCCTTATTTAACAGACATCACACACACACACACACACACACACACACACACACACACACACACAAAAAAAAAAAAAAACAACCAGACATGACAGCCCTTCAGATGGTCTGTCTCCCACCGCATCACTCGGCACTCTGAGGAGACTCTCCCATCAGCTCTTCTCAGCTGGGTCTCTGAGTGCACCTCTGGAGTCAGGAGGCTACCTGAGTGAGATCCAAGGGGATATGAATTCAGCCAAGGGAGAGGACTTGATGGCCAAGGCTGTTGCACCCCTAGACAGAAGGGAAGGTATTCACGTAGTAAATAGAGCAAAAGTATCTCCCAGATGGCTTCCTGGAGGAAGTAAACCCAAAGAAGAGCCTTGGAGGATAGGCTTGCTTCATCTGAGTGGAGAGGGGGAGCAGGGCGTGTGAGCAAATAGACAGGGCAGGAATACACATGGATGCATCAGGGAACACAGAGCAGGGAGGCCACGTTAGCCAACGAGTATGCCAAGTGGAGGTTCCATATAGAAAAATATTAGTAAGTTCCAATACAACTGTTAGCAAAACTGACAGCACTGTTGCTTTTAGCTCTTGAGCACTTGCTTTCATCCACATAACTTCCTTCAATTGTCCCAGTGATCCTCTTGGCCACCATTTGGCCATCTCTGGTTGATTGTTTCTCATATTCTCCTTGTCAACCATTTCACACCCTTCCCATCCTCCTTAAGTTCCTACCACTCCTCATACCCATTTGCTCTCAGCTCTTGTGCCCTGTTCCATACAGAAATGGAGACCCCTCAGGAAGCTTCTTTCACAGCCTCTCCAGCTGAGTTAGATGCCCACTGCTGGCTGCCCTGAAGCCCTATGCATGAACACCTATTTGGTGGCTGCCTTTCCTGCTAGACTAGGAGTTCCTTTTGGACCTGCCTTATTTATCCCCCATCTCTTGGTCGCAGAACATAGTCTGAGCTAGAGTAAGTGCTTAGGAAATATTTGCTGAAAGAATGAATAGCTCACTTGTAGGGTGGGCATTATTATTTCCATTTACAATGAAGGGAAATCAAGTCAGAAAGGTCCATTGAACTGCCTGAGGTTACCCTTCCAGTAAGGGGCAGAACTAACTCCTAAATCCAGCACTTCTGATTGCAGGGTCTGTGCTCATTCAACCCTAAGATTACCAAAAGGAGAGCCCTTAAACCTCCTGAGATGGGTCATCCTTCCTGCCTGAGCAAGAGGCTGCCATATGCACTACTGTCCAAGGTGGCACAGACAGCAGCAATGGGGCCACGGTGACAGCAGTCACTGTAGAGTTGATCTATCTCCTCATTTCCAATCCGTGTGTATGCTTCCCTGCCAGTCATCCTCAGACGGCTCTGGATGAACGGCCAGCTTCTGGGGAAGCTATGTGGGTGGAGAGCGGCCAACATATGGCTCCTATGCCTTCCTGTTTATGCATGTTGATATTTCCCCACTCCGTTTGCAGAGCCCATATCTTCTGTTTGTTTTGAAGTTGGTATAATTAGTGAACTGGGCTTGACTTCTCTCTCTGTGCCAGCTCTTGGCTCCCTTCTAAATGGCTCCACTAGAGGTTTTTCCTGGTGTATATATCAATGCTGTGACACCATCTGCCCTTCCAGAGACATGCCAGCCAACTGCCTCGTCCACCCAGAGAGTGGGCATGACAAGTCAATAGTGGCAGGGCCGACATGATGCAGTGCTTCCCTTCATTTCAGCCTCTCTCTACAACTACAGTTGCCAGAACACAGGACCCCAAAGGGAGTGTTTTTAGGGGCCTTTCAGCACACACAGGCAGGAGTAGTACTTCATGTGACCGTGCCACATCTTGGCTTAAACTAACCCTCAGAGACCCATTTTGACAGGTTCAGATGATATCTCCTTGCGGTTTTGATTTGCATTTCCCTGATGATGAGTACTGTTGAGTGTCTTTTCACGTGCCTGTTGATGGTCTATGTGTCTTCTTTGGAAGAGTATCTATTCAGGTCCTCCATCAGAATGGCTAAAATCAAAAACACAAGAAATAACAAGTGTTGGCAAGGATGTGGAGAAAAAAGAATCCTCATGCATTGTCGGTTGGAATGTAAATTGGTGCAGCCACTCTGGAAAACGGTATGAAGATTCCTCCAAAAGTTAAATATAGAAATACCATATGATCCAGTCATTCTACTACTGGGTATTCACCCAAAGAAAATAAAAACACTAATTCAAAAAGATATGTTCACCCTTATGTTTTTTGCAACATTATTTACGATAACCATGATATGGAAGCAATACAAGTGTCCATCGAAGGTGAATGATAAAGATGTGATATATTATATATATATATAATGGATATATATAATATATATATAATTATATATATAATGGAATATTACTCAGTCATGAAGAGAATGAAATCTTGCCATTATCAACAATGTGGATGGACCAAGAGTGTATAAAGCTAAGTGAAATTAGTCAAAGAAAGACAAATACCATATGATCTCATATGTGGAATTTAAGAAAAAGAACAAATGAACAAAGACAAAAAGAGACAAACAAAATAGCACTGGGTGTTATTCTGTATGTTGGCAAATTGAACACCAATAAAAAATAAATTTATGATTAAAAAAAAAACAAAAAAAACCAGACTCTTAACTATAGAGAACAAACAGATGGGGGATGGGGGAAATAATTGATGGGGATTAGGAGTACACTTACCCTGATGAGCACTAACTAATGCACAGAATTATTGAATCATTATAGTGTACACCTGAAACTAATATGACACTATTAATATGACAGCTATCCTGAAGTGCTGTCCATTGCCCTATTGCTCACCCACACTCCGGCCCTTCCCATAGCAGGTGTGACTTTCTGCTCTGCCCACACCTGAGTCATAGTGTAAGCTACCACGTAAAGAGAACTATTATTATATTACTACAAAGTGTGGTTTATTTTTTTTTAAGATTTTATTTATTTATTCAAGACAGACACACAGAGAGAGAGAAAGGCAGAGACACAGGCAGAGGGAGAAGCAGGCTCCATGCCGGGAGCCCGACGTGGGACTCAGTCCCCGGTCTCCAGGATCATACCCCGGGCTGAAGGTGATGCCAAACCGCTGGGTCACCGGGGCTGCCCCAGAGTGTGGCTTATTGTTCCCATTCCACAGAGGAGGAACTCGAGGAGTAGAGAAATTGAGTCATCTGTCCATGGTCATGCAGCTAAGTGGCAGAGCTAAGATTTTGGCCTGAGATCCCTTTGACCACAGACCCTTTGCTCTTAAAACCTGAGTATTTCAAGGCTGGCCTCTCATCACTCAGGACTCAGTTCCTGTTTCCCCTCTTTCCCAAGCTCTCTCCTGACCCCTGTTGACTCTGACAGGAGATTCTCCTCTCCCTCCCCACAGCCACCCAGGCAGACTCAGAACAGAGCTCCTAAAAGGGTGTGCAGCACTCTGTCTCTCTCCGCTGAGTGTGCACAGCTCAGCAGCATCCCCACACTTCCAAGGAGCGCTGAGGCGCCTGTAGGTGGCCACTACATTCTTTTTAAATGGGCTCATTAATGGGTGATGAAGAAAGCCAAAGCCTTAGCGCAGGCAAAGGGTGGAGGACACTAAAACTTTGCCTTCTCGGAGTGACACATCCCTCTCTGGTCATCACAATACCAGAGGTGCTTTTTGAGTTTCCCAGCTTTCTACTCAAAAGGCTTCCAACTTTCCCTTGGATGTCTGTCCTGCACTGCAGTGGTGATAACCTCATGTGACATGGGGTACCCCTGTCAGAGGCTGGCTGATGGTTGCTCTGAGCTCAGGCTAGACCATGCATCCCTCCCTCTCCCGCAGTTAGGTGTGGCCATGTGACGGAGAGGCAGGTGGCCATCATGGGTCACCTTCTAGGCTGCAAACACCATATTTAAATCCTATTCCTTAGGGAGAGACTTGCAGAGAACACAAAGTCTGGGGCAGAGTTCTGTCTCTCTCATCGGTGCCTACCTGAATGCTCTCTGCCCTCACGCGAGAGGAGGTCCATGACCCTTCTCTGTCTGGGCCTTGTACAGCTCCTTCACCTAGAAGCCGACCTTGCTAGACTTCCTTTTACTGGGGCCATCCTTTTTAATTTTGCTTATGACTCTTCTTACATATCCCAGGAAGACAACTTCCCGATAATGCTCTTTCTCATCCTTCATCTGCTTGCTTGCAAAGGCAAGAGACACTATGGAGTAGCCCCAGGGGCTGCGAAAGCCTGATTGAGTGCACCTGGTCCAAGGTCCTTCCCATTTCTTGGAAGATAATTCACGTAGAGTGAAGCCCCCCTGCCCCACAAAATCTGCCCTTCTGGCAGAGGGAAGGCAGGGAGGATGGCAGACATGGGCTGAGTGATCATTTCCTGCTGTCTGCTGCTCCTCTTCCTCACACTTCCCTATAAGGGTGTCACTATCCTATAGCCTAGTTGTCTGGGTCCCTACTCCTCCCCACTGTGGTATAAGATTCTGGAGGAGGGGATTTTCTTCTCATCCCCACATCCCCTGTTCTTAAATTTCACCACTGTTCAGCAAAAGTTTGCTGAATGAATGAATAAATAAATGTATAAATAAGAAAATGGGTCACTGGGGGCCATGAGTCATTGTCCCATAAGATTTCACTTATAAAAGACAAATTCAAAGATTATTATGAATTTCAAAACAGCGGTCATAGAGCATTAAACCCCTAGTGTGGGACCTTCTAAACAGAGGGCCCTATGTTACTACACCCAGGAAGCTGGCCCTGGGCTGGATGGAGGGTCACCAACCATAGGATCTCTGCAGAAAAGAAAAACAGGAGAAACAGCTTACCAGAGGAAACACCAGGAGGAGGTGAGATCTGGGAAGCCCTGCATAAGCAAGAGGAGGAGAAAGACTGTTACAGCTCACCCCATGCTAGATATAAGAGAGGATGAGCCTGTTCTATACCTATAGTTCTCAAGGTAAGGTCCCTAAACAAGCACCATCAGCATCACCTGGGAGCTTACTAGAAAAGGACATGCTGAGGTCTCACCTCAGACCCACTGGATCAGAAATTCTAGGGTGGGGGCAGCAATCTGTATCACAAGACGACCTCCAAGAAATACTGGTACGTGTTCAAGTCTAGACCAGGCAACGCTTGTAGACCATCAACGCCTAGTGACCCCAGAGGCAGCAAACCGCAAACCTAACAACAGAGGCAGCACAGAGCAGTGGTTCAGAGCAGAGGCTCTGGAGTGAGACTACTTGGGTTTGAGCCCCAGCTCTGCCACTCTCCTAGTTGTATGACTTTGAGCCACTCGGTTAACCACTCTGTGCCTTCACCTCTGTCTGTAAGACAATAAAGATCCTGGGGCACCTGGTGGCTCAGTCAGTTAAGCACTGACCTTTGGTTTCAGCTCAAGTCCTGATCTCAGGGTCGTGGGATCAAGCCCCACATCAAGTTCCATGCTCAGCCCAGAGTCTGCTTGTCCCCCTCCCTCCCTCTCTGCCCCTGTCCCTGCCCTCTCTCTCTCTCATACAAATAATTTTTTTAAAAAAAGCTAATAAAGATCCCACTTCATAGGGTTATTCTCATGATCAAATTATTGTGATCAAGTGCTTGCAAGAGTGCCCAGCACATAAGTGCACAGTAAGTGTCTTTAATAATAATAATAATAATAATAATAATAATAATAATAAAAAGAAGAAGAAGAAGAAGAAGGAGAAGGAGAAGAAGAAGGAGGGAAGAAGGTCATTGTGATGGGAGTTAACACTGGTCAAACGTATACTATGTGCCTTGCACTGGGCTCTACTTAGGTGATGATTTATGACATAGTCAGGGAGGGGGGGCGTGTTATTTGCAGGATGAGGTTTCTCTGCCACAATCTCAGCACACAGATGCCAGAGAGTGCTTAAATGCCACATCTCTGTCCCAGCCTCATGAGAAAAAGAGAAAGCTCCCTCCTGTCGTTCCCAAACCTTTCCCTTTGAAGCAGCTGGGGGTGGCAGCCTGGGCTTTCCCCTTGTTTTGGCCATTTCTGCCGTTTTCTCCTCAGAGAAGGTCTATAAATATTCAAAGAACATTGGCATTTAGATGCCCTACAATTTAAGGATGTATTTAAAATTAAGCATGCTAAATAAAAGTCCTTTATGAGGTGTTCTAAACCCCTATAAAATACCAACGCCGACACCTCGGTAAGCGGGTTATTTGCAGCTTCATAAACAGGGCGAGTGGTGGGTGTCTCAGGCACACTTGCCTCTTCCTTGGCTCCCTCTCATAAATGTGGTTCAGGCCCTCGGAACTCTATGTTTATGAGCCTAAGCAGAAGGCTCCAAGCCCAGCCTAGGATTGGGGGTCCATTGAAGAATTATGTCCCGGGACACGGTTAATCTGTGAGCCGAGGGAAAAGCAAACTGAGACAGGGTTTAGAAAAGCCAGCACACAAATCCCAAGGGCTGAAATGTCCTTCCTCCTCCACACCTGCTTTTCTGCCTAGCTGGTGGTGGGGAGCCTGGACGGCCTGCAAGCGCCTTCATCTATCTCCTGCAGGGCTGTGGATGTGGAAGCTGAGACACCCTCACTTCAGGGGCTCTTTGGCCAATGCCTACTCCGGGGCCTTTGGCTGTCTCCACTGAAGCTTTCTCCCTGATTTCTTGGTTAAAACAAAGTCACAGTTCAGAGGGAGAACTATACACACATATTGTACCATCAGAATTTGTTTGGTGCCCATATTGTACCATACTGACAGAAAAACTGTAACCATTGGGGGACACAAAGTGAACATGGGGGACATGAGACATCTTTGTATTTGTTTGCAACTTTCTGTGAATCTATAATTATTTCAAAATAAAAAGCTTCTTAGAAATCAAGGGAGAGCTGGAATGCCAGTGGTTGAGCATCTGCCTTTGGCTTACGTTGTGATCCTGGGGTCCTGGGATTGAGTCCTGCATCAGGTTCCCCGCATGGAGCCTGCTTCTCCCTCTGCCTATGTCTCTGCCTCTCTCTCTGGGTCTCTCATGAATAAATAAATATAATCTTTAAAAAAAAATCAAAAGAGAGGCACCGGTAGTTCAGTTGGTTATGTGTCTGACTCTTAATATCCACTCAGGTTGTGTGATCTCAGGGTCCTGGTATCGAGCCCCACCTTGGGCTCCCCACTCAGCGGGAAGTCCACTTGTCTCCCTTTCCTTCTGCCCCTCCTCCTGCGCCCTCTCTGTTCTCTGTCTCTCTCTCTCTCAAATAAATAAATCTTTTTTAAAAATCAAAGGAGACACCAGTTTTTAAGGTACCAGTAACTTCTCTGCTGCCCAGGGAGTGGCACACAACATGATGGAGCTATCACCATCTGCCATAGGGAACTGTTTCCTAAAAGCATTTGAGTGACTCTGTTTTTTTTAATAAATTGATCCTTTTACTTTAAACTGAAAGAAAATTTAATTCATTACACATTTGCCTAAATGTCTGTGAAGTATCCTGCTCTGTGCTGGACTTTGAGTTTAGTTCTTTAAGGAATTTATTGTCATTAAACACCAATACAAAATGACAGAGAGTATTACATCTTATACTATACTAAGGCCTACAAATCCTCACGTAGGCTAGTCCCTTGGTCAGCACTTAAGAAAATTTTCATTGACTAGTTGGCCAATCCAATGCTGTCTCTCCTGTATTAGTCTTGATTAATTCCAACTCAATAAACGATTCAACAAATGCCTATTGAGCACCTATGATGTAAAGTCTGGAATTCAACAAATACCTACTTAAACCGATTATGTGCTCAGTGCAATGGACTCACATAAGTAGTTCTTTTTTTTTTTTTAAGTTTTATTTATTTATTTATTTATTTATTTATTTATTTATTTATTCATGATAGACATAGAGAGAAAGAGAGAGAGGCAGAGACACAGGCAGAGGGAGAAGCAGGCTCCATGCCGGGAGCCTGACACGAGACTAGATCCCAGGACTCCAGGATCCTGGCCCAAGCCAAAGGCAGGCACTAAACCAGAGCCACCCAGGGATCCCCTCACATGAGTAGTTCTAATTGTGGCCCAACTGTGTCAATCATAGTGATGGTGGTCACAGGGCACTTCGCATGTGTTGTTCATTGCAGTGGCTCTGGGTCATAGGTGGTATCATCATCATAATCATCACATCATCATCATCATCATCTCCATTTCATAAATAAAGTCAAGAGGTGGAGTAACTTGCCCGAGTCAGGGTTCAAACTCAGCAGCATGATTGCAGAGTTCAAGTTCTTGACCCTACGCTACACCGCCCCCTCCTGAAAGATAGAGCTAAAAAGTGCTATGGGATCACCCAGACAGGAAGAACTCACTCTGAGTTGAAGGATAAGAAATGATCTCCTGGAGAAGATGACATCATAGCTGAGTTTTGAAGAATGAGAGTTTGGTCAGCAGACCTGGAAGACAAAGAAAGTGAACCTGAATGTGCTGAGTAGCATCTCTGGTGTGTCCTCCTCAGCCCTGTGTACCAAGCTGTGCTTCCCTTAGCATTGCCTGGTGAGGTCCCAAGACAGCCCTTGGGAACAGGTATGCCCACCATCAATGCAGCCCGGCCCCGCAGTCCTTCTCTTCGGGAGAACTTCCTCTCATCATCTGGAATGCAGGGCTGTCTGACCTCTAGCAGAATCCCCTGTCTTAGTTCTCTAGGTGGCAATGGCTTGTTGGTGCCCAAATATGGCAATGGTACTTTTAAGTGCTCAGATAAAAATTTGTTTTATTGTGATAAAAAAGCACATGAGATCTAGTTTCTTAATCAACTTTTTCGTGTGCGGTCCAAATGCAGCAACAGAAAAAGAACCTCAGCCACTGTCTTATTCAGCTATCTTCCCAGTGTTGAAAATGAGATATAAACCAAGAGGATAAAGTCAGAAAGTGAAAGATTTTCCTTAAATAAAATAAACTAGCAAAATATACTACTGACACAAGGCCACTTTGGAATCTACAGTGTCACAAAGGTGGGCTGTTTTTCAAAGAGAACACTGTGACTCTGGTCTAATGAGCACTGGACTGGGAGTCCACTGAACCCAAGCCCAAATCCCAGTTCTGCTCCTCAAGTAGTAATATCTGCCATTCCAAGCTCACAAAGATCAACAATAAAAATGAGATACTGCATGAGAAGGCACTTTTGTATCACAGAAGCATTAACACATAAGATATTGTTATTGCTAGTAAAGTAATAAATAGTGCAGCAAGCATTGCCAGGTTAGACGGATTTATTCCTACCAAATAAAATCTCTTAGGGTTCTGATTCTCTCACAAATACTATAGAGTAAAGCTCTAAGTCCTCTTTTTATGGAATCAGCCAAGCCTGTTAATAAAAAGGAGGCCAGCTCTCTTTTGAAGAACACTCCTCCCTGACATATCCTGAGTGATAAGCAGGACGTTGGACAATAACCTAATGGCAGGACAGGAAATTTGCCTTCTCTGGGACAGATAGTAATGTGTCAGAACAAGCAGAGAGGTCTCAGGCCAGACCCTGTTAATCTGTACAACAGGCCCTGAGATGATGTTCGGTGGGAGGTTATGTTAAACACCCCCAAGCTAAAAATATACTCACCTCACATGCAAGAGCATCAAAACATGTTTATTCATTCAACAAACACTATGGAGTCCCTGCATTCCCTGGTCTCCAGCATCCAGTAATTTAATGCAAAGGATGGCAGGAGTGAGGTTAGGAGCTTTCAACTGAGGGCTTTAAATATCATCCCCAAAATTTGCCTGGAGAATTTAAATAGAAGAATGGAAAAGACCAGTCTTGGTTTTCAGAAAGATAGTGGGACTCCCACTGAGATGGGTAGAGCCATCAAGGGCAAGTATCTCAGCAGGAGAGAATGAATTCTAAACTAATAGTGAAGAGAGATGGAAAGAAAGGTGTAGCTTCGAGAAGTAATTTGATAGGAGACTCTGCTGGGTCTGTGTCTGGTAAGACAGGGGTAGAAAAAGGAATTCTATGTTACCAAGATTCCTGGATTGCCATCCTGGGTTGACACTGGTGCCACTGAGCAGGCTGTAGAATACAGAAGGAGGAGCAGGTGGTGAGGATGACCAATTTTGTTTGGCTTGTGGTAAGTTTGGAGGTCCTGGGGTCAGTGCAGTCCTGGTAGAGACAGGTCTGGGATGCAGGACTTAGCTGGACTGAGAGTTTGCAGCAAGTGAGTGGTAGCTAAAGCTACGGGGTGAGAACTTCTGGCCGCGCAGCAAACAGACAGTGAAGAGACCACAGATCCAAGGCCAAAATCCTGGGGCCACCTGGCCATATGGAAGCAGGAAAGGTGTCGTGGGAGACCAAGAAGGACCAACAAAGGAAATGGGAGGAAACCCAGGAGAGTGTGGTGCCAGGCGGTACCCTGCGATCCAGAAGCCCAGAGGTGAGAGTTCAAATTCACCTGGAATGAGCAACACCAGCTCTTCACGTTGATGTTGTGAAATCCCAAAAGACGTAAGTAATAGAACGTTTGCTGAGTACAGCCATTTCCTAAACGTCTTCGGGGAGACTAGAGGGTTATAAAACAGAACTCCGCCCTCAAAGCACCTCAGTCCATTGATAAAAATTAGGTTATTACCAAAAGGAGGGCGTGGCCCCTGGGGGTTATGAGGAGTCTGAGAGGGGGCTGAGAACTTGGCAGAACTTAGGAGGGCTCTGTGGACGGGGGGCTTGACGCTTGAAGGGCGGCAACGTATCGGAAGGTAGACAGGGGGCCCGCAACACAGGAACAAGGGCCAGGATGGAAAGGAACAAGGATCCGTTTCTTAGTCTAGGGTGCGTGCTGTGTCTCCCCCACACTCCACCTTGCAACCACCCTGACAGGCAGTTCCTCGAAAACTGCTGCAGTTCTGTCGTGCGTCCAGGTTAGACACCTGCTGTGACCAACGGACTGTGACCTCCTTGAAGGCAGAGACTGTATCTTGTCTACATACCTCTAGCTCCAAACGTAATGCTGTTAAATTTGCAATATCACGTTTGTCAAAGAAGTAATTTGCGATATCACATTTGTCAAATAAGTAAATGAATGCTAAGAAACAGCGTGGAATGGGCTGGAAGAGGCAGGGAAGGTGCTCCGAGAAGCAATGTGTTTTTCACCGATTTACCAGGTGTTAGAGTTTATGAATTTACTTTACATTATTTCAATGTGAGATGAACTGACAGATCAATAGATTTTATAGTGGCGGTGCGAGCCTGAATTAGATTTGGAGAGAAGCAAATATCATCTCCAGATTTAGATTTTCTTTTTTTTTTTTTTTTGCCTATCAACTTTTTAACCACAAAATGCATTTTGATCCAAAGCAGACTGGATAATCACTTCTGAAATATTGCAATGTATCAACAACAGCTACTCTGGAGCCTGAGAGCCTGGCTTTATAGAAAGATAAATGTTTCTCTCTTTGACTCCTTGATGTTCAGAGTTACTGGCTTGGGAGAATTCAAGTTGACCAGTTGCCACTTCCTTACGTGCTGGGCTGTGCCCTGCTACCAGCCCCTGCTACCCAGCCCCACCTGAGTGTGCTGACAGGGAAAGGCTTCTGGGAGGCAGGAAGCTCACCAGCCGCTTCTCCTCGCATCCTGGCTGGAACCACTTCTATTTCCCCCACTCATCCAGACACAGGCTTCACAGCCAGACTGCTAGGGTTCAAAATCTGTTTGCTATACCTCCTAGCTAAGGGATCCTGGGCAAGTCCCTAAACTTCCCTGAGACTCAATTTCCTCAATTGCAAAGTGGGGATTACAACACGGCGACCTCAAAGGGCAAAGGTTCTCAACTGGAAGTGATTTTTTGGGAGGCCCTCAGGGGACATTTGACAATGTCTGGAGACATTTTTGATTGTCATGAATTTTGGGGAGTGCTATTGGCCTCTAGTAGGTAAGAGCCAGGGATACTGCTAACCACCCAGCACTGGACACCTTCCTCAACAGAGAAATACCCAGCCCTAACTGCTGAGATTGAGAAACCCTGCTCTCAGGGTTATTAGGAAGCATTCTGTAAACATTAGCCCCCCACCCCCCATCATTCTCCTAGCCTCTAGCCCGTTGTTCGAAAGCCTTCCTCACCTGTGCTCCTTCCCGTCACCACCCACAAATATCCTGATGAAAGCCCACATTTTCTCACACCTGCAACTTCCTTCCTAATTAATTTTCCTTGGCTCCCACCTTGGACCAAAACTCCCCCGTGACGCCGTGAGCTCCTCATGGCCAGGACTTCGAACTTTCCTGTTTGTGTCTTCAGCACCAACCTCAGCCCCTGGCACATGCTATGTGCATGTTTGCTAAGCCTGATGCAAAATGAATGACCTTGCTGAAAGATCAGATCATTTGTTTCACTACCCCCCAGATGCTAGCCCCCAAAAGATAAAATGCAAACATAAAGCCATCTCCTCCGAAGTCCTAACCCCCACTTATAACTTCATTTCCCACCACCCTACATGAACCTTTCTTTAAACCCAGACTGTCGTGTTCACTGTCTATGCAGTATGTCTTACCTGGCCTTGTTTCTACACATTTGCTCAATCCATGTCCTCCACCTCGGCACCTTCTCCTTGCTCTTCATGTGATCAAATTCTACCCATCCTTCAAATCAAAACCCAAACCCACCTCCTCCTAAAAAGCTTCCCTGATTACCCCAACCACTCTTATTACTTCTTACAGTTTGAGCCCTTCCTCTGGCCATGTTCACTTTCTGAGACTCCGTTTGTTCATCTGTGAATGAGGCCCTGACGGAGTCTTTTATGGAACCCAAAATTCACACTTTTTCTCCAACCAAGTATTAAAACCATTGAGAAATAAGGCAAAGTCTGAAAAATAACTCTGAATTCTACGTCCACAGATATTATTAAATATTATTCGAGTAGATCACCTAGCTTGCTATTGATTTTTTTCTCATTTAAATTGTCCAATCCTTCCTCATAAATTAAGAAGAGCTCTTTTTATTTAATTATTTGAGGGAAAGGAGGATCAGGAAACACCAAATGGTTATTAAAACCCCAGGCTCTCGCCTCCCTGTGCTCTTCAGCTCCAGGCTCTCTGAATGGAAGTTTGACCATATGTTCCAATAAGCTTCACCCTCAGAAGCTCTTAGCTTCCATTAATAAGTGTAATTGAGAGCAATGAAACATTTGGATCTCACTTTAATAAGTCGACCAAATGTAAATGAAGACTTTGGTTGGCAGGCGCCTTTTGTCCTGGAAAAGGAGGTATCTCCTCTCCCTGCAGTCTGCTATTTAGGGAGATGCTCAGGATGGAAGCTAAGACCTGGGGAGCCTATGTGTGGACAGCCATCTGTAGATGAGATCTGAGGGCCACTGAGAAGCCCCCACACCCCACGCATCTCTGCCATTCATCTGATACTATGCCTGAGATCTCATCAATATGGCTCAGTTCATTCCTACCCACAGCAGCTTCTCTCTCAGGGTTCACTCCTAACTCTCACTTTGAGACTGATTCTGTTCCTGATTTGGGATAATTTAATAAGGTTGAGTGAAGAGTAGAAAAAGCACCAGAAACTTTCACATTCTTCAGAGAGCCTGATAAAGGTATCTTCTCTAGCTGTCTTTTTCTTACCTAAGGTGGGAGACAACCCTACAAGGCAAAACCATCAGAGAGAAGCGAAGGAATAGTCAGGGTGCTGCGGGGCTGGTAGCTGCCACAGCAACCCCCGGCCAAAGGGAGTGGTTCTTTCATTCACACATTCAACACCACATACCAAGCCTTGGGATGATGGTGACTATTTCAATTCTCTGAGATCTAATGCCTCCTAGATTATCTATGGTTGTCCCACTGATTTTATTAATGGAAGGCAGCTTGGAAATATTTAGAGCTTCAGATGTGCACATCCTTGACCCAGAAATCTTACTTTCAGATATTTATCAGACAGACACACTTGCACATGTGCAGGGTGGCACAGATACAGGGATATTTAAGGCAGCATTATTTATAATAGCAAATAATTGGAAATAACCTAAGTGTCCATCAAAAAAGGGATGATAATAGTACAGCTGTGAAAAAGACACTTTTGTGTATACCTAAATGAGAAGCTACCCAACATGTTTTGTTAAATTAAGAAAACAAGACGCAGGACAGTGTGGGGGCGGGGAGAATAATATTCTGAATATCTATCTATGTTTGTAAATACACAGTCTCTGGAAGGACACTCAAGTTGCTGGTAATGATGGTTGGCTCTGGGAGAGAAGAACTGGGTGGAAGGGGAGGTGGAAGGATGGCTTACTCTTTCTTCTTGTTTCCTATGTGAATCCTTTCAAATCTGTGCCAAATGCATGTTTTCAAAAAATAAGTAACTTGACAAAAGGAAAGAAAAGCAGGAGTTTTATATGAGGGTATGAATCCCAGCCTTTCCACCTATCGAGTATCTGGGGTGGGCTAACTCTGCTGAGCTTTAGTTTGCTCAGTTTTTAAGCAGGGATAATATTATCCCCCATATCAGATTATCATGAGGACTGGAGGAGATAATGGTCCATGGTAGGGGCTGAGTAAGTGGTACCCACAGCCACCAGTCACCAACATCACAGCGAAGGAAGAGCACCGAGTGTCAGCAAAAAGGCTGGTCAGTGCCTGGATCAGAAGATGGACTTGTTCTCTCCTGGGCCACAGACTGATCCCTAACACTGGCCAGGACTACCTCCAGCCTTGAGCTCATTGTACTCCTAAATCCCATTCAGATAGCTCCCAAACTGTGATCGTAGTCATGACTAGGGCAAGGTGTTACCTACCCTAAGGGGAGCCTGCAGGAGAGGCAGAAAAATACTGGAGAGTCAGATTATAGGTGTGGCCATGACAATCTTGGTTTAAAAGCTCTCCAGTATAATTCCCCTCACTGCTGGCAGGAGTGGAAATTGGTTCAACACTTTACAAAACTGTTGGGCAATATTGACTAACGCTAAGCATAAACCTACCCTATAACCAGCAATTCCCTTTCTCAACATACTCCCAACAGAAATGATTGCATATGTCCACACAAAGACTTGTACAGGAATGTATGTTCATAGCAGCTTTATTTACAATAGTCAAAACTGATAACCAGAGTGTCCATCGTTGGAAGAACAGGTAAATAGACTGTGGTATATTCATGCAACGGGATGCTACCTGGCATTAGGAAAGAATGAATTACTGGTGGCGAACACAACATGGGCAAATCACAAAGCTATCATACTGGGTTAAAGAAAATCCAGACACAAGAGTAAACATACTGTATGCATGTAACAGCTGGGGGAATTTATCAATGGTGACAAAGTCGAAATAGTCATTATCTTTGGAGGGTAGGTACTAATGGGAAATGGTACAAAGGAACCCCCCTGGGTGTTAGGCATGTTTAATATCTTGATCTGGATGCTGTTACAGGGGTGTCCACAAAGGGAAAAAAACACCAAGCTATGCACTTTGAGATGTGTGCGCATCCTATGCATGTTATGATAGTTATATCATACCTCAAATAAAAGGGAAAAATGTAATAGAAAACTAAATTAAGCTCTCTCATTAAGTTTTCCCAAGCTTCTCCCCGGACCCACCGATCCGGGCTGGGCAGAAAGTCCTTCCAGTGAACGAACCTGTCATCCCTCCCATGAAAATGGAGCCTTTCCCACCTGGCTCTGGTCACACTGGATCTGGAAGACTTGTCTACCTGGAACGGCCTCCTTTTCGAGTGGCCACCGTGTCCCTGGGGCGTCTGGTGGCAGAGGCACCCTGCCTGTGCCGCGGGCCTGGAGCCCAGGGGGGCCCGCGCCTCCCAGCCACCGAGGAGCGCAAATCCACCTACAACTTCAGGAGTCCTTTGTGTCTGGGGAGTTGTGGAAGCCCGGAGAGAAACAGATGGAAGGAAATCGGAGTTGCTAAGGCTCCCATCCGAGGCCCTGGGAGGCGGTTGGCTGCCACTCGAAGCTCCCTCTGCTGGCTCTTGGGGAAATGCGGCCGCTTGGCAGGAATCTCCACTGGCACTGGCCTGGGGACGGGGTTCATACTGGAAAGCTAGCTTCCGCCCTGCCTTCTCCTTTTCCATCTCTCCCCTGGAGCCCCCGAGGTGGCCATCACAGATGTCCTGACCAGTGTCTGGACAGCAGTGCCAGGAGGGCACCACTGCCTTCCCAGGCCCTGAAATACCCAGACTTGAAGGGTGGAGAAGAAGTGGCCTTCCAGTCCCCAGTTACAAGTTACTTAAAATAGGTGCCTCTATTTTCCATCTCTGGGCCCCCCTCCAGGGGATCTTGTCCCTCAGGAATTCTCAGGACTGTTTTTATCTGGAGAAAGCTAGGAGATTTGTGAACTATGCCCAACCGAACATAGGCCTCTGCTTTTGTTCTAACCTAAGGTTTCAGAATTCCCTCCGTGACCTTAAAAACACTGGAGGTGTAATTATAGCGCCTCCACCCACTGACCCCTGGGAGTGGGGTGCGGAGGGAGAACCGGAATGTTCTCTTTTTAGACTCTTCGGCTGGACCCCAATAACAGCTATTTAAAGCCCAGTCAGGCTAACCAGTTGCTATAGTCTTGTCAGAAATACGTCTGTCTTTTTATTTTCATTTCTCCAATCCCTAACTGTGATTAAGTTTAGGTAAAATTTAGTTTTAAAGTCCTCAATGAGGGCAGCCCCAGTGGCTCAGGGGTTTACCGCTGCCTTTGGCCCAGGGCGTGATCCTGGAGACCCGGGATCGGGTCCCACGTTGGGCTCCCTGCATGGAGCCTGCTTCTCCCTCTGCCTATGTCTCTGCCCCCCTCTCTCTCTCTTTCTCTGTGTGGGTCTCTCATGCATAAATAAATAAAATCTTTGAAAATAAATAAATAAAGTCCTCAATGAATGTTTGAATTGATAGGGGCATCCACATGAAGCGCAAAGCTGGCCCCGGCTCCCCTCTCTGTCTGGCTGATGGGGGCGTTTGCGGCACCTCTGACGTTGGAGAATGCATTTGTTCCATTCCACAGGACCTGGTAGGACAAAGTGTAAACATGACATCAACCTGGACCCCGAGGCAATATATTTGGAAACATCTGGTTGACTGTTTAAAGTGGTATCCAAATGATAATCCCTATCACTTGTCTAAAACAGCTGGGCTTCATGTTGTCTGCACTTGGACCCACATGATAGGAGTCACATGTGGGCCACATTCCGGGGCAGTTCCCTAGGCCACGTGGGAGTCCATTCCTGACTCCACTGCAAACGATGGCCATCCCCTCCCACTCAAGGAAGCATCTTGCATGCAAGGGAGTGAGTGAGCATGATGCTGTTATGCGGACAGCAAGAAATCTGCTCTAATCTGTTCAAAAGTGAATCTGTCACAAATACAATTTTCAGGGACAGGCTGTGTTGAATACTGGGCAGCCAGAAACCCACCAGTCAAGCCCTTCAGAGACCATCCACATGTATGATCCACCTGACGGGCTCATGGACTCGAGGTTAGTATTGCTCAGCTCCATCTCATTCATCATGCTGACTGTGGCTGGGGGAGAGCCTGCGGGGCTCCATGCTAGGGTGAACGCTGTGGGGCCCCAGGGGCAGGACAGGAACTGGCAAGAGGAGACAGAGGAGGACCCCTTGGGCAGAAGGGCCATCTGAGGAAGAAACTGCTATCTGGGAGGTGGGCATGGCCAAGAAAGGGATGGAGCATGAGGGTAGAAAACTGCCCAACATCCTTTCATCCAGAGCACCCGGGCCGTCCGTGGTTGCTATGCCCAGGAGAAGAGAAGGTTGAGTGGCCAAAGAATGCTTGATTAAAATTAAAATTGCTTCTTTTCAGCAAGACTTGAGGAAGCCTTTAATGTTCCTCTGATGAGGGTTGTAGTTTTTGGTACTTAACACAGCCTGTTAGGTCTCAGATTCCTTTTCTTTGTTTTCCAGAGCATCTGTATAGTGCAATCAAATGCACCATTCTTTTGTTGATTAGGTCAAGTTGGAAGCTGTGTTTCCCAGAATCTCCTCTCTACGGTTCCAAGTTCAAGTTGGCTAAAAGTGGAACTTGCACGAGATTTGGGAAGTAGAAGTGAAGCAGTAACCGTTTCTCTCTGAAAGGTTTCTGAGGTCAGAGAAGGTGACAGATGACACAGAGGTGCCTGATGGGTTCCAACTTGTCGTTCCTCGTGAACTCTGTGCCCAGCTCTGCTTCCTCATTTCTACCCTAATCACCAACGGTGACCCCAGGCTCACCATGAGATTCTTGGCAACCACAGGGGTGGCAGCTACAGGGGAAACAGCTGTCTCTAGACCTCTCCATGAGTTCCCCCTTCACATTTCCACTTTAGCAGTGGGACCTGACTGGATTCTCAGATTTTTCCTGCAGGCTCCTGCTTTCTTACCCATATCAGGGCCTCCAGAGGATGGATAGTGACTCTTTATAATCTTCTGACTTCCCTTCCAGACTATATTAGTTTGCTCAGGCTACTGTAACAGGCTGGCTGACTTAGAAAGTTATTTTCTCACAGTTCTGGAGACTGGAAATCTCAGATCACCATGTTGGCAGGGCTGTTCTCCTCTGAAGTCTCTTTCCCTGGCTTGTAGATACGATCTTCCTTCTCTGTTTTCAGACGCTCTTCCCTCTGTGTGTCTCTGTCCTAATCTCCACTTCTTGTAAGAACACAGGTCGTATCAGGTAAGAGTCCACCCTAGTAACTTTATTTAACTTTAATTACCTCTTTAATTACCACTCTTTCCAGATACAGTCATACTCTTAGGTACCGGGGATTAGGATTTCGATGTATGATTTTGGGGAATGTAACTCAGCTCATGACACAGACTTTCACTTCCTAGTTCCCCCACAATGGAAGTTTAAGTCTTACAGTAAACCCCCTATTTGAGGACACGCACGCTTCCTAAGTCCTGACACAGAAATTGGTAATAGAATTGTGATGCTATTATAGAGGAACACAGAAACGAGTGGCATTGGCTTGGAGGGTAAATGACAGGCAGTGGCTGAAAAAGTATGGGGTCCAAGGGTACCCAAAACTGCATCCTGCCTCCAGCCTGCAGAAAGGCAGCAAGGGCTCTAGCCAGGGGTGGGCTGGGGTCCCTCACAACCAAGCATTCAGGGCATGACCACAGACCAAGACTTCCAAAGCATCCTTGCCAGCCCAGCCATGACTTGCTTTGCTGATGGCTAAACCCAGAATCTGAAGAGGCAGTCCTTGTCAGGGACGTCCAGACTGATCCTGTTGTCGAGTAGAGCACCCGACAGGAGCTTCCAACCCGTAGCAAGAGCCATCTTCAACAGATGACAGACTCACATGCAAAGCAATTAGACAACTACCTAAGACCATCTGTAATTATCTATGTGTACACCACAGACAATGCATGTCCCTCCTCACCCCTACACTATGCTCCAGTCAAACCAAACCACTTACAGTTTCCTGAAATGTCAGACTATTTCATGCCTCAGGGCCTTTGTTCTACTGCTCCCTCCTGCCCGGAAGCCCTGCCTACACAGCTGCCTCACAAACATCTATTCATCTTTCAAGCATCACCTTTTCTATGAAGCTTAACTTTAGGTATCCAGGTGTCTATCATTTATTAAGCACTTGTCATGTACCAAGGAATGTGCAAAGTACTTCATTTGATCTTCTTGATAGTCCTATGAAATAGGTATTCTTAACCTCTCATTTGCAGGTGATTTAACTAAGATCCAGAGAAATGAAGCGATTTGCCCAAGTTCACCCAGTTTATAGGTGGTGTAGCTGAGTTTCAAACTCAGGCCATTGTGATCTAAGTCTGGCTCTGCATGTACCCATATATACAATATAGTCTGCTCCTTTGCAAGCAGGTTTGAGCTAGAGGCTGAGGCCATCCCAGGTCCTTACTATCATCCTGTTGTGTGTATTACAGCAGTCTAGAGGTCAGCAACCCCATCTGAGAGCAGTCTTGCCAAGCATAGCACCTGTCAGTGTGCAGATCTCTCCTGAACTGCCTGGACAGGACAAAGAAATGCTGGTCTACATCAGAAGGGACACTCTGTGCCAAGGGGCAGCTCCCATGTATGTATGGGAACTTTATAGATGATCTAGGTGGAACCACAGATAAAGAGAGAAAGAAAAGATTGTTTAGTCAGTGGTGTTAAGACACTAGCTGGTCATAAGGAGGCAGAGAATGCTACATGGCTGCTTTATGCCAAAAGATTCCTGATAGAATAAACACCTAAGCATGAGGGGCATGTGGGTGGCTCAGTGGTTGAGCATCTGCCTTTGCTTCAGGGCATGATCGCAGGTTCTGGGATCAAGTCCCACATCAGGTTCCCCATAGGGAGCCTGCTTCTCCCCCTGCCTATGTCTCTGCCTCTCTCTCTGTGTCTCTCATGAATAAATAAATAATTTTTTTAAAACACCTAAGCATGAAAAGTGAAACTATAAACCTCATAGAAGAAAATGTTGAATATCTACAATCACATTCCCAAAAGCACAAACCATAGGGCTAAAGAGACAAAAATAGGGAGCTATCACAACTTGGTAGTCATGGGGTTTAACGAGAGCACCACAGCCAGAAATAACAAATCAATGACAGACTGGAAGAAGGTATTCCAATATCTAATACAAATAATGGATTAACATCCACTCTAGACTCTACCAGGAACTCCAAGTGATCAAGAAAAAAAGACAGGAAACCCAATATTTTTAAAGAAGCGAGGATATGAATAGACAATTCACAGAAAATGAATAATGAGGTGATGCTCTTATTCCCTAGTAATCACAGATATGCAAATTAAATTATGAATGAGACAGTGCTTTGCAGCCCTCGCAGTAGCAGAAGCGGGGAAAGTGGGTAATTCATAGTTCAGGTGAGGACGTGAGGAGCTGGGAATACTTGTGCACTGCTTGCTGGGAGTTCTAAGATGGTACAGCTGTTTTGGAAAGCAATTTAACAGAATTTAGTAAAATTACGGGTATTTATGTCCTATGATCTGGCAATTCCATTCCCATTATACAACCTAGAGATTTTCCACAGATCTAATAAGAGAACCAGTATAAGGATGTTTGTCAACAGCGTTATTATTTCTAGTAGCAGGAACTTAAACTTGGAGGTCCATCACTGAAGGGATAATTAAGTGAAATGTGCTGGAGAATAAAATACCAAGTAGCAATGAGAAGCTGTGGACTAGATGCCCGTAAATCAATATGCATGCATTAAAAGCATGCATTTGAATGGGCAGAGTCAGAACCAGAATGGGCTTTACACCACAGCACCTTTTATGAATTAAAAACCAAATATGCATAAGACAGACATTTTACAAGGAGACATACAGATTAAAATTTTTATATAAGACTTATTATAGTAAGAACTTCTAGGGGGTTGGGGCAGGGGGATGGGTGTAGGGGTCAGAGATGGGAGAGGAAATAAACAGATCTGGAAAGGGTCCCTGTGTGGATAGATGGCGATGGTGAGGTATGAATCCAAGGGCAGGGCAGCCCGGGTGACTCAGTGGTTTAGCGCTGGCTTCGGCCCAGGGCGTGATCCTGGAGACCCGGGATCGGGTCCCATGTCAGGCTCCCTGCATGGAGCCTGCTTCTCCCTCTGCCTGTCTCTCTCTCTCTCTCTCTCTCTCTGTCTCTCTCTCTCTCTCTCTGTCTCTCATGAATAAATAAATAAAATCTTTAAAAGAAAAATTTAACCCAACGGCATAAGGAGCTCACCTCGGGAGCCAACGTCCTAACTGAGGAGAGAGGGAAGCCTCCTGGAGGGAAGGCACAGGAGCACAAGAACCAACTTGCTAGTGATGGCCCTGCAGTGAACTGCCCGGCTTCTAATCCTGGCTCTGCCACTTAATAGACTTGACCTTGAGCAAGTGAGTTCACTGGACTCCGCCTCAGCCTCTTCAGTGTAAAATGGAAATGCTAGCCATACCTGCTTCAAAGGATTGTTTGAACAAAAGGTTAGATGGTGTCTGTGCACAGCGCCCGATAAGTAGCGGGGGCTTGGTGGACATTAGCCATGACTGTTTCTACATCAATTCTGGGTTCCATAGTCCTGCCATGTACTTTAAAGTCCTAAAGTGATGTGACAATGAGGACACATACGGGCTCTTTAATCAGCCCTTGCATGGATCATTTCATTTCACCAGCAGGATAGTCTTTCAACCCTGGACGTTGTTACAACCACGTTCTCCCTGGAAACCACAGTGGCCTCTACAGCTACCTCTTTTGTATCAGACAAGATGCTGGCAATGCTGAGAGAGCTGGACAGGAGAGCACAGGAAGGCTCACACTCCTCCCTGGTTTTGTGTCCTGGATCTGCACTCACCGTGCCCATAACCTGTGTCTTATTGTCTTGATCCCTAAATACAGATAAAAATAGTATCCCCACAAAGATGCAGTGAGCATTAAAATGTGATAATTGGGATCCCTGGGTGGTTCAGTGGTTTAGTGTGCCTTCAGCCCAGGGCATGATCCTGGAGTCCTGGGATCGAGTTCCGCATCGGGCTCCCTGAATGGAGCCTGCTTCTCCCTCTGTCTGTGTCTCTGCCCCCCTCTCTCTGTGTCTCTCATGAATAAATAAATAAATAAATAAATAAATAAATAAATAAATAAATAAAATCTTTTTTAAAATTAAAAAAGAGTAATAATGTCCAGAAATAATGTCCAGAAAGCTCTTAGAACATATCAAGTGCTTTATTAACTAATAGTTACTGTTACTAGTGCTGCCCAGTTAGCACTCCCAGGAGAGGAGAGGCGAGGCCAGTCTGGATTAGGTGAGAGCACCCTAGCAAAGATGGAAAGATGAGGGACTAGTGTGTGTACAGTCTACTAAGGGGCCCTTAGCTCTGCCTGTAAGTTACTAGCTGGGGTGTGCAGTGGGCTTCCAGGGCAGAAAGAACCCTAATGCTTAAAGGAAAGCATCTGTTAGCAAACAGCCCTGGGGATCAGCACCTGCTTCATAGCAGAGCATGCCGGAAAGCAGACACTGTCAGATTGGGGAAATGATTTTGTTATTCTTATAAATGATTATTTTACTTCCCTTGGGAACTCAAGAGGAGCTTATAAGAGAGAAACTCAGCTTCCCAATGACGGGGCTGTTTTCAAATCAGAGTTGGCATTTGCATCAATTTTGCTGAGGGTGAGCAATTCTTTTTTTCCCACTCCAGCATGATGGAGTGGGATAAAAGAGCTGGGTCCCTTACACTAGAGGAAAATATGGCTGAAGCTACAGCCCTGGGGAAAAGAAGAAAGTTTGTTGGCCGCGCTGGTGTAATGGGAAGGATGGCTGTCATGAGGAACAGCGTGTGGGGCCGATGGGCTCCAACAGGATATGATCAACTGGTGACTTTGACCAGAACCCCCAGCTTCCTCCCCAAGGCAGCAGTAGGGAGGGCAGATGGCTGGCTGGGGCCACTGTGGCAAGTGCTTCCCAAAACCCATTGGAGGCATCACCTGTTTACTAGCTGGGCAAGTTTCCATCCATTTTTGTTTTATTGACCTAAGGTTTGCTCTGAGTTTGCTAATTTCTCTGATTTCTCTTCTGAGCCTCCCACTCACAGATATCAGAAATCTTCACAGGGCTCTTGGCTGCATTTGATGGTCCATGGCTAGATACTTCCAGTGTTCCCCTGTGGCCTCAGGATCAGTTTACATTTCCCAGACAGTTCCTGCCTGAAGTCCACTTGCCCAAGAGTGGCTCTATCTTTGCTGGATTTTATTCCTCTCTTTCATTCAAGGACCTCCCTCCACAATCTTCCTCTCTGACCTAGACTCCCTCTCAATCCTCTGCAGACCCCCTGTTCATTCTTGCTGCCATGATTATGTCCATATACCACCCTGAGCTGCCCTCTCCACTCCTTTCTGCCTCTTATCAACAACTCCATTCAGCCTAAGTTCATTGAGCTCCATCCCTGGGCCAGATCATGGGCTGGGGTCCAGGGTCACAGAGAAGACCAAGTCGGAGCTTCTGCTCTCATAGAGCTAGTAAGGGGGAGAGATGACAAGGGAGAGACCAGCCACAAGGACTGGGAATACAGTGTGGTCAGCAAAATAGTGAGAGAGAGCACACAGCACAGTGGGGCACAAAGGGGGGAACAGTCAGCGGAGGCCCAGGATATCCCCTTTCGAGTGCCAAACCTGGCTCCATCCACCACCTCCAAAGAACCACCCCTGGCCCTGCCTGCCTGACCCTCCACAATGCATCCGAACATCTGAGAGACAGTGTCTAAGAGCACACTTTGAAGGCTGGCTGCCCGAGTCTTGAATCCCAGCTCTATTACATGCTAGCTGTGTGACTTGGGCAAGTTACTTAACCTCTCTGAGCCTCCATTTCCTTATCTGTAAAATGAAGATAATAATAGTACCGACCTACCAGTGTGATTATAAGGATTAAGTGATATATATATGTAAAGCACTAAACTTAGAACAGTACCTGGCACAGTGTTAGTGCTACAAAAACGTCTGCCACCATGATCTAGGGCCTTCACGGCACTGTAGGTCTTCTTTAGCACACCATCGCTGCCCCATAAATGCTGCTGGAAGGTGGCATTCAGCTAGGGCTTGGCTTTCATCTCTATCAATACATATATGTCACCATAACACTCTGCTTTTATCTCCATAATGACAGTTCTTCTGTTGATCATAATCTACCTCATTGGCTCACAGATTACCCATTGACTCCCAAAGAGTGAAAATCACATTGTACGTTGATTGGCATTTAAAAAAAAATAATAAAGAAAGAAACTTCTGTCTTGAACGTCTAAGAATAGACTCTGCAGTAAGTCTTCCAGCTTCAGGCCTCGGACAGAATTGGAAGAGGAAGTGATCATTTGTCGTCTTTCTTTATAAGCTGCATTTCTGGCATCACTTCGATGCTAAATGGGACTTTTTAAAAATAGTCTTAACAAGTATTTTGACAGACTCCATTATGGATACCGGAGAATGTAGCCATGGGGAGTGAGCATGTGTGAAATCTGACCCAGCTCCAGCCAAATGGCCAGTGACTGCCAGGGGATGTGCCCGGTGGCAGCAGGGACACTCACTGGCTCAAGAAGACCCATTGGGAATATGGTATTGTTTGACACTAGAGCCCTACATGTCACAATCCAACAGCTGACACTTATTCCCCAGAGTCTGAGGTGGTACCAGCCAGATGAGAGGCTGTTCATCCTGCAGTGCCCACCGGTCTGTTGGGAACTATGAATGAGACCCCTTGGGAATACACCCTAGGGTGGTTCTTTTTTGGAGCCTTGTCTCTTTGGGATCAAGTCCAGGTCAAACTTTCAAATGTCAGTGAATACTGCCCAAGAGACTTGTCCACAGGCAGTGGGCTTGGCAGGAAGGAGGGCCTGTCCAGAGAGGAAAGAGCCCAGCCGGGCCATTGAAGCACAGCATCACGGGTGGAAAGAGCTGGGTCTGCAAAGGCAGATGTGTGGAGCTTTCACAGGGGCCCTTAATCTTGGTACACTCTGCTTCACCATCTGTGGAGTGGAGGTGATGATAATTGCCTCTTGGGGATATGGTAAGGAAGTTGCAGTACCCAGTACGGAAAATGTGGTAGTGATTGCTCTTAGGAGATCACTGGGAGAGGAGCCCCTGTGGAGGCAGGTGAAGTCAATGCGCACCAAGGCCACCTCAGCCAGGTGGGAAGATGTTTCACTCTGGGGAGAAAGACAGGGATGTGCTGGCAGCCAGCATCCCAAAGTAGACACGGCCGTGGCATCACCCCAAAGTGACTACAAGGATAGCTGACTGATGCCCACAGTTTTATGCCTTGTCTTCCCCTCTGACCTCCCTGTAATCCCTCGCCAGATATTGCTGCCAATTCCAGACCCTGTGCTCCACTCCTCTGCAGCCCTGTCCATTAGGGCCTTCTCTTTTTTCTCCTCCCCTTCTCCTCCCCTTCCTCTTCTTCTTCCACCTCCCCCTCCTTCTTGGTTTGCTCTAATCACACCACTCTATCTTGTCTTCTTTCGGCCAGAGGGAAAGTAAAAAATCAAGTTGGGATCAGGGAATGGAAGGGGAACATCCTTGACTCAAGTCATGGTGGCCACCAACAGATGAGGGCCCAAGGTCTCCATCTGAGTATGCTCCCATCTGGAAGCTTACCGCTGGAAGAAGACAGAGAGTCCCCAGCACCCAACCTAAATTAGCGCATATGGGAAATGACTGCCCGGAGAAGGAAAGGGATTTGAACTCTTGAAAGCCTGTGGCAAAGCTAATATTCCAGACTCCAAATCAGGATCTTTCCCCTAGCCTCGGGCATATGATGTGCAGGTTGTAAGGCATCTTTGGGATTTAACCTCCAGCCCCTTCCTCCACAGATAAGCAGCTGAGTCCCAGAATCCAAGCCACGGGCCAGGTTATCAACTGAGCTCGAATGAAAACACAGGTCCCTCCATTCCTCACTGCCCTCTTCTCCTTCCCCACCCACTGGCCCATCCGCTTTAGAAGGACCACAGAGGTGGGAACATCTCCCAAACAGTCTGTTTCTTGTTCCAGCGCGTGTGCCCCCCTCCACCCCACCCCACCCACTAGACACAGGCACACCTGTTGATAATGACAGATGTGGGGGATTGTCTCTTTTCTCTCTGCATTTTAAGAGACATGTATCAATTTCTCAATATTTATCAATCAAAGTGAACTTTCTGGTGCTCAGCACTGTGTTTGCTTCGATGGCCGAATGGAAGCAGAAGGTTACCAGATTTACCCTCAAAGAACTCACAATTGGGTGGGAGAGACTAGCCTAGTACCTGACATGAGTCCCAGCAGCAGATGCGCCCTTGCTCGGGAGAAGCCCCTGTGTGAATTCAGTGGCAAGGGAGGCTGTGGAATCAGGACAGACTGCAGTTCTTATTTTTTTATGATAGATTTATTGAGATACAATTTGCATACTATACAATCCACCCACTTAAGGTGTACACTTCAGTGGTTTTTTTAGCATATTCATGGAGTTGTGCAAACCTTACCACAATCACTCCAGAAAGAAGTCTTGTACCCACTAGCAGTCACTCACTATCCCCCGCTTCCCCAGCTCTAGGCAACCACTTATCTACTTTCTATCTCTATAAATTTGTCTACTTGGATGTGTCATACAAATGACATCATACAGCGGGTGATCTTTGGTGACCGTCTCCTTTCACTTAGCATCATGTTCCATGTGATAGCGTCTATCAGCACTTCATTCCCAGTTATGGCCAAATACCATGCCATTGTATGGATCTACCGCGTGTTGTGTACCCATTCATCAGTTGAGGAACATTTGAGTTGTTTCCACTTTCTAGCTATTATGAATAATGCTGCTGTGAATCTTTGAACGCAGGTTTTTGTACAGACGTGTTTTCATTCGTGTTGGTCATATACCCAGGAGAGAACTTGCTGGAGGAACTGTCAGATGGTTTCCAAAGGGGCTGTACCAGTTTATATTTTTACCAGCGGTGTATGAGAGTTCCAGTTTCTCCACATCCTTGCCAACGTTGATCTGCCTTTGTGATTACAGCTCTCCTAGTGGGTGGGAAGTGGTATCTCAACGTGGTTTTGATCTGCATCTTCCTAAAGACTAATTATGTTGAACATCTTTTCGTGTGTTTATTGGCCATTTGAATATTTTCTTTGGGAAGCTGTCTATTCAGATTCTTTGCCCGTTTTTAAATTAGGCTATTTGCCTGCTTGGATTTTAACCCTTTGTCTATTAAATAGACTTTCAGTTCCATCAGGATTAATAAATATTTCAATCCATCAAGTCTAGAAATACTCATTTTAAAACATTTTTGACTCCCATGCCCCAATTGTATTACATTTTTCACATTATTCCAGAGTTTTGTTGGAAAGCAACAGATCGGCAGACAGCTGGGGAACAGACATGAACCGTGAGGAAGACAAACTTAAGCTTCAATCCTGCAAACCAGAGTTTCTGGGTGCCCATTTCTCACCAGACATATGAGGGGGATCAGTGCTGGCCATCTTTCTTACAGCCCTACGAGCAAAGGGGGAACCAGCCTTAGAGCAAGGAGAAGCAGTGCCTGCCTGTGGGACAGAGGCCCAACTTGGTCTAAAGGCAACAAAATTGGAAATGACTCACACCTGGGGGGAGCTTCTATATCCCGCCCCATTCTCCACCCACCTGCCTAGTCCCTCATCCTCAGACAGCTTGAAGGAGGTCAGTTATATGTGCAAGAGCAGGGGTTTAGACTGTGCCCTGTTCTGTGTAAGAAGCTTCCTCTGAGCATCTACCATGTGCTAAGTTCTGGTCTGAGCACCACGGTATTCCAAGCATTCCCTGACCTTTGTTAAATCACAGTCTGATGGGGAAACAGGCTCTGTCCCATGTGATCCGTGCTTTTATAGGGGGCCTCATAAGAGGCATGGGGGCACAGTGGGAGAACTTGGGTCAACCTGGAAGTCCTGGGAATCTTCCTGGAGGAAGGACCTCAGGCTGGCTCTGAATGATTTAACAGAAGTCATTGAGGCACCCCTGGCTCAGGACACAGTCAATACATACCCCCAGGAGCAAGGGAAATTGCAGTGCCTACAAGTTCAAGTTTTTTTTTTTTTTTTTATCAGTAATGCTCATAATACCTCTGTACTTGATATTTTCTCATTTGTTTGTAAATTCAACAAATCTTGGTCAAAGAAAAAGGACAACATCCTTGTCTACAAGAAATTCTTCCATTACGGGCACTTCATCCATCTTCTCTGCATTCCATTTCACCCGGTTCCAGATTTAACCAGGTATGCTTTGTGTTCACCTTTGGACTGTAGCTCTCTCAGAAGCAGGACAACTTAGCAAGGACAAGAAAATGACCTCCCAGAGGTCAGAAGCTGCATCGTTTCTCTCTGCATGTGACTCCCCCACTCTGAGAACAGGATCTGGCCCATCACAAGGGTCCTCTGAATATTGGAAAGTGGAAGGCAGCTTCAAAGCTGAGCTGTACTGGCCAAGTCTGGGTCCTGGGTCACAGACTCCCTAAGGGCAAGGCCAGGTGGTGCTCACATGGGAGTCCCTCCAGTTCTCGTTTTGGGGTCCCTCCAGCAAAGAGCCTTGCACAGTGCCCTGTATGCAGCTGATGTTCAATGCATAGTTGTTGAATGTGGCTAAAATGTTCAGAATAATCAAATACAGCTGAACCCTTTTTACAGAATGACAGCCTTCTTTTTGGATGACTTTGGGGGGCTGGGAAGAGTGCTCAGGGGGAGTCTCTGTCCCACCCACATTTTCAGCCATCTGATGCCTCCTTCCTGCCTGCTACCTTGACTTCTGGTCTGACCCCTGCCAACTGAAACAGAGCATCTGAGGTACCAATTGAGCTTTCCTCTGGAACAAGGATTTCTGTTCCTCAGGGGAATTAGTCCAACAGGTATGGTGGCTGTTAGGGCTAAGGAGAGTTGTCCTCGTGTCAAGGAGCCTTGCATACGTGAACCTTGGGCACAGGACAGGTGAGAGAGGGGGACAAATTTTGTTTTAGCATATTAGAGCTAGGGCTCTTGGCTAAACAAGCAAGCACACAGCTTTATAAGAAAATTCACATTGGGGCACCTGGGTGGTTCAGTTGGTTAAGCATCCAACTCTTGATTTATGCTCAGGTCATTATCTCAGGGTCTTAGAATCGAGCCCTGCATTGGGCTCTATGCTCAGTGGGGAGTCGGCTTGAGGATTTTCTCTCTCTCTCTCCCTCTGCCCCTCCTTCCACTCATGTGCTCTCTCACAAATGAAATAAATAAGTCTTGAAAAGTGGAAGGCAGTGGAAGTCTCTAAATAAATGAAGTCTTTAAAAAATTTTTCACTTTAAAACTTCTGAAATGGAAGAGGAAGGACTTCATGCACCATGCAATGCAAAGAGCTGAGCAAGTGTGGACAGGCTTAGCAGCACTCTGTGAAGCCAAGTAAAAATGGTTTCATTCAAGTGACATCATAAGTTGGGTTTTAGCAATGTGTTCATTGTTTCTCTTTTTCTAAAAGTGTATACAAAATAATAGATACAATACATGATTTTAAGCAATAAATAATGACCTAAAGCTTACAGTGACAAATAGCATCTCCTGACCTCTGAAGGGCAGCTGTACCTTGAAGCCACGATTGATGCCTCATCTTCCGAGACCCTTATTTTGACACATCCCTCCCAAATCTTCACTCCTAATTTTATATTTACAATTATTTTTCTTAGAACACCGCAAAATTGTGAGTTTCGGGTTCTACCCCTCTCTGCCTTCCTCACTATCCTTCATACCCCAGCCCTGCCCCTCAGAGGAAAAATAATTTCAGCTCTTTCTGCATGTTTCCTCTGGTCTGTGTCTTCCTCTTGCTAAGTAAGACACTCATAAGGCTAGTCCTTGATCTGTTTTAGGGAACATCCATCAACTCCTACTAGGAAGGGTGAGGATTGAGCCCTCTCCCCCTCCCTCGACCCTACCATCCCACCACCTTTCCTCCCTCAATCCTCCTGATTGAATTACATCACAATTTATGGATGAATTACTATAGTGTGTATATTTCTAGAACCACATAAATATTGTTCACGACTGAGACAAATAGCATATTATAATTACATGTATTTTCTTGTACACATTGTCATTTTTCCTGAAGTTGAAATTGCCTTACCTTTTTGTTTGCTTGTTTTCTGGGCATCAATCACTAATTCATGCTAAACACTGACCCTGTTGTAAAACAATTCTCAGTTAAATATATGAGGCAATCTCTACTTTTTTTTTTTTCTGGTAACATCTTTCCTGGATCCCTCGATTCTCTTGCATTGGTCTGAAAAGCTGCTCTCTAGAGCTGCTGCACATCTGTCACCAGCACATCCTTTGTCACCAGCTTGCAAATCCCCTTCACCTCTCTGCGTTGGCTCCTCTATCTCCTGGATCTCATGGTTTTTGTTTTGGTTTGGTTTGTGAGTCCTTTATTTTTATGGAGCACCCCTTTCTAAAAAAATAAGTGCATGAGAGGTCATTATTCCATCCTTGACAGTTTGGCCACACAGAGAATTCTAGACTGGAAAACATTTTTCCTAAGGATTTTTGGAGGATTGCTCCTTATATAGCTAGCAACCTGGGTTGCTGCTAAGAGGTCTGATGCCATTTTGATTCACACTTTTGTGTGATGCATTCTGTCTCCCTCCCCCCCACCCCAAAAAAAAGATTTTAGGATCTTTGCTTCATCTCTAATACTTTGGCCTTGGCATGGGTCATTTTTCATCCACTGTGCTGTGCATGCGATAAACCCTTTCTATCTGAAACTCAAGCCCTTTGGTCTGGGAAATGTACTCTTATTATGTCATTGATCATTCTCCACCACCACCACCAATCTTCTCTGTTCTCTCTTTCTGGAACTCCTATTAGTTAGATTTAGGCCTTTTAATTGAGTGAGTCCATAATTTTCTTTTTCTTTTTTCCTTCCATCCTTCCTTCCTTCTTTTCTTCACACCTTCCCTCCTTCCTTTCCTTTCCTTTCCTTTCCCTTCCCTTCCTTTCTTTCCTTTCCTTTCCTTTCCTTTCCTTTCCTTTCCTTTCCTTTCCTTTCCTTCTTTTCCCTTCTTTTCTCTTCCCTTCCTCTTCTTTCTTTCATTCTTTGTTTGTTTGGTTGGTTTTTTGGTCCTATTTCTTCTTTCTTTTTTTTCTCCATTCTGGAATACTTACACTGACTTCTGCATGGGTGTTATAAGCTAGGAAGTCAGCATGCTTCTGGGAGCTGAGCAAAGGAAGGGAGCTGTACTCTCCCCAGTCAATTATGGACTATGTCTTGATTCTCCGTTTTCAGCACCATTTCCAGAGCCCCTTCCCTCTGTGTCCAATGGCCTGATTTCAGGGCCTGCCTAGTAGTTTCTGCAGAGCCATCTCCCATAGTCAACCAAAGAAAAGGAGGTCTGGGGGTCGGCCTCCTCCTTACATGGACTTGTATTCTGTCTACCTGTCTTGAGTCTTCCTCTTGTGTTGAGAGGTACCTAGGCCTTCCCATCCCTGAAACTTCTGGCTCTGAGTGTGACTTAGCCTCTCACAGGCATCCTGGCTACAGACATGTGCACTCAGCTACCTCACCACTGACCTTCTATCTTCCCAAATTCCTTGACCTCTCCTGTCCCCTGTCTTCTTTACTCTTTGTCTTGGCAAATTTATACTATTTTTATTCCTTTTTCTGCCTTTTTATTAATATTTCAAGAGGCAGCAGGGATAAATGCATGTGTGCAAACTACCCTATTTAACTCAAAGCTTCTATTTTTATTTCTTTTGTTTCAAAAATTGCAATTTTATATTGTTTCATACCAAACAGAGCTGTGATTTGTAGTTCACAATTTAAAATGCCAAATTTCTTACATTTTACAGCTCTAACACATTTTCAAGAGCCTAAAAAACTTCTCTTCTGGGAATTTCAAGGAAGGATATATTCACTCCACCTCAAATTCTATATGCCCTGGTTAGGATGCAATCATCAAGTGTTGAGTGGGAGTGACTGGGTTATTACTACATTATTAAATTGGATACTCAGGGCCCTGAAAGACCCAAGATGGTGGTAGTGAGCACTGAAAGACAGGTTCCAGACAAATGGTGAAGAGCAGCCTGGACAGGAGACGGGAGAGAGGATGGAGAAGAAGGTCCAAGAGGAATAATTTCATTAGTGAAATCCAATGCCGGACCATTGGATGGGTCAACCACACCTGTAGGGCACAGGTGAGGCCCAGAATCTTACTGAACCTGGATTCTCCAACTAGACAGTGCAGGGAAGAAGCAGACCTTCACTCCTTAGAAAGATGTTGAAGGAGTGAACTAAGATGATAAATCTGAAAGCTCCTGGAAAATAAAAGGGCTATATAAATGCTGTGTCATTATCAGATCTAGTGTGGCTCAGACAAGTCTGGTCTTAACTCATTGTAACATTATTGGGCAAGTATATTACCATAATCTATTGTGGAGATAGAAATATCCCTTGCATATGACAAATGTCTGGAATACCTGTAAAGAAGAAATGCAGCATTCATTAAGGAAATTAAAGCCCAGGCCATCCAAGATTGACTCAGAAAGAACCCTGCTCTATTCCTCTCTTCTTGTGCCATAAAGATCTCGGGAAGATATGTGTTAGGTGGCATCCCAAATGGAGGGAGTCTGGGGCCCCGAGTCACCAAGTGGAGGCTAGTTCTTGCTGACCCACATCAGACTTGATCTAAGTGAGAAATAAACTCTTGTTGCACTAATCCACTGAGATTTGGGGGTTTATTTGTTACCACGGTGTGGTAGCTTGCAGAAGCTAGAGGTCATCTGGTGACCAATGGCCCAAGTAAGACTGTGATCCATGTCCCACTTAGAAAGGGATTAACATAGACTATGGATGAAATAAAGACTTCTGGAGAAGTCTTCAGCTGGGGGAAGCTGAACCCTGCCCCCAAAGCCTGTGTATACCATCGATGTGGGGACCATCATATCAGCCCCCATCCAGAGTTAGTCCTGCACCAAACCTCAGTGAGGCCAGCAGCACCTCCCCCCTTCCACTGACCAGTTATCAGGGTTGAGGGAAGACTTCTGCTCCCTCCTTTTCTCCCCTTGTCTTTAGCCCCAGACCCAAGGAGTGGAGAGGAGCAGGTGTCTGAAGGGCAAACTCCATGCCCTCAACTCTCAGGTGCCAGGAAGAGGGTAAACCATACCTCTTCCCCTCTACAACTCCCCAGAGTCATGGTATCTTAGTCTATCAGGATGCTATGAGAAAACACCACAGACCGAGGCTTAGACACAACTGACATTTATTTCTCTTAGTTCTGGAGGCTGGTGATCGGAGATCATGGTGCCAGCATGGTTGGGTGAGGACCCTCTTCTGGGTTGCAGACAGCCCGTTGCATATTCATGGAATGGAAGGGGTGAGGGAGCTCCTTGGGGCATCTTATTATAAGGGACTAATTCCATTCATAGGCTCCACCCTCACGACTCGAGCACCTCCCAAGGGCCCCACCTACTAATACCATCACCTTTGGGGGTTAGGATTTCAACACATGACTTCTGGGAGGGCAAAAGCATTCATACTGCAGCATGTGTGTAAAGTCTGTATGAGGGAGGAGAGGAGATCTTCTAAATGGAGTTTCAGATTGAAACTTTAAAATGGACTCAATTTCTAATAACTCAACATGACAGAAAAATGGTAGAATTTGCCCAAGATGTTGCCAAGGACAGAAAAGAGTCTGCATATCACAGTTGAGGGCAGTAATTAGAGAAAACTGAAATAATCTCATGTTTCTACCCCAAGTAAGACTATTCCATAAACCATACACGCATCCAAACCTTGGCATCCGATTTTAAATGTGTATATGAACAACCAAAGTTTTTCTTTTTTTTTAATCATCCACCCATTTTACAGATGGGTAAAACCAAAGACGGGAGGTATTTTGTTTAAAGACACATAGGTTATAACAGAACCTAGAGCAACTGGTGTCCACTGACTCCTGACAGCGTTAAAGGAAGCACCTATACCAGACCTTATCCTTAATCATCCAGCTCAGGCTCCGAGGACAGCCTTCTGAATCCCAACTCCTGAATGGCCTCTCTCATTCCAGGATGGGCTGAGGCAGTGTGGAAACCAGCCTAGATTGGAGAGAATGTTTCGCATCCCTTTAAGGGTTTGAGACCAAGGAGAGGCAAGCTGCAGGAAGATGAGCTATATACGATGCACTGTTTTGCTTGAAGCCCTATGAATTTCAGAACACACACATCCATATTTACACATAAGCTAAATAAAGGCCCCAAATAAACCCAGAACATAAAGATTATTGGATCATATTCCACTTTGGACAATCCACCCTTATTCGTACCCTCCAAGATTGTTGACTATTACATTTTAAGAGTTGATTTCTGTGAAGTCTAATTAAGAGGAGAAGTGGAATAAAGTGTGAGTAATGAACAGAAAGCTCACTCTCACCTCTAAGGAAAGTGATGTGTTTCCAAGTTGGCCTTAAATACCACTGAATTGTTTCATTTTTCAAAAGCTACAAACCACCCTTCCTTTTCTGCTAGAAATTGTGCAAACATGGCACATCTTCAGCACGCCTTGCTAACCACAGATTCCATTATGTGTTTAATAATTGACTATTCAATAGAGCATCGATGCATTTTTGTCTGGAACTAATTCACCTTTGTCTGTGGCTTAGCACGAATGTTCAGAGAATCACAGATGGGATCATAGATGGGCTTCGAGTGCTGCTGCCCAACACAGAGCCACATCCTTGGGATTATTCATGTCAGGCCCTGTTCTCAGAAATGTTCTAGCATGCTAAAGCCACCTGAAAATGTGATTTATGAAAGCCGTGGAGTGCGGGACTACACCTTTTCCCTTCTAATGAGAACTAACAAATCACAGTCTGCAGGCCGCTTAAGCCAGTGAAGAAATTGTCGGCTGCAAAATTAACAAAAATGAACGCCCTTACAGCTCATTAAGGCTGCAGAGCTACCCAGTTGGAAATTGGGCTGAGATGTGTTGGCTAGGGGAGCAGGTATTAGCAAATGCATATGTCTTGACTTCTCTGTGCTGGAAGGAAAATCCCTACTCCCTCCTAAAGAATTTCCGCCTTGCCTTTATTGGTTTGGATTTATGAATTTGAGCAGCGTGGCAAACAGCACAAATGGTGCATAATTTTGTGATGAACTGGGTACACAGTCCTGCAGGGTGCTCTCCTGGGAAGGACCATCTCTATGCTTGGGCTTATGTGCTGAGCAGGTTTGGCCTGGCATGAATGCCATGAATTTAATAAAAGGGGGTAGGGAAGAACATTCCAAAACCATTCTTAACCCATTGTAATTATTTTGGCTCTTTTTGCACCAGAAGCAGACGACTGGCTGGAGTGGAAGTGCCCTCCAGCAGGAAAAGGCCTAATTCCCTCTCCCCAGCCATGAAATAGTATTCTAGAATGGGGAAAACACAGACACATGGGAAATATCTCTTCAATCCTTTGTAGAACCTGGGGTATGAGTTGATAGCTAGCCTATTATTTCATAAACACGTCCATTTATTTAAAATTTCCAGCCACAGCATCAATGCCTTCTTGTTGTAACTTGAATTTGTCAATGGAGTCTCCCTTGCTTGGGGATGTGGGGTCAATTTTTTCATTTTAGTGGTTGTCCTAAAGTAATGGATGACTAAATTTACTTATTCTATTAAGGGACTCTACTCTTCTGTTAGACGCAGGGGAGGAAAAATGCTTCTAACTTTCTCTACCATCCTTATTGCTTTGACTTGTTCCATTTTGCTGACTTGAATGCGGGCAGGCAAATTAGCATGGGGCCAGGGTCCAGAGCTGGGGATCACGGGTGCTTCTTGGGCCTGCCAGAGCTTATGATTTTAGCCACAGTCACAATCAAATCTGCACATTGGCAAGGATTGCAAAAGTTTGGCCTGCCGATCAATTCTTTTTTTCACTAAGCAGCGAAGTTGTTAAAATACCCTCAAAACCACTAGCCCAGACCTCAAAGCCTTTTGAATGAACAGGATCCAGCTCATGTTTTCCTTTGTTATTCTTTTCCAGAATAGTCAAGCTGGAGAACGAACACCCCGTATTTTCAGCTATAATAGCAACTGAAACTTATGTAGCGCCTACCAAAATGCAGTCTCTGTTGTGTTTGTACCTATTAACTTACTCAATCCAACAACCGTGTAACTATCTCAAAATTAGAGGTGTGGAAACTGAGGCACAGAGAGGTTAACAACTTGCTGGAGGTCACACAGCCAGTGGTGGAACTGGGCTCAGAATACAGGCATCTGGTGCCACAGTCTGTGCATTTCACCAGGGAGTTGGAATGCAACGTACGGTTGTATCCTTCATGACTAAAGACTTTTGACCTTTTTTTCCCATGAATTCCTTCATTGAGGTCCTGGTATATGCACAGCATTGTGATCAACCTTAAGGGAATAATAAAATATAAATCCAGAGCATGGTCTTTGCCTCCCACAATACAAACTGAATGGAAAGGCGAGTACTGCCCAACGGTACAGAGCAGGCTTGGAGGAGAGGGAAATACCAGCTGCACCTCTTGGTGGCTGTGTGAGACAGTAAGCACCACGGCGAGGCATCCCAGCACCTTGCACAGGGCTGCACTCATCCAGGTGAGCAGTCACCCCCGGAGGTGGCTGTGGAGGGGCATGGAGGGCCCAGGTCTGGGGCAGGGAGCATGTGCTGGTACAGCTTCCATTTGCTTCTAGAGTACACAGAGTCCCAGTGCAGGTGCAGCTGGAAACCATGCCATGAAAAGTGAGGAGGACCTGGTGGCTCTAGGAAGCCCCTCTCCCACCACCTGTCTGCCCCAGGCCTCAGTGCTATGACAGGTGGCACCGTGCTACCCAGAGTGAGGAGAGGAGCCCTTGTGAGAAGATGGAGCAAACCCCTGCACGCTTGGCCAAGCCTCCCATCTTCTCTGGGAGCAGCGCACTAGAGGGCAATGGGAAGACCTCCTTCCCAGGATGACTCACTGGACCCATGATCTGCGGCTTCCTACGGTACTCAGTGGGGCAGGCATTGCTGGTGGGGGACAACCAACACCTACTCTGGTCCACGCCTGGGCCTGCTGGGTGCTGCAGGGCACCTGCTTGCCCCTTCAGAGATCTTTTGTTCTGGAAAGAGGGTATAAATAAAAGCCATGAACATTCATCCAGCCTGTAAACATCCATTCTTCCTAAAGCAAAGGGCCTCAACCAAGTGGCACACACATCAGACTGGCTGCTGACTGTTACTGCTTCCAGGCTGAACAAACACAGAGGAGCCCCCTGCAGCCTTGCACCCCAAATGAGAGGCTAGAACCTGGAGGCTACTGGGGGACTACAGGTTCTACGGTTCCAGCTACACTGTGACTTTTGAAGGCCTTGGCCACAGATTATTCTACCAGAGAGGGAAGGGTCACTGGCCGGGCACTGGCCTGCCTCTTTTCCTGTCCCACATTCTCCCCAATCCTCACACTTGGGGAAAAGGAAAAGATACCATTTGCTGAGTGTCTAAATGGGCCAGATACAGGTTTGGAGGTTTACCCCTATGAGACAGATGTTAGAATTCCCACTTATGTAGATGAGAAACAGCCTTGAGCATGAGAAAGTGGCCCACAGCTACACAGCTGCTAAACAGCAGAATCAGGATTTAAGGCCATCAGACGTGCCACAGGCCTGACTCAGTCCTCTCACTACGGGCTGGTTTTATAGGATGCTCCATGGCCAGCCCTAGCCAGCCTCTCTGGCTTCACTTTTTCCATTCTTGCCCTATCTACGTGCCACTTCTCCTTCCATTCACACCAAGTTATTTGTATACCCCTAGTGTCAGTGGGCCATTGCCTATGCCCTTTTAAATTCCACCTCTGTCCAACACTCCTCAAAGCTCAGCTCAGACATCATTTGTTCTGGAAGGTTTTCCTGGACACCTCCTCCGCTGCCACCACCACCACCGAGGCTGAGCTCCCCTCAGGGCTCCCATTGCACCTGTGCTTACTTTTATCATGGCTGACCCATGATTATTATTGTCTTTAACTTCTCTGTACCCCTTGGGGCCAGATTGGGTCAGATCCATTTCCTAGTTCAGAGCCTAGACCACAACCTGGCTCAACCGGGACCCAAGAATTATTTGTGGAACTGACGGTTACCAGCGGAGAGGTGGGTGGGGGGATGGGTGAAATAGGTGGTAGAGATGAAGGAGTGCGCTTGTTGTCATGAGCACCGGGGATTATATGGAGCTGTTGGATTGCTGTATTGTACACCTGAAACTAATATCACACTGTATTTTAACTAATGGAATTTAAATAAAGGCTTAAAAAATTATTTGTGGGAAGGGGGGGACCCTGGCCCCCACAGGTCTGCATACCGCCTTTCCAGCCCTACCTGGTCTGACCTCCACTACCACCTGACTCCAGAGCTGGCGATAACACCGATTTCTCTATCCCCAAACCAGGGCACAGATTCCCAGGCTGGGGCAGTAAATTGACACTGCAGTCAATTTTTAGTCTTCCCGAAGGGCACGATTTGTTGGCCGATGATCCACAGTGAATTTTTAATCACAGATCAGCCGCCTCCCTCCCCCTGCCCCTGACAGGTCTGTGCGCTGCGGCCCGTGGTGAGGGAAGAACGGGATTCTGTTTGACTAGGCTCTGCAGCAAAACTAATCAGGAAGGGGGATTGCTGCCTAAGCCTCTGCCTTGGCTGTTGAGCCTCATGCAAACATTTTCATATGGTAACTGTCCCCTCTGATGTGGGGATAGTTCAGAGCCCAGAGCATTAAGGGGTGTGGGGATGGCTTTCTCAGACCTAGTCATAAGGGCCATGATGACCAGGAGGGCATGGTTGGCTGAATGGCATTTGGGTCCATGTGGATCTTGGCTTCCCAACTCAGAAAGTCTTTTTTGTCTGTGACCTCGAGGAAACTTCACGACAACATAGGAGGCGATATCATTAAAGCTATTATCTCACTAGATGCCTACAAGATGCCAGGCAAAGCACACACTTGCTTTACAAGCCTTCTCTCGTTTATGTCCGCAGCGTCTATGCGATAGGTTCTATTCAGATGCTCATTTCTTTTTTTTTTTTAAAGATTTATTTATTTATTTATTCATGAGAGACACAGAGGGAGAGAGAGAAACAGAGACACAGGCAGAGGGAGAAGCAGGCTCCATGCAGGGAGCCTGATGTGAGACTCGATCTCGGGTCTCCAGGATCACGCTCTGGGCTGAAGGCAGGTGCTAAACTGCTCAGCCACCCAGGGATCCCCCAGGTGCTCATTTCTTAGGTGGAGCCCAGGCATGTTAGGCCCCTTGCCCAAAGCCATACAGCTCGGAGATGGGAGGTCTGGAGCTGGAATTCAGGCCTGATAACAAAGGCCATGCACCTGACCACTTAAACAAGCAACAGACGAAAAATTGGTACACAATGGACCCAGGGCAGGATCTGAGCAAAGGCACAGAGAAATGAGCGGCGGCCAGAATGGGCTGTAAGTCTCGGCTCTGCCACGTACAAGATGCGTGGCCTTGGGCAAGTTGCTGAGTCTCTGTCTCCTCGAGTGTAAAACAGAGAAACAGCACCTGTCTTGCAAGATTGTTTGCCGCAAAGCTCCTCAATGTGCTGCTTTGAGAAAATCAAAAGCTTTTCACTCTGGCCATCTCCTGGACTCCTGGAGCCGTAAGTCTTCTGAAGCCACTGAGTCATCCTGGGCTCAGGCTCCCTGGGTCTGTGTTAAATGTTCATTCAATCAATGGCCACGGGGCAAAAGGAGTAATGAGTGCAGCTGAGCCCTGACCATGACTCGGGCACTGCGCTGGGCACTTTCCTATGCTGGCGACAGGCTGCAAGATGGGGAGCATCAGGCATTTCACAGGTGAGGAAACTGAGGCACAGAGACGCTAGGGGATGGTGTGGAGGTGTGGTCTGAGGCAGAGCCCAGGGCTGTCCGGCCCCACCCTGCCTCGTGGCCTCTTCCTGCCTGTGGTTTGCTGTGAGGGTCAGTCACCTGCTGGGAAAATACCTTTCCTCCTCTGGGTGCCTGTCCTTTCGGGAAGAAACAAGGCCACAAGTCACCGATGTCAGTTTGGCAGAATTTTAGGAAAGCACAGCTCTGCTAGGACAAAGACTTAATTACGTGGCCTTTTATTTCTTCCCTTTCAGAATAAAATGCATTCATCATGTGGGTAAGAGCTTTTTCCTCCTGTTTGCAAATAATATTATTTAGCCTTCTTTGTACTGAATGGAATTTACTTAGAAGTAAAAAAAGAAAACGAGAGGAAAAAGAGAGAAAAAGAAAGGGAGAGATTTCAGTGAATAGAAGACCTGGGGAATATAATTACAGAAATACTGCAGGTTCTGCATTAGCTGGAAAATTGCAGCCATTTCATTGTGGGAGTAAAGCTATTTTCTTTTATTTTAAAGTGGATCTTTCACCTTCCAAAGGGCTAATTATGGTGCTGCCTACATGTTGTGCTCATAGGCTCCAATTTCATCTTTTCATTAACCACAATGGCAAATAACAAAATTGGGCCTGACTCTGGAAGCATCTCCGTGATGGCTCCTGTAACAGGCAGGAGGGACACGGCAATCACTCATCTCATGACTCAGGCCATGTTTTCCATAATTGAGCCCAACAGGGACCTTGTCAGAGGCCCCTCCTCCAGCTCGGAAAACAAAGCCAGTGGGTGGGAGGAGCTGGGAGGTCCAGGGAGGGGTCAGCAGTGGGAGAGCGACACAACAGCTATAGAAAAGTAAATGCCCGGAGCTGATGTTTATGGAGAGGTTTTCACGGTGTGGAGAATGTTTGAAATATGATGCGTATGAGAAAAAGCAGGATATACGATATGCGGACAGTATTTCAACCAGGTTAAATGTGCATTTGTCAATATAAAGCCATCATGATATTTGACTATATTTGGTGTTTAATATGTATATCAATTAACAGATTTCTAAAATATCTATGTATAACTCGAACCTCACTCTTATCGAAACACAGGAATCCAAATCCTCTTCACCGAGATTTCAAGGACCCTCTGAGAAAAGGGGATTTCATTTTCCTACGGGTTGCCCCTGACTTCTCATTCCAAAACATCCTCTTGGCTCAGTTGTCAATCCCCTTGATCTCAGCTCAGTCCCACTGTACCCTGCTCCTCTCTCTATGTCACTTTATCCCTCTCAAGACAAGGACCGCTCTCCTGCACTCCCCAGCAACATCAAGCTATTTCTGGAAAGGGATCGTTGTCTTAAAGGTTTGAGGACAGTAAGGGTGGGCTGCTGCAGAGGGTGGCTGAATTCTGAAAGCTAGAAATTTGGCTTCGGCTCCAAAGTTCACTGAGACATGCTGGCCCCAACAAGCAAAATCAGCCCGGCTCCTGGTCACCTTAAGAGGCAGGGTGACACGGCTGTCCCCGGGCTTCAAGCTCTGCCTGCGTGTGTTCCAGTCCCTTCCTGGCTTTCTCCCTCCGTGGATCTGTCCCCAACAACCTTAGGCTGCTTACTGTCTTCCCACCCTTCCTTTTTCCAATTTCCAGAGCCTCGAAAATGGAACCTCCTTCCTCTCTGCTTTCAACCCAGCCCCAAAAAACTTCTGTTTGCTTAGTATGCAGAAAATTCAGAAAACTTCTTTCAATGCTTCCCTTCCAGACTAGCCAGGGAAAGCAAGGGAGGGGATCTTAGTAAGCCCATTTAGGTGTCTTCCCAAACAAATATCTTCCTTGTCCTTGTGCCCAAATGCAGAAACAGCTGCAGCTTTAAAAATAGCATGTTTTCATCTTTTGAAGGAAATATGCCAAAATTCTAACACTGGCTGCTTTGGGGTGGCAAGAAATGCTTTCGTGTTATTCGTTTCTTCCTATTTTTCTGAGTTTTCCAAATTGTCAGAGGCAAGCATGGACTACTTTATCACAATAAAATCTCCGATGTATTATGCATCTGCCAAATACCTTATTCAATCTTCACAACAGCCATAATAGGTAGATATTAATAGCCCATTTAGAGGTTCAGAAAGGTTAGGTAATTTGCTCAAGGTCACAAAAGCAGGTAGAAATCAAACTAGACTTTAGGCCCTCGGTCACTAAATCATGCTGCTTGTAGAGGTCCATCACCTACTTCGCCTACAGGTACAGGGCCTTAGGCACACCTGACAGCATACTAGATCATCTGAGCCGCCTCACTAGACTCCGCACTGTGAATGCTAGTGGTTCTGTACATTGTGGTTCACAATATTAGCCTTCCCTGGGGGAGGAGTCTACTTTCTTACATGAGGCCTGTAACTTGTGGGAAAACTATACATCCAGAGCCTGTTGAACTTGGAAATGGCACATGACTTGCTTGGGTTACTGAAAGATGGATTGAAAAGGCCATGTCACTTCTGTAGAAAGAGCCAGCTAATGGTTCTCCATGGCTCTCTCCCCTCTGCCATGAGGCAGTGCCCCCAGGAAGGTCTATGTACAAACATGGAGTGGAGCACAGCTGTAATTGACCCATAACGGACAGGTAGCTCGAGCAAGATGTAGGCCTTCATTTTTGTAAGCCAGTGAGACGTAGGGTTGTTTGTTACCACGGCATAATGTAGCCTAAGCTGATTGACTCAGTCAGCATATGAGAACTGCAAATGCATAGGCAGTTGCTAATGTGTTTCATACTTCTTCCTCTTAGAAAAAATAGGAGGAGTCTTGAGCAAAGCATTAGTGTGAAGTTCCACTTGCCCTTTCTGAGAATGATCTTGGGAAAATGATCTCCTCCTCCAGGGTGTATTCCTGCAGCACGCCTTCCTAATGGAGCAGAGTGTCAGAATCAGTCCCAATTATAGTCTCTGGAACTGCCCAAGGAGAGGCAGGCCAATTAGTGCGTTGCTCTAAGTCATTACAGGACCATGTGGAAGGGAGCGGTCAGTCTGCTCTCCTCGCCTTGAGGGCCACTGAGCTCCGACCAACTGAAGGCTGGAGGCTCAGGTGCCATCTGGGCAAAGTGTGAAGCAATAAAGACTGATGGAAGGAGGGCTCAGGGGTAGTGCAGTCAATTACCACCTTTGGTCTGAGATCCAGGGAGCCACACCGCTCTCATAATTTGCGCTCTCTGTGCATTTAGCAAAGCTGCCTTCAAGGGAAGAATGGTGACTTAACCAAAAAAGCCGAAGACTCAGAGTAAAAAGAATAGCAGTCATTGCTGGGGAATAGGCAAGAGAGAGCAGAGACACTGCCTCTGCCACTGGATGAAATAGTCAAGTGATTTTTTTCAAAGAATCCCTGGGGGCTGGACGTGATCATCTCATCCCTAAGTGACTCAATTGGTAGTTCTGATGCTGAAGTAGCTTTACTCAATTTGCTCTTTTCTCGGGCCTTTTCATCATTCTTGCATCCTTTCATCTGGGCCATCATTCTATTCTTCACTCATTCTGTATTTCATTCATTCCTTCACTCGTTCAGCCAGTGAGACCTCCGAGCACAGCACTGTTCAGATATTAACAGCCTGCATAGCCTAAGAGGAGGTATAGGCAAGGGGACAGGGCAGGGCCCAGCAGGGGAGGGAAAGACACAGAGCCAAGTATCACAGCTGAGCTTTTGATACTAGGGAATGAGAACTCAATGGTAAGGTTTCAGTTCTAGCTGTTATTTCAGGGTCTGGGATATGGACAAAACCTCTCACTTGCTACAGATAGAGTCCTAACTTACTCTGCCCCACTTTGCCAAAAACTTTGGCATAGAGCCATGAGTTGTGTGGGGACCTAGGCCACTCCATGAGCTCCCGTAGACAAATACTGGTTGGGGTAGAAGGTGTGGCAGGCCCAGACTTGCTTCCCTAGCGGCAGAGGCATGGCTTCCTGGAAGTCTTTGGCTTTTCGCTTCTTCAGGATCTGGTCCACTTTTCAAGCCAAGGTAGAGCTTTTCTCAGGGCAGACCCCACCCGATGCCTGGCCATTTCTACCCAACACAGAACTCCTCCAGTGGGCAATCTGAGCTCCAGAGCTGCTTGAGCCTGCGAAGACTGTCAGGTCTTTATCATGTTCTCCGGGCTGCCTGGTCCAGTCCTGCTTCTGACCCTTCTCTTTCATCAGCGTCCCTCCCCTGTAAACTTTTTGCACTTTTAACTCCATCTCAGTGTCTGCTTCATGGAAAACCAAACAGACATGGAAGGGTGGGAAGAATGTGAAAGTGAGGAGAAAATGAACAAGCTCTTTTCAGGCTAGGAGCTCTGCAGCCTGAGTGTTTCTTGCCAGTTCCTTCTCAAATGAGAAACCCAGGTTAAGAGCTGGCTACATCATAAGGAGTCCTATTATCTGTAAAGCTCTCACCAGAGAGGAGTCAGGACCATTTAGGAGACACTAGGTTAGTGAGGAAGGCCAGGACATAGCCCAGCTGGGCAGACTGGCCGTGGACAAGCTACTGTGACTTTGAGTATTGGAGTTAGACTATGAAGGGCCATTGAGTGTTCCAGGCCCCAAGGGGCCATTGGAGGTCAAGGCCTTGCTCAGTAAAGTAGAAAGAACAACATGGCTTGCCTGGAAGTATGTGGATCAGGAAAATGCTGCATGGAGGAGGAAGGATATTGGATTTGAGCCTAGAAGAGTGAGCTCCCTGAAGACACAGGTAGAAACCAGGCCCATGATCTGCTCTGCATAAATGAATTTAAAGATCTGAGCATAGGCCAAGGTATCACTCAGGCCTCTTTGGGCACCAGCAACAGAAACTCACTCTGGCTAACACAAAAGAAAAGGTTTGTGGGTAGGCCACAGAGGAGCTGAAGAACCAGGCCAAGAATGGACAGAAACCAGGCAGCTCTGAGACCCAGGGCTCCAGGAGCTCTTTAACAATTCCATGAGGGCACCGCCATGGAAATGGAAGAATGCCACCATTTTTAGTGTGAGTTTCTCTGCTCATGATTCAGTTTCTAGAGAGAGGTAGGTACAGGGTCCTCCCGTTAGCTAGGGTGTGCTCTGATGCCTTGATTAGTAGGTCCTGCAAGACAGTGTGCACACTCCAAGAGGTAAGAAGAAAATCAGGAGAATGGAAGGCCTCAGAGCCCAGGGAGGAGGAGGTCTGCAAAGGCAGTGGCCAGTGTTATCAAGGGAAGCACACAGGGCCAGTCGAATAAGGACAAAGATTTACCCATAGGAGTTAATCTGTAGAGCCGTTTCAGTGTGGAGGTAGGGACAGTAACTAGATGCTCTGGGCTGAGGATTAAATGTGAGGAGAGAAGGTGTGGACAGATCCCTCCTCTGAAAAGTTTGGATAAGTAGAGAAGGCAAGAGATTGGCTGTTAGAGAGGTCATTGACGCTGGGAAAGACTTGAGTCTCCTTATAAGCTAAGAGAAAGAGCAGAGGAGAGGCAAAGGTAAAGATGCAGAAGAGAATGGCAAACCAGTCAGAGCTCAGGGATGGAGCGTGGAGGATGGAGCAAGGGCCTGGGCAGAAGGGCTGGCCTTAAAACTGTCATTACCATTGTTAACTGTTTCTTACTCTTCAGAATGTATTATGCATCACAGGTTCTTGCTCTTTACTTGCTTGAGAATATTATTTTAGCCTCACTTCAGTCCTAAGCTCCTTGAAGGCAGGGATCCTGTCCTTATAAGCAAAATAGGAATGGTGCTACATAGGGAACCAAGAGACCACAGTTCTAGGACCGATTTGTATTATCAGACTATACAAGTCTGCACATTACTGATACCAAAGTATAGTGGTCTGGTTTTTAATTTTCTTTCTTTATAAAGATTTTATTTATTCATTTGAGAGAGACAGAGAGAGAGAGAGAGAATGCACAAGTAGATGGAGAGGCAGAGAAGGGCAGGGAGCAGACTCCTCACTGAGCAGGGAGCCCAATGCAACAAGGGGCTCTATCCCAAGACCCTTGGATCACAATCTGAGCCAAAGGCAGCTGCTTAACTGAGCCACCCAGATGCCCCAGTTTTTAATTTTCTTACAAATAAGAAGTCTACAGGTAGGCAGTTCATAACTGGTATACTTAGCATATCAGATTCCTTCTGTGTGTCCACCTAACCATCCTTAGCAAGCGACTTTGGAATTCACGCTTGTCACCTCGTAGACTCAAGATGGCTGCTTGGCCTCCAGGCTCATATCTACATTCCAAGAGAGAAGAAGGAAAGAGAGAAGGGATGAGGAGCTCCTGTGTTTGCAGAGCAAAACCTTCCTGTAATCCCAAGCCGACTTCTGTTTGCTTTTCATGGCCACCTCTAGCCACACAGGAGTCTACCACTCTAAACTAAATCAGGGTTGCATTGCATCCTGGCTCCCGGCATCCCTGAATTCCTCTAACAGCAACTTCAGGGTTCTTTTTGGGGATCTGCCTTTCTCCACTATGAGAGTCTTAGTGAGAGCGTAAAGTCAGGCACCTCCTCTCAATATCCAAAGTCAAAGGGGTTTGCAGACACCTCCCCCAGGACAGCCAGAGGAATATGTTCTCACCTTGGCCAATCAGATGGTCTCTCCCAGGACTCTGACCCATGCTTGAAGTGGCCAGGATTTAGTCCCCTATCCCTGCAGTGGCATTCTTGACTAGACCAGCAGTTTCTGCGAAGAGATAATTCCTAGGGTTTTCACTTTCAAGCTTCTCAGAACTGCTTTCCTCCCACTGCTTTCTACGAGCCTGGGTCCCCAACTTTCCTGAACGTTCTGAAGGGCCAATCCTCCCAATAAGCTCTTCTACTCAGCAGAGACTGTTTCTGTTGCTTATAACAACAACAAAAAGTCCTAACTGATACTCCAACCCCATCTCTGACTAGTTGTGTGTGATCTTGAGAAAAATCACCTCGCCTCTTCGGATATTCTCTCCTCATCGAAAAATGGTGGCTTATTCCTAAAGTGCTTTTCATCGGGAACAATGTACTACATGACTTTGACCTCCTTCAGAGGTCTTCTTTGTACCAAGTGGGCCCAGACAGACATCAAAGCCTGAATTAGAGTTTTAGCTACAGTGGTAAAATGTAAAAGCTCCATTAGGAGAGATCATTTGTAGCATTGGGGTGCTGGTACTGGAACATATTTAGGCAATTAAGCCTAGGTAGACATTAACCAAAGCCCACTCCACTGCTGGTGACACCAGGGCGCAATGTTTTCATTAGCTAAAACAGGTACCATTTAGTGTCATCTTGCCATAATTTCAATGGTCCACTTATTAATTCTATGACTTCAATTGTTCTCAATTCTAAGACTGCCTAACCGCACCACTTGTAAAACCTGTTTTTAGGAATCTTTGTTTCCCACTTCAAAATGTCTTTGTAGCAGACAAGCATCTGCCTTAAGAAACTTTGGAATACAGGGGGGAGGCCTCTGTAAATTCATAGTCTGCACCTTCAAGGAAAAATTAGTTTGTTAGAACGGCAAAGTGGCCCCAGTTTGGCCTTATGTTCTAGCAAAAGCTCATTGCTTAGCCACATTTAATAATCCATGAAACATTTCTATTAGCTTTAGTGTGTGATTTGTGCAGCTGCAGAATGGGTAAAAAGAATTGGGACACAGGAATAAAAAAATATGCAGAAAATAAAAATAAGTGAAATCTTAAATATTTGATCAAGATCTCTATTTTCAGGTAAGCAGTTACCATCTTGGGCCCTCAAATGCCAACAGAAGCCACAGAACACCATTCTGAATTATTAAAATGACTAGGGGAACCTTTTTTCTTTTTTCTTCTTCATACTTTTAAACGAGTATGTAGCCTTTAAATTAACCTTTTCTTAAATATTTAGCACAGACATGGTGTCAAAGACAAAGTAGCAAAGGTACTCAGTCCAAAACTCATCTGTAATTATGAATCTGATTATATAATGCGTCTCAACCACTTCATTTTATTTTTTCTCACTCTGCTCCAACAATTCTCTGAGAGGAATCTAATCTGGGTTAGTTGAAAGTCCACATTCTGGAGTATTTTTTAACTATATATTTAATTGATTTTTTAAAATATTTTTTGTTCACTCAATTCAATTGATTGATTCATTTAACAAATATTTATTAAGTACCTACTAGGCATCAGGTACTGTTTGCTCTAAGTGTGGGGATATATCAGGGAACAAAATATATAAAGAGTCAGCCCTTTTTGGACCTTATACTTATTTATTACACACATAATAATCAAAAACTTATTCCGGTGACAGATAATAAGTGCTATGAATGGGACAGTATGGGAGTGTTTTTTGTTTGTTAGATAGTGAGATAGTGGTCTATTAGAGAGCTGATGAATTCGGCAAATTCCCTTAAGAATTGAGGGAGGTAGTATTTTAATGAGAACAGGAGTACAGTAACTCTGGGGCTACTGCAGACCCAATGTGTTCAAGGGACAACAGCAAAGCCAAGGAGACTAGAGGCGAGGAACACCCAGGGGTCAGTGTCAGGAGACAATGTCAAGAAGATCTTGTCAAGGCAGATCTCACGAGGGCCTTGGAGGCCAATGAGGAGCACTTGGGATTTGACCCTAATTGTGGCAAAAGCCACTGAGAGCTTTTGAGCCAGGGGAACTGTTTCATGTTTTAAAAGGATCATTTTAGTCCAATAGCAAGTATGGCTAATGAAGCCAGGGTTGACAAAATGACAGCTTTCTCATGGAAGTCTGTCTGAAAGGCCATATAAGACAGACTCGACATTGGCATTATCTGTTCTCTGCTGTGAGAAAACATCCATCTTCTGAAGTACTTACAGTGATTGAAAAGTTTGCCCTCATTGGACATTTTAAAAGTCCACCAGCCTCTTTTTTTTACGTGTTAGTTTTACTCAGCCAAAGTATGCCATTTCTTATGAGAGAGTTCAGAAGTCAAGATTATTGGCTCATCCAAATGCAGAGGGTGACCCAGCTGAAGTCCTATCATGATCTGTCTGAGAGCGGGTTTTCCAGAATATCCTCAGGACACAATTCTAGGCCTGAGACACTGACTCTCAACCATCTGCACATTGGTCACTGCCCAAAATTCTCCTACTGAAACTTTGCCCGAACACCATTGTTAGGTGATAGGAAGAAAATGTAGTGTTGCAGCTTGATCTCACTGGCTGACCATATTTTTATGCCTGGAAATAATTTGAAAAATGTTCAAAAATGAGCTGATCTGTCCGTACAGTTTTTTCCCATTAGACCTCCCATCTAGAGTCTTTTCTTGGATAGAATAATTCTGTGGCATGCTCTTTACAATGTCTAGAGTCTTCCTACAGAATTAAGCTCCCATCTAGTAGCTGGCTTAACAATGCATCCTTTACTGGATTGCCTTTTCTTCCCTCCATTCTTCATCCTTCTCCATTCTTTCACTGGTGTTCCCCTATCTTCCAAATAAACTACTCATACTTGAATCCTTGTCTCAGGATCTGCTTCCAAAGAACCCAAACTGAGATACCCTCTATGTGAAATCCTCCTCCATCCTGAACCATCATGGTGATAGGATTTGGGAGAAATGAAACTTACCAAAAGTTTTATCTCCAGTAAATCCATAATGCAGTAGCCCTTCATGTCCCCAACCAAAGGACACGACTCTCATCCAGATATGTATTCCCCCTTCTAATATATTAGTTGTTTCTCCAGAATGGATTTCTCATCTACTGCTCCTTCTCCGCTTAGGTTATGGTAAGGGAGGTTATTGTGTGAGGTTCTTACCTCCCACCACTAGGAGCCACTATTTCCTGTCTACAAGACAGACTTCTTACCTACCCCAGGGAAAGAGGAGTCCCTTGCACTGTCCAGTGTCCCTCTTGCTCTTTCTGTCCAGGGTCAAGACTCAGCATGACTTACCCCTTGTTTTTTGTTTTTTGTTTTTTGTTTTTAAGTAATCTCTACACCCAACATAGGGCTCAAATTTAAGACCCCAAGATCAGGAGTCACATACCCCACTGACTGGGCCAGCCAGGCGCCCCGATTTAGCTCTTCATTTAAGTCCAACCTATGGTACCAACATGCTACACACAGATTCTTAGAAGTCCCTAGCCTTTCTCATGAGCCTCCCACTCTGCTGGAAGACAAACTGAGTTATGAAGAAGAGGACATCCAATGGTAATTTTACTTGAATTTTTGAAAAAAAATCTTAGAATAGAGGGGTGTCTGGGTGGCTCGGTCAGTTAAGCATCTGTCTTCAGCTCAGGTCATGATCCCAGGGTCCCAAGATGGAGCCCCACATTGGGCTCTGGTCAGTGGGGGAGTCTGCTTCTCCCTTTTCCTCTGCCTGCCACTCTCCCTGCTTGTGCTGTTCCTCCCTCTTTCTGTCAAATAAACAAATGATAGCTTAAGAAAAAAAGTCTTAGAGTGGGAACGGCATTTCTAAGTATGACAGAAGCAAAAAAAATCCAGAAGCAATAAAAAGAGAAGAGCAAAATCCAGAAGCAATAAAAAGAGAAGAGCAATTAATTTTCATATGCGATAAGTTTAATTTAATATTTAACATTTGTGAGTTAGAAAAACAAAGTTTTAAAAAATGAACAAAATCCTGTACACATGGGTATTATGCCACTTAATCCTCCCCTAAAACTGAATGCGGTAGAGATTCTTACCTCCAATGTCAGAGAACAAGACAGGCTTGAATTGGAAAAGTGACTTTGCCCAAGGTCACCGTGTAGAGCCACATTTCACGCCCTCATTTGGAGTTACTCCCAAGTCCTCTACCATCAGGAACTAGATAAGGGAAAGAGGGGAGTGAGCAGAAGAGAAGAAAGAGCAGAGGAAGGGGAAAGGCTGAACTCTGAAGTGAGAAGTGGTGTCAGGGAGGGTGGGGACACTGTTTCTTCCATCTAAGTGAGGAGGGGGAACCAAGCCCCTTCACCTGGGCATTTACTCGGGGACTAACTGCTACAAGAGGGATAAGTATGAGCCCTCCTAGAGTGAGGACAGTGAACAGGTCCAGCCAACCTCATGTGAGCACTGCCAGGATCTGGGGCAGGGAGGGGCACAGAGCCAGCTTATAAAACACTCTTCCTACTAAGGTTAAGAACTTGTCACTGATGCTAGGAAAAGCTGTGCAGCAATCACAAAACCTTGACATCATCCTTGACGTCTCTCTTTTTTGCACTCTCTAGTTCACTCCATTAAGAAATCCTATTGCCAGAAACTGATGAATCTTGACCTTCACCTCATAACCCCTGAGAGGGTTGGGCTTTTTATGGAAGATTCTGCATGGGCAGAAGACCCACCACACTGGGGAAGCAAATTCAGGAAGTAAATTATCAAAGAAGGTCTCAGTGGATAGAGCCCTGAGTTTCCAAGGTCTCAGGATTTTGCTCCTTCCAAATAAATGTTCATTTGCAAGCCTTAATTCTGCAGGCCTTTCTAAAATAGCTTTCCCTTCTCCCTGCCCCCACAACTGTATTGGCTGTAGGTCCAGAAAACCTCCTCTCCTCCTGCCTCGAGGTCTCAGAGCTCACCAGGCCAAGACTTAAGAATAGAGGTGTAAATTTGTCAGGAGAAGGGAAGCAGGGGCACAGTAAGAAAGTAAATCCTCATCTAACATGGCAGAAAGTCAATAGATAAATCAAGAAATCGCTATGTAAGCTTATTTTTTTTTTAGCGACAAGGGGGTGACCACCAGAAGAGCTAAACGGAGGAACTGATATAAAAGACTGTGCGTGGGGAGCAAGGGAGAAGGGCCTGTTGCCTTCATTATAAGAACATTTAGATAACTTTATTTTGTAAAGAGTGTTCATGCATTGCTTTGCTCTATCTTTTAATTCGATCTTTTAAGAACAGGGACATAGAAAGAAGAAATAAAATGGAATACAAAGCAGGAAAATTAAAAAGCGAAGAGGCCCCACAACACAAAAGGGTCCCCGGGGGAGAGCCGGGAAGGGGAGGGCGGGCGGGGCTGGGAGAGAAGAGGCGGGGCGTAGGGCCCGGTCTCCTTAGGGACCGCCCACAAGGGGGCGGGGCGTAGGGCTGGTTTCCTTAGGGACCGCCCCCGAGAGGGGCGGGGCGTAGGGCCCAGTCTCCTTAGGGACCGCCCCCCAGGGGGCGGGGCTCAGGCTGGTTTCCTTAGGGACCGCCCACAAGGGGGCGGGGCGTAGGGCTGGTTTCCTTAGAGCTCGCCCCCAAGGGGGCGGGGCGCAGGGTTTCCTTAGGGACCGCCCCCGAGAGGGGCGGGGCGTAGGTCCCAGTCTCCTTAGGGACCGCCCCCAGGGGGCGGGGCGCAGGGCTGGTTTCCTCTGGCTCCGCCCACGGCGGGGCGCCCCGGGAGCGCGGGGTCAGGTTCGCCTTAGGCCCGCCCCCCTCTCCGCGCGCGCGGGGGCGGGGCAGGCCGGTCTCCCGGCGGCGGGGCCTCGGAGCTGCGTCGGGAGCAGGCGCAGCCTCACGCCGCCCTCCGGAAGCCGGGGTTCGGCGCGGCAGGTACCCCAGTCCCTGGCAGTCCCCCGAGGCTCACAGAGAGCCTCTGCGGAGCCCCGCCACGCGCAGGTAAGCCCCAGCCCGCCTTGGCCCCCGCGGGCGCCGGCCCACACCTGGGCGCGGGGGCGACAGGTGGCGGCGGGGTGCGGAGCCCGGCAGCGCTCCGGGGCAGGTGGACGCCGGGACGCTCCGGGGCAGGTCAGCCGAGCGCCCACTGCTCCTTTGGCTCTGACCCCAGGCAGGCAGACACGAGCTCGGATCCCACCTCCCCGCTCTGGCAGCCTGCACTTGCAAGGACGTGGCCAGCAGGTACTCCTCGTGTGCCCCGTGTGCCCGCCACCGGGCCAAGTGCTGGGCGTCCGGACGTGGTGCCCTCGGCGGGGCAGCCCACCAGTCTAGTGGAAAGACCTACAGCCGGTAGATAGTCTACACACACAGTGTAAGCGGTTAGAACTGTGCTAAGAGCTGGGTAGATAGAAAGTGCAGGGTGCCGGACAGCCTCCAACCGCGGTCTCTACCTCTGAAGGGTGCTGGAGCGCAGACTTCAGCGGGGGTCCAGCAGGTCCAGGGTGCAGAACCACAGAGTAAACACATTTTGTTAGGAGACAGTGTGGCTTGTTTGAGGAAAGGAGGGTCTGTGGGGCCTGCCTGCAGAGAGCTAGGAGGAAGCCAGTTCCTGAACTTCCTGCCCTGCAAAAGGGGGAGGAAGATTGAGGTGCCTATTCATAGAAGATTGAGGTGTTGAATTTACAGGATTTAGGGGGTGTGCCCTGGGTGAGTAAGGGAAGTACAGGTGAAAACGTTTCTGGATGGAGAAGGATGACGTGGACTCAGGTGTGTGCCTGCCTCTGAGCAGACTCCCTTCCCCTCTCCTGGAGTCTACTTCTCTTGTCTGAGTAGAATCCCTCAAAACAGCCTGTTCTGTTCCCTGAAATGATGCCCGCTTTGGCTCTTTATTCTGGAAGCATTTAACTAGTACTCACTTTCTACTGGCTCTGAGAGTTCAGAGAGAAATCTGCCATGGGCCTGCCCTCCTGGAGCACATGGAGGATGGGCCAGGGGAAGTAAACTGAGTTTCAGCTTGTGGGCTCAGTACTCTGGGAGCCTGGTGGAGGGCTTCCGACCCACTGGCCTTGCTGGGAGTGCCCCTCTGCTTCCAGCCAGGTACCCATTTCCCAGAGAGCCTCATCTGTTATTGCCAGTTCCACGAGCCCCCAGAACATAAGGCTCATGTTCCGACCATCAGTTGCTTGCTCATTTTCATTGGTGGTATCACCCCCTACAGCTGGCCAAGCAACTCTCCAGAGGCAGTAACCCCTCAGATCTTGAAACTCCAGGGATTTAGGAGGGGTTGGACACTTCAGGGAAGTGTCCCTTCTTTGTGTCCACCTCTTCGTGTATTTTATTGGCTTGAAGGATCCCAGATTTCTTAGGCTCTGTTTACACAGTTGCTGTAGACTTGAGGATTTGCTCCATGAAAACTGGCTGGGAGGCCCAGACAGTGGGGGAACACAGTTGACAGAGGAGTCTGGCACAGTTTTTGGGGTAGTGGTAATAAAAACAGAGGACAGGTGTTAACAGAAGCGTGTCTTGGTGCAGCCACTCTGTTTCCTCTTGCAGACCATGGCAGTGCCAGCCATGGAGAAGGGAAGGGGAACCATAGGCCAGACAGTTGCAGACCTGGGTCCAGATTCTTATTTCTTACTTCAAATCTCTGTGACAGACCCTGGGCAGGTCACCTATCCTCTGATTGTGCAAGCTTAACAGTGCTTGGTGTACAGTTGGCCCTGAAGAAATATTAACTCCCTCCCTCTTCCCCTAAATGAACTAAAATAGGAATAATAATAGAGCCTAGGTCAGAGGATGATTATGGGATTTAATGAGTTAGTGTACCTAAAATACATCAAGCAGTGCCTAACACGTAGGAAGTTGGTACTGAGATACTATTGTTCTTATTCCTTATTTTGGGCCAAAATTGGTGAAACAGGGCAGGAGGACTGTGGGGGTTGGGGGTGAGGAGGTGGCTCTGAGGGTCTGTGCAGGGCGATTAGCTGAGGAGGGTGGGTTATCTGTGGCCTTGCTTTTACCGGAAAGCTTGGGCCCAGAGGAGAAAGGAATGTTCTGCATGATAAAAGGCCTATGGGGAGCCACACTGTCAGAAGGCCCGGAGTTTGAGGTCTCTGGCCAGAGAAACAGGGCAAAAGCTAAGGGATATATATGGGAGGAGGTGGGGACCAGGGTGAAAAAGATCTAAAATTGTCTTGTTCAGTTTGTATCTCTACCCCACAGCTCAGTGTGGGTCCCCTGTGAGGGTCTGCCCCTGCGTCATACTGCCCTCGACCTTCCTAGGGGTGTGGTAATGGCCTGAGACTGGTCTTAGAGCTGGAGAATGCCATCCTGTAAATCCTGCTTGCAGAGGAGTACTGGGCCCAGAATGAGTGGTGAATGGATGAACCTAAACCCGAGAGGCAAGCTTCTGGGTGTTAAAAGTGTGCTGATTAAAAGAAAGGAGTGTGAAGATAGGCAAAAGAGCTAGTGTTTTCAAGTACTTGCTCATGACCAAGTATTTTCATATATGTTGCCGTGTTGTGGTGAACACTGCAGCTTTAGAGTCTGATAAAATTGCTTGTGTGACCTCACGTGAATCGTAGAAACTCTAAAGCTCAGCTTTTGCATCATCTGGAAAATGGGAATCATTGTGTAGCTGGGGTACAAAGATGCACGAGTACCTGGCTTGGGAAGGGAGGGGGGGATCCAGCTTCCAGCTACTCACTGCGGACAAAGTCCCAAGGCAGAGGGACCATTGGTAATGAAACAAGGAATTTACTTCAGTGAGGCCAACACCCAGGAGACAGCAGACTAACATCTTAAAGATTGTTGCCAAAGTGTCAAAAACACTCCCAGGTTTATATAAGGAAAATGTGGGACAAAGGTCGGTGGGTACAGGCAGGTGGGCAGTAAAGGTCAGGTCGATCAGTGTCTTGGGGTGCGTCATGGGGTCTTGCTGGCTCAGGGCAGTCCGGATGGCTTGAGGGGGTAGTTTCAGTTCCCATCAGGGATGCTTTCCTGCAGGGTCTCTTGCCTAGTTAAGAGATGAGCTGGAAAGAACTAATTAGGGAGCTTGAGGCCCAGAGGGAAGTAGTTGAAGTCCTCTCTCAATTGTATGAACTCCCGGGGCTGTTAGGAGTATTATGTAATGCTTGTAATATGAAGTGCTGTCCTAGTGTGCAGACCGCCGTATGGAGAGTGCTCAGGCCGTTACAGTTGCTGTTATTATTATCATATTTATCAGTCCTCCAAATGATCTCCACTGAGATATGGAAACAGAAGGCCACAGACACAGATGGGTGGCTTTGATTTGGAGCTCAACCCCATCTAGAAGCAAAGACTCTCTGCAGACACTAACCAGACAACTCTTGTGAAATGAAATCAACTTTATGTGCATTTCATTCATTACTTAAAGCATTTGACTATGTGAAATCTTAAAAGGAAAAAAACCCTGCAAATTGATAATTTATGTGCCTTTCAAGTTCAGGTATTTTATCATCTAGATAAATCTTCCATGCCTCTATGTAAAACCACTTTCAGCTGTCGAAGCTCTTAAATAAAGTGGATTGTCCTGACCAGTGTCTGTCTTTGCTCGTTTATCATAGTTCCCTGGTGAAGACAGACGGATCCCACTTTTCAGGGCAGGCCTCGGGATGGCAGCTCCTACCCCACTGTTTTAGCCGCGCACTTCTGCATGGTGGTGTTTAACCAAGCACAGTGGGCTTATGGCTCCCTCATCGTTGTCTCTCTCACATGCCCACAGACCCATAGCCTCAGTCCAGGAAATAGGAATAGAAAGGCATTCGTTCGGTCTTTAGTATGAATCTGGGGAAATCTAAGGTTCTCCGTGATGGGTTTTTGGATGAAAGTGCCTTGGATGAGGGTGGCCGCGACTTCTGGAAGTAAGAACTATCTGTTCTTTCTCCCTAGGAGTGGCATCTCTGGGTCTGGCCTCCTCTCCAGTGTAGGTCTGATCTGCATCGCCATGCCTCCCTGACCAGAACTGCCCCTAAAGCCGGAGTCCTTGGAACAGCTGTAGAGACACAGCCTATTGCAGGGAAGCTTTTCTGAATTGGCCCTTCCTTCCCACAGTCGCAGTGGGCACCCCTGCTGTGCATGCCCTTCTCCAGCTGACCTGGACTTGCTTTTTGCTGGGCTGTGAGCACTTCCATAGCTGTTGGACCAAGTGTTCCTGGTACCCAGCTCTGCGCCTGGCTCCTTGATCCTCCCTCCCTCTCCCTCCCTTCCTTTAGGCAGGGTCCTGGGGATTACAATGCTGAGTCAAAGTGACACAGTCTCAGCCCTCCAGGGGCCCATAGACATCACAAGACAGGTTATTAAGAAAGGTAGAATTAAGCACATAAACACATGACGTCGTGTTATAACCTGGATTAACTGTCAGAAAGGAGAAGCCTGGCGTGCTAGAAGAATGTGAAGAGGTGGGACAGGTACAGAAATCTGGTCAGTATCAGCATAAAGCATGTCCATAAAGGTTGGTTGGAGGCTTATACTCATTCATTTATATGCCTTTGAAGACTGGTGGATGGTATTTTTCTCTAAATTCTGGTGTGTACTTTAAAAAGTAATCATGCTTTAGCTTCAGCCTCAAAATGGCAGAAGAATGCTAATGTTCAATTTACTTAACCCTTTGGAGTTAACAGAGCCTCTCCTTGGATGTTATCTCATTGGATGCTGCAGTCCTCAGCCTCACACATCTACCGGGTAGTGGTGGCAAACAGGCATCCGGCTCGCCTGAGGGTAAATCTGGGGGGTGGGTCCCGGAGCCCTCTCCCTTCTGAGTGATAGGATCGGTCTGAAAGCCTGTTTTCACTTTCTCCGATATCCCTGGGTGCACAGGCTCAGTGAGGTTCCAGCATAGATTCCATCACGTTGGAGCTAGTGACCTGCCACCGAGAGGACAGTGTAAAGCTGACCGCTGTTGTCCAGGAGGGCAGGACTACCCCTGCAGAGCTGGGTGCCCCAGCACCATTTTTCATGAAGAACCAGCAGTCCTCCAGAGAGACACCATGCCTGCCTTCACGCCCATTCAGTTCCAATGAGAACAAGGAGAAAATAACACCAAAAGGCAGGTTTTCGTGTTATTAATAAGACATGATCCAAACAGCCTCAGGAACCATTCTGTCTTCATGACTGAATATTATTAGAGAGTTATTTTGTCTGGCCAGAGCTGACGACAAAATACATCTTCGATCCCCACCAGTCTCAGATGTGGACCTTATTACAAGAGATGAGCTACCATCTTCCCTGAAGCAAAGGGAGCAAAGTAGCATTGCTGTGCGCAAATTGAGAAGGCCAATCTTGGTGGGTGTGACTGCCGTGTTCTCAGGGTGCAGCTTTAACGGGGCTGTAATCGCGTGGCCCTGAGCCGTGGAGGAAAGAAGCAGCTCTGGAAATCTCCCTCCCATGAGGCTGACACACAGCGACGGTATTTATTCCCCTTTGGAAGTGTGCGTTAAGTGGTAGGTGTTTACGAAAAAAGGTTCTGGGAAGTAAATGTGTCTATCAGTCAACCCATAACTTTTTAGAGCTCCTAAGATGGTTTTAAATTAGAGCCAGTCTTCCTGCCTTTCCACCTTCCATCCGTCCCCCTCCCTTGCTTCCTTCTATGGAAGTGAACTGTCAAGGCAGGACACAGCCCAGGGAGGAGCGTTGGAACTGACTTGCAGAAGCACAGCTAACAATTATTGAAGGCAGACGCTAAGGGTTTAGTGCCTTGATGCTGGTCCTTCCCACCTCGTCACAGTGTTTGACAGAGAAGGGAGTGTGGAGCAAGGCTGACCAAGGCTGACCAACGCAATTCAGCCTAATTGCATCCTAACCGCAGCCATCAGCAGCTAGGCTATCAGCCAGTCTGCTCGCTGAAAAGCGTTGTAAGTGAGGAGGGAAAAGAATGATGAAAAAAAGTGATGGAACTCACCCCCACTTGGGCCTGGTGAGCTGCCCGTGGGAGAGAGTGAGTGACAGTGTCAGGAAGGGAATCGCACCAGGCCAGGTAAAGAGCAGGCTTTAAAAGGCTAGGAGTCTCTCTGTGAGCAGGTGATTATTAGGGCAAAATGCCTGTTACGTGAATTAGTGTGTAGGAGTCTAACTTGAAATTACTCTCCACTTTCAAATGTTCATTTGAAAGATCAGAAATGAGTGTTTATTGCACGGACCCTATGCTTAGTATGAAAGACTGCTTTGCTTTTCATTTCTCCCATCTGGTCTCCTCCTATGTAATTTTTACAATGCTGTCGGTCAACCTTGTCTTCCTGTGTGTGTGTGTGTGTGTGTGTGTGTGTGTGAGAGAGAGAGAGAAGAAGGATGCCAGTGTTTTACCCACTTTGTATTTTATGAGCAATCAGAGCACTGCAGATGATACAAGGAGGAAGGCTGCCTGTTTCAGGGGTCCCTGAAATACTACCAAACCGTGGGCTTCTGGGATTCTGTCTTAAAGTAATTTGAAAAGTGAAAAAAGCCACTGTGTAAAGATGCATCATTATTTATAATGGTAAAAACTTAGAAGTGACCTGAATACAGAGCATAGGAGAGTATAGTCAAACTACAGATTGATGGAATATTATGTAGTACTTAAAACTATGAAGATCAGTACACATTCAGGAAAACAGTCTGCAAGGATACCTCAGAGCAACCAAGAATTGCTCTAGAACCAAGGAACTAGGGATAACTTTTTTTCACATTTCAAACTTTCTATATTGTATTTTGACTCTCCTTAAAAAAAAAAAAAAAAAAAAATCCTAAGGGCAGCCTGGGTGGCTCAGTGGTTTAGTGCCACCTTCAGCCCAGGGCGTGATCCTGGAGACCCGGGATCAAGTCCTGTGTTGGGCTCCCTGCATGGAGCCTGCTTCTCCCTCTGCCTGTGTCTCTGTCTCTCTCTCTCTCATTCTGTGTCTTTCATGAATAAATAAGCAAAATCTTAAAAAAAAAAAAAAAATCCTAAAACAAGCCAAGTTAAATAATGACCTTTATGTTTGCAGTTTTAAGGGCACTCTATTTATGGCCTTCTCTTGATTAAATCTTTCAATCAAAAATTTCTAAAGTCAGTGTTGGCTCCCTGCCTCCATGTCTCTGGGCAAAGGACTACTCTGGATCCACTAGCTAAGTGGCCTGCAGATGTGCTCACTCTGGCTTGTAGATTCAGATTCTCAGGGGTTTTTATGGTGAAGAAGGCTGCTGCTCCTCCTTGATGTGTAGCTTCGTGTCCTTCTGCTAGCTTCCCTCATTCTTGCTCCTCACTGGTGGGATGGGGATAGGAGATTTGGGTTTATAGTCTTCGAGGGTTTTGTTGGCAAAGTTTCAGCAACCTCTGCCCTCAACACACATGCAGTTCTTAGGTCAGCAGTTATCTGGGGCAGCCCTGCGTCATTGTGGCTTCCTGTCCTGCTCAGGCACTGGTACTCCAGTACCTCTGGGACTAGGTTTTGTTTTCTTAATACCAACTACCCCTTAGTTGGCCTTAAACCCATGTATCCTCTCTGCCTGGCACTGGCAAGGGCCAATGGTAGGTCCTAAAGCAGCAGTTCTCAAACTCATTCAATCGGCTATAGATTGGCACATCATAACATGCGTCGTTATTTGAGACAAGACTTTGAGTCTGGTGATTGATTTGGGAGGAAATCCCATGAAGCACTAGCAGAAAATAGGGAAATGAGCCAGGCGAGCACATTGCTGAGCAGGTCACCGGTGTGGACCATTGGAGTTTGAATCTGCTAGGAATCTCTGGCAGCCATTGTAGAACACCCGTCCCAGAGTTAGCCTGTCCTGGGGTGTGGGGGCTGAATATATAAGCACCACTGCTGTTCATCATTGGGTGAGTATTGCTCCTTACGTGGAGTTAATTCTCTGGGGCTTCTGGAACTTTCCATTTGCCAGGTGAAGCATCAGAGCAAAGGGATGCAGATGCTAGCACGTGGAAGTCAAGCTGGCTTGCCTTAAAACAGTGAGGTCTGAGGGGCTTCTGGGTGGCTCAGTCAGTTAAGCATCTGACTTCAGCTCAGCTCATGATCTCAGTGTCCTGACATCAGGCTCCCCACTCAGCAGGGAGTCTACTTGTCCCTCTGCCCCTCCCCCCTGCTCATGCTCCCATGCAACACTCTCTCTCAAATAAGTAAAATCTTAAAACAACAACAACACAACAAAAGACAGGCCTGAATGCTCAGGGCACAGCACTGACAGGGTCTGCTGTGACATTCTTCCCTAAGCACCACGAACATTATCAATGTTCTAAACTGAAAATAACCAGATTCGTAATTCTGTGCCAAATCAGAGACCCCTTTATACTAAATTGAAGACTGCGTTAAATGGTAACCAACCCCAGAAGTTTATGAAAAATTGTGGGAGGAAATCTTTAAATAAGAAAACCATTACCATATTTATCCCTGTGAACTGGGATGGCCTATTAATATTTAACACTAGTGGAATGCTAGTGTTCACAGCTGTACAGTTTGAGACTCCACAGTTTATTTTTTTTATTTTTATTTTTTTTGAGACTCCACAGTTTAGAAGAGGGCCTGAGTGTGTAATAAGATTGATCTTTATCATGGCAATATTTCCACCTCTGTTGTATCTTGACTTTTTTTTCTCTTATTTCTCAAGTACTACGTGAAGATGATCTTAAAAGAAAAACTCATTGGGAGACCACATTTAAACTCGTTTGTCAACCTATGATTCTATCTCCAGTGCCGTGTTTTAATATTAATACTGGATTCACCATACTGACACTAATACCATAGGGTGGGAGAGAATTTCTGTAGTTATGGCTTTAGGCACTATGACAGATGTTTTGTGGTCATTGCATTTATGTAGAAATACTCCACCTCCATTAAAGATTTAGTGAGCTCTTCATCAAGATATCTACTCACAACTGAGGCCTACAAAATGGTTATGCTGACATTTCAACTTAATTCACTCTTAAGTTTTGTGGGTCTCCATCCATTTTATATGCTTGGTTTGTTTGTTTCTATGCATGGAGGAGGAATAGTGCCAGAAATTTGGGGGCATAATGCAGATTCTAGAAACATTTTTCATGTACTTATTATTACTAACTCTCTTGGCATATTTGTCACTACAAATGAAGGCCTTATTCCAAGAGATTTAAGATTGTTCATGTCGCAGGCTCAGTAGAGTTTAGTGGCTAAACCCTTTGCTCTGAGTTATAGGCTTTTTAGAATGTGTAGAGAAAAGAGTCAAGATCCCAGTGTTTTAGAGAAATGTGGCCATTTTCTGTTCAGCTATGGTTCAACATGCATTCTGCAAAGGATGAGCTGGTGAGCACCTGGTGCTCATGCCCTGTTCCTGCGTCCTGTGTGGATGCCAGACATGACTCAGTGCATCCTCCTGCATCCTCCTCTGCAGGGCGCTCCTTGCAGCCACGGCACTTCGTCAGTACTGGGTCACTGGGTGAAGCCTGTGCAGTCTCCATGCTCTTGCTCACTTTTTTGCTCATCCTTGCCATTGCTGTGAACGGCCAACAAAGGAATCTTTCATAGTCTCTCTCAAAAACAAAACAAGGATGAATGCAAGAGGCAGTTGATCACCCTGTGCCTTTTTACTTGTGTCTCTGCCATGCAGGTGGTGGTTATTCAGTTTGCCAACGTTTGTCTCCCTCTTTTCTTCTACCCTGAGCATTTGATGTTTTTCCTTTCTTCTTATTTTTTCCTCCAGTGTTTCTCAGAAGATAAAACAGGAAGCCCCAAATTATTTGCTGATTGGTTGCATAAAGTTCGGTTGAAGTGATTTGTATTAATGGGAATGCATAGCAGGCTTAATTTTTTTTCCCCTCCCACTTCAGGAGGGCTGCTCTGTGGTAGGTTACCAGTGACCTCCACATTGCCAAGTCTTCTGGGCTTTCCCTGTATGTATCTTCTGTACAACATTTGATAACTCTGACCATGCTCAGCTCTTGAACTCTTCTCTCTTGGATTTTCCTCCTTCCTGCACGATTGTTTCTTCTTTGATTTCTCTCCCTGCTGCCTTTCCTCTGCTGGCATTTTTGAGCCCCAGGGTTCTCTCTTTGGCCTTCTCTTGACATGTCCATACACTCCACCTGGATGATTTCATCCATCACCTTTACATAGGTGCCTCCTGCAGCCCCATCTCCATATGCCCCCTCTCTGCCCAGACCTTTGTATCTGGCAGCCTGCTGAATGGTGCCTCTTGTGGTTCCCATAGGCATCCAGAGTCAGCATCTTTCACTTTTTCTAGGTGATTCCTGTTTTCACAGGCCAATCAAATACTTGCCCCTCTCAGGTTGTTTCTGCTACCTCCTTGGGGTCACAGGTAAACTGTTGTAAGTTTGTCCGAAGACTTCCATCTTAGAAAATGAAGTGTAAGACAAAGGCACAAACCAAGAGCTATTCCTCAAAGTTTAGGGGCTTAAAAGAAAACAGAAGAAATAAAACGGAATACAAAACAGGAAAATCAAAAAGCGAAGAGGCCCCACAACACAAAAGGGTCCCCTTTTAATTTAATTAGCATCTCTCACAGTTCCAGGGGTTGACTGGATTCAGCTGGGCAGGTCTCACTCTGGATCTCTCATTCAGTGGCAGTTAGATGGTAGCAGGGTGGGGGTGGGGGGCCGGGACCTGGGCCAGGCTGTTGGCTGGAATGCGTCATCATGCAGCCTGCGTTCCTCACAGCATGGCAGCTGGATTCTAAGAATAGATATCCTAGGGGACCAACCTGAGAAGTCTCCTGGTGTCACTTTTGCCCTATTTACCATCCTGCCCAGCTTCAGGGGGATGGAACATAGACCAACCTCTTAATGGAAGGCAGGTCACATTGTGGCTGTGCTGGAAAATACATCCTGTCATAGTCCCCACATATGTCTGACTGTTCCTTTGAGAACTGCCTGGAAGGCCACAGCTTTCTGTTTTGTTTTAAATTTCTCTTTTTATTTTTCTTGAGTCGGTGACATATTTACCTGATTGGAAAGTTAAGAAGAAATAAGTATAAATGTATACTGTGAAAATGTTCTTTCTCATCCCCTACGCCTGTCTCCTCATAGACAACCACTGTTATGTTTCTTTACATTTTTTTCAGTTTATAGGTATTTTTATATTTCTGTTCTGTGCTTTTCTTTTTTTTTTTTTTTTGATTAACAATATATCTGGGAGAAATTTCCTTATCAGTACATAAAGCGTTCTCTTGTTCTCTCTCCTTCCCTCCCTCTCCCTCCCTCTCACACTTTCACTCAGATGCAGAGTATTCTATTGTGTGCCTTTACCTTAGTTTACTTAATTAGTTCTCTACGGGTGGCACCAGACTGTTGCAGACACTACTGCAGTGAATAGCATTTATGTGCTGTCTTTCATGGGATAGAATACACTGGAAGCCTTCCTTGAGAGCTGTAGTTAATTATGAGCATCCTCTTCCCATATACCTCACCTCCCATCCCATCCTGGCATTTCCCCTGCCTCCTCTCATTGGACCCACGGCCACCCAAAGGTTGCACACTGTGGCATTGTAGCTCAAGGAGCTCTGTGTCCACAGCATACAGAGGAGGCCTGTACTGAGGAGGGGGGAAGGAGGGAGAGATTTCTGGCTGCCCTGTGTTCCCCGTCCTCTAATTTCATTTGTGTCTACATCTCCTAATTCTAGTTATTGAGCGTGTCACCACTTGAGCGTGTTGCCAAAACTGGAATCAGGTCCTACCCTGTTCTGCTTGGTCTTGTAAGTTCAGGCCCAAGCCCAGTTTTTGTGCAGTCCCCTTGGTCAGCCCAGAACCACTCTCTGGCAGCTTGTCTTATCCAAAAGTAGCACCACATTGGGGGTCATTGGGGGAAAGTGTGGATGGTAGTCATCATATAGTACTATGATATCATCAATGAGTTGTTATCCTATAAAAAAAACAGCAAAATAGAATTCTTCCCTTGTTGAGGAAATATTCTGAAATCACACACTTTTTCTGTTTCCAATAGGAAATGTAGTCCCTGAGGAATACACATTGTTTTTGTTATGAAGGTCAAACTTGACCCTCCCCAAGAAAGATTGACAGTTGTGCTTATTGCTTTAAAGAAAGCTCTCTGGGGGTGCCTGGTGGCTCAGTCGGTGAGGGGTCTGCCTTTAGCTCAGGTCATGATGCAGGGGCCTGGAATCAAGGTCCTCCTTGGGCGTCTCACTCACTCAGTGGGGAGCCTGCTTCTCCCTCTCCCTCTGCCTCTCCCCTGCTCGTGCTCCCTCTTACTCTCACTCTCTCTCAAATAAATAAATAAATCTTTAGAAAAACAAAAACAAGAGGAGCAGGGTGCCTGGGTGGCTCAGTAAGTTGAGTGTCTAACTCTTGATTTTGGCTCAAGTCATGATCTCAGGGTCCTGAGATTCAGCCCTGCATTGGGCTCCAAGCTCAGCAGAGAGTCTGCATGAGATTCTCTCTCTCTCCCCTTCTCTTGCATACGTGCCCATACTTTCTCCCAAATAAATAAATAAATCTCTAAAATAAAAAGAGCTTTTTTTTCTATTTTATTTTTTATTTTACTCATAAGAGTCACAGAGGAAGAGAGAAGGAGAGAGAAAGAGAGAGGCAGAGACATAAGCAGAGGGAGAAGCAGGCTCTGCAGGGAGCCGGATGTGGGACTCAATCCTGGATCTCCAGGATCACAACCTGGACTAAAGGCAGCACTAAACCGCTGAGCCACCCAGGCTACCCAAGAGCATTTTTTTCTGCCTTGGTTTGGGAACTCTCAACAAATAATCCTGTATGTCCCTATATGTTTGCTATTTGATTTCCCTACTGTTTTTCTTTTCATTGTACAAAGAAACCTTAATCTTTATTCCCTTCTAAGCTGGGAATTGGTAGGAAAACACAATAGTTGACTGAAGGCTTGTGTGGTTGCTAGGAAGGGGGGTTTGATATAAGTCAGTGGGTGCCCTTAAGTCCATGTCTCCATGGTTCCCAGGACAAAAACCTTAGAAAATTCCAGCCAGAAGACAGAAGGATGTTCATCCGTGACCAAGCCAACATCTCTTCCTCTCATGGTCAGTACTTGAGTCTTCGTCAGGGCAGACAGACCAGGTGTGGGTTTCATGGGGTCCTTAACTTTATGATCCATATATGTTGTGAGGGGAAGGCCCAGATCCTCTGCTGGAAGAAATCTTAGCATTTATTTATTTTTATTTTTTTAAAGGTTTTATTTATTCATGAGAGATACAGAGAGAGAGAGAGAGGAGAGGCAGACATAGGCAGAGGGAGAAGCAGGCTCCATGTAAGTAGCCTGATGTGGGACTCGATCCCGGGACTCTGGGATCACGCCCTGAGCCAAAGGCAGACACTCAACCACTGAGCCACCCAGACATCCTGAAATCTTAGCATTTAGATAGACTTTTCATTTTATAGATGAGGAAACAGGCCAGAGGAGTTAAGTGACTTGCCCGAGGTCACACAGCAAAGTAGTGAGAGCGGAGCTAGATTGGAGTCCACATAATCTCACTCCTGAGTCTGATATTCCTTACTAGCTGTGTGACGTTGAGTAAGCCCCATTATCTCTCAGAGCTTCAGTCTCCTCACCTGTGAGGATAGACACAATAATGGCCTTCCAGAAATTTCTGGAACCTGTGAGTATGTTAGGTAGGTTACATGGCGTGGGGAATTTGGGTTGCAGATGAAATTAAGGTTGCTAATCAGCTGATCTTACACTTATCTTGGGTTGTCCAGATGGGTCGATGTGGTCACAAACATTCTTGTAAGTGAAAGCAGAAGACAGGAGAGTCAGTCAGATTCGTGCAGTGTGAGAAGGACTGGGTCAGCCATGACTGGCTTGCCAGAGGGAAGAGGGCATGAGCTAAGGAATGTGACAGCCCCTGACAGCTGGAAAAGGCAAGCAGCAGATTCTCCCCTGGAGCTCCAGAAAGGAGTGCACCCCTGCTGACACCCTCATCTTAAAGTGAGACTCTTTGGACTTTTGACCGCTAGCACTGTAAAATAATAAAATGTGTGTTGTGTTAAGCCACTATGTTTGGGGGTAATTTGTTACAGCAGCAACAGAAAACTACTACATCTATAAAGGCAGATAGTCACACCTGCCTCAAAAAATGGCAGCATGGAGGCAGGGAGATAAGGTTTGAAAATGATCCAGCAGAGCTCCCAGAACATAGTGGATGCTTGCTAAACAGTCGTGTTGGTAGTGGACGGTGGTGGTGGTGCTGGTGCTAGTGCTGGTGCTGGTGCTGGGCAGTGGTGATCATTAATAAAGAGTAAAGGCGGAGTAGCCAATGGCTGGTAACTCTGAAGAGCCAAGGTTGGTGCCTCTGAGGTGAGGTTCAGGGCTATTAGGAGGTTAGTAGGAGACACCAGCTGGCCCAGGTAGGTGACCAGAGGCCCCTTGACAGAGAACCTTTCTACTCTTGTAGTCCACAGGCCTTCCTCCAGTTCTTCAGCACTCCATTTGGCAGTGCCATCCTACACTGAGGGAGCAGGAGCTAGGAAAGGGCTGACCCTGACCCTACGACCTGTTCCATTTGGTAGAGACCTGCCTCAGAGATGTGGTAGGATGAGGCCTCTCTCTTGGCCCAACACTGGCTCATTCTAATGCCTTTGGTTGCCCTATGGCCTTAAAGATAATTTTTTTTAATATTTTATTTTTTTAAAGATTTTATTTATTTATTCATGAGAAACACACACAGAGAGAGAGAGAGAGAGAGAGAGAGGCAGAGACATAGGCAGAGGGAGAAGCAGGCTCCATGCAGGGAGCCCGATGTGGGACTTGATCCCGGGTCTCCAGGATCACACCCTGGGCCAAAGGCAGGTACTAAACCCCTGAGCCACCCAGGGATCCCCGGCCTTAAAGATAATTACTGCTGCAGTGTCAGCATCTGAACTTGGGTGAGCTCATTATAGCCTGGGCAGTATGCTGGGTGCTCCCTGACAGGGCCTGGGCCACGGTCTCCTTCAGTCTTCATGGCAGCCCTCTGAAGTGGCCTTATTTCCTTATTTCCCATATTACAGAGGAGCAAACAGAGGTTAGGCCACTTGCTCAAGGTCAGATAGCCTATCAGTGACAGAGCTGGGACTACAAGCTAGGTTCATTTGACTCCAGCTCCAGCTTCCTGTGCACAACTGGTCACTGAGTAGAAGAGAGATGACCCACCCACGGGCTGACGGACAGAGCATAGGAGTGCTGTGTTTGGATGGGGTGGCCTGTGGGAACAAGGTCCCTAGGGTCTCTGGAAGGAGGCTCCACTCGAGGGAATGCTTTCCATGCCCTCCTGCACCCCTGGGAATGGTGGAGCGCCCGGGTGGACAGAGGTGGCACATGTTTGCTTCCTGGGCCCTGTGGTGGGTCCCTCAGGGTTACCGCAACCACGTCCACCTTTACTTTCTTCAGAAGGCATATACTGACCTTCAGACTGCTGTTAGATGATAGTGAGCAGATTTTTAATTACTGTTAATTTTATCAGGCGTGATCATATTACGGATAAATAAGAAACTCTCCTATTTTTAGTAGGAAATTATTTTTGAAGCATTATTTATTTTTGAAGCATTTAGAGGTGAAATGTCATGAAGCATTTAGAGGTGAAATGTCATGGTTTTTATAATGTGCTTTAATATGCTTCCAGGGGAAAAAAGATGAAGTAAACATGGAAATGTGTTAATGACCATTTGGAGACCTCTGTGTCGCAGTTCATTATGCTGTTCCGTCTACTTCTCTGTATGTGGTAATTTTGTGTAAAAAAAAAAAAAAAAGTTGTTTTTTTTTGTTTTGTTTTGTTTTTTTTTTCCATAAAAATCATTCACAGAGCCCTTAGGATGTACTCAGTCTCAAGCTAAATTAGACATAGCTTTGCACTCTGGAGACCCACAGATAAATGACCCACAGTGGTAGGGACAAGCTTGGGGGCAGAGGTAGAGAGGCGTGACAGGGCCTGGTGGGGACAGTCCTTGGAGGAGGAGCCAGCTTGGAGAGGAAGTCCTATTATAGGACCTGGTTCTGACCCTCCCAGTTGTGCAGTTGCTTTGGTCGAGCTGTTTATAGTCAGTGCTGAGTCAAGTAACTAAGAGACAGCTGGCCGAGGCCTCTTTAATGCGTGATCACTGAAGGACTCCCCGCAGTGTGTGACTGTCCTTCCACAGGCAGGGTGATTTTCCCTTCATAGTGGCGTTATCCCTTCGCTGTGTTATCCTACAGAAAAGGACTGTGGTGTTTTGTCAAGCATGTTCTCATGGTACATGCTACTTACTAGGAATTCCATTGTCACTGCACATTCCCTAGCACATTTTCTTTGGCAAATTCTGTAATCTTTTGGGTTCTACATGAAAGTTCATTTTTCAAACTTAGCGTTGGAATAGATAATCAGGTTCCTGATCTCCTGTTAGCCTCCTCTTTCTTTTTATTTTTTCCTTATCAAAACAGCCAGCCGGTGAAGAGGAGCAGCCCCCGGAGTGTCTTATCTTCTCAATGTTTCTGTTTCCAAGGACTTTGCCAAATCTGTGGAACTGTGTTGGGCATCTTTTAATACAGACCTCACTGCTAACCTACTGGTTAGCAGTCTTGCTACTAACCTACTGAGCAGTCTTGGCCAAGCACTGCTCTCGCTCTCTAAATACAGTGTTATTCTTCAACTAAAACTCGATTTCTTTCCTGTAAGCCTTTGGACATATGAACACATAATAGGTGACCTCTGAGTGGTAATTTCATAAATTCTTGGTGAAATGAATTGTATCAGATCAATATATCCGTGGACTCATCACATTTTTTGAGCTGCAAGGGACTTTAAGGTGAATCTGGTACAGCTCTGTTAGTGGAGGAAACATTCATTTTAACTGCATAGTCAATTCTCAATTAACAAGGGTAATGGAGTGGAAGGAGGTCAGTGATAATCAAAAATCATGGTGAAAATAAAATTATAGTCAACACTGGATTTTCTGGGGGCTGATTAACTGGCTTGTGGATTAATTGAGGTTAAGACACGGTGGGCGCCAGGATGTCATCCCCTTGGTAATTGGTCAACAGCTGCTTACCACCTGGCCTCTGCCCACCCCACTCTATCTGTCTCAGGGAAGAGAAGGGCTTCCTGGGAGCTAAGTCTAGCAGAGCTGGCTAACCTTGGCTGCACTGGTACCATGACAGCATAGACGTCGGTCTCGGGAGCTAGGTGAGGGCTGCTTTTAGGGTTTGTCCCACCATTGAGCTGTAGTTCTCAAACTTGAGCTGTATCACACCGACCTGGAGGACTTGTGAAGAACCAGGTTGCTGGACCCCAGCTCCAGTTAATGATTCAGGAGGTCTGGAGTGGGGTCTAAGAATTTGCATGTCCAATAGGTACCCAAGTGATGCTGATACTGCCAGCCCAGGGACCGCACTTGGAGAACGGCAGCTTTCCAGATCATTCTTTCCATCCCAGCTGCATGTGAGCATTGACTGCGGAGCTTCTTAAACCTACCAATGCTCGCGTACACCTCAGCCAATTATATGAGAGGCTCTGGAGGTGGGACCTATGCGTGAGTGTTTTTAAAAGTCCCAGGTGATTTTGATGTGCATCCAGGATCGACTGTATCCTGCTCTCGGGACTGTTTCCTACACCTCAGGAATCTGTATACAAGGGTCATGATTTTGTCCATATCTTAACTCCTTGTATATTTAATACTGATTTAAATGAAGTTTTGTCATGTAAATTCATTCATTTAAAAAGCAAACTATATGTCGCCTTCCTATGGGAAAACTAGTTTCACAGGCTGGATAAGGGACATGCCTGTAAACACATAACAAGTTCTTGCCTGCACTCCTCTTATATCCCATCACACTTTGGAGTCTCTGTTCTGGAACTGTACTTTTTACATTTTTCATAAGGGTGATGGAATGTATTATTTCTGTCCTTCACCCTCTCTTAGGTCAGGTAGGGTTGTGCCACCTCTGAATACACCTGATCTTCTGGCCACAAGAATACAAATGTGACTGACTTCACAACAGAGTCATTTCAACTAGGAGATCATCTAGAAGAATCCATAAACCATGGTGTAGCCCAGGAATGGAATACTGCTCAGCAAAGAAAAGAAACAAACTACTATTGCACACAGCCACTTGGGTGAATCTCAGACATTATCCTGAGCCAAAACCAGCCAAGACTAGACACTATATGATCCCATTTATATTTAGAGTTCTAACACATAGATGAGCAAGACTCATCTATGGTGGAAAAATTCAGAATTGGAGTTGCTTAGGGGAAGGGGGACAGGGAGATTGAGTGCGAAGGGACAGGAGAGGAGGGCTTTCTAAGGTGATAGGATGTTCTGTATCTTCCTAAGCCTTGAAGTTATGTGAGTGCATGCACGTGTCAAAATTTGTTGAATGGTGACCTTCAGGATGTGTGCATTTATTTGATTGTATGTTCAAAAAGAAAAAAAGAACACTGAGCAAATTAATGAACTCCAGTTAATCATATGCATGCCAGAGCATTTAGGGAGCCGTGCACTGCTGTCTGCATCTTACTTTGAAAGGCATCAAAAAATTAAGGTGGATTGACGAATGGATAGAGGGGTAGACATGTGGCAAAGCAAGCATCATAAGACATTAATGGTAGACTCTAGGTGGGGGATATCCAGGTGTTCATTTTAAAATTCTCTCAACTTTGCAGCATGCTTGAAAAGCTTTCACATTAAAGACTGGGGGGAAATGGGCATATACCTTCAGAACAATAAACAAGCGTTCCTCCCACATGCCTGAGCTTTCTAACAATTGCCACTCTGGTGGGTCTTGCCAAGGAGGCTCCTGTGGAAGACAGGCTGGAGGACCAGAGGGGGAACCAGGAGGGAAGGACTGCGGTCCTTAAGAGAGGCTGCTGGATTAGGAAAGCAGTGTGGCTCCCCTGTGCTGGGCCCAGATAAGAGGTGAAAGCAGAGGGCCTTTCCTTCCTTCACCCGTGCTGTGACCTGGAGGGTCCTCAGGAGCATTGCCTTGACTGGGAGCCCTGGGGGGAGGGGCCGTGCAGAGGCTGTGGAGATGTGACCTGCAAACACCAGCTGGACCCTGCCACCAAAGGTTGGTAGGAGTGAGTGAGGAAGAGAAGGGGCTTCCTGGGCTCCTGTTAATGCCCCAGTATCTCACTGGATATCCTGAGCCCAGATGTGGCTGGGGGAAAATTGGGATGCTGGGGCATGAGCTTACCATCATGGGAATCAGGTAGGGGCAGTGGCAAGGGCAGCCTTCTCAGGCCTGGTAGTGGGTTCTCTAGGGGGCCCCCAGCACTGACCAGGGACCTGCTGAGTCCTCCATACCCTCAGCACACCCCCATGATACAGCACAGCTCACCTGTGACACAGCTCCACAGCCCCTCGCCCCCACGCTGTAATCCCACAGCACAATCCCAACACCACGCCCAGGTCACACCTCACAGTATACCCTCATGGCCCATCTCATGATATACCCCCACAGCATCACCCCCCTGAAACATCCCCCCCACCAACATGATTTCCACCACACACCATGCAGTACATCTCTATCACCTACGCTTGACCCTCCCCACATCCACAGCACACCTCCCTCTGAGACACACCAGAGACCCACCTCCACGGCAGACTCCCCACCACAGAAGCGCCCACAGATCCTCTGTAGCATATGCTCCTGTATAACACCCCCTGCTACCCACCCCACTCCTCATGGAGCACACACACGCACCCTTATGATGCACCCTTGCTTGAGTGGAAGCCCCCTTGCCTTTGCTGTGGAGGGAAGAGCACCTGCACGCTAATCTGCTCTTACCTTTCCTTACTCATGCAAGGATCTTGAGAGACACAGAAAGGAGGAGAGCAATTTACTTACTCTTGAGGGAAGAATTTATGATTGATGTCTAAAGGATGGTTAATATGCTGATTACATCTATTGTTTCCTGCAAAAGTGAATGAGCCCATCTTGAATACCAAAGAGCCTGGGGCTTGCATGGAAGGGCAGTCTGAGCCCCTCTTGGTTTCTGAGCCTTCAAAGGCAGTGGGGAGTGAGATGACCTGGACTTTGTGATCAGACAGGAGCTTGTCCTTGCTCTGCTTCTTCCAGCCTCACATCTTTGGCCAAGCCCTGAGCCTCAGAGCCCCAGGTTTCAGTGTCCTCATCAGAAACAAAATGGTAATACTTCTCTGTACAGTGTTGGCGAAGATTAAAGATACACAAAAGGCAGTGTAGTAGCAGGCACAGTAGATGTGCTGCGAAAATAGGAGTTAGTAGACCTAAAAAGTGCCTAGTGCATAAAAAATGCCTCAAACATTAACTTTTAGCTATTTTCATTGTTACTGTTATTGATTTACTGCGATAGTTAATTATTGTCATCTATGAGGATTTAAAATGTGAAGAGAGTACAATATTTAGAACTTCCACAGCTACAATGATAAGAGTTTTTGCTTTGACCACAAATGGCATTCTGAACATTTAAGTATCTACTTGTTGGTTTTTTCCCATGCCTGACCCCCCTCTAGAGTGAGTGCCTTGAGAGCAGGCATTGCCCATACCCTTGTCCCCAAGACTGAGCACAGTTGCTCATGGAAGATGTTAGGAATTTGGATGATGGCATGGTTTTTCTTTTTCTTTTTTTTTTTTTAAGATTTTATTCATTTTTCATGAGAGGCAGAGACATAGGCAGAGGGAGAAGCAGGCTCCCCGTGGGGAGCCTGATGCAGGACTTGATCCCAGGACCGCGGGATCACAACCTGAGCTAAAGGCAGATGCTCAACCACTGAGCCACCCAAGGATTGGCACAGTTTCTTGATGAGCAAGTCATTGCAATATTAAAACTTTTTAGCTCATCCAAGCTATGCTTTTAAAACAAAGTCACCAACAGCACCTTCCAAGCTACAAAGCCACTGGTCGCGTTCTCATTTACATGCTACTCTGTCAATTAATGTTACATGCCAATTAAATGGGACATTAAGCTGCCAGTAGGCATGCAACTTTGCGTGCTAGCATCCTCTTCACCTCAGTTAGTGACCTGAATTCATTGCCTCCCACCCATTGCCAAGATGCTTCCTCATCCCCGTCCCAGCCAGCCCAGGCCGGAACACAAAGACAGCCAGACAAAGCTCTGTGCTGCATCTGGTTTGGGAGAGGGGTCAGCGATGCCAGTGACTGTGGCTGCATCCTTGTGAATTCCAGTCATAGTATGGCCATAGTCACTCGAATGCATCTGACTAGTGACAATCCCATCTTTTAAAAATTCCTCCTAGAAGCAGAAAAAGCAAGTGTTTGTGCCCGAGAGTACAGGGGCTGTGCCTGTCACCTAAAGCATGCAGTCTTCAAGAAATCATTGCGGAGAGCCCTTGGGGCAGCAGGTCTGCCCCAGCTGAGCTCTCCCCTAGTTTGCTGCAGTCTGGGCCCGGTTTTAGGTAAACTGCTCATGGTGAGCAAATGTACCTCTCCAGAAGGTCTGGTCTGACACAGCCCACCAACTTGCGTTCCATTTTTCAAACTCTTGCTATTATATTGCCATTGGCAAAAGCTGCAGCAGTGCTTAATTCTTCCCTCCCTCTGTGGCTCAGGCACTTCAGTAATTTAAAAGTGCTTCTTTTCCTTCTTCATCCAGAGAAGTAAAAATAATTATAATAGAAAATGGGTAATTTGCAGCTACAATGCCAGGCTGATAATCAAAAACTTGTAAATGGAAACATGAGCATATGTTTATCACTTCTTGAAATTAGAATGCAGTTGAAAGTAGCTGTGGCCTCAAAGAGGGCATTATGGAAGGCAAAGAGGCTTAGTTGTTTGTTGGGAGACCTGCCTGCTAATGAGGCTTTTAAGTTCTGTTGCCTCAAGAGCAGCAAATAAAGGAAGACGTCCCTGGATGCTGCTCAGCTGTTCAGGGGCCCTTAGGTGATCGTTTGTGGATTGATCACTCCCCTGTGTAAAATCATGTTGGGGCTCCCCAGCCACCACCATCAGGATCAGGTTTGATCTTGTCAATATAGAATACAAGGCCCTTGGCAACCTGGCGGTGGTGAACCTTGTCATACCCTCCCTCCGTCCATCTTGGCTACTCTTTTGACCTTCTTGCAGCCCATCCACACACACACACACACACACCCATGGCCTCCCACAGGCTGAGGCTTTGCAGATGCTGTTATCTCTTCCCAGCTGATTTACCTGCCTAACCTCCTGTTCATCTTTCAAAACCCAAAACACCTATTGCCTCTTCCTGGAACACTTTCATACTCCTTTTGCATCCTTCCCCAGCCTGGCTGGGCGGGAGATACTCCTCTGTGCACACAGGCTCCCTCTCTTTTTATCTATGCCAGTTCTTACTTACCACGTTGGGCTGTGAACGTTGGTCAACCCATCCGCCTCCTTACCAAAAATAGGTGAAATCTATAGGCAGTGGGTAGCTTATCCTGCTGTCTCCTTGGTTCCTGGCATACTCTTAGGTATATAGCAGGTGCCGACTGATGTTTACAGAAGGAAGGGATTATTAATGGCAGTGGAGTTTGGAACAGTTTTTTTTTTTTTTTTTAAGATTCTATTTATTTGATAAAGCGTGAGCAAAAGCAGAGGGAACAGCAGGCAGAGGGAGATGGAGAAGCCTCGATCCCAGGACCTTGGGATCATGACCTGAGCCAAAGTCAGACCCTTAACTGACGGAGCCACCCAGGTACCCCAGAACAGTTTTCAAATTTGTCTTAAAAAAGCACAGTTATGGGACGCCTGGGTGGCTCAGTGGTTTGAGCATATGCCTTTGGCTCAGGTCACGATCTGGGATCCGGGATCGAGTCCCACATCGGGCTCCCTGCATGGAGCCTGCTTTTCCCTCTGCCTGTGTCTCTGCCTCTCTCTCTGTGTTTCTTATGAATAAATAAATAAAATCTTTTTTAAAAAAAAAAAAAACACACAGTTATCACATAGCCATGGGTAAAATAAATCCCACAGTGCATTGCACAGCCCGCGGGAATGTTTGGATCCTCTCTGTCCATGTTCATTTTGGTGATAAACGAAGGGGCAGATCAGGAGGTGGGCCTGCCCGGTTTTCAAGTCAAAAGCAAAACTGGCCTGAGAGACCTCATGGTTTCTCTTCTGTCTTACATTCTGCGTGCCTCGGTACCACAATCAGGACAGCAGTACGTTCACTGCTTTGCATCTTATTTCTGTGATGGAATTGCAAGGATTGAAGACCACACAAATGCTTTCAGCATGAAAAAGAGGTCAGTCTTTTTAACGAAATGTCTGTGAGCCCAGGAAGCAAGTTTATGTCCGTTTATGCCATGGCTCTGTAAGCCGGAGTCCGGCTCTCTGCCTAGTGAGTGGGCACGTCGGCCAGCGGGGGGCTTTCTCATCACCGCACTTATTCTGAGTCAGTTCCAGACTCCTGGGTCAGTAGGAGTGCAAGGTTTACATTTAAATTAGGTCCGTGGTTTGAAGTTGACTTAATTCTTATCTGCACGTTAACTTGCTGAAGCTAATCAGGTATCTCGCATGCCCCAAGCCAGGAGGAAGAAGGGGCAGGTGTGATTGCCACCCTAAGGGTCTCACCTATAAGCCACTGAGGCAGAGTGGGGATGTTCCAGAGCCATCCTTGGCTGGGCTATGCCATCATGGGACTCTGCGTGTGCCATGTGCTTTGCCAGCCCCTGGGACCCAGGAACAAGAGAGGAAAGGAGCCCAAACTGGGAGGTGGGGGGAGAAGTGCCGGTCACACATGCCCCTGGCCAGATCTCTTAGCTTGTCTCCATCTCCCTGACCTGAGAACCGTGAGGCTGGACTGGAGAGTGCCCCTGGTCCCCTGCATCTGGGTCTGAGTTAGGCCACACGGCTGACTATGTGATGGGCGGTGAGTGAGTCCGAGTAGGGAGGGGAAGTATCTGGCAGCTGGGATTTGCTAGAAGAGTCTCTGGAGCTGGGGAAGGGCTGGTGTGTGAGGGGCCTCATTTCTCCATTCAGCCAGCCTTTCCCAAGGCCAGATTATGCTCCGGTCCTGTGCTAGACTGAGGTCATAAACACAGGGAGCTGGGCCGGGCTCTCTGGGCCTGGAGTCCGTAATCTGGTGGGGGTGGCAGGTGTGTACGCTGCCCACATGCGCTCAGCTGTCCGCATGGCCCAGCCCCGCAGGCCCGGGAGTCCGTGCTCTGCCGACCGGTCAGCCGTGTTGCTTCTCGAATGTGTCTGAGCCCATTGTACTTAGTAAGTACACCTAACTTTATTAAACATTAAATATTACAAACACCGATGGATTGTGAGTATAAAAGGGAAGAGTGGGGTTTCTTGAGCCATGGGTGCTTTGAAGAGACTTGAAAAGGTGACAGTGCCCCACCCCCCCACCCCTGCATCCTGTGGGGTGTTGAGGAAAGAACTGGACTCAAGATTGGTGGTGGCAGAGGCAGGGGAGTCTGAAAGTCAAGACCGATTCCATCCTCGTGGTCTTCCTGTACACCTTCAGGTGCCCTCCACCTAAAAGACCTGGAATGGGGAATTGTCACCACCCGATAGGGTTTGTGAAGCGCTGGTCCCTGCTCCAAAAACAAAGCGTAGGTCCTGCATCAAATCACTTACCTGTATAGGTTTAATTTAAAGCAAAAGTTTGCCTAGACCTTTTTTGATTGACTCCCTGCTTTGACCATTGGTTTCTGCTCTACCAGCCAGCCAGGGTTGGGCAAGAGAGCTTCTGTGGCACCTGGGTGCCAGGTGACTGCTGGGCTGGGGCCGAAGACTCACTCCTAGGAGCAAAAGCTTATGGGGCAACCTTTCTGCCTTAACAGAAAGCCAGAGGACAGAGGGGAGCCAGGGAGGGACGAGTTGCAGTGTGCAGCCAGACCAGGCTACACCAGGGAGTGGGGAGCAGGACACCTCTGTGAGGACGTGGCCCCACAGGTGGGAGGAAGGCCAGGGTCCTGCATTACAGAGAGGATGAGAAGGGAGGTCAGAGAAAGAGCGAGGAAGCAGAGTGTATAGGATTCAGTGCTACATGAGTTTTAGGACATCCTCTCCTAAAGGGGGCCAGACTCACTACCACACAACCAACTGGACAATGGTGCTGTTCATTTATGGAGAATTGGAGGAGACGATATGGATGGGAGCATTCCAGGTAGAGAGAAGAGGTCCAGGGACGGGAAGGAAGCAAGTGGCTCCTGGCCAGATGCCTGGATTTATTCAGCAAACATTTATTAAGCTCCTCCTGGGTACTTAGAAGAAGGATGTTGGTCTCAGGCATAGAGGAGGAAGATCCTATTCAGAAAGTGCTTCCACTCCATGGTGACACTGACTGGGTTGAAAACATGGGGTGAGGAGCCACTTTTGTGGAGAAACAGTGCATCATGGCAGGCTGAGTTTCAGGAGGTGGTGAACAGGGGTACCGGGGTGCCAGGCCCCAGACAGAGGCCAGAAACTCACCTTAGGAAGTAGAGGCGAGGAAGGGAGTAGAGGGAGAGGTCAGGCTGAAAAGAGGATTCTCTCAGGGGTGCGGATACAGAAGGAGAAAGGGTTTTGGGGTCACAAGTGCGGCCTGCCTTTATTGCACGCAGGATTCTGATTGAGGAAAACGGAATCCGAGAACCTGCTGATAAATGATCCGTTTGATTGCTCAGAAAATAATGGCTTCAACTCCAATGAGCATTTTATATTTTCTGAGCATTTTATGGTTTTCTATTATTTTTGAATTAAACAAGCTTCTTTTTTTTCAAATGAGGTTTTTAACCATATCACTTACCTTTTGCATTATTCCATGACTCATTGGAAGGTGTGAGGTTTTTTGTGACATTTTTTTTCAGCCGTCCCTAAGTCTCATTTACAGGATCACCTCTTAGGAACCTTTTAATCCAAGCGTAAGTATTTTTATAAAATGGAATAGACATAGGAAATGCTAGAAAAACACTAATATGGTGACATTTATGAAATAGTGATTCCTTACATGGCACATGTGGCATTTCTTCCCCCTGTAAGTGTCCATTCCTTTAATATTTCCATTGTTTCAATAAAATAGGGGAAAACTGCTTATCATGAAAGTCATTTTCTACTTTGAATTCTTTTTACTCCTCTCTTGAGTGAATGTGCATCTCTCATTGGTTAAGCACATCAAGCTCAGGTTTTTCTTTCATGGCATTTGCTTGTGGACTTCTACAGCTGGAGCCAAAGCTGTTTGCAGTTGGAGAGGCAGAGCTGCATTTGCTTCCACAGTGGTTCTCACCCTCTCTCAAGGGTGGGAAGGGTTGGCAATTTATTGGATCTCGATCCCCTCTCCTAGGAAAAGGGACTGCTGGGCATCTGTTCACTTTTGCTTTCAATATTAAAGGGAATTTAATTTGGTTTTGAGAAGTTTGCAGTCCCACTTAAACCTTGTGCTGTTGGGGACCTGAGAATGCGAGCTGTGCCACTCCCCTAAGCATGTGCTCCCAGTCCCTTGCAGAAATGAGAAGTACTGTTGTCACCTGGTGCACTCCCAGGCAAGACAGGTTGAGAACCTGTGGTGTGGGGTCAAATTCTAGCTCACTCCTGCTTGCTGTGTAACCTTGAACAAATTAAAATTAGTTCATTTTTCTAGCCCCAGCCTCCTCCTAATCTGCAAAATGGGAATAACAGCATCAAAATGAAATAATATGTCAGGACGCCTGGGTGGCTCAGCAGTTGAGCATCTGCCTTTGGCTCAGGGCATGATCCTGGAGTTCCAGTATCGAGTCCCACATCGGGCTCCCTGCACGGAGCCTGCTTCTCCCAACGCCTGTGTCTCTGCCTCTCTCTCTCTCTGTGTCTCTCATGAGTAAATAAAATCTTTTTTTTAAAAAAAGAATATGTATAAAGCAAGAGCATCCATGCCACCATAAATGTTTAGTACTGATAATGTCCTGCTCAAGTGCTTTCCTTGGCTCCTGTACTCAGAGCCATTGAACCTCACTCCTGGGTTCCCTTGCATTCTTTTTTTTTTTTTTTTTTGAGTTTTGTTTTTTTTTTTTTTTTTTTAGTTCCCTTGCATTCTGTGAGTACCCATACTTCACTCTTCACTGGGTTACGGCTGTTGGCTCAGGTGCTCTTCCAGTAGCCATGGCCTGCCTCTGGGCTGAGATGCTACTGAATCTCCCATGGCCCCACACCAGGGCTGGGCACTAGCTGGTGGGGGCAGAGCCCATGGTGCCCATCTTCTCCAGGTATGGTTCCTCCCAGCATTGCTTCCAGCCTGGGCTTTCGGGGCTCTAGCTGAGGCCCTTGACCTTTCTCCCTCTGACCTGGAGCTGGGTGGAAGGTGAGGGTTGGACACAGATCCAGGATTGGCCTCCATATCCAGGTCCAGATCGGGCTGCAGAGGGCTCTGTTCCTCTGTTCTGTGAAGAACAGAAGATGTGGCCTCTAGCCCATCAGTCACTGGATGGGTGAATACCAGGGGAGGGTTGGAGCTGGGGGTATTCAGAGAAACAATTGCTTTGGAACAGCGGATGAGAAATGCCTGGAACAGGAGCACTGAGGCAGGCTATGAGAAGATTTAATAGGCCATTAGGAGGATGGTGTCATGGGGACCAGGAGAGGGGTTAAGGAAGGGCATTTTGCACCATTGCCCAGAGCCTGAGACCCTGAGGCTGGTGGTCACTGTCCGCAGACCTGCCAGGTCCCCGCACAGACAGCCTGCTCTGAGCCACAGACTTGGGCCACCTTATCTCCAGCAGCTGCCTTGGAAGTACACCCCTTTAGTACATTCTCAGGAGAAAGTACATTCTCAGGAGCCCAGAATCCCATCATCACTCATCAAAAAGCAGTCCAAAGCCACTGGCAATGGGTCAGCAGGTTTGTCTTCAGATGAAGTGCCACACGTTATTAGCTTTCCCTCTCTTAATATCACGGATGTTAGGCAGACTTCCTCCTCTCAGAATAACCTCTGGCTTTTGGATCATTTGGCAGGAATATGTGTGGAATTATTGATAGAGTTTTTAATCTATTTTGTTTTTATTTTTTTTCCCCTTCACATTACTTAGAAATGTACTTTCTTGATCTAAGGCTTGCTGTAAAAACTGCTTTGCAAAAAAAAATGGGACTTTTTACAAAGCTTAGAGGTGCCAGTCATACAGTAGGAGCCGTTACATGGTTTCTAACTCAGATACTTTCATGTTAAAAATGTTCTCTGCTCTTCTGGCCTCTATATATTATCATTTCTGTCAAAGTTCTTCATGCAACCAGGCCTGAGTGAGTCTCCAATGTTCTTACAAATTCCTACAAAAAGCATATGTAGGGTTTCATGGTATCCCTATGCTCTTCCTATTTTCCAAAATGTTTTCCTGTCACAATAGAAATGTTTAAGTAGGACTAAATTGGAAGGTGATTTTATTTTTATTTTTTATTTTTTTAAAGGATTTTATTTATTTTAGAAAGAGAGAGCAGGGAGGAGGAGCAGGAGAGGGAGAGTCTTAAGCAGACTCTGTGCTAACTGCAGAGCCTGACTTGGGGCTCAGTCTCATGACCCTGAGATCTTGACCTGAGCTGAAACCAAGAGTTAGATGCTTAACCAGCTCTGCCATCCAGGTGCCTCTGGAGGGTGATTTTAAATAATCACTTCTGAGGCATTGGGGTGAGGAGCATTTTATGTTTTTTTGTGTAAGAGCCTATGCAGTGGTTTTATATGGTTACTTCTTGGATCCTGCTATCGAGAGGAAATCAGATATTCCTTTTTGTAAGTCAAAATTATGAAATCTTCCCTGAAGGCTTTTAGAAATAAGATACTTCTCTCCTGGAATGGTGTCAGTGACTTCTGCCTCTAGGAAGGGAAATGGAGTAAGAGAGTGGCTCCAGGTTCCTTCCAACCTTATTTCTCTGAATTTATTATCTCCCGCATCCTCTGCACTTGTCCCATGGTGCCAGTCTCATTAGGCCCAGTGATGCAGCTTATGTGTCACAATGCATTCCTCGGACAAAACTTAAAAATCTCTATAACCAAAGAGCTTGGTTTATAAGGCAGTGTCACAGTGTGATAGAAGTCTCAGCCCAAGCTCCCAATTCTAGCTCTGTTATTATCTTCCTGTGTGACTTTGAATAAGTGACTTCACCTCTCTGGTCCTCTGTTTCCTCAATTATAAAATGGGGGGGGGGGGTTGACCAGATGTTAACACTCTGCACATGGAAACACAAAACCAACAGGACGCAATATTTTGATTAAGCATAGGCTGTCTAGATATGGCATTCCCTCTGCTTAAGGAAAAATCCAGCTTCCAATCTTCGTTTTTGCAACAGTTTCTTTAAAATACAGGAGATGAAAGTCTTTCTTGAAATTTGTAATAAGAAATCATAAAATGTCATGACTTTTAAAGATTTGCAGCAAATCTTGGAGAAGCATACCTTGAAAAATAAGCACTTCATGTTACGTGGGGGAGAAAGAGGCTTAATTCCTTTCATTCCGCCAAAAGCAGTAATTTCACTTAAGAGCCATCCCTTAACAAGTCTTTGCAGAGACCTGTTTCCTTCAAGGTCCCATAGCATGTGTTTGAGATAGAAGTGACCCACGCCCCTGCTTTTATCTGAAAGAGAATTGTGCTTGTCATTTCTTATCTGGAAACTTCATCTTTGCTTTGGGGTTCTGAGACCACTCCCATTCATCTCTTCAGTACCCCTGATTCGAATAGTGTGAGACCCGTGTATATTTCCCCTAACTGTAGTAATGCCATTTTGGTGCACAGCCTGATGGTACATGAATCCAAAACAACATTTCCAGTACACAGGTACCTGGGAGACTCTCTTGATCCAAGAGCTAGCTCTGCCTTCATATGTGATGGAACGTGGCTGGGTGTACTCTGGGGTGTACTCTGATGGGGGAGGCTCAGAGGGTCCTTTTTCAAGGCCTAGGGCCTGCCATCTTGCTGGGCGGCTCACCAGCACGAGGAGAGCTGTGCTCAGTAGCAAGCACAGGGATTGTGTGCTCGCCTGGTGAGAAAACTACCATTCCAGGAGACATGAAAACCTTTAGAAACAGCCTCATGCAGAATTTCACAGAAAAAGTGTTCAAAAGACAGATTTCCCTTGGCTTTGGTGTAAACCACTGAGTTGGTGAACAGTGGCCTGGTCCTACTCCTGTGGAAGAGACAAAAGACACCCTTGCTGGGGACTTTGGTCTACTTACTGTGCCTTTCTTGTTTTCTTTAAATAAAAACATGGAAGCCCCACTAGGGCGCCTGGTATAAAAGGTTTTTGCCTCTGGCCCTGCAACATTAGCTGGCTTCCAGGCAGCCTCCAGAAGCTCCAGCCAATGTCTGAAGACCGCCTGCAGCACACCGCTCCTAGGGCATGCGGTTCCTCAGAGCCTTCGCTGTTTACCGGACACTGGCAAGGTTCTCGGAGTCCACTTTTTCTTTCTTAAAACTACAAAGGGAGGGACGCCTGGGTGGCTCAGTGGTTGAGCATCTGCCTTAGGCTCAGGGTGTGATCCCGGTGTCCAGGGATCAGAGTCCCACATCAGGCTCCCTGCCAGGAGCCTGCTTCTCCCTCTGCCTGTGTCTCTGCTTCTCTCTCTGTGTCTCTCATGAATAAATAAATAAAATCTTTAAAAAAAAAAAAAAAGGGAGTACACGCTTAGAGAGAAAGCTCATTCATTAAAGAAGTCCTAGTCTGGCCATTCCTCCCGCTGTCCCTGCAACAACCCTCCCCTTTCTCAGAGGTATAAACCTTCTATTTGCAGTGTACATCCAGGGGATGTACACATGTACAGAGGGGCTTTTATCATATATAAATATATTATAAAAATATATAATTATATGCATATAATTATATATTTACATATAATTGGAAATTATGTATTATACATTGTATTATAGATTTCTGTGTATTACAGCAACATAGATAGCTTTGTTTAACCAAAATGAGAACACCATAATACTGTCTGCAACTTGCCCTTTTTTCTTATGTAACATTTACTCATTCATAACCTCTAATGTCAGTATGTGTAGAATTATGTTATTCTTTAATTGCTGCGTAGTATCATTGGAGACTTAACCATTCTCCTGTTGGTAGACATTTGGGTCTCTAATTTTTCACTATTACAGATAAACCCTCAGAGAACAGCATTGTAACATATGCTTGCAGGCATCTGGCCATGTTTATTAATAATTACAATGCATTTGTTTAAAGATGTGCTCCCCTGACATATACACACCAGCACAGCCCTCTCTGAGCTCTGAGGCTAATTTATAGGAAATCTCTTAAATCCTTGGTACCCCCTTCACACTTCCCCATTCACATTTTTGCTTTAAGAACTAGACATGTTTTCTTCATGTCCTTAGCACCCTGCTTTGGGAAGGGACATTGCCTAGAACTGTCCCCAAGGATGCAGAAGCAAGGCTACCGCTTTTCCTAACGCATGCTTCAGGGGGGACCTGAGTTCTGAGTTCCAGCAGTCTCTTGCCCTGCTTGCTGGAGACAGGAAGTTCAATTCTGCCAAATGCCATTGAAAAAACCATTGAGTGTTTGGGATGGTTTTTGTAAAGACTGAAACTCTCCCTCTAGCCCCTCTGTGAGTGTGTTTAATTTTCTAGGGCTACTGTAACAAATTATCACCAATGTGGTGGCTTAAAACAGCAGCAGTGTATTCTTTCACAGTTCTGGAGACCAAAATCAGAAATCAGTTTAAAGGCCCAAATCAAGGTGCCAACAGGACTGCATTCCCTTCACAGGGGACCTGTTCAGAGCGATCTGTTCTTTGCCTCTTCCAGCTTCTGATGGCTGCTCATACTCCTGGGCCTGTGCATCACTCCAGTTTTCAAGGGCAGCATCTCCAAATCCCTCTCTGTTCCATCTTCACGTGGCCTTCTCTGTGTGTGTTCATAATCTCCCTTTTCCTCCCTCGGAAGGATCCATGTGCTTGCATTCAGGGCCCTCTAAACAATCCAGGATAATCTCTCCATCTCACAAGCCTTAGTCAAACATCTGCAAAGACCCTTTCCCAAATGAGGCAATATCCACAGGATCCAGGGATTAGGAGGAGGTATCTTTGGGTGACATTATTCAGCCAATTGCAGTGGGATTTCCAACCTGTTTTCCAACATACTTAACTGCTGGAGTACACTTGGTATTTCCTTTAGATTCTTTAGAATCATGTCTTTTCATTCATAAGGAAGGCAGAAATCAATATTATTTTATTCTGTGCACTGAAAAAGGCTAGAAGGTCAAGGTCAGACAAAATCTCTTGACTGATGAGCTCCTTTAACTGGAGAATACATGACACGAACTGCATGTACAACTGCTAGGAGTTAAATTACAAATGTGCCTGTCTTTCTGTTTTAATTTGGAAATATTTCTCTGTATAATAGTTTGCATGCCCTAGCTAGAAGGAAGTTGAGAAGCCGTCTGTTCTCCCTTCCCCCCTGTAGATCGAACCGTATCCAGACCATGAAATTCATCTTTTAAATCTGCTCAGGGGCATCTGGGTGTCTCAGTGGGTTAAGCATCTGCCTTCGGCTTAGGTCATAGTCTCAGGGTCCTGGGATCGAGCCTCACGTCGGACTCCCTGCTGAGCTTCTCCCTCCCCCTGTGCTGCTCCCCCTGCTTGTGCTCCCTCGCTTGCTCGCTCACTCTCTCAAATAAATAAAATCGTAAAAAAATAAAATAGGGCGCCTGGGTGGCTCAGACAATTAAGCATCTGCCTTCGGCTCAGGTCATGATCCCAGGGTCCTGGGATTGAGTCTTGCATCAGGTTCCCTGCTCAGTGGGGAGTCTGCTTCTCCCTCTACCGCCCCCCCCACTTGTGATCTCTCTCTCTCTCTCTCTCTCTCTCTCTCTCACACACACACACACACTCACACACACACACAGTCTCTCTCAAATAAATAAAATCTTTAAATTAAATTAAATTAAATCTGCCCAGACAAGGTGCATATGAGTGTTCTACTGTTGTTAAAAACAATGGAGGGTGTTGGACAATATTAAGGACATACAGCCTGTAGGAGCACATTCCTCTCAGGTGGTTGGTGGCATTAAAATACAAGGATGAGGTTCATTAGCACACTTTTATTTTATTTTATTTTATTTTATTTTATTTTATTTTATTATTTTTTTATTGGAGCTCAGTTTGCCAACATATAGCATAACAACCAGTGCTCATCCTGCCAAGTGCCCCCCTCAGTGCCTGCCACCCAGTCACCCCATTTAACTTACAGTGTGGCTGCTCTTTCAAACTCTCCAGTCCTCCCTGTGAAAGGTGTATTACCGTTTTGGACTTGGCCCTGCCCTTGCCATGTGAATGCTAATGTCTCATACTTCCATTTCCCAATTTCACAGCAGACCTGCATGCTCATAAATTAAACTGCATTGCTCAGCATTATCGTGTGCATTCTAGGATTTTGTCCAAAAAGGCCCAAACTACTGCCTATTTCAGCAGAACTCCCTTTGGCCACAGCCTGTTAATATATTATAGAGACATTAGGACAGCGAGTTGAGAGTGCAGGCAGGCAGGTAGAGCACACACATCCCTGCACAGAGGTCCGGAGCAGACAGGAGTGGCCCGGAAGATGTTCAGACAGAGGGTGGGGCATAGGTGGACCTTCCCCACCAGAAACAGAAGAGGTGATGTGTCTGCCAAGCCAGTCCATCTTCTCAGAAAGAATCTTTTTTTTCTTTTTTTTTTTTCAGAAAGAATCTTGAATGTGAACGGCTAGAGTTTAAAAAATAACACATCAATTGAAAGAAGTGAAAAAAAAAAAGGTTGATTTTTGTCACTTTCTAAGTCAGTGAGGGGAGTTTCAAAACATACCAAAATGGGGATCCCTGGGTGGCGCAGCGGTTTGGCGCCTGCCTTTGGCCCAGGGCGCGATCCTGGAGACCCGGGATCGAATCCCACATCGGGCTCCCGGTGCATGGAGCCTGCTTCTCCCTCTGCCTGTGTCTCTGCGCCTCTCTCTCTGTGACTATCATAAATAAATAAAAATTAAAAAAAAAAAAAACATACCAAAATGCCTGCCACCACTGACCCAGGCTGCCAGGGGTAAAGGAAATATAGGGATGTTCTACTTCCCAAAAGAATAGACCCTGGTAACTTTTATAATCAAAATAATAAGTGCACATGGCTTTTTAAAAATTCAGCTAATTCAGCCTCTCTGGCCTCTCCTCTCTTTTTTTTTTAAGAGCCCCATGCTTTGTTGTCTTGCCCAGTGCTCTCTAGCCTATACAACTCTCATCCTAGTTTCACCATCCTCCTAGTTTGGATGCTTGTGTTCCACTTTGTTTTCCTTCCTTGTTTTGCTGGAACATACCATCAAAGAACTACCCAAGTAAAAGTACCTGAGAGCTAAACTTTGAGTCCATTCATATATAAAAATATGTTTCTTCTATCCCCATACTTAATTATCTAGCCAGATAGAGAATTCTAGGTAGATTCAAAGTCCTCTTTTCTCAGAAGTATGCAGGCATCGCAAGTTGTCTTTTGCATCTACTGTTGCAAATGAGGGGTTAAATGCCAGTCTTATTTTCAGCTTTTGTCTATGAACTTTCTTTTGTTTATTCCCTAGAAATCTTGAGGGTCTTTTTTTAATTCTTAGTGTTCTGGTATTTCAAATCAAGTATAATCTCAATTAGGCTGATTTTGGTTGCAAGTCACAGGACACCAACTCAAACTAGCTTAATGTTAGAAAGGGGATTTATTGGTTCATGTAATTGAAATGCCTTAGGAAATACAGGCTTTAGGAGCAATTCAGTCAAGGCTCTGGCTCTTCTCTCTGTGGTTCTTTTGGCTTAGCAACTGGGTAGGTCTCAAAACAATCCTGAAAGAACAGAAAAGAGGGCATCAAGGCAGATGGATAAACAATGTAGTGCAATCAGAGCCTGCTATCAGAGAAGGCTTAACAAAGGAGACCTTTATTTTAAACTTACAGCTGTGGTAAAGTAATATAACAAAGAATTTACCATCTTAACAACTTTTAAGTGTATACTTCAGTAGTGTTAAGTACATTCATACTGTTGTGCAACCATTTCCAAAACTCTTTCATGTTGCAAAACTGAAACTATGCCCACTACACAACTCCCCATTCCCTCCTCCCTCCATCCCCTGGCAACCACCATTATACCGTCTCTATGAATTTGACTACTCCAGGTGGTAGTCAAATATATATGGAATTATACAGTAGTTATCTTTTTTTGCAACTGAGTTATTTAATGGAGCATAATGTCCTCATGTTGTAACTTATGTCAGATTTTTTCCTTTTATTTTTTATTTTTTAAAAGATTTTATTTATTCATGAGAGATATACAGAGAGAGGCAGAGACATAGGCAGAGGGAGAAGCAGGCTCCCTCTGAGGAGCCTGATTTGGGACTCAATCCCAGGACCCCAGGATCATGACCTGAGCTGAAGGCAGATGCTCAACCACTGAGCCACTCAGGTGTCCCAGATTTTTTTCCTTTTAAAGACTGAATAATATGCCACTGTATGTGAATTTTATGTGTGTGTGTGTGTGTGTGTGTGTGTGTGTGTGTGTTTGTGTGTGTGTGAAAAATATGATGATATATATAAGCATTTTGTTTATCCATCTGTGGACAGTTGGGTTGCTTACACCTTTTGGCTACTATGAGTAATTGCTGCTATGCACATGAATCTGTTCATGTGGCTGCTTTCAGTTCTTTTGGGTATATGCTCAGAAGTAGGATTGCTGGACCATAGAGTAGTTCCGTTTTTAATCTTTGAAGGAACCTCCATGCTGTTTTCCACAGGGGCTTCACCAGTTTGTATTCCACTGTTCACAAGCAGTGCACAAAGGTTCCAATTTCTGACAACACTTATTTTCTATTTTTTTTATAATAGTCATCATAATGTATGTGAAGTGGTATCTCATAGTAGTTTTGATTTGCATTTCCCTAGTGATTAGTGATGTTGATCTTTTCATGTGCTTATTGGTCATTTGTGTGTCTTCTGGGGAGAAATGTCTATTCAAGTCCTTTGCCCATTTTTTAGTTGGGTTATTTTTTGTCATTATCAAGTTAAGGAGACCTTATGCGGTTGGCCTAATGTGTGCTAAGTGCTGGAGGATCAAAGTCTGATAGGTAGAAATGGGTAGACAGGGCATTCTAGGCAGAGAGACCAGTAGGAACAAAACAGAGATGGCGTGTGGGTGTGTTCAGGCTTCCTCAAGTCAGCAGGCTGTGTTGGACCACAGACACCTTAGGCACTGTAGGCAAGTAGCCAGCACTGAAACTAGGAAGGCACAGCTGTCTCCACCTGTGGAGAGGAGCGAGGAGGCTACACCAAAGGCAGTCTCCCTGCGGAGCCATTGAGGGTGTTAAAAGTCCCAGGAGATACAGAGCTACCCTCAGAAAGGTCCCTGCATTTGGTGCCATGGGAACAGTGAATGCAATTGAGAGGGGTATGTTAAGAGGCTCAGGAGGCAGCTTCCCCTGAGGCAAGGATCTGAGGTCACAGTGTCAACCAAAAGTTGTGTTTGTTGAAAACGGTCCCTGGAAGAATCCCAGTATAGCTCCACATTGGAGTTCAACATGCCATCCCTCCCAACGTCCCACAGAGCGGATATCTTCCAACACAGATGCGGTCTCTCATCAGTGGCAACCCAGGTGAAGCAGCCACCTTGACCTTAGAGGCCATGGGATGTAGAAGTACCTGTCTTTATACACTGGAATCACATGAAAGTGCTCACGCTGTGAGGGGAAGCAAGAACTAAAGCCTCCTGAGATGTTCTGTTTAGATGCTTGAGGACACAAGCAGTTGAATAAATGGCCAGCAGTAGCTATGGCAATAAAGATATTTTAGCAGTTCACATAATAAAGTCTAGAGAGAGCCTGTACTAGGTTATTGCAGCGACTTAATGAGACCAAGTCTCTGGGTTGTCCTTCCCTGCGGCAGTTCTCTAGGCCTTCCTTTCGTGGTCACAGGAGGGCTGTGGCAGGCCCAGGTGTCATCTCGACACCACAGCATCCAGGCCAGGAAAGGGCAGAAAAAGGACTGCTGTTATGGCATTTTCAAAATCTTTCCCATGGGCCTCCAGGCACTGCCTCTTGGATCTTATTGGTCAGGACTGGGTCACATAATCGTGCTGACCAATCAGGGGCAAAGGAAGTGGCCTGCCTCGGTGGCTGTGATGCTATGGTTTCTATCTGGATCTGTGCCCCTTGTCTCTGAAGCTGAATGAAATCAGGTTTGTTGGTTTTTTTTTTTTTTTTTTTTTTTTGATTTTATATTTTGGTCAAGATTTACTTATTTTAGAGAGAATGTGTGTGTGTGAGTGGGGGAAGAGGCAGAAAGGGAGAGAAGCAGACTCCCTGCTGAGCATGGAGCCCCACATGGGGCTTGATTTCAACACCTTGAGATCATGACCTGAGCCAAAAATCAAGAGTCCAAGGCTTAATGGACTGAGCCACCCAGGTGTCCCCAAAATCAGGTTTCTTAGCAAGGAGAAAGGGGAGTTGCCGCGCTGCAGGAAGGACCAGCAGATTCTTTGCCACATCACACTCCCTCTGGAACATCTGCTCATGGAAGACAGTGAGCTTAAATCATTTCATTTTGGCTATATTTTATTTTACGCTTAAATTATTATTTTACTGATTTAGTGAGGCCAGCACGTGTAAGAGAATTCACATGAGCTAAAAGCCTGTGGGATGAAGCTTCACTGTCTTAATTTTAGAGTTGATAGCTCCAGATGTCTGCATCTGGCTTCACCCCCACCTCTGGGCATCTAGTACTCTTTAGTTCTTCTGGCCTGATTGGATTCTAGCTCTGCCCATTGACCTTGAGGCCCTGGGAACCCACCCATTCCCCTGGGGCTGGGACCCTCTTTGGACCTCTGGGCAGGCTCTCTGCTCCAGCCACATGCTGTGACATGCACACTCATGGATCACAGGAGCCTATAAGAGACATCAGCCAAAGTGTGTCCCAGATAAATACATTACTTCTTCAGAAATCTTAGAAGCATATTAATGCCTTTGCTGGTTTTTAAATTCATACATAGTAAAGTAAATCAACAAGTCTTGACTTTGTGGGAGGGGGCCTGATGCAGGTCAGCTGGAGTGTTTGTAAGACCTGGTGGGCTGCTTCAACTGCCCCAACCCAGGCCTGAGTTGGCCAGAAATCTGTGATTTTTGTACTGTGCAGGGGTGGATGCACTCAAATAGCAGCTTCACTTGTCCCGTTCCTACAGGAACTCAAGAATTTGCCATGGACATTGGTGTCTTTACGCAGGGTTGGCACATACGAATCCTGTTCCCTAACTCCGCGATGGAAAAGTTTCACCCTCCTGTGAAGGCAGCGTAGGAGATGTAGTCCTAATGTGTCTCTTTAGTTCATCTTCACGGCCTCTGTGGATGAGCTTGGGTTAGCCTCATTCTATAGAAAACTGAAGGGGGCTTGTTCAAGGTTGCAGAGTTTATAAGTGCCAAGCCTTTTCCATTGCAGAGGTCCCTCAACTGCAAGCACAGGCAACCTCAGTTCAAGGCTAGATGAAGTGCCCCACGCCCTTCACTGTTTGCACATATTCTCATGTGCAGGAGAAATGCATGGGCTTTAGTGGGGACACGGGCAGGGAATGATCTGATAGTCCTGCTAGTGGATTCTGAAGCAGTAACTGAAAGAAGAAACAAAATAAGGTTTGTCCGTTTAAGAATCCCGGGGACTGTGGTATTTCGGTGCACTGCCCACTCTTTGGGCCTAATTTCCAACCAACACAAAAGCACTTATGCATAACATTAAATATATGTGGGATGAACTTGGTTAAAAATTTTAATTAATCACATCCCTAAACCCAGGTCTGTTCTGATTTCATAGATCACTGCCCAGATTTGCAGTTATCTGCTCATGACTCTGGCAGTCTGCTTATAGCTCAATAAAGAAGGGAAGATGAGCTGCTTGGCTTATCGTTTCTGGAGGAAATTCTATTACATGAAATGGGAAAGGATCACTCTGGACGTGGTTGTGTTGTGCCCAATGAAATTCCCAAGTGAACGCGTGTTCTTGAGCAGCAAGCCTCCTGCCTGTTTGTCCCCTGCTGTGGCTCACTGGGCCTCCACTGGTTGGTTCTGCCTTCGTGGAGAGCCTGGACAGCTTCCTACCTTTCCACGCATTTTGGGATCTTCTTGTCACCTCCTGTTGCCTTGAGGAACTTGATGGCAGCTTATTTTCTTTTTTAGTGAAGGAGCAAGCAAGCTAAACAAAGTTGCCTTGTTTGTTAGAAGTTTTTTTTATTTGAATTTAAGGCTGGCCCTAAAATTCCATTCAAGGGTACTTAGGATGGAATGGAAAGCAGTTAGATGGAGCAGACCCAGGGAGGGAGTTGGAAGGTAAGTGATGAGGCTGATGAAACAGGTCATAGGCAGACTATAAGGCGCATGCATGCTACACTGAGTTTCATTACCCACAATGCAGCTGGGTGCCAGGGGAAGCAGGAACCATATATGCAGTTAAAAGATCCATTGGGCAACTGAGCAGAGATGGGCAGAGGAGGTGACACTGGGGGCAGGTTAGGAGTTCAGTCAGGTCCAACTGAGAAATAATGAGTCCCAATCCAAGGCAGGGATTGTGGAGTTTGAGAGAGGGATGGATAATAAAGATATTGCAAAGGTGGAACTGACAGGCTGTCAAGGCAAGGGAGAGAGAAGAGCCCAGATGGCTGCCAGTTTTGTTCTTTGAGCACAAGAAGGGCCATGGTGCCATCCCCTGCCATCATTATGGACAGCTCTGCATTTTTCTGCCATACAGGGAATCTCCGAGGTCTGTAGAGGTTGTGGGACTGCTTTTCCAACACTAACTGTGGCTCATTGCCCACTGCTGACTGGAGCAGGGCCCTGGACATGAACCCTGGCTTTGGCAGGGGCAGAGGCAGGGAATGGACAGAGGAATCAAATGCTGCCTCTAAGGTGCAAATCAGGATCCTGCCTGGAGCCCAGCCAAGGCAGCAGACACAATTTATGGGGTGAGAGCACAATTCAAGTCCAGAAGAGAGCTGATGCTCCAGATAAGGAGACAAATCTGCATCAGGTAAAGCAAATAGGAAAAGCCAAGAAGTGTTAGGTATTGGAAGCAAGATTGGAGGTGCTTCGGCCTAGACCATGCCAGGGGTAACCAGTGCTCTCTGGCTCTCTTTTTGATCTACCTTTCATTTCTACCTTGTTCCCCAGAGACTAAGGTGAATATTCTGTATCCGTTCCACTCTGTGTTACACCCCGTGAGATCCCTGCCCTCGGGGATTTATAATCTGTTAGGCAAGAAAAGAGTAGGGACTCAATAATATAGACAGAGTGTCACCTTTAAGAGGTCAGAGGATGGGGACACCTGGGTGGCTCAGAGGTTGAGCGTCCACCTTCAGCTCAGGGCATGATCCCGAGATCCTGGGATTGAGTCCCGCATTGGGCTCCCTGTAGGGAGCCTGCTTCTCCCTCTGCCTATGTCTCTGCCTCTCTCTGTGTCTTTCATGCATAAATAAATAAAATCTTAAAAAAAAAAAAAGTTCAGAGGATGGAACAGTGACTTCTAGGTGGGCTACTATAGGAAGCTCAGAAGACCCATCAGAGAACAGCAGGTGGTCTCAGCTTGGGGAGGACAAGGAGCATGTGTAGGGAATAGAAAGGGTGATCAGGAAGCAATTAGGAGAGGCCAAGGGGGCTAAAATCTCCAATGTTCTAATGCCAGATGAAGGATGTGGTTGAGCAAATAAATGCCAGTGGAGAACAAATTACTGGAGATTTTATCCCTGGCTTGGAATCAAGGTCCTGGTTTGTTTTTTTGTTTTTTAGATTTTATTTATTTGACAGAGAATGAGCATACAAGCAGGGAGAGCCTGTGGGTGAGGGAGAAGGAGAAGCAGCGAGAAGGAGGGAGAGGGAGAAGCAGGCTCCCTGCAGAGTGGGGAACCCAACACGGGGCTCAAACTCAGGACCCTGGGGTCATGACCTGAGCCAAAGGCAGATGCTTAACCGACTGAGCCACCCAGGTGCCCCAAGGCCCAGGTTTTATACAGTGTTTGGTGCATGGTAGACACTCAGTAGTTTATCACAGTGACTTAACCCAAACTTTAGGACTAATCTGTTTAGCATATTGAGAAAGGGTTAGATTGGGGCGAAAGTGGTGGGGGAAGATGATTCCAGAGTTTCTCTCACCAGATGTGGAAGCTATCAGTGGGGCGGGGGGATGTCCAGCCCACATCAGTGGCCCCTCTCCCGGAACAACATTGTACACTGGTGTGATGAGCCTCACTGACCATGTCTGTACCATAGGACTGTGTCCAGACTGAGCTGTGGCACTACCCTGTCCCTTGTCCACCTTGAGATCTCATGTTCAGCTCTTCCTTTACTCTATGTGATGGCCTGGTGGCCTTCTGATGATTCCATGCTCCTTTACTGCTTTGCCTTTGGTGGGGAAGGGGACTAGGATGACCAGAGTTCATTTCTCTTGTTTGCAGTTTTTAAAAATCCTAACTTATACAATATGATAATAAAATCTGGTAGTAGGGTGAGTCTCAGTGATGGAAAGTGAAGACTTCATGTGGGGAATATTGGTCATACTTGGAGGTTCACTGTATTGCGGACATGAAGAAGAGACGTCATAGCTAATTGGCATGTTTTGATTGAAAGTGACTAGAAAAATAGTGGAATCTTCTTCAGACAAAGGGTTGGGGCAGCTGGAAGCAGGTGTGGGAGATTGAGATTTCTGTTTTGAGGGCAAGGAAAGGAGCAGGTATTTCCAGAGAACTTTCTCCTCTGCCAGCCACTGTTCTAAGTGCTCTGTGTGGGTCAACTCTGATTAACCTTTGTAACAATCTGAGGAGGTGTGTGTAATTATCCCCATTTTCCAGATGGGTCACTGAAGCTCAGAGTGGTTGATTAATTCACTGGAGTAGGCACAAGGCTATTCTCCAGATATTTCTGTGTCCTGAAGGTGGAGAGCTAGAGTTGGACTATATTTTCTAACTCACTGAAGTTGGGTGAGGTTGTTAGCAGTGACATGTGCCAGTTCGAGCCAGCTATACAATATAGTTGCTGGTGAAGAACGTTCTGGGTCCCTTTTATTTCCCTCTGCTACAAACTGACCATATTCCAGGTAGTGGCTACTCCATCAGCTTGAGTCCTGGACTGAGGGAGAAAGAGAACAGAGCCCCAACCAGCATGGGATGTTCACATAAATAGGAGTAGGAAACAAACTTTTATTGTTTTAAGTCCCTGTGATTTGGGGATTGTCAGTGTACCTCATCTGGACTCTCCAGACTGATAAACTCAAGGTCACTCAGGAAGTCTTGTTGGATGGCTTTCAATCCAAGTTTGTGTGCCTTGTTTTCAAGCCAATGCCAGGTGGACATCCCTGGACCTGTCGGGGCCCATAAGCAAGGTCAGGGCTAGAGCTGTAGATTTGGTATCATCTGTACAGCATGGCAGGGAGTAGAGAGAAAGGCATAGGGATTTGATCTGCGGGCTTTAGGATGCAGCTTCCTTCCCTCGTGTTCTTTCTCTCCCGAGGGTTTGTGGTCGGCGGCACATGTCCTGCTGCTAAGTAGGACATCCCTACTGCCTGCGGAATCTGGTGGTTGAGAGACTTTGGCTTGAGTTTGTTGACAGCTGCACACTCATAACATTGCTAAAAACTTCATAAACTCTGAAGCCTGGAAATAGCCCAAGTGATTTGAGGTTTTGCTCACTTGTAAATGTTTGAGTATTGTGTCCACAAATTGCAATTTGAGTAACTCAATTTTGAGGCACAGCTGTTATTTGGAAAAGGCCCATCTAGGAACACAAACTCCTTGCAAAATGATTGTGCTTCATTTTTGTCAAGTATCAGAAAACCATTAAACTGCCAAGCCATATGGCAAATGCCCACTCAAAGCAGAGTGCAACAGCACACCATAATGAATCTGTTTTTGGGGGGGAAGGAGATAGGACAGAGGAGCCTGGTTTTTGTGATCTACAGAAAAGCTCAGATTCACTGCTGCACATTTTAGCCTTCTAGAGTCCTGAGTAAGGATTTTTCCTCCCATGAAAAATGCATATAAAAAATTAAGTTATGGTAGATTTTTTTTCCTAAGGTGTATTTTCCCTTTCAACCAATACCCATTTGAGTTTCTGCATATAAAACAGGTTTAACTGGGGCAGTAGAAACTTCTAAAAGTTGACACACTTTTTCATTTCTTTATACACTAGTTCAATAAACATTCATTAGGTATCAGTCTATCAGTTAGAATTAGGTTTAGCTGCATATAACTGAAAAATAGAAAATGATGGTGACTTAGAAGATTATTTCTCCCCCAGGATAGAGAAACCTAGGCAGCTTGGGACTGGTATGGTAGCTTCCTGGTCGTTAAGGTCCCGGCTTTCTCTTGGCTTATTCTCTGCCAAACTCGGAGTTGGTCCAGTATAGCTACCATGCTCCAGCCTTCACATTCTAGACAGCAGGACTGCAGAAGAGAAGCACAAACCTTTCCCATTTCAAGAGGGTTCTGGAAGTATCACACGGCATTTCTGTTCCCAGATCTTTGGCCAGACCTTAGGCACATGGATGGCCTTACCCTACTGCAGAGACTGGGGAATGTGGTAACCTGCCAGCTAAAGACAGAGACTGTTACTAAAGAGAAAAAGGCAGAAATGGATATTGGGAGGTTCCCAGCAGACTCTGTCCCACCTGGGCTCCTCATGGTTTGTTCTTCCTGCCAGACTATAACCTTCTTGAGCATAGGGGCCAGGTTTGATTTAGCCCTGTGCCTCGAAGACACTGGTGGGTTGTGATTTTATTTATCTGCTACTTCGCACTCCTCACAGGAGATGCCAGGCACTTCTTCTCATCTTCTGTTCCCTCTCCTACCTTTTCTGTTCAATGTGACCTGGAGCATATTTACTCATCAGATGTTATTTCTACCGGCATGACACTAAACTACCCATTTCTCACGATCGAGTCTTAACTCCAGGGACAAGTGATGCTCAGAGCTGAGTTGTTACACTTGGAGCTAGGTGGAAGACGAAGCAGAAGTGTGTGTGGGTGGCCTCCTCGGGAGCGTTCTGCTGTGGGAACAGCTCCCAGGCCAGGCTGGTCTGGAAGAGATGCCTTATAGGCAGGTGGGTGCTGACGTGGTTCCCAAGGCTGCCAGGTGTGATCACGGGTGACTGCAGAAACAGTGAACAAGCAGGTGGAGGTGGAGGTGGGGATGGTGAGTTCTGCTTTAAACATAATGAAAGGAAAGAGGAGCTAAAATTTCTGGAGAACCCCCTATGGGCCAAGTACTGTGCTCCGTGGGGCAACTCCGGTAACCCCCCACGCCTGACCTAGGAGGTAGGTGATTTACCTCTGTCTTGCGCGTGGCTTGCTGAGGCTCAGAGACGTTGATTAGGCTCTTGACCAGAACGCAGGCCCGGACCCTTTCCTTCTAAGCCTGTTTAAAGAACCAGCACCGAGGTGTGTAAAGTTTAGCACCACGCCTAGCCTTTCACTCGGTAAACCCAGTAGCTGTGGCTCCCTTCCACCTTCGTGCAGCAATCGGAATTCACCCCAACTCCTGAGTGTGGGGTTGCAAGAGACCTCATTCCTTCCCTTCCTCGTGCTCCTTCAGATCTTTTGAAAGTTCTCAAAACCGAAGAGCCAGGCTGCTTGCTTTCCTGGGAGTCTCATAATTAGGACGAGTGCTTAATTGGCATGTTTGTTTCCGTGGAGAGGTGGCTGGCGGAGGATCCTTGCAGGGACAGAGAAGGCTCGCTTTGCTTTTGTTCCTCGCAGCACCGTGTGCCCATAGCAACGGCGGGTGAATCCAACAAAGTTGAAAAGAAAAAGTGCCCAGAGTTCGCGTGAAGGTTGATTGCCCTGGAGAAGTTGACATGCCCGTGCAGATGGAAATGATTTCCCTAGGTCCTGAAAAATGTGCTCGTCAACCCCAGAAATACAAACCGCATCTCTTGTTTTCTTTAAGATGAGGAGTCCGGTCAAGAGGTCTGTGTAATGAAAGATGTTTGTAGAATCCATTTCCATTCTGCCTGAAGCCATCTGCTTTATGTCTATAATAAACAGGGATGTTTGCAGCCACTTTCCCGGGCCGGGTCCTGTTAGAGGCGCTCACCGCAGGGAAAGGTAAATTGACTGCCTCCCAAGCGATGAGCATTAGCACATTGCATCTGCAGCGACGGCACTTAACCTTCCTGGCTCGCCTTTCCTTTCTGTGTCTCAGCGATGGCCTGTGACAAATGGGCCGAAGGGTGCACACTTAGTTAGAATTTGGTGCATGCGGGGCATCGGCTGGCATCACGTTGCTGGGTGATTGGAGTGAAATGTAGGCAGCAGGAAAGGCCGTCCTGGGGGCGGGGGGGGCTGCGGAATTGCCTGCCCTTCCCCAGGCACAGGGGTCCTGGAAGTAGCCACCCCTGGGCTTCCCGGACGCACTCTCCGGGGAGCACCTGAGAGCTGTTTCTGAAACAGAAATAGGAGTAAGACACACCCTCGTTTACAATCTTCAGAGGTTTCTCATTGCCCGAGGAATAAAATCAAGTCTCAGGAGACCCCCTAGGGGCCTGCAGGATCCTTACACCCTCTGCAGCCTGGATCCTGAGTCACCCACACCGCGTGGCTGTGCTTTTTTAGTTCATCACCCACCCTAGTGGTGGTTTCTGGGCCTTTGCCATGCTGGTCCCTCTGCCTGATGCCCCCTTCAGTACCCTCATCGCTGGCTCAGTTCTTCACTTTCCTTGCCCCTGGCTTGAGGTCACTGGAGAGAGCCTGCCCCCACATAGGTGAGTGTATTCGTTTCCTATGGCTGCTACAACAAATTGCCATTAATTGCTAGTTTAAAGCAACACGGTTTTATTTTCTTACAGTTCTAGAAGCAGAAGTCTGAAAGCAAGGTGTCAGAAGGGGCTGCATTCCCTCTGAAGCTCTGGGGGAGAATCTGTTCCCTTGCCAATTCCAGCTTCTGGAGGCCACTTGCACTGCTTGGTGCACAGCCCCTTCCTCTTTCAAAGTCAGCAGCATAGAACCTTCCTTTCTGATTGTCACTTTGGCCCTTCCATCTTTCTATATCTGACCCCCCCTCTTCCTCCTCCTTATTTACCCTCATGATAAAACTGGGTCCACCTGGATAATCCAGGCAAACCTCCCTCTTTCAAGATCCCGAGTTTAATCACACCAGCAAAGCCTCTCCCTGTCAAAGCAGCAGCTGGTGGCTTCCAGCTCTCCAGAGCAGAGGGATGGATGCCCTTGGTGCCAGCAGGCAGGAAGTCGGTGTATCCCTGCCGATGGGATCCTGACTGACGAAGGCACCCCAGGGCAGGAATGTCTTGTTTGACTTAGGTGTTCAGCGGAAGTGGGATGTTGGCAAGGGGTCTCAAGTGCCTCTTGGAAGCCAGAAAGGTCAGTTTCGATCTGTGGAAGGCCCAGTGCATTGGGCCTTGTCTCTGGTTTAATGATAAATTCCGAGAAGGCCACGTATGCCTCCTTCTCAACTTGTTAAGTCCTTCAGCAGCAATTATTGCTCACTCTGTGGGCCACTACCCCCGCCCCCCGCGCCCCCAGTTAAATGCTTATTGATGAGAAGCCTTTCCTGATAGCAAAAGTCTCCCACACTTGCTTTGTCTCACTAGATAGTCCTAGATGGCAGGGCAGATGAGTCACTCGCGTGCATCTGTCCTCGTGTCTGACGAGAGAGACCTGCACTCAAATCAGAGCCTGGTTTATTCTCCTGGTGGCCCCTGGAGTTAGTCCATTCTAAGGCCGACACTGTATCTCTCTGGGTTTGGGTTTGAGAGGGTGTTTAGTTGAGGCAAGAGTATACAAGTGAGGCAGGAACCCCGATATCATTCCTGAGCCTGGAAACAAGCTCTCATTGCCTCCTCCCGCCGCGGCTGCGGTTGTCAGGCTAAGCCACTCTGGAGCAGTGTGGCTCGGTGGGCTGCTGGCAAGGAAAGAAAAGACAGACACCTATTAAATGTCACTTCTTCCCAACATCACAATTCATTGCTGTTGATGCCACCATTCAAACAAATGATCTAATTTACAGTTTCTGGGAACTTTTGAAAAACGAATCAAAACCCCAGGTTACCTAAGATGCTGCAGTTACATGTTTTAATGGCTCTACAAAATTATATTTTGTCAAAATGAAATAGAACTTTGAAAGGCTTCATAATAGTTGTGAACAACAGCCAGCCTCTTCAGATACACTCATCACAAGGCTGCTCTTGTGAATAGCTAAGCATACTCTGCAAATAATATCTCATTAAACCATCCAACCTCCCTGGGAAGAAGCTAGCAGCAGTAGCTTGCAGACCGCTTTCTTCTCACGCAGTAGGGGGTGTTCCTGCTGCCTTAAAGGAAGCTTGAAGAAACCATAGCCCCCCCTAGGTTGAGAGGTTTTTTATCTATATGCTCTACCTCAGAATACATCCAGAACAACTTCTCTATATTAGGAGGGTGCATTAGGCCTTTCCCCTACCAGGACACAGGTCCCCTCTGCAGCTAGCCAGTACCCTTTTTAGTCTTCACTGAGCCCTATTCTGGGCCAGGCACTGTGCTTGAAGCTGGGATCTAGAGATGAAGGAAACACCACTCCTGTTCCCAATGAGCTTGTTGTCTGGTGGGTAGGAAAGAAACAAAAGCAATTTTTTCAATAGGATGTGCTATATGATTTACTGAGGGTAGGACATAGATCAGCTGACCTGAGCTAGCTGTCAGAAAAGCCACCTCGGCAGCCTTGTACACAGTCAGCTCCATGTCTCCATGTATCCCCAACTCTGTGGCAGACCCTGTACATGAGCTAATCCTATTTCCAATTCCCTTTTCCTTGCTGCTTCCCACGGGAGAGCATGTAAAGCTACATACTTGCTTTTCCTGCCTCTCTGGCAGCAAGAGGGGCCATGTGTGATCTAGTTGGGGCGAATAAGAAGCAAAATCTACAGGGTGGTTCTGAAAAAGCCCTTCTGTTTTGGATTAAGAGGGACAACCAGTCTAGTAGAGCTCTTTGCTCCTTCTTGCCTTGTACATTTTCATGATGGCTGCAGCTACAGCAGCAATCTTGTGACCATGAGGGAAAAGCTGAGAGAATTGCAGGTCCTTGTTGAGCCAGTGACCTAATAGCAGCTGCCTACTTAGACTTCTTGTCATGCGAGAAACAAATAACCTCTGTTTGTTCAAGCCACTAAAGTTTTAGGCTTCTGGGACTTGTAGCCAAATGCATCCCTAACTGATACAGGCACCTAGCAGGCAGTCAAAAAATAGTGATTGAAGTCACAAATAATGTGATTACCCGAGTTGAATCTTAACAGATTGGGGTGTGCTGGGGATATTCTAGTTGGAGGAAAGTGAAATAACATGTACAAAGGCTTGAAGCAAGAAGCCATGAGGAGCTTACAAAGAAACCACTGACAAGTACTTCAGTGTTGCTAGAGTATAAAGTTTGAGGCAGGCAGTGGTTGGATGTAAGTCCCAGCCTTTGTAGCATTTGGCTAAAAGTCCCAGAAGCCTAACTTCAGTGGCTTAAACAAATAGAGGATATTTGTTTCTTGCATGACAAAGAGTCTAAAAGTAGGCAGCTGCATTGGATTTGGAGAAGCAGACGACAAAGGCCAGATTAAAACAGTTTCCTTAGGTAAAAAGAGTTCAGGTTCCAGTGAATGAGAACTCTCCACATTTACCCCTGCAACTGCAGAATTACAGCGAAAGACACCATAGCTAGAATGAAAGGAAGAAAGTGAATGCGTTTTCCCTGTTGGCCACCATATTAGTTACCCCCTTGCCACTTAACAAATTAACCCAAAATTTAGCAGGTTAAAATATTACACATTTATTATCTCATAGTTTCTGTGGGTCAGGCTCAGAGTCTCTCAAAAGGCTGCAATGAAGATGCTCACAGGCCTGCAGCCTCATCTGAACATTTGATTGGGGAATGACCCACTTGCACATTCACTAATGTGCTTGTTAGCAAGATTTAATTCCTTACAGGCTCTTGGCACCAGAGGTCTCCTTTAGTTCCTTGCCCCGTGGGTCTCCCTGTGAGGCAACTCACAACAAGATAGCTGGCTTCATCAGGGTGAGCAAGCAGGAAAAAAGGAGGGAAGCCAGAGAACTTTCTGTAACCTCTCCAAAGTAAAAGTCCGCTTTTTTCCTGTATTCTATTTAGTTACTAGGCCCAGCCCACACTCAAGGGGAGGGGACTGCAGGTGAGTACTAGGTGATGAGGATCACCGGAGGCCACCTCCTCTCTCCCTTCCACCCTCCCCCTCCTCCCTTGTCATGGTCAGCAGCTGCAGCACCCATTTCATTATGGGCATGATCATCACCACAGCCACAGTAATCTACTAAACGCTTCTTCTACACCAGACTTCCCATACATAGCTCATTTATCCTCACAACTACCCTGTAAGGGGAAATAATATTATCCTCATCTTGCATGTGAGGGGACTGCAGCTCACAGAGGGACCGATTTGCTCTACATCACACAGCTAGTAAGAGGTAAAACTAGGAGTCAGAAAAGGGCCTAACTCTCCAGTGGAGCTTCTCACTCCAGAAGGCAGCATCTCAGAGGCAGGAGAGCCATGTCTGCCAGTGTGCCCTGGAGTGTGTTTTCTGCTTCCCTTTAATCTCACCCTGGCCCTGAAATCCCCTGTGTGGAGACAAGAGGGTGGACCAGACCCTCAAAATGCTTCTGCCCTAGATAAAGGACAATAGGTAAAATCTTTAAAAATAAATGAAAATAAAAGTGCCGGTCTACTCTGGGACCTAGTAAGTTTCACTTGGACTATCAGAGATGATGTATGGGAGTCTTCCATACTTCCTTTTGTTTCCAAGGTGACCCATCAGAGCCCAGGGAGGGTATAGAAGTTACAGGAAGAACAGTCTCTGCAGTCAGGTGTCTGGTTCCAGTCCTGCAGCTTCTAAGGGTCCCTGGGCTGGGTAGGTGATCACTCAGGGTTGTTGAAAGGATTCAGTGAAACAAGGGAGATACTGTGACATAGTGTTGAACACAGGTAAATCCTCCATAAATGTTATTACTGCCCCTTCAGTCACCTTATAAGTGAGAAATGAGAATAGCCTCTGTATGCTTTAGGGACACTGATCTGGATGGTGGTCTGGTGCCAACTCTGACCTGAGTTTCTGTCCCCATGAAGGCAGGGTGGCCACTACCGTGGGCGTGGATGTGCCCGACAAGATGAAGAGCCGAATCCCAGTGGTTCTCCTGGCCTGTGGCTCCTTCAATCCCATTACCAACATGCACCTGCGCTTGTTTGAGGTGGCCAGAGACCACCTACACCAAACAGGTCAGTTGGGGGTGCCAGGGCCAATGTACAAACTGATGGATTGGGCCCCTTGGGGTTCTTCTGGCTGTTGTCATCATCACTATGATTAAAACTGCTTAGTTTATAAATTCACAGAATAACTGGTGGCATGCATTCCTCCATCATATTGAGAGCTAACAACACCCCTTAGCCCTGTGACCTGTGTACAAGTCATATTCCTGGCCAAAAAGCTGAACATTTCCCAGGGTCCACCATCCCCTGCCACCTCATGTTGCCTATGAAGGCTAAAAAGACACTGGGCACTTTACAGAAACTGCATCTCTAGGCATTCATCCTAATGCTCCCAGGAAGCAGTTACCTGCACAGCCAGATGAATAGGTAGCATGTGCCTTGCTCCTCTTGTTGATGTTTATGAGAGCCCTTGCTGCTCTTCAGTGGGTAAGCAAACACACTGTAATGGGAATTTTGACATTTTCTCCTTTGAATAGATCTTAGACAATTACAAATTAACAATCTTGCATATAGGGCATTTCCAATCCAGATGAGATGGCTTGGCCAGAAATATTTAATCAGCTGGGAATATTTAATCTAGAAATGTTTCATCTCTTTGACTTTCCATTTCATTATTTAGAGAGTAAAATGGCATTTGGAATCTGCATAATTATTTCTAAAGGATGTAAGTCCTTTATATGGTCATGTCAGATATATATGAAACTATTTATATATGTATACTTTGTGTTCATATATGTATTTTTATATTAAAAAATATTTGCCTTTAAGGGCATTGTTGTTAAACCAGAATCCATTCCTATTTATTTTTAATGTAGAAAAAGAAGTATTTGAGCAACATGCAGATCATTTCTTCAAAGAAATTATGTACAGTGTTAGTTTATTTTTTTTTATTTATTTTTTATTGGTGTTCAATTTACTAACATACAGAATAACCCCCAGTGCCCGTCACCCATTCACTCCCACCCCCCGCCCTCCTCCCCTTCTACCACCCCTAGTTCGTTTCCCAGAGTTAGCAGTCTTTACGTTCTGTCTCCCTTTCTGATATTTCCCACACATTTCTTCTCCCTTCCCTTATTTTCCCTTTCACTATTATTTATATTCCCCAAATGAATGAGAACATATAATGTTTGTCCTTCTCCGACTGACTTACTTCACTCAGCATAATACCCTCCAGTTCCATCCACGTTGAAGCAAATGGTGGGTATTTGTCATTTCTAATAGCTGAGTAATATTCCATTGTATACATAAACCACATCTTCTTTATCCATTCATCTTTCGTTGGACACCGAGGCTCCTTCCACAGTTTGGCTATCGTGGCCATTGCTGCTAGAAACATCGGGGTGCAGGTGTCCCGGCGTTTCATTGCATTTGTATCTTTGGGGTAAATCCCCAACAGTGCAATTGCTGGGTCGTAGGGCAGGTCTATTTTTAACTGTTTGAGGAACCTCCACACAGTTTTCCAGAGTGGCTGCACCAGTTCACATTCCCACCAACAGTGTAAGAGGGTTCCCTTTTCTCCGCATCCTCTCCAACATTTGTTGTTTCCTGCCTTGTTAATTTTCCCCATTCTCACTGGTGTGAGGTGGTATCTCATTGTAGTTTTGATTTGTATTTCCCTGATGGCAAGTGATGCAGAGCATTTTCTCATATGCATGTTGGCCATGTCTATGTCTTCCTCTGTGAGATTTCTGTTCATGTCTTTTGCCCATTTCATGATTGGATTGTTTGTTTCTTTGGTGTTGAGTTTAATAAGTTCTTTATAGATCTTGGAAACTAGCCCTTTATCTGATATGTCATTTGCAAATATCTTCTCCCATTCTGTAGGTTGTCTTTGAGTTTTGTTGACTGTATCCTTTGCTGTGCAAAAGCTTCTTATCTTGATGAAGTCCCAATAGTTCATTTTTGCTTTTGTTTCTTTTGCCTTCGTGGATGTATCTTGCAAGAAGTTACTATGGCCGAGTTCAAAAAGGGTGTTGCCTGTGTTCTTCTCTAGGATTTTGATGGAATCTTGTCTCACATTTAGATCTTTCATCCATTTTGAGTTTATCTTTGTGTATGGTGAAAGAGAGTGGTCTAGTTTCATTCTTCTGCATGTGGATGTCCAATTTTCCCAGCACCATTTATTGAAGAGACTGTCTTTCTTCCAATGGATAGTCTTTCCTCCTTTATCGAATATTAGTTGACCATAAAGTTCAGGGTCCACTTCTGGGTTCTCTATTCTGTTCCACTGATCTATGTGTCTGTTTTTGTGCCAGTACCACACTGTCTTGATGACCACAGCTTTGTAGTACAACCTGAAATCTGGCATTGTGATGCCCCCAGCTATAGTTTTCTTTTTTAAAATTCCCCTGGCTATTCGGGGTCTCTTCTGATTCCACACAAATCTTAAAATAATTTGTTCTAACTCTCTGAAGAAAGTCCATGGTATTTTGATAGGGATTGCATTAAACGTGTATATTGCCCTGGGTAACATTGACATTTTCACAATATTAATTCTGCCAATCCATGAGCATGGAATATTTTTCCATCTCTTTGTGTCTTCCTCAATTTCTTTCAGAAGTGTTCTATAGTTTTGAGGGTATAGATCCTTTACATCTTTGGTGAGGTTTATTCCTAGGTATCTTATGCTTTTGGGTGCAATTGTAAATGGGATTGACTCCTTAATTTCTCTTTCTTCAGTCTCATTGTTAGTGTATAGAAATGCCACTGACTTCTGGGCATTGATTTTGTATCCTGCCACGCTACCGAATTGCTGTATGAGTTCTAGCAATCTTGGGGTGGAGACTTTTGGGTTTTCTATGTAGAGTATCATGTCATCGGCGAAGAGGGAGAGTTTGACTTCTTCTTTGCCAATTTGAATGCCTTTAATGTCTTTTTGTTGTCTGATTGCTGAGGCTAGGACTTCCAGTACTATGTTGAATAGCAGTGGTGAGAGTGGACATCCCTGTCTTGTTCCTGATCTTAGGGGAAAGGCTCCCAGTGCTTCCCCATTGAGAATGATATTTGCTGTGGGGTTTTCATAGATGGCTTTTAAGATGTCGAGGAATGTTCCCTCTATCCCTACACTCTGAAGAGTTTTGATCAGGAATGGATGCTGTATTTTGTCAAATGCTTTCTCTGCATCCAATGAGAGGATCATATGGTTCTTGGTTTTTCTCTTGCTGATATGATGAATCACATTGATTGTTTTACGGGTGTTGAACCAGCCTTGTGTCCCAGGGATAAATCCTACTTGGTCATGGTGAATAATTTTCTTAATGTACTGTTGGATCCTATTGGCCAGTATCTTGTTGGGAATTTTTGCATCCATGTTCATCAGGGATATTGGTCTGTAATTCTCCTTTTTGGCGGGGTCTTTGTCTGGCTTTGGAATTAAGGTGATGCTGGCTTCATAGAACGAATTTGGAAGTACTCCATCTCTTTCTATCTTTCCAAACAGCTTTAGGAGAATAGGTATGATTTCTTCTTTAAACGTTTGATAAAATTCTCCTGGGAAGCCATCTGGCCCTGGACTCTTGTGTCTTGGGAGGTTTTTGATGACTGCTTCAATTTCCTCCCTGGTTATTGGCCTGTTCAGGTTTTCTATTTCTTCCTGTTCCAGTTTTGGTAGTTTGTGGCTTTCCAGGAATGCGTCCATTTCTTCTAGATTGCCTAATTTATTGGCGTATAGCTGTTCATAATATGTTTTTAAAATCGTTTGTATTTCCTTGGTGTTGGTGGTGATCTCTCCTTTCTCATTCATGATTTTATTAATTTGCGTCTTCTCTCTCTTCTTTTTAATAAGGCTGGCTAATGGTTTATCTATCTTATTAATTCTTTCAAAGAACCAACTCCTGGTTCTGTTGATCTGTTCCACAGTTCTTCTGGTCTCGATTTCGTTGAGTTCTGCTCGAATCTTTATTAACTCCCTTCTTCTCTTGGGTGTAGGATCTATTTGCTGTTTTTTCTCTAGCTCCTTTATGTGTAAGGTTAGCTTTTGTATTTGAGTTCTTTCCAGTTTTTGAATGGATGCTTGTATTGCGATGTATTTCCCCCTTAGGACTGCTTTTGCTGCATCCCAAAGATTTTGAACGGTTGTATCTTCATTCTCATTAGTTTCCATGAATCTTTTTAATTCTTCCTTAATTTCCTGGTTGACCCTTTTATCTTTTAGCAGGATGGTCCTTAACCTCCACGTGTTTGAGGTCCTTCCAAACTTCTTGTTGTGATTTAGTTCTAATTTCAAGGCATTATGGTCCGAGAATATGCAGGGGACAATCCCAATTTTTTGGTATCGGTTCAGACCCGATTTGTGACCCAATATGTGGTCTATTCTGGAGAAAGTTCCATGTGCGCTTGAGAAGAATGTGTATTCAGTTGAGTTTGGATGTAAAGTTCTGTAGATATCTGTGAAATCCATCTGGTCCAGTGTATCATTTAAAGCTCTCGTTTCTTTAGAGATGTTTTGCTTAGAAGACCTATCGAGTATAGAAAGAGCTAGATTGAAGTCACCAAGTATAAGTGTATTATTATCTAAGTATTTCTTCACTTTGGTTAATAATTGATTGATATATTTGGCAGCTCCCACATTCGGAGCATATATATTGAGGATTGTTAAGTCCTCTTGTTGAATAGATCCTTTAAGTATGATATAGTGTCCCTCTTCATCTCTCACTACAGTCTTTGGGGTAAATTTTAGTTTATCTGATATAAGGATGGCTACCCCTGCTTTCTTTTGAGGACCATTCGAATGGTAAATGGTTCTCCAACCTTTTATTTTCAGGCTGTAGGTGTCCTTCTGTCTAAAATGAGTCTCTTGTAGACAGCAAATAGATGGGTCCTGCTTTTTTATCCAGTCTGAAACCCTGCGCCTTTTGATGGGGTCATTAAGCCCGTTCACATTCAGAGTTACTATTGAGAGATATGAGTTTAGTGTCATCATGATATCTATTCAGTCTTTGTTGTTGTGGACTGTTCCACTGAACTTCTTCTTAAAGGGGAATTTTAAGAGGCCCCCTTAAAATTTCTTGCAGAGCTGGTTTGGAGGTCACATATTCTTTTAGTTGCTGCCTGTCTTGGAAGCTCTTTATCTCTCCTTCCATTTTGAATGAGAGCCTTGCTGGATAAAGTATTCTTGGTTGCATGTTCTTCTCATTTAGGACCCTGAATATATCCTGCCAGCCCTTTCTGGCCTGCCAGGTCTCTGTGGAGAGGTCTGCTGTTACCCTAATACTCCTCCCCATAAAAGTCAGGGATTTCTTGTCTCTTGCTGCTTTAAGGATCTTCTCTTTATCTTTGGAATTTGCAAGCTTCACAATTAAATGTCGAGGTGTTGAACGGTTTTTATTGATTTTAGGGGGGGATCTCTCTATTTCCTGGATCTGAATGCCTGTTTCCCTTCCCAGATTAGGAAAGTTTTCAGCTAGAATTTGTTCAAATACATATTCTGGCCCTCTGTCCCTTTCGGCGCCCTCGGGAACTCCAATTAAACGTAGGTTTTTCTTCCTCAGGCTGTCGTTTATTTCCCTTAATCTATCTTCATGGTCTTTTAATTGTTTGTCTCTTTTTTCCTCAGTTTCCCTCTTTGCTATCAACTTGTCTTCTATGTCACTCACTCGTTCTTCCACCTCGTTAACCCTCGTCGTTAGGACTTCTAGTTTGGATTGCATCTCATTCAATTGATTTTTAATTTCTGCCTGATTAGCTCAAAATTCTGCAGTCATGAAGTCTCTTGAGTCCTTTATACTTTTTTCTAGAGCCACCAGTAGCTGTATAATAGTGCTTCTGAATTGGCTTTCTGACATTGAATTGTAATCCAGATTTTGTAACTCTGTGAGAGAGAGGACTGTTTCTGATTCTTTCTTTTGAGGTGAGGTTTTCCTTCTAGTCATTTTGCTCAGTGCAGAGTGGCCAAAAGCAAGTTGTATTGGGAATAAGAGAAAAAGAGAGGAAAGAAAGAAGGAAAGAAAAGAGAAAGAGAGAAAAAAAGGGAAGAAAAAAAAACGGAAAAAAAAAAAAAGAGAAGAAAAAGAGAAAGAAAAGAAAGGAGAAAAAAAGGGGGTGGGGGAAGGAAACAAATCAAAAAGCAAAACAAAACAAAACAAAAAAAGAAAAAAAAAAAGAAGAACCACCGGGGAGTATCTTCTGATTCTGTGTACTTTAAGTCCCTTGGCTTCTCCTGGAAGTTGTCCGTCTAGCTGATCTTCTGGGGGAGGGGCCTGTTGTGCTGATTTTCAGGTGTTAGCAGTTGGGGGAGCTGCTGTGCCCCTGCCTGGTGCAGGGCTCAGTGGGGGTTGTTTACCCCGTGAGGCCGCAGGAGGAACAGCCCCAGTGGCGGGGCAGCTCTGGAAACCTGGATTCAGCTCCGGCAGGAACTCCGTCTGCAGGGCCTGGAGGCTCCGGGGCGGGGCCGCTGCTCTGCTCAGCTGGGGCAGGAGCGTCCTTGCGGTCCTGGGCCCTCCCGGCCTCTGCCTGTCCCGGGGTAGGCGGGATCCTGGGCTGTGTCCCGGCGCCCTGTGCTCCGGAGCCTGTGCTGGTGGATTCGCGCTCCCGGGCCGCGCAACCCCCTCCGCGCAGCTGCCGCCCGAGCCCCTCCGAGCTGCTCCTGGAACCGCGCAGCCCCCTCCGCACGGAGCCTCTTCTTCTGCCCGAGCCCCTCCGAGCTGCTCCCGGGGCCCCGCAGCCCCCTCCGCGGAGCCGCCGCCCGAGCCCCTTCAGCTGCTCCGGGTCCCGCCGGGTCCCGCCGTGCGCGCTGCAGCTCTTAGGGAGCTCGGCGCACTCTCCTGGGTGCGCAGTTGCTGTTACTGTCCCCGGGAGCCCGAGGGCATCCTCGCCCTCCTGGTCCTGCTCCAACTCCCTGCGAGCCCCTTTCCGCCCGGGAAGGTCGGTGCAGCTCCTGCTCCTCCGGGACGGGGCTCTCCTGTCCTGGGGACACTCGCCCCGGCCTCAGCCCGGCTCCTCGCGGGGCCCCTCCCCCTTGGAGGCCTTTGTTCCTTTACTTCTTTTTCCCCGTCTTCCTACCTTGATAGAAGCGCGAACTCTTCTCACTGTAGCATTCCAGCTGGTCTCTCTCTAAATCTCAGGCCGAATTCATAGATTTTCAGGATAATTTGAAGGTTTTCTAGGTAGTTTGGTGGAGACAGGTGATTTGGAGACCCTACTCTTCCGCCATCTTGCTCCTCCCCCCAGTGTTAGTTTATTTTAAAGGAAATGTCTTTGTACCACAGAATTTTTTTTAATAATAAATTTTTTATTGGTGTTCAATTTGCCAACATACAGAATAACACCCAGTGCTCATCCTGTCAAGTGTCCCCCTCAGTGCCCGTCACCCATTCACCCCCACCCCCCGTCCTCCTCCCCTTCCACCACCCCTAGTTCTTTTCCAGAGTTAGGAGTCTATATGTTCTGTCTCCCTTTCTGATATTTCCTACCCATTTCTTCTCCCTTCCCTTCTCTTCCCTTTCACTATTATTTATATTCCCCAAATGAATGAGAACATATAATGTTTGTCCTTCTCCGATTGACTCATTTCACTCAGCATAATACCCTCCAGTTCCAGAAGTTTTTTTATTCAAAAGATGAAAGTTGGTTAAGTATCTGACTCTTGATTTAGCTCAGGTCATGTCCTCTTGGGTTGATCGAGCTCCACATCGGACTTTGCATTCAGCAGGGAGTCTGGTTGAGATTCTCTCTCTACTTCTGCTCCTTCCCCAACTTGTGCACACGCTCTCTCAAAAAAAAACAAAAAAAAAAAAGTGAATGTGGGTATCTATCCTTAATAAATATGTAGCTCTTACAAAGGAATAAAAACATCCAAACAATCCAGTGAACATTAGTAGCACTATACCAAAAAAGAAATAGAAGTGACCAACAAACTTGGGAAAAGATGCTCAGTGTCACTGATAATCAATGAAAAAACATGGTAAACACCACAAAGTTATAAAGCACCATGAGGACAGCTACTGTGGTTGCTTGGTCGTCACAGAATTGCTGCCATCTATCAGTAGGCTTATAGTCAGTGCTCAATAAATATCTGTTGTAGTAGCAAATAGCTTTAGTCTGTGTGATTGGCAAAGATTAAAGACTGACAAAATTTGGTACTGGCAGGATAGGAAGGGAAACAGACACTCATCCATTGGTAGTGATAGGATAAATGATAAAACATTTTTGGAGGGCAATTTGGTGTTCTGTGACAAAAAATTTAAAGTCTGTACTCATACCCATAATGAGGAGAAAAATCAATCAATTGAAACTGAAACAGAACTCACACAGATGTTAGAATTAGTAGATTGCATTAAAACAGTTACTATAATTATGTGCCATATGCTCAAAAAGTAGAGACCTGGAAAACATAAAAAGGTTTCAAAACAAATATTAGATGAAAACTACAATACATGGGATAAAAAATATACTGGAAAGGATTAACAGATTAGATATTGCAGAAGAATAGGTTAGTAGACTTAAAATTAGAACAGTAGAAATGACCTAAAATGAAACACTGAGGGGAAAAAATGGAATTCTAAAAAAAAAAAAAAAAAAAAAAAAGAATATAAATAAGATGTCACGTAACTTTAAAGAATCTTGACATAATTGGAATTGTAATCATAGAAGGAAAAATAGAGGAAAAACAGGAAATAACTGAAAAATTAACAGATTTGATGAAAACAGATTTTATCAAGTAGCTCAACAAATTCTAAACGTAAGAAACATGAAGAAAACAATACTGAGGTATATGATAACAAAATTTCTCAAAACCAATAAAAAATCTTAAAGGACAGTACATTTTCCATTACTGAATTCATCAAAAGGGAATTTAGTGGAACAGCATCTTTAAAGTACTGAAAGAAAAAAAACTGTCAACCTAGGATTCTGTATCCAGTAAATATACATCTTTCAGAAGCAAAGGAAAAAAAAACTTTTTAGCTTTAACAAACAAAGATTTCACCATCAGATTTTCACTACTGAAATGCTAAAATCCTTTAGGAAGAAGGAAATGATACCAAATGGAAATATGGATCTACACAAAGGAATCCAGGGTACTGATAACCACATGGGCAATTACGCATGTTTTTCTCTAATTATTTAAACTTCTTTAAAAGATAATTATTTAAACAAAAATAATAGGAATGTATTGTGGGGTTTATAAAATGTCAAAGTAAAATATATGACAAGTATATAAGACATAAAATATATATAAGACATAAAATATGATATGATTCCATTCTTCTAGGGAAAAATGGAAGATGACTATTGTAAGAGTCTTATATGTGAAATGGTATACTATCACCTAAAAGTAGATTGTGACAAGTTAAAGATACATAAATATAAAGTGATTTATAACATGTATATATAAAGATTATATATATATATACACACACACCTCTTTCCCTCTTTATATATATATATATATATATATATAATATATGTTATAAACCCTAATACAACCACTAAGAAAAAAAGATAAAGCTAATAAGCATACAAAGGAGATAAAATAGAATATACTAATTTGAAAGAGGAAAGGGGACCGAAGAATAGGTGGGACAAATAGAAAGCAAATAACAAAATGACAGACTTAAATCTAACCATATCAATAATCACATAATATATAAGTACAGTTGATCCTTGAACAACACAGATTTGAACTATGTAGGTTCACTTGTACAGATTTTTTTCAATGAATACAGTACAATTCTGGGAATGTATTTTCTCTTATGATTTTCTTCATAACATTTTTTTCTCTAGCTTGCTTTGTCGTAAGAATATGATATATAATTCCTACAACATATGTGTTAATGATTACTTATGTTATCATTAAGGCTTCTGGTCAGCAGTAGGCTATTAGTAGTTAAGTGTGAGGGAGTCAAGTGTTATTTATGGATTTTCAACTGCATGAGGGGTTGGCACCCCTAATGGTCAATTGTAGCCTAACTATTCCTACTATAGGGCAGACACTGTCTGATTGGATGAAATAAGCAACACCCAAGTACAATTATATGATGCCTACAAGAAAAACAGTAAATATAAAGACACAAATAGGTTCAAAATAAAAGGATGGAAAACTACTCCATGCTAACGCTCATTAAAAGAAAGCTGAAATGGCTATAGTAATATCAGAAAGGAGATTTCAGAGGAAAGAATATTACCTGGGATAAAGAAAGTCACTTCATAGTTATAAAAAAGGCCAATATTTAAGAGGAAATAAATATTTTAAGGTTTATGATTATTATATCAATAAGAAAAATAGATAAATCTGCAATTACAGTCAGATACTTCAGTTCTCACTAATTGATAGAATAAATACACAGAAAATAATGAAGGATGTAAAAAATCTGAACAACATTATTAACCAATTCGACCTAGTTGACATTTAAAAAATACTCAACCACGCATCATCAGAACACATGTTTCTTTCAAGAACACAGAGAATATTTACCAAGATAGACTATTTTCTGGGCCATAAAAGAAATCTCAATAAAGGTAAAAGGATTGAAATGCTACAAAGTGCATTCTGGAAACACAATAGAATTAAGTGATAAATCACTCACAGACCTCTGGAAGATCCCCAAATATGAAAATGAACTAATACACTTCTAAAAACCCATGAGTCACAAAAAGAAATGCAAATGGAAACTAGAAAATATTTTGAACTGAATGGAGATGAAAACAATATATCAAAAATTTTGGGATGTCACTAGAGCAGTACTTAGGGGAATTTTATAGCACTAAACACCATATTAGAGGGGGAAAATCAATGACTTCACCTCCTACTTTAAGAATTTAGGAATAGAGGAGCAGCTACAAAACAAGCATAAGAAAGGAAACAAGATTAGAGCAGACATCAGTGACATAGAAAACAGAAACATATTAGAGAAAATTAAGAAACCAATACTCTTTGAGAATATCAATAAAATTGAGACCCCTCTAGACAGACTATCAAGGAAGAAAAAAGGAAAGACACAAACTACCATAATCAGGAATGAGAGAGGTGACACAACTATAGAGTCTACTGATATGAAAAAGAGACAGGAAAATTATAAATAACTTTATGCCTATAAATTTGACAACTTAATTAGAATAGACATATCCCTTGAAATACACACTGCCAAAGCTCATTCAAGAATTAATTTTTAAAAAAGATTTTACTTATTTATTTATGAAAGACACAGAGAGAGAGAGAGAGAGGCAGAGACACAGGCAGAGAGAGGAGCAGGCTCCATGCAGGAAGCCTAATGTGGGGCTCAATACTGGGACTCTGGGATCATGTCCTGAGCCAAAGGCAGACGCTCAACTGCTGAGCCACACAGGCATCCCAAGAATAGATTAAAAAATAAAAAGAAGTAAAAATAACCTAAATAGCTCTATATCAATTTAAAAAATTTCATTTGTAGTTTAAAACTATCCCACAGAGGATTCTGGGAAAATTGTGGACTAGGAAACACCAGCAATCCATCTCCCCACCTAAACAGCAATTGCACTGGCAAAATTTGTCTGATGTAACTATTTTAGAACTCTGGAGTCTGTTAAAGGCTTGCAAACTTCTAGGGGAGGATTTGGACAGGTAAATTACAGCTAACTTCAATCAATTTTCAGTGCTCAGGACAGTAACAGCTCCCCATCCTCCCTGCCACACACACATAGCAAGCAGCTATGCACATGTTCCTGATGCAGCCTGCACACAGCCTATGGGAGCCAAGGGGGGGCAAAAAAGGACCCTGTCCCCCAAATATCAGGGATCTGTGCTCTGATCTCTTGTTGCATTTCCCCCAGCCCCCAGGAATTGTTGCAAGCCTCTCCCCCTCTGGTTGAAGAGATTTCCAGGGGATTGAAAGGGCCAGTGCCTTCTCCCTCTCCCCACATTTTCCTTTTTCCCTTTTAGGAGCCAAACATTTAAAAAAAAATGCATGTACATGGAAAAGAATTAGAAATTGGCCACACATGTCCAGGGAAAGACTGAGACCTTAAGTGTATACCTCAGGCTGATCCTCAGCACAGGGAGAACTTAAAAATTTAAAAACAAAATAATAAACAATAACAAAAAACACACCCTGGAGAAGGAAGATAATCTGATTTTCAGAGCTACCACATCATTAGATTCAAATGTTCAGTTTTCTACAAAAAAGTTAAAAGACATACAAAGAAACAGGAAAGTAGGTCCACTCAAAGGAAAAAGACCAATCAACAGACACTGTCTGTGAAAGACCTGTGGGCAGATTTACTAGACAAAGACCTTAAAGCAACTGTCTTAAAGATACTCAAAGAAGATACAGAGAAAGTCAAGAAACCCTGTGTGAACAAAATGGAAATATCAACAAAGAGAAAACCTAAAAAAGACTAAAAAGAGAAACTGGAGCTGAAAATTACAATAACTGAAATTACAAATTCACTAGAAAGATTCAAAGACAGATTTGAGCAGGCAAAACAAAGAGTCAGCAAATTTAAAGAGAGAATAATGGAAATTATCAAGTCTGAGGAAAGGAAAGAAACAAGATTAAAGAAGACTGAACAGAGCATAAGAAACCAGTGGTACCCCATCAAATACACCAACATAGACATTGTGGGAGTCAAGATGAAGAGGAATATAGGAGTAGAGAGAATATTTGAAGAAATAATGGCTGAAAACTTTTCAAATTTGCTGAAAGATGTGAATATAAACATCCAAAAACCTCAATGAATGCCAAGTAAGAAGAAATCAAAGAGATGTCCACTGAGACATTATAATCAGACTTATAAAGGATAAACACAAGCATCTTGAGAGCAATGAGCAAATCATCACATACAGGGGATCCTCAAAAAGATTTTCATCAGATTTCTCATCAGAAACTGTGGAGGCTGAAGGCAGTGGACTGATATATTCAGAGTGCTAAAAGAAAAAATAAAAAAACTTATCAACCAAGAATTCCATATCTGGCAAAACTGTCTGTCAAAAGTGAGGGAGAGAGCTAAGTATTGTGGGACAGATCAGATGGGTCATAACAATGCCTGAAATAGACACTGGCAACCTCTGTAAGCAGCAGGTTCAACTCCTGGCTGAGATGTGTATTATCCTTACTGATGAAAATGATAATACAGTTGGGGCTGAGATCAACAAGAATTGTCACCTGAATGAAAGGATTATTGCATTGAGCTTTTAGGATCTCATTCAATGCTGAAAATGAGCTCATGCTACAACACAGACCAGATGCTCAGATGCTAAAATTATCTTTCCAGGTGGTTTTACCAATACTTGTTGTAGTCATCCATTAAGTAATACAGGAGAGCTAGAAGAAAATGATGCAGTTGGAGTAAGAAGAGCAGCAGAGAGACATTTAAAGGCTGAATTAGGAATCCCCATGAAAGAGGTTCCTCCAGAAGAAATTAATTATCTAACACAAATTCACTACAAGGCTCAATCAGATGGTATTGGGGGGGGGGGGCGGATGGGGGGGGGGGACAAGAAATTGATTCATTTTGTTTGTGAGGAAGAACATAATTTTGAATCCAGAGCCCAATGAGGTTAAGAGCTATTTCTGTGTGTCAAAGGAAGAGTTAAAAGAACTTCTGATAAAGGCAGCCAGTGGTGAAATTAAGATAACTCCATGATTTCAAATTATCGTGGAGACTTTCCTCTTTAAATGATGGGATAACTTAAATTATTTGAATCAGTTTGTTAACGATGAAAAAATACAGAATGAGATGAATGGTTAGTAAAATACTGAAAAATTTCTCTACTTAGTAAACTTAACATGATTTTTTAAAAATTTAGTTCCCTAAGAACTCTCACTTGAAACATTGATACTTTTCAATGAGTATTTGTATGGAAAATACAACCAACTTCTTAATTTTATATCACACACCCCATATGAATGCTATTTGTAAAAGACATTTGTGAGAGGCTATTGTCAAAAAAAGAGAGATTAACTTAACTGTCTAAGCACATGGTCCTAACAAACTTGAACAAGTAAGTGAAGCTTTTCATTTTTGATACGTTGTGATAAACATTGTCAGCACACTTGTAGAGCAATTTGCTCTTTGCCAAATGCTTTATAAATCATTAGATTTTTATCATAATCCAGGGAAAAAAGTGAGGGAGAAATTAAGACATAGCCAGATAAACAAAAACTGTGAAGAAGTTTGTTACCACTAGACCTACCTTGCACAAAATGCTCAGGGAGTTCTGGAAGGTGAAATGAAAGGAAACTAGACAGTAACTTGAATCTGTATGGAGAAATGAAGATCTCAGTAAAGGTAAATGCATTAAAAATGATAAAATCTAGTATTATTGTAACCGTGGTCTGTAATTGCACTTTTTGGTTCCTACACATTTTAAGAGATTAAATTTGTAAGTTCAAAGAAAAAAGTCTATTCATCTAAAAGCTAGTGTTGTTGTAACTTTGGTTTGTAATTCCAAATCTTGTTTATTTTATTTTTTTTTACATAATTTAAGAGACTAATGCATTATAAAAGAATTATAAGAGGAGTGCCTGAGTGGCTCAGTCGGTTTAAGCATCTGCCTTTAGCTCAGGTCCTGGGATCAGGCCCTGAATCAGGCTCCCTGCTGAGCAGGGAGTCTGCTTCCTCTTCTGCCCCTTCCCCTGCTCATGCTCACTTCTCTCTCAAATATATATATAAAATCTTTTAAAAGAACTATAAGTTTATGTTTTTGAGCACACAGTGTATGAAGATGTTATCTTGTGACATCAGCAACCAAAAGGGGGTGGGGACAGAGGTTTAAAGGAGCAGAGATTTTGTATGCCATTGAAGTTACACTCGTGTAAACTCAAAGTGTTTTAACTTTTGGGTGTTAAATGTAATCCCCATGGTAACCATAAAGAAAATAGAAATAGAATATACACAAAAGTAAATGAGAAGGAATTTAAACATTCTACTACAAAAAAAAACCCAACTAAACACAAAAGAAGACAGTAATGAAAGAAATAAGGTGGAGAGGAACTATAAGGCATATAAGAAACAAAGAGCACTACTTGGGAGAGTAGTAGATAAGTAGTAGATGAGGAGGAGAAATTCCTCCTTATCAAGAATTACCTTAACTATAAATGGATTAAATTCTCTAATAACAGATCAGCTGATGGAAAAAATACATGATCCAATTATATGCTATGTACAAGAGACACTTTAGATCCAAAGACAAAAACAGATTGAAAATGACAGGTTGGAAAAAGATACTCCATGCAAATAATAACCAAAAGACAGCAGGGGTGATTATATTAATATCAAACAAAATAGACTTTAAAACAAAAACAGTTACAAGAGAGAAAGAAGGACATTATAGGGATGCCTGGGTTGCCCAGTGGTTTGAGCATCTACCTTTGGCTCAGGGTGTGATCCCAGAGTCCTGGGATTGAGTCCTATATCAAGCTCCCCACTGGGAGCCTGCTTCTCCCTCTGCCTATGTCTCTGCCTCTCTTTTTGTGTCTCTCATAAATAAAATCTTTTTTTAAAAAGTACATTATATAATAATAAAGAGGACAGAAAATCAGCAATGAAATAGTGGCTGTGAATGATACATTGGACCAGATGGATCTAAAAGATTTAGAATATTCCATCCTAAAGCAGTAGAATACAGATTCTTTTTAAGTGCACATGGAACGTTCTGCAGAGTAGATCACATAGTAGGCCACAAAACAAGCCTCAACAAATTCAAAAAGATTGAAAACATGCATGCATCTTTTCTGACCACAACACTATGAAACTATAAATCAACCACAAGGAAAAATCTGGAAAAAACACAAATACATGGAGGTTGAATAACCTGCTGCTAAAATATGAATGGGTCAACCAAGAAATGAAAGAGGAAATCAAAACATACATGAAGACAAATGAAAATGAAAACACAATGGTCCAAATTCTTGAGATGCAGCAAAAGCTGTTCTAATAGAAGATTATAGCAATACAAGCCTACCTCAGGAAGCAAGAAAGATGCCAAACAAGAAGCAAGCAAAATATCAAATAACCTAACCTTACACCTAAAACAGCTAGAAAAACAAAGAACAAAAGCCCAAAATCAGTAGAAGGAAGGAAACAATATAGATTAGAATAGAAATAAGTAAAATAGGGGGAAAAAAAAAACACAGAACAAATCAAGGAAACCATGAGATGGTTCTTTCAACAAATCAACAAGATTGATAAACCTCTAGCCAGACTCAAAAAAAAAAAAAAAAAAAAAAAAAAACTCAAGCAAAACCAGAAATGAAAGAGGAAAAATAACACCACAGAAATAGAGAATATTATGAAATATTATATGCCAACAAATTAGACAACCTAGAAGAAATGGATAAATTCCTAGAAACATAACCTCCTAAAAACTGAACCAGAAAGAAATAGAAAATTTGCACAGACCAATTACTAGCAATGAGATTTAATCAGTAATCAAAAATCTCCAACAAAGTCCAGGACAGATGGCTTCACAGGTGAATTCCACCAAACATTTGAAGCGTTGATAACTATTTTTCTCAAAGTATTCTAAAAAAATGGAAGAGGAAGAAAAGCTTCCAAATTCATTCTATGAGGCCAGCATTACCCTGATCCCAAAACCAGATAAAGATACTACCAAAAAAGAAAATTATAGGTCAGTATCTCTGATGAGCATAGAGACAAAAATCCTCCACAAAATATTGGCAAACCAAATTCAACAATACATTTTTTAAAAATCGTTTGCTGTGATTAAATGGAATTTATTCCTGAGATGCAAGACTGTTTGAATATTCACAAATCAGTGTGATACATCACATCAATAAGAGAAAGAATAAAAACCATATCATTTCACTGGCTGCAGAATATACATTTGAAATAAAAATCCTCAACAAAGAAGGTTTAGAGGGAACACACTTCAACATAATAAAGGCCATATGTGAAAAACCTATAGTTAACATCATACTCAATGGTGAAAAACTGAGAGCTTTTCCCCTAAGATCAAGAACCAGACAGGAATGCCCACTGTCACCACTTTTATTCGGCATAGTGCTATAAGATCTAGCCACAGCAATCAGACAACAAAAAGAAATAAAAGACATCCAAACTTTCACTATGGCAGATGACATATTATATATAGAAAATCTTAAAGGCTCCTCAAAAAAGCTACTAGAACTGATAAAGGAATTCAGTAAGTTTGCAGGTTACAAGATCAATATACAGAAATCTGTTACATTTCTATACATCAATAATGAAGCAATAGAAAGAGATTAAGAAAACAATCCTATTTATAGTTGCCCCCAAAATAATAAAATACCTAGGAATAAACTTAACCAAGGAGGTGAAAGACCTGTACTCTGAAAACTCTAAAACATTGACAAAAGAAATTAAAGATGACACAAACAAATGGAAAGATATTCCATGTTCAGGGTTGGGAAAACAAATATTGTTATAATGTTCATATTACCCAAAGCAATCTACACATTTAATGCAATCCCTACCAAAATACCAACAACATTTTACACAGAACTAGAACAAACAATCCTAAAATTTGTGTGAAACTACAGAAGACCCAGAATATCCAAGGCAATTTTGAAAAAGAAGAACAAAACTGAAGGTATCCAAATCCCAGATTTTAAGATCTATTACCAAAGCTATAATCAAAATAGTATGGCACTGGCACAAAAACAGACACATGTCAGTACAGAGCACCAAGAAATAAATCCACAGTGATATGGTCAATTAATCTTTGACAGAGGAGGCAAAAATATGCAATAGGAAAAAGTCTTTTCAACAAATAATGTTGAGACAACTGGACAGCTACATGCAAAAGAATGAAACCAGACCACTTTCTTAAACCATACACAAAAATAAATTCAAAATGGATTAAAGACCTAAATGGGAAAACTGAAACCATAAAATCCTAGAAGAGAGCAAAGGCAGTAATTTCTCTGGCATTGGCCATAACAATAACAACATTTTTTCTACATATGTCTCCTACAGCAAGGTACTAGAAGTTTTTTTTTTTAAGACTTTATTTATTCTTGAGAGACACACAGAATGAGAAAGAGAGAGAGAGAGAGAGAGAGAGAGAGGCAGAGAGAGAAGCAGGCTCCATGCAGGGAGCCCGATGTGGGACTCAATCCCCGGTCTCCAGGATCACACCTTGGGTTGAAGGCAGTGCTAAACCTCTGAGCCACCCGGGCTGCCCGCAAGGTACTAGAAGTTATAGCCAGACCAATTAGGCAAGAAAAAGAAAACACATCCAAATTGAAAAGGAAAAGGTAAAATGATCTCTGTTTGCAATTGATATGCTCTTATATGTAGAAAACCCTAAAAATCACACACACAACTATTAATGAATTCAGCAATATAGCAGGATACAAAGTCAACACAGAACTCAGTTACATCTATACAGTAACAATGAACAATCTGAAAATTAACTTACGAAAACAGTTCCATTTAATAGCATCAAATGGATTAAGATGCTTTGAATTATCTTAACCAAGAAAGTGAAAATTTGGACAAAGAAAACTACAAACCAATTGCTGAAAGAAATTATAAATAAATGGAAACATATCCCATGGTCATGGATTCAAAAAAGTTATTGTTAAAAATAACTTAGGTTAAGATTTTTAACTTACTGTTAAAAAGTCAATGCTACAAAGAGATCTACAGATTCAATGTAGGCCCTACCACAATCCTACTGGGATGTTTTGCAGAAATAAAAAGACCCTAAAAGTCTTACGAAATCTCAAGAAACCCCAAATAACCAAAACAATCTTTAAGAACAAAACTGGAGGGCTTATACTTACTGATTTCAAATTGAACTACAATACTACAATAAAACAGGGTGGTCCTGGCATAAATACAGACATATATAAACCAACAGAGTAAAATAAAGAGCCCAGAAATGAACCCTTGCATATATGATCAATGATTTTTAATGATAGTACCAAGATCGTGCCATAGTGAAAGGACAGTCATTTCAACAAACAGTATTGGGAAACTAGACATCCACATGCAAAAGAATGAAGTTGGACTCTCGCCTAACACCAAATACAAAATTAACTCAAAATGGATCAAAGACCTAAATATAAGAAAAAGAATAAAACTCCTAGAAGAAAACATAGGATTAAAGCTTCACAGGATTGGATTTGTTAGTGTTTTCTTGGATATGACAACAAAGGCACAAGTAACCGAGGAAAAAATAGACCAGTTGGACTTTGTTTTGATGCACAAAATTTTAAAATTTTGTGCATCAAAAGACAGCAAAAAGGTAATCCATAGAATGAGGGAAAATATTTGCAAATTATGTACCTAATAAGAAATTAACATCCAGAAAAATCAAGAACTATTAAAACTTAACAATAGAAAATAAATGAATTAAAAATGGACAAAGACTTGAATAGACATTTCTCCAAAGAAGATGAACAAATGGCAAAGAAGCACTTGAAAAGATGCTCCACACCACTAATCATTAGGGAAATACAAATCGAAACTATAATAAGATTCTACTTCACATCCATTAAGATGATACCATAAAAAAAAAAAAAAAAACACCAGAAAACAGCTGTTGGTGAGGATGTGAAGAGATTGAAACCTTTGTGCATTATTGTTGGAAATGTAAAATGGTATTGCCACTGTGGAAAACAGTATGGTAGTTCCTGAAAAAGTTAAAATAGAATTTCCATATGATCCAGCAATTCCACTTCTGGTTATATGCCCAAAATAATTGAAAGCAGAGTCTCAAAGAGACATCTGTACACCCTTGTTCATAGCAGCATTATTCACAATAGCTAACTGTGGAAGCAACCCAAGTGTGTCCATTGATAGATGAATAGATAAGCAAAATGTGGTATATACATACAATAGACTATTATTTGGTCCTCAAACGAAAGGAAATTCTGTAATCTGCTGTAACTTGGATGAATCCTGAGGACATTACATACTAAGTGAGATAAGCCAATCAGAAAAAAGAAAAGTCTGTATTATTACATTTATAGGGCTACTTAATAGTCTAATTCATAGAGATTAAAAGTAGAATGGCGGTTGCAAGGGAATGGAGGAGGAGGAAATGAGGAAGTATTATTTAATGGATATAGAGTTTCAGGTTTACAAAATGAAAAGAGCTATGGAGACGGATAGTGGTGCTGGTTGTACATTATGAATCTATTTAATATCACCAAACTGTTAAAAATGGTTACGATGGCAAATTTTGTTATGTATATTTTACCACAATTTTTAAAAACTGTTCCCCACCATATCTACATAAATTAATAAATTCATTGATGAATTCTACCAAACATTTAAGGATGAAATAATAAGAGTTGTATACAATCTCTTCTAGAAAATCAGAGGAGAGACTATTTTACAATTCCATCTGTGAGGCTAGCACAATCCTGATATCAAAACCAAGCAAAGACATTACAAGAAAAGAAATCTATGTGCTAACATCCCTCATGAGCAGAGATCAAAATCGTAAACAAAATATTTCCCCAAAAAATCTAACAATACATATACAGGATAATATATCAGTACCAACCCCATCTCTTGGTTGTCCCAAAGATGTGTACTTAGTTTAACACCTAAAAATCAGTTCATGTAATTCATTGCTTTAACTAAAAATATAACTATATATAACTATATATAACTATATATATATATACATAACATTTAACTATAATATATATAAATATACATATGATTATCTCTGTAAAGACAATTGTCAAAAGCCAACATCCACCCCTGGTATTTATAAAAAAGAAAGAAAATGTTTGTCCTTCTCCGACTAACTTACTTCACTCAGCATAATACCCTCCAGTTCCATCCACGTTGAAGCAAATGGTGGGTATTTGTCATTTCTAATAGCTGAGTAATATTCCATTGTAATGTTCTCATTCATTTGGGGAATATAAATAATAGTGAAAGGGAAAATAAGGGAAGGGAGAAGAAATGTGTGGGAAATATCAGAAAGGGAGACAGAACATAAAGACTGCTAACTCTGGGAAACGAACTAGGGGTGGTAGAAGGGGAGGAGGGCGGGGGGTGGGAGTGAATGGGTGACGGGCACTGGGTGTTATTCTGTATGTTAGTAAATTGAACACCAATAAAAAAAAAAAAAAAAAAAAAAAGAAAGAAAATACAAAGCAGCATATTAGAAATAGAAAAGAATTTCCTCAACCCAATAAAAAAAAAAGTATCTGTGAAAAACCCACAGTTAACATCTTAGTGGTGAAGGCTAAATGTTTTACCCTTAAGAACAAGAATAAGAATAAGGATCTCAAAAAAAAAAAAAAAAAAAAAAGAATAAGGATCTCTATTCTTGCCACTTCTATTCAACACTGTACTGGAGGTTTTAGCCCAAACAATAAGGCGGGAAAAAGAAATAAAATGCAAAGGCAATGCAGAAGAGAAAGAGTAGTCTTTTCAAAAAATGGCGCTGAAACTGGATATCGGTAATATGCAAAAATAAGAGGGGGAGGCACTTCAAATCATAGCACACACTGTATGCAAAAACTAACTCAAATTGTACCATAAACTTTAATGTAAAGCCTAAAACTATAAAATTTCTAGAAGAAAACATAGGAGAAAATCTTATGGTCTTATGTTAAGAATTCTCAGATAAAACACCACAAAAAGCATAATCCAAAATAGGAGAAAAATGGACAAATTAGACTTCATTAAAATTAAAAGCTTCTGTTCTTCAAAAAACACTATGAGAATGAAAAAACAAGCCAAATATTGGGAGAAAAGATTTTTCAAAGCCTATATCTGATAAAAGACTTGTGTCCACAATATATAAGGACCTTTTAATTCAGTAATTAAAAGAAAACACAATAAGAAATTGGGCAAAATATCTGAACAGGCTCTTCACCAAAGAAGATACAGGGATGGCAAATAAGCACATGGAGGGATGCTCAGCTGAATAAAGGAAATGTAGAATAAGACCACAGTGAGCTACCATGGCACCCATGTTAGAATGTCTAAACCTGAAAAGACCAACCTAGAACTATGGCCAAAGATGTGGAGCAATTGGACGTCTCAGACACTACTGGTAGGAACCTGAATATGCAACGGCTATGGAAAACAGCTTGACAATTTCTTACAAGTTAAATATTTACCTACCATATGATTCAGCTGTTCCGTTCCTAGGTATTTACCCAAAAGAAATTAAAGCATATGCTCATGCACAAATATTCAGAGCAGCTTTAATTATGATAGCCCCAAACTGCAGACAATCCAAGATTCTATCAACATGTGAATAAACAGATGGTGGTTTATCCACACAGTGGAATAGTACTCAGCAACAAAAAAGAACGAACCAAAACCACAGATGAATCTCAAAGTAATTATGCTGAGTGAAAGAAGCCAGACCAAAAAAGAGTACATACTTTATGTATTGCGTATATATAAAATTTTAGAAGTCACAAGCTAATCTACGGTGACAGCAAACAGATTAATATCTGAGGCTGGAGGACTAACATGGGGTGGGAGAGATGGATTACAGAACGGAACAAGAAAACAGTGGAGGGCTGATGCCGTGTTTGTTATCTTGATTGTGGTGTTGGTTTCCTGGGTATATACATGTCAAAACGTATTAATTATACCCTTTTAGCATGTTTGGTTTATTGTATGCCAATTATACCTTGGAAAAACAAACACACACAAGATTCCACAAGGTTGCTTCAGTTATATAAAAAATGTGATACATTCTATAGGACATACCCAATTTCTTCAACAAACAGCTAGAAAGAAAGAATTGGAAACTGTATCATTTAAGAGATTTAAGACACACATAAAACAATACCATGTATGGACTTTATTTGAATCCTGATTCAAATCAACTATAAAATGATATTCATGCGAGAGTTGGGAAAAATCTGAAGACCAACCAACTGAATAAATGTATTAAAGAATTATTAATTTTTAAGGTCAATAATTGCCGTTGTGTTAAAATAAAAAGTGTCCTTATCTCTTAGAAAGTATATACTTTTGGTCTGCAATTCCACTTCACAAAATTTATCCTATAGCAAGTGTATAGCAAGTGTATAGAAAAAGAACATTTCTATTTGGGAGAAAGAAGAAATTTATTTCCCTATAAATCTTAAAACACTGGGTGGAATAATGTTCTTTTTAGGATATATACCCTCTACTTGATATAAACATCTGCTTGGCTCTTAGCCACTAAGTGGCTTTTCCTGCCAACCTTGACTCATCAGAACTGCCCCTGGCTTCATGACGTTGTATTTGCTGTGAGGTCTATCAGGATAGAGTATGTACCCTGCGTTGGAGGACATGCCACTTCACAGACAGCTAACTACATCTGTACTGTTTGGGGGACATAAGAATCCCTTGATATAATTGCAGATGCTCTTTTTGCTGCAGGGGAAGGCTCTGGCATGGCCCAGCAAGGTGTCAGAGTGTTCCTGATCTCCAGAAGTCATGGTAACCACAGAATGCATGGATAATCAATCATGGAGACATTATATATTTATATATGATTTCTATCAATTTGGGGTGTTAGTAAGTGGAAGGCCCTTGGTCATGAATGACCTCAAGCACTTTCTTGCCTTTATTCTCAGTTATTCTTCTATGCAAAGTACTTGGTCCAGAATGGATTCCCCTGCTTGTGTGTTTGAATTTTAATACATTGGGTTGACACCTTTCAACATCCCACAGATACTTACTGCATCTTCTCCAGGCCAGGCACTGTTGCTGGAAATAGAGTTGATTAAATTGCATCCCCTGCCCAACAGGAATGCATGAGTAGCATAGGTCACCTGGGGAGTTTCACTTCTGTTGGATTTGACTGTCTGCCTCCCTTGGACAGTAAGAGACACATAGTAGCAGACGACTTTGGTGCTGGGTACAAAGGAGGGGTGTTTCCCACCTGGCAGGTAGGGAGAGCTTCCTGGGGGAGGTGACATCCAAGGCATCAAGAATGTGAAAGACAGCCAGGTACAGTTTAGGAGGCATTATGGGTAGAGAAAGAAACATAGAGGTGGAAGAGAATCGCATCCTAGCACATGGCAGGGAGATGAGATGAGGCTGATAATATAGGGAGGAGCCAGGTCATGGGGAAAGGAATTCTCTTGCCACCGTGAGGGGTATGTGGCGTATTCCTTTCTTTGTTTGGTTAGGCATCATCTCCTCCTCCCCACAGCTCCAGTCACTGGCAGCAGCCCCCAAAAGCCAACACATCTATGCAGCGAGCCATAACCTGTCCCCCGTCATCTCTCCAGGGACAAGATATTTAAGCAGTGCCTTTTCTGCTCATCAGAATCAGCTCACAATTAAAGCTGGATGAAAATCCGGCCCCCCAGCTGATGCCTTTTTTCATGAAGAAAACCAAATCTCCCTTTTGTTGGTGTATTTTCACCAAGACAACTCAATTGTAATTTGATACTGCGTGCATATAAATTGAATTAAACCAGCTGAAGCATTTATTGAGTACTTTTACGGAGGAATGAACAGGGTCTCCCTACTTCACCGCAGCAGCTCTAAGGGCTTTCTGCTTAGAGCTCTTTCCCTTTTCACAAACATCCCATCTCAAACCGCAACTGTCCTTCCTTTGCTTCCTCCTTCCCCTTTCTCCCAAAACCACAAAACCTCTCAAACCAACAGAGGCCAATATATCAAAACTTTTAACTGTCCTTGGTCCTGTGATAACACACTGCTTTCCAGGGAAAAACTTGTACATGAGATGAAACTTAGCTCTGTAGATTTTCAGTGTGAGTACATAGACAGTCACACGAGCTCAGAGGAGAAAATATTGAACGGGCTTTTTTTTTTTCCCCACACTCCTTCACTTGAGAGAATGTTCAGGAATAAGACAGGCTAGCAGGAATGTGTGAGGCCGGTGGGTATGCAGACATTATAGTGCGGTCCCTGTTACAGACTCTTTCTGCTCTGTACTGCATGCCACAAGGGGCTCTCACAGAGAAGGTTCTCAAAGGCTTGATGGATGAATTTGTGTGGTGGGTGTAGGTGGTTTTAAAAAGTTCATTTGGGATTTTTATTCCCAGTTTGCTGATTTTTTACAGAAGTGATTCAGCACAACATATGACTAGTCAACAGCATAAGCCATACCTACAGCATTCATTGAATATATTAAGAATTCGAGTCTGCATTTATTTTGAGATGTTGGATGTATTCCCAATTGTTAGTTGTTGTTTTCCCAACATGTAGTCACAAATTTACTAATGGAGGATGAATTAAATTTAAAGCCTGTTTTCTGTTACTTCGAAGGTCTATTTCTAGGCAATATGATTTGGCCATTGGCCTGTATTTCAACAGCAGTCACTTATATATCTCTTTTCAAATCAGTCTCTTTCAGTTTAATACTTATTCATTTAGCAAACATTCACCTGTTTGCTTTATGTATTTAATAAACGTGTATCTTCTTTACTATCTGCCAGGTAGTAGGTGCATCACATGAGCTCATTTAACCTTCATTACAATCTTGCAAGGTGGGTACTGTTACTCTCCCTGTTTTACAGATGAGGAAGCTGAGGCTCAGAGAGATCGTGTCACTTGCCCAAGGTCACGCAGCCAGTAAGCAATAGAGCCAGTCTGCCCCACAGTCTGTGCCTGTAACCACCACACCATGCTGCCTCCTTCATTCCACACATTTCTTATCAAGCCCCAGTCCATGCTGGGAACTGTGCTAGATGCAGTGACAGCATGGGAGCAGAAGCAGTCCCTGTGCTCCGGCGGGGAGTGCCTTAGTCATTCAGACTGCTATAAGCAAAAACGTCATAGATGGGGTGGTTTGCAAGCAAACCAAATACATTTATATCTATAGTTTTAAAAGCTGGAAGTCTGAGATCGGGATGCCATCAGGGTCAGGTTCTGGTGAGAGCCTCTTCCAGGTTGCAGACTGCTGACTTCTCATTGTACCTGCATAGGGTAGGCAGCAGAGAGAGGAAGCAAGCTCTCCTCTGACTCCTAGAAGAGCACTAATCCCATTTGTGAGAGCTCCCACCCCCATGACCATATCTAACTCTGGTCACCTCTGCCTCCTAATACCATCATATCAGGAGTTCTGGTCTCAACACATGAACTGGGGAGGGGGAGTCACAAACATTCAGTCCATAACAGGGAGGCAGACATTAATCAAATCCCACAGATATAAAATTACACAGATGACTGAGGGGAAGCTCTGATGCTTTCAGCGTGAACCATGAGCAATTCAACATCATCAGAATCCAGGAAAAGTGCTTCTAGGAATGTAAGGGCCAAGCTAGAGAGAATAATGAGGCACTTTTTAGGTTAAAAATGAGGTTGTCCGGGGATCAGAGGATACAGGGCATTCTTGGCCTAGAAAAATGCATGTGCAAAGACCCTGAGGTAGAAGAGAACATGGTTACCAAGGACAGAACAGGTTGTGATGATTGCAAAGCAGGGAGCAAAGGGGAATGTTGTGAGAGATGACACAAGGGGAGAGGAGAAGGGGCAGGCCAGGATGGCCTTGCAGGTCATTGTTAAGGAATGAATGTGTTTTTCATCCTAAATGCTGTGAGAAGATCTGCATTTCCCTCCTTCCCTTACCTTCTCTCCAAAACGCGCACTAAGGAGTAGATGGAGGGAAGCCAGTTAAGCGGCAGCTGAAACAATACTTTTGATAAGAGGGTGACACGAAGGCCATAAAGAGAAGGTGACAGATGTGGAAGGTGACTAGAAGGTCAAGCTGACCTGACAATGGATTGGATCTGATAGGGAGAGTGTGCCACTCACTGAGAGAGAGTCCTGGATGGGGACCAGACTTGGACAAGGGACAAGTTCAGCTTCAGATACGTTGGGCGAACGAACATCTGTGGGAGGGTGGTGATTAGAGTCAGAGCCAGGCCTGGAGATGGGCATTCGCAAGCTACTTGTAGATAAAACAAGATGGCCAGAGGGGTAACTGAGACCAAAGAGAGGGAGAGAATTACAGAGGGAGGGAAGCCCCAAGGGACAGCAACTTTTTACAACCCCATGGAGGAGGATGAGCTTGCAAGGGACCCCGAGAAGGCTGAGAAGTGGGAAGGAACCAGAGCGTTTTCTATCACAGAGGGCAGTGAAGACAAGGGGTCTCGGCACTTAATGCTGCTAAGAGGTCGTCGTGTTAGATGAAGAGTGGAAAAGCACATCTTTGAGGTTTAGTAGTGTGGATCAGTTCTCTGTGAGAATGCTCTACAAAACAGTAGCATTGACAACCAGATTGGAGAGAATAAGAAAAAAAAACTGGAGATGCTGGTAGACAAAGTCCTTGCAGGAATGGCCAGCTCCAGGTGAAGTGGGGTTTAAGTGTACAAGAACAAGAAGGGATTATTTATAGTTAAAATCAGAGAGAACAAGCAGACTAGCGGCCCAGGGGGAGCATGTGTGCTACATCCAAAGGGAGGAATAGCCCTACCTTCTGAATTCATAAGGGAAACTGCAAATATGTATGTTCATGTGTGAAAGATTATTGGTTACTGCATTGCTTGTGATTGCAAAATATGGGAAACTAAGTATTCACATGTAAACGAATATTCAACTCTAGTAAATAGGTTTCTTTTTCCCAGTGTCTTGGACTAGCAATTCTGAAACTACTTTCTTTGTATATTAGCACTAAGTGATAAATACCTTGGGGAAAATCAAAACCAGGCTTCTCACTGTTGCAAGACAAAGGAGTTACAAATATAGACAGAGGGAACATAGAAATACCCTAGTGATGTGAGATTGAAATTGAAGGTATGAGTGTGAGGAGTTCACAGATAGAAAAGATAAGAGAGTTGGACAGACGTGTCTGTCAGTATGTATGCAGACACACATACATTTTATCTTATCCCTGTCTGCTGAAAGGGTCTAGAAACAATTATACCCCAGTAGCAATAGTAATCTAGCATTCTAATATTGGTTTCTAAATACCATTCTGTATCAAAAAGGGCTCTTTGGGGGAAAATGGTTGATTCTGGGGCCAGGGCAAGGAAAGTAAGTATAAGATGAACTTGGATTATCTTGCAGAGCCAAAAACTAAGAAAGTGTTCACATATGGGGACATAGCAGAAGCACAGAGGAGCTGGTTTGAAGGAGTTACCACTGATAAAATCTAGGACAATTTAGCACAAAAATAAATAAGGATTATAACTCATTAAATAAAGTAACAGTCTATTAATCTAAACTGATATAAATCAACTAAGTTAGTTAAACGAACAAACAGATAAAGAGAAACAAGATAGCTCTTCCTTACAGTTGAAAGCCAACTAATAAATGTAGAAGGAATGATAGAGCTAGAAAATCACCATTTGGCAACCACATAATAACTGACTGAAGAATCCTTAATGGGTTCTAACACTAGTGGGTTGAAATAAGATATTTATATGCTCAGAAAATAACTCCCGATAATAGACTTATTAATCATAAAGGAGAAGATCCCAACTTTGCAGCAGAGAAACCCAGCAGACAGCACCTTAACCAAATGATCAAAGCTGACATCCACAGGATGGGAGGTAAAGACACAGGTGTTGCCTGACCTAATGTATGGAGAAGGTCATACCATCACCACTGCTTCCTGCCCACCAGGAACGCACACGCTGAATCTTTTCCTAAGGAAACATCAGATAAAGCTAGGGCAAGAGACAGTCTACGAAACAGTTGGCCTGTATAAAATGTCAGTGCCATGAAGAACAGACTATAGAGCTATTCTAGATGAAGAAAGAGCTAAAGAGAAATGACCCCTGAATGCAGTCTACTGATCATGGATTATTACTATAAGAGACCTCAATGGAAATTTGGTGGAAAGCGAATTGGATCTGTAAGTTAGTGAACAGTATTGTATCAGTGTTAACCTCTTAGTTTGATTATTTTATAGTAGTTATGCAAAATATTGTTTTTGTTTAAAGGAAACATGGGGATCCCTGGGTGGCGCAGCGGTTTGGCGCCTGCCTTTGGCCCAGGGCGCGATCCTGGAGACCCAGGATCGAATCCCATGTTGGGCTCTCGGTGCATGGAGCCTGCTTCTCCCTCTGCCTGTGTCTCTACCTCTCTGTGTGTAACTATCATAAATAAATAAAAATTAAAAAAAAATAAAGGAAACATGGTGGGCAGCCTGGGTGGCTCAGTGGTTTAGCACCACCTTCGGCCCAGGGCATGATCCTGGAGACCCGGGATCGAGTCTCACGTGGGGTTGGGCTCCCTGCATGGAGCCTGCTTCTCCCTCTGCCTATGTCTCTGCCTCTCTCTCTCCCTCTGTGTCTCTCATGAATAAATATTTATAAAGATTTATAATATTATAAATAAATTATATATAGGGAACATGCTAAAAAATATATATATATATAGGGAACATGCTAAAAAAAGTATTTGGGAACACAGGGACATCATGTCTGTAATTTATTCATCTGGTTCAGAAAAAAAGTGTATGCGGCCAGAGAGAGAAGGATAAAGCGCTTGTGATAAATATTGCCATTGGGGAATCTGGGTGAAGTATATATGAAAATTCTTTGTAATATTCTTGATATTTTTCCTTAAGCCTGAAATTACATCAAAATTAATTTTTTTAAACAAAGCTCTAATATATTAAATATTGGCTCACTAAATATAAAAAATGTTTAGACTCTATGAACCAAGCAAGACATGCCTGCCATGAGCAGATTCAGGCTGCAGTTGACTGATTTTTAGTCTGTGATGGTGTTTCTGTGGGGTAAGGAAGGACTAAAAGTTCAAGCCCAAGCGGATGGATTGGCTCTAGGCTGCTGCTCTTGTAACTGGGCATCAAACGGGCCCAGGACAAAGGACAAAGGTGGAGGGTGGGGATACTCCTCCGTGTGGCTTCTCTTGCCTTCTAAGACAGGTGGCATGGTCCTCAGCTGGAAGTGACAGTTGCCAGGAGTTCAGAGGCTTGAGGAGGGAAGCTGGTGGGTGTGCACTAGGAGACCACTTGGGCCAGAACTTCACCTTCGTGCAGGGCGTATGGCTAGTGCATGTGGAGTCAGCACTGCAAGAGACCCCAGGGATGGTTTTTCCCAGCAGTTTTGGTCGCTCTGCGGCAGCCGCAAAGAAAGAAGGTAGCTGTGTTTGGCAAGGGAAGGAATTCGCTAGCTGAATGTAATGGAAGTATGCAGGGGCATGGGACTTTGGGTATTGCCATGTGCATCCTTGAAAGGACTGACCTGGAATCTCCCAGGTGATCAAAAGTGAAGTACAGAGGGAGAGGTGGTGGGCAGGGCAGGATCAAGAGTGACTAGAGACCCTAGCAAGGTGGATGCACAGTTTTATCAGGCAGGATAGAATGGTTGGCTGCCAACAGCTGAAGGAATGGATTAGTGCCTGTAGCAGGGGGAACAGGGTCCAGTGCATAAAGGAATCCATGAGTGGCTTCAGGACACAGAGGAGAGCATTTTGCTAATGAGGGGACTGAGAACCAATGTGTTGGGCTGCCTGTGTGGACTTGGAAATTGCACCCCAGTAATGGCCAGATTGTAGGTGGAGAGGATCACAGTGTGCCAACACGACTGGTTTCACGGATTGGTAGACAGAAGCTAAGCAGGTGCGGGAGGCGGGGCAGAGTGGGGCACAAACCCTTGGTGAAGGAGGAGATGCTGGCGGATGTGCCATTACGGAGAGCAGAGTGGAAGAGTCTGGGCGGGGGGGGGGGGGGGGTGGGGGTGGGGACAGCTGAGTCAGGGCAGCGAGGTAAAGAAGAGCCATATAACATGCAAACCTCCGAGTACAGAAGGATTTTACAAAGATGAAGGTACTTTGAGTCCCACTCCTGAGACCTTGCGAATCTAATGGGACCATCGGGGAAGTTGGGTTGAGAAGGAATGATCTGGAGCACAAGAATAACAGTGTTGTGTGTCGTGATGAAAGGAGGTGTGCAAGCACAAGAACTGGAATGCAGGGGCTGTTCCGGGGCCAGGGGGTGGTGTTATCCCTCCCTGTAGAGACAGGGAGACCGAGGCCTGGAGAGGTTGTCAGTGCCACAGCTACTACCTGGGAAGCCGGAGCCTGAACCCAGGCCTCAGACCCCGAGGCTAGTGCTCTCTCCTCCCCGTGCTGCAGAGATGCAACGGCAGGCTTTTGTGAGGCCTCAGGAATGGCAGGCCTCAAACTCAGATTTGGTGAGAGCAGAAAGTCTGCGTGGCCCCCTGGAAGTGGGGAAGTGGCTGGGGCTTGAAATGCCAGGGAAGGAATGTGGACTTTAAAGTGGAGGGACTCATTCGGAGTCTTAACCAGGTGGCCAGCAGATGTCTAGTAGGTGAAGTCTCAGCCACGGAGGGAGCCTTGGCACGGGGCTTCCCAGAGAGCCTCAGGTGGCTCCGACCACCATCCAGTGCCAGCGCTGCTGACGGAGTTCAGGCCTCCTTCGCCCGCAGGACTGGGCCTTGAGCACAAGGCGCCCTGTACGCCTCCCGGCAGCAAGCTGGCCCAGGGTGCACTTCTCACCTCGTTGTGAGGCCTTGTCAGGTGCCTGGATAAGGTTCCTCCCTCATCGACTGTTTCTTTCCTGCTCATCTGGAAACTATCCAGTAGGGAAATGACTTCTTCTCAGTGAACTCTTGCTGAGTCTGAGCAGACATTTCTTTTTCTTAGGGCTCAGAAACCGTTTTAGGCTCTGTTCCCTGATTTTGCTTTGATTTGAATTCAAGGTTCCAAACTATAGCCCAGAGTTTACCCTTTGTGCTTCTCCTATAACTAAACAGATGCCTCCAGAAGGAAGAACACTACTTTTTTAGGCACGTGTAGCAGAAACGTGTCTCTGCCCGAGCCTAGGCAGGATCCAGGAGGCCGTGCCTGTGCCTGGCTACCAGCCTGCTACCCAGCCACACTCGGCCTTGGTCTGGTTCTGGGTGCTGGGATTCTCATCTCTATTTTTCCTTTCTCTGGGATGCCACAACCCACAAGAGAAAGCACTGCAGAGCAGTGAGCCATAGATGGGGCATTCATTGCTACCTTCCCTGTGACCATAAGATCACAGAGAGAGCACCGGCTCTGGAGTCAGCCTTGGTAGCAAACCCACTCACTAGTGCATGACCTTGAGCAGCTTATTTTGCCCCTCCAACCTGTGTGTCCTCAACTGCAAGAGGAGAATAACATCTCCTAACTTTGCAAGGTTATTTCTTATAAGGCTTCAATGCGAGATGTCCATCCAGCATCTGGCTTGCATGACACATTCCAGGGCATATTTGGTCTCCCTCCTTGCATCGTGAGCAGGCCTCAACCTAGGGCTGGCTTACAGCAGTTCCTGTGGCCACGGCCCGACAGGTTCACATAATATTCTCATATCTATGCATGGGGTGAGAAAACCACAAAACAGTTTCCCCTGTTTTCTTTAGCCCTTTCTTGATACTTTATGATGTTATTTCCTAACGATCCTGCCCCACATGTTTGTGGCATCCCAGATTAAATTGCATCGTAAAGATAACAACCCAGTTGAAAGCCTTGTCCTTTTTTTTCCCTTTGGACAACCTTGAGGAGGGGAAGAGTATTTTATGGCTCCCAGGTTTTCCTCTCAGCGACTTGCATTTTAAATTGAAGCATATTTATTGCAATATCACTTACACCAGCAGCTTTCTGTGTTAAATAAAAATATCTGATCAGTGTCCAGTGCCGTGCACATCACTTTTGCTACCCCTGTGACTTTAATTTTGATTCTCTATTACACAGTGAATATAGAGAGAATTAAATGCATCATGATAAGGTGGTACAGTACAATCTGAGATAAGGGGGGAAATTAAGCTTTAATAATTCTATTTAAGGCAGTGACAACTCCAGTTTTAGGTCTTCTGGGCTTTAGGAGATACCATGAGAGCAGGAGTAAATATTATATAAGCTCAGCATGTTGCTTTAATCTTGGGCTCACACAGACGTTTATTAATCAAATAGAGTGATTTTAATATATATTCATGGGCAATTCTCCAGCCTGGCCTGAAAAACTGTTTATTTTCACATTTCTAATTTAAAAGATTTTTCTGGAGGAGATAGATTTAAGAATGTGGAATTACTTTGGCAATTGTTTTGAGCCAAGATAATTTTTTCTTTCTCATGTGAGGCTTCAAGGGCTTCAGACCACACAAGTGTTACATTCCAGAGTCTTTCAAAAGGAGGTACTTTCCTGATGTAGTAACAAATCAGCATTTTCTTTCCCTTTACATGTCTGCCTGGAGATGTGGCTTACATGAGACAGATCTGAGAAGGGCCTCCGAGAGGCCAGTTTCCGTAAGTAGGCGCTCTCCCACAGATTCGGCTGGGCCAGGTTAGGGGTGAACAGCCCTTCAGCAGTAAATGTGCTTTGTATCAAGGCCCTCAGACATTTTTCTGGTTTCCATTCTGTCTTACTACTGCGCATATACAGAATGCTGTGAACAATGGGAACCATTACTCATGTCTTCATAAACTACAAGATGCCTCTTCGCATCTTTCCATCCTCTTCCCCCAACCAGATACAAAATGAAAACAAATCAGTGGCTTTTGTTTAATTTTTGGCTTATTTAAGTGTGACTCCATCCTATTACTCAAAGAGTTGAAGTTGCAAAGCACACATCCAACAGAGAACTACTATCTAAACTATATAAAGAACTCTCAAAATGTAACAATAAAAATGCAAACAGTCCAGTCAGGAAATGGGCACAAGACATCAAAGAGATATTTCACTGAAGAGGATATCCAGATGGTAGATAAGCACATGAAAAGGTCTTCTTTAAAACCTTTAGAGATTGCAACTTTAATGCCACAAAATAAGGTATTACTGCACACCCATTACAATGGCTAAAAGAAAAATAATGGCACTGAATGCTAGAAAGGATGCAGAGAAATTGGACCACTCATGATTGCTGGTGGGAATGCAAAATGGCATAGCCACTCTAGAAAACAGGTGATTTCTAGAAAACTAAACATGCAACTACCATATACCCAACAATTGCACTTTATCCCAGAAAAAGGAAGACTTATTTTCCACACAAAAACCTGTACACAAGTGTTCACTACAGCTTCATTTATAATAGCAAAGCACTGGAAAAAAAAAATCCAGATGTCCTTCAAGGGGTGAATAGTTAAACTGTGACACATCCGTACCAGAGAATATTACTCAGTAATAAAAAGAAACCATATACACACAACAACTTTGATGAATCTCCAGGGAGTAATGCTGAAATGAAAAAGCTAGTCCCCTAAAAGTTTACAGATTATAGGACTCCATTTACACAACATTCTTGAAATGACTAAATTATACAAATGAGGATATATTAGTGGTTGCCAGGGGGTAGGGATGGGGCTTGAGAGGACAGAAAGGGATGTGCTTATAAAGGGGGTGTGGTTATAAAGGGACAACCGAGAAACTATCATGTAGCTCAACTGTGGTGGTGGTGGATAAATGCAGCTGCAGGTGTGATGGAATTTCATGGAGCTAAATACACATGTTCAGATGAATGCTTGTAAAGTTGGTGAAATGTGAGTAAGATGGTTGCATTCTCTCAATTGCAATGTCCTGGTTGATACTGTACTATAAGAGTGCAAGATGTTACCACTGCAGGAAACTGGATGAAGGGCAGATGGGCTCACTCTGTACTATTATTCCTTAAACTACATATAAATCTACAGTTACCTTGGGGCACCTGGGTGGTGCAGTCAGTTAAGCGTCCAACTCTTGGTTTCTTCTCAGGTCATGATCTCAGGGTTATGAGATCGAGCCCCACATCAGGCTCCGAGCTGAGCACAGAATTTACTTGAGGGTCTCTCTCCCTCTCCCTACACTTCCTGCTTGCTTTGCACTCTCTCTCTCTCTAATAAATAAATGAATCTTTGAAAAAAAATCTAATCTATTATCTCAAAATAAAAATTTTAATTAAAAATTTAGAAAAGGAATTGAAATAACATACACATTAATAAAAGGATGGGGGGGGAGGTGAGGAAGGATGCTGTCCTTCAGTGCACAGTGGTTTGGGGATTCAAATAGTCACATCATCCTCAAAACATTGCTGTGACTAAGTCTTAATATTCCCATTTAAAGGATACAGAAGCCTGAGGCCTGGTGAAGTAACACATTTTGCATATAAGACCCCCAAGAAAGTAAAAGACTTAGAATGAAAAGGCAGCACTCTTACCATCTCACCACGGGGACACCCCCATCTCTGTAGCAAACCCTATTGTCTCTGCCTGCTGCTGCTGCTATGCCAACCAGTCAGGCCTAACCTTCAACACCCTCTGGAGACAGCTCCCGGGCTAATATGCCAGGACCTGCCACCATCTTTGTCTTCCAAACAGGAAGCAAAGATTATTCAGAGACAGGATCATTTGCCTTCTTTGCTAAGCAGATCATAAAGAGAACTCATGCAAAGAACATACAGAAAACCCAGGCCAACATCAGATAAAACAGTTAAGGGAAACTCCCAACAGTACAAAGGGCATTAATTAAAACAAATTGAAAAAATACGTCTGTATAAACATTTTTGAAGCCAAGGTTGTCGAGCAAAGAGTTAGGCCTTGGGGAGATTTATGAGTTACTGATAATTATAGGGAAAATAAATGGTAGGAAGACAAAATCATTTAAGAATAGATTTTGTAAACTAATGAGATTGGTTCCTTCCAGCAGGTGGATAGGAAAAGAGTGGAAAGACTGGGAGGATGGGAAGAAGGTAGAAGCTAGGAAGTACACATTAGTACTGTTCTCTAGTTAGAACACTTATTTTCCACAGGGCTAAAGGCGAGCAATTTTGAAGCTGCTTCATGTAAACCCTGGGAACAAGCAAATGTGTAAATTCCTGTGGATGGTAGAGCCGGGTTTCTCACTGTTGAAGAAAGAAGTTACAGTAAGGAAAGGAAGGGAGTCTGGAATGAACTGGTGTTGGATTGGAACTGTCAGTATGAACTCAGGGTTCTTAAGGTATACACAGATTGTTATGGAAGGAAACACAGAGGGGTGTGTGTACGTGTGCGTTACATAATTATGTGATCTATGATTATAATGTCTAACATATAATTTCCTAGTTCTGTCTTCTAAGAGATGCCTAGAAACCACAAAACCCCAGTAGCGTTGAGCACAATTAGCCCTCTTGGTTTCTAAATGCCATTCTTCAATTAAAAAAAAAAAAAATCCAAGGTTTTTTGGAGAAATGTTGGATTCCCAAGCTGGGGCAGAGAACAAACAAGATGAGCCTGAATATCCTACGGTGCCAGAGAGCAAGGAATTGTTTAATAAATGATGGGATCATGTCAAAAAGACACCAGAGCCAATTTAAAGAAGCTTTCCATTGGGCAAATCTGGGATAATTTGAGAAACAATATAGATGATAATGGATTACACCCCATAGAATAAAATAAATATCCATGAGTCCATATTAATATAAATAAATGATTGAATGAATAAATGAATGAACACAGGAGAAAGGACAGTTCTTCCTTAGAGTAGAATTCTAATTAATGCTGGGGAAGGAATGTTGGAAATAAAAAATCACCACTTGGCAAACATCACAGTAACGGTTGTTGCACACCAGCATCATCAATGTATGCTAAAGGATGGTGGGCAAAAGGATGATGAGAAACAGGATATTGGCATACTCTCGAAGTATTTTCCCATAAGAGGCTTATTATTTACAGATACACGGGAAGATAGTACCTTAACAGTAGAGAACACTGACAGACACCTCGGTTGAGGTGTCAACTGAGTATCAAATGTCACCAGAATCAAGACAAAGCGATGGCTGGCACCCCAGACCTGCATTGGGAAGTAGGACAACATCGTCTCTGAGGTATTCTTGCTGACAAGCATAAATTCCATCTCATGGAGAGAAAGTCTCAGATAAACAAACCAAGGGATGTTTCACAAAAAAAAACTGGCCAGTACTTTTCTCAAGTGTCCAGGTCATGAAAGACAGAGGAACTGTCCCCAGGCCGAGGAGTATAAAGATACAGGACAGTTACATACAGTGTGGGATCCCGGACAGGACTCTAGACCAGGAAAAGGTGACCCAGGGGCAATATGACCATGGTCTGTAGATTCGTGAGGAGAATTAATGTTAACTTCCTTACATGTGCTGTGGTCATATGAGATGTTAACATTAGAAGCTGAGTGAAGTATATCAAAACTCCTTGTACTGCCCTTGCTAAGTACATAAGTTACTTTTGTAACTCTGTTGAGTCTAAAATTATTTCAAAATAAAAAGTGAAAATAGGTCAAACTACAAAGGAAGTTATATTGAGATCATTATCTAAATAGCGAAACGGACTTGTTATGTTTAATTTTGTCAGACGAAACCTAAATAACAGTAATATTATTACATGGAATGGCTCTTTACATTTTACAAAATGTTTTTACATGCATTCTGTTATTTAAGCCTCAAAACATGCCCCTGAGTAGCATTATTTCCACCCACCCCCATTTTTGACACCAAGAATCTTAATCTAAGAGGTACTTGATGTAGTTAAAACAAGCACAGAGCACATAAACAAGCAAAACTTCAAAGCCAGACAAACAAACAATGCTTCCATCCCAGCACTGCCATTTCCATCCCATGTGATGTTGGCCAGGCCAGCAAAACAACCTCAGGGGAATGATGGTAGCTGTCTTTATATATATATATATATATATATATATATATATATATATATATATAAATTTATTTTTTATTGTGTTCAATTTACCAACATATAGAATAACACCCAGTGCTCATCCCATCAAGTGCCCCCCTCAGTGCCATCACCCAGTCACCCCCACCCCCCGCCCACCTCCCCTTCTACCACCCCTAGTTCGTTTCCCAGAATTAGGAGTCTCTCACGTTCTGCCTTTTGAGACTGTTGTGAGGATCTAAACCCTATAAACACTCTACACAGAGCCTGGCACATCCTTGGCACTTACTAAGCAGCAGATGACAAGCATGATGATGGTGACAATGGTGGGATTTTAGAGCTGGGAGCACTTTCATATCCAGCCCAGCAACCTTTCCCACCCAATATAGGAGTCAGAGCATCACCGACTATGGTTCTGGCCCCACTGTGGACACTGGGAGTGGGGTACAGCTTAATGCTATCTGAGGGAATCCATCTCTTTTTTGTAAAACAAAAAAAACTGTGTATGTCTGTATTGTGTAGAATTATCCAGAGAAGCGTGCATATATTTATATATTTTGAAAAGTTAACAATAGGTACGTTTGCAAAGCAATTATTTCTAAAATGGGTATGTCTAGTGAATGAGCTAGGATGAGGAGGAAAGACAGACGCCCTGGCAGGCATCCTTTGCACCACCCTCAGAATCATGCCCAATCTTCCCTAGTGCTCTTGCTGTCTGTGAAGTGCTTGGAAACTTAAGCTATTTGAGCCTAGGATATCTTCTTCTGAGGTCCACTTGGGACTTCAACATACATGACAAGCTATGGACTAAGGGGTAGGAGCCATGGCATTGCCTTGCCTTGCCTAATGCCCTGCACACGGGCTGCTCATTGCATACTTATGTGAACTTAGCCTAGAGAGTAGTCCTCATCACTATATTTTACACCAAATTGCTTTGCACTTGATCTTTTGTGTCTCTCTTTTCGACTGTGTGTGATTCAGTTGACTTAAATCTCTTCTTAAAAATTAGCACATGGGGGAATCCCTGGGTGGCTCAGCGGTTTAGCACCTGCCTTCAGCCCGGAGCGTGATCCTGGAGACCCAGGATCAAGTCCCACATCAGGCTCCCTGCATGGAGCCTGCTTCTCCCTCTGCCTATGTCTCTGCCTCCCTGTCTCTCTCATGAATAAATAAATAAAATCTTTTAAAAAATTAGCACATGAGGAATGCCTGGGTGGCTCAGTGGTTGAGTGTCTGCCTGTGGCCCAGGGTGTGATCCCAGAGTCCTGGGATCAAATCCCACACTGGGTTCCCTGCATGAAGCCTTCTGCCTATGTCTCTGCCTCGTTCTCTGGGTCTCTCATAAATAAATAAATAAAATCTTTAAAAAAAAAATTAGCACATGAGACAAATCACATGTAATCAGCAACGTCCTTGAACATCCCTTAAATCACTCCATGCAGGCTGACGTGTAGACAGCTGAAGTTATTATACTGCATATGTGTGCAGACGATGTGCAAGCAGGGTGTAAACAGTGTACGATTTTGATTAAGATCATGGGACCTGGACCAGACTACCTAGGTTCATACCACAGTGCTACAGTTAATTCACTTTATGACCTTGGGCCAGTTACTTAACTCCTCTATTTCACAGTTTGTTCATCAGGAAAATGCGACTAACAGTCACACTTCTTTCATACAGGAGCCCTGAGAATTAAAGAGATAATACGTGTAAAGCCTTTAGCACAGTTCCCAACACTTTGTTAGCACTCGATACATGCCATCCACCATCATCATCATCAGTATTACACATTCATATGTGTATAATCTATACAACATACATACATACTTTTTTTTTTAAGATTTATTTATTTATGAGAGAGAGAGAGAGAGAGGGAGAGGCAGAGACACAGGAGGAGGGAAAAGCAGGCTCCATGCAGGGAGCCCAACATGGGACTTGATCCCAGGACTCCAGGATCGCACCCTGGGCCAAAGGCAGGCACCAAACCGCTGAGCCACCCAGGGATCCCCAAATACCACTTTAAAGTAACTTAATTACATAAACTGTAACATATGGTTAAGTTTTTTTCTGCTGTGACCCCTCCGCTCACCACTACCCACCAGACTGGGTCCTCAAGCAGTAACAAGTCTCATTTTGTGCTGGTTTTAAAGTCCCTCTGTGGTCGCCACAGAGGAACAGGCTAGCACTGTTCCTAAACTAGCTAAAAGTCCAGCTTCCACATTTCTGAAATCAGGTTGGGGCTGAATCTTCCCATCAAAGGAGCTTATGTGGCCAGTGTATGTGACATGTTTTACTCCTGTCACAGAGGTAATTGAGGTACCCCTATCTTGGATTGAAGATCCTGTTTACACTCTAGATCCTGCTGTGACACCATGTCTGGTTCCACTTGATGATTACTGAGATGCCACAGTAACTCAGGATGAATATGTGCAATTATATCAAGCATTCCAACCTTTGAGTGCAACCTGAAATAATAACACTGTTGTTTATCTCCTCGAGTGCGGTGGTAGTGGCTGCTCTGAAGCAGTTCAAGTGGCTGCAGTGGTGTTGACTGGTTGCACTAGTGGTGGTGGTGGTTGTAGATCATGGCATGATAATGGAAGTGGTGTTAATTGCTCACAGTGTGGTGTTGGTGGTGATGGGACAGTTCATGGTGTTGGTGAGGGCAGTGATCTTGGTCCTGGTATGATGGTGGTGACACTACCAAAGTGGTGGTAGTGGTAGGGATTATGATGTTAGTCAAAAATGCTAATCATGATCTAATGATGATAGCAGTGGTAGTGATGATCAAGGTTGTGATTCCATAATTTACATCAGTGCTCAGACCTAATGTCAAGGTGGCAAGGTCTGTATTTGAGGAAGCTCCCCCACAAAGTGATCTAATATATATACCTCCAGTTGTAGAACACTTCCTAGGCCTGGGTCTTGTGAACAGTTCATCTAAATAGCCTAATCCCCATGATATAACTTGCCAGTGGAGTTAACAGAGTATCTCACAAGGTGTGGTCCTCTCCATACTCATCCAGCAAAATGTTCCATGAAACCTAAATGAGCTTGGTAAACCCTGAGATTTCTGTACCCTTCTTGGAGAGTTAACTATGCACATCCCCATATTAGAGGCTCTCAGGGGATCTGCAGTCTGCAATCAGACCTGTTTCACTTAGTCTACTTTGGTATTTTCAAAGCTTATTTGATGACTGAACCCTTTTGGGGGTTGAGGGTTGCTGGTAGATGCCTATAAATCATTACACAGAACGGCTAGAGAACCACTAATCGAAACAATGTTTGGAATGGAAAGAAAAATAAAACTTTTAGGAAAAATGTTCCCCCAGAGGGACTAATTTTTTAGTGCTTGGTAAGAATGGTTAGCTTTTGGTTGGTTCTGCAACTCTAAATTATGCCTTACATGGCAAATGGAAGATGATCATCTACAATTTACAAAATCAGAATTGACCGATGAGTACATTAACCAGGTAAATTAAGGGTATTATTAGAAACCAACCTCAAAAATGAAACTGTATTAAGTTCTATAAAACATTTACAACCTAGGAAACCCAATCCTTCTTTTTGTCACTAAATATTTTTCATTGAGATGCAATTGACTTTATCCTTTTATTCCATACTCATAACATAGGTCATTTGGCCCTTACAGCAAAGTGGTCCTTCTTCACTTCAGAGCCCAGTGGTGGGCTAATAAAAGATCCTGTGTAACTGAAAGGGAGTGTTTCCTCTACAGTCAGTGCTGCCCCACAGATCTCCATGGGCATCTCACAACCGCCCGGGATGCTTGGGAAGAATCTAAGTTCCCAACCTTCCTGCCAGAGAGCAGGTCAAGGCGCAGTCCAGAATATGCATTTTTAACAATGACATCAATCAGTGCAGACTCACTTCAAGAAATAATCAGGAAAAAGGCTGGTGTTAACATGCTGTCTTCCTCCTCTTCCCCCCACTGTCAGTCTTAGGAACAATTCCAGCTTCAGGCTCCTTGTTCCTGTAGCAGCTGGTAGAGGTGGGCTAACAGGCTACTCAAGGTCTCTTCCCTAATGCAGCGACTGTTAACCTCAAGAGCAAAGTCCACAACCCCACCAGGTATGCTTCTAGAATTAGGAAAATGGCTACCTCACTCTTACAGTGATCCATTCCCATTCACTGAGTGATCCTTAGTCTTAACACGAATAATGCAAAAAGGCAGCCAAGCAATTTATATTTTATCCATAAAATTAAACCCTGTGTTTCACCACAGCATTTAACTCTGTGACCTATTTTATTGAATCCCTTAGCAGATCTTGGACAGTTTCCTTGAGTGTAAATTACCATGAAGGTAAATTGAAAACGTATCAAGAAATGGGCAAGGATATTAGTGCAGAATCAAGGAGTCATCAAGCTTCGGTTGTTCTGAAGACTTTTTTTTTTAAAAGTCTCTATTCAATATAGTTAGAGTAGAAAGAATGGATTTGATTAATAAGGCTTTGCCTTTTTTTTTTTTAAGATTTTATTTATTCATGAGAGATACAGAGAGAGAGAGAGAGGCAGAGACACAGGCAGAGGGAGAAGCAGGCTCCATGGAGGGAGCCCAACGTGGGACTTGATCCCGGGACTCCAGGATCACACCCTGGCCGAAAGCAGGCGCTAAACCGCTGAGCCACCCAGGGATCCCCTAAGGCTTTACCTTTCTTAGGTTACCATATATACTTCCTGCATCATACGTAACTCAGTTTAGGGGTCTCTTCTTCCAAAAAAAATCTCCACCTGTTTAGAGCCTCTTCTGGGCTCCTTGTGCACCTCTGCCCTCCACTGACCACCTGTGGTGACTCTGTCTCCCCCAGGACTGAACACCCCCCCCCATTAGGACAGGGCTCGCACAGTATTCATTTCAGAGTTTATCATGCTGATACACTACCTAGCTTAAAGTGCATGCCAAGCTGCCAGCTAAATAAATGTGTGGGGCCCTCTCTTATTTTAAGAGACATGGTGTTTGTGGTAAAAACAAGGAATAGGTAGGGGAAATTCAAGTTCAATGGATATTTCTAATATACCCTTCAAACAACCAGCGTTTGCTCTGAACTGGGCTTTGTCTCCTACCTTAGCTCATTGGACTCAGGTAAAGCGACTGAAAACAGAGAGGTTAAGTAATTTGCCCCAGCTAACACAGCTCTTAAGCAGCAGAACGGAGGAGCCTTGAGCGCTGAGTCTTGAGGTATGCCTCTGCCTACCCGCCCTGAAGCTCCTGCCACTACAAAACCTGTCTTAAGAGCACAGTTGTGGCATATTGCCCAGGAGCAGTAACTCATCAGTGGGAAATGAGGCTGCTTTGCACATCCAGAGATGCCATGTATAGAGGCTGCCCACCGCAGTGTTGTGGGCTGCTTTCCCATGACTCCTTCAGCAGACTACACATCAAGCCAGAAGTGCCTGATTACAACCTGCACCCCCCCTCCACCGCCTCCTTTCCTATATACAGTTACTGCTAGATCTAAGGCCCCCAAAGAGAAAGTAATGAGTTTCTGAGGAGCCTCAAGACTCTAGCATTTGGGAGTTCTGGCAAGATCTTTTTTAAAATCTACCTAGTCTGAAAGGAGACTCATTCTGTTCACCAGGCAGAGAGACGTAGCCAGGAGTTAAATGTTGGAAAACAAAAGCACACAGAAGAAAGAGGTTCTGTTACCCTGAAAGCACATGGGACCCCAAGGAGCCAGCCACCCCATCAGAGGCTTCGTCAGCACTCCCAGAAAATGGACCAAGCACCTGAGACTCTGGAAAACCAGTTGTAGAGAATGAATGGAGCAGGAGAGAGGAAATCAAAATGGCCTTGCTCTCCAGGACCAGAAAGGAAGTTTAAATCCTATGAAATATTGCTGCTTTGTTGTTTACCTCGCCAAGTTTTTAAGAAGTCGCACACAAAGAAAGCATGACCTTTGGAACCGAAAGAAAGAGAAACCTCACACTGACAAGCTCAGGCATTGAAGGATTCTGGAAACCAGAGGGGGCTTTGTAGTGTGCAGGAAGAGCATGCTGGTTGAAAGAAAGCTGTGAGGGACACGAGGGCAGACAGAGCCGCTTAGTCCACAGGCACTGAAGGGGGAGGGAGGGTGGTCACACTTCCGTGGCACCCACTGCACTGCCAGAGGACCGCAGCTCTGCTTGGGATGCCCCAAACTTCTGGATCTGTACCCCCCTACCCCCGCCGCCCCAGGCTTCCTTGATCCAGACATTTAGTGGCCTCTGAAAGTGAGGGGTGCTTCTGGCCAGCAGCACGCAGAGCAGAGCAAGAAACAGGCCGTCTCAAGTTCATCTGGACCATGAGCACTAGGAGCCATCTGGCTAAAGGAGCGGACAACCACAAAGCAGAACGTGATGAAGAGAATAAACAGGAGTGTGCCAAAATGGCCTTAAAGCCTCAACAGCCTCATGTTTTCCAAATCATGTTTCCCAGACTTACTTTGGAGGCCAAGTTTAATCACAAGAAGCTCTTTGTAAAACTTGCAGAGCCATTTGGTTGAGATCTTGGTCTTTTTTTTTTTTTTTTTTTTTTTTCCCCTCAACCTGCTCATCGTCACTCTGGCTTCCTTTTCCTTGTTTACCTGGGTCCTTGCAGCACTTGCAACACTTGTTCCTGATATGTCTTAAGAGTCCTTTGCCTTCCAAAGGCCCTGTTTCCCAAGGTGCTTTTCAGCCAGCACAACCAAAGAAAGAAGAAAAGGGCCAGAAGGGTCCACGAAGTGGGTAAGGGTTGGACCGTGCCTGCGCACACAGGGATGCTGGGTTTCTCTGAGCAGGGGTGGAGCGTGCCAGGGGCCAGGGGTGCAGTAGGAGCCAGCCAAACCATCACCTAACGCTTCTCTCAGTTGTTTGGACTAGTATAGTTTTAAGTACATATGGTAATTCTTAATAAAATGCTGATAAATGTGCCAAAACATTCTTTGTGCTAATAATGAGGTCTTTCTTTACACTTTGGAATGCTATTAAGACTTGCTTTGCGGTTTGTGAGGCTGCTAGCATTTTAAGAAGCAGTAACATTTTATGGAAGCCCAGTCTTGCTGGGGGACATGGTCAGCTCTAGAGGGGGTGGAAATCTCTGTCATACCCCCAGAGTGATCTAATTTGGGGCCACATACACACAGAGGTGGAGCTACCGAGTGGTGCCCTCCTTAGTTCTGGCTGGCTTAGGGATCTCTGAACCTCAGTGTCAGTCACCGGTTCAATGCAACAGAAAAAGTATAGACAGACCCGATTCGGATTCCAGTCCTGCCATTTGCTGGTAGTATAACCACAGGAAAATGATACAATTTTTCTGAATCTCCATTCCTGTTCCCAGTTATTATTACTACATAACAAGCCACCCCAAACTCAGTGACGTCAATTGACCATTGTATTACACTCACAGATTCAGTAGGTCAGGAATTTGGACACAAGCACAGTGCGAATGACCCGTCTCTGCCCCACAGTATTTGGGGACTCAGCTAAGAAGACCTCAAAGACCAGGAGTGACTAGACAGCTGGGGCCAGGAGTCATCCGGAGACTTGTTTACCCACACATCTGGCCATTGATGCCAGGTATTGGCAGGGATATTGACCATGGCATGTACAGGTGGCTTCACAGCCTCATTATGGAGGTCTCTGCATGGGCTAGCTTGGGCTTTCACAGCCTGGCAGCTGGGCCCCCAAACCGAGTGTCCCCAGATCTTAAGGTGGACGTGCATGACATCTTTTTTTTTTATTGCAGTTCAATTTGCCAACATATAGCATAACACCCAGTGCTCATCCCGTCAGGTGTGCATGGCATTTTTATGACCTTGCCTCAGCAATGACATAGTATCACCTCTGCTTCTGGGTTCAACATTCACCAGTGCTCACCCAGGTCCAAGGGGGAAAGGCACAGACGTTCAATGGAGAAGTGGTTGGGCCCTGGAAGAGCATGCATGCCAGGAGGTAATGTAGTGGCCATAGTAGGAGAACATGACCCACTGCAATTCCCTCCTCTGCTGATGCACCAGGCAAGGGGGTGGAGGGGGTGACAATTGCTGAGCACCAGCTAAGTGCCACAAACTATATGTTATCAAATTCTCACTGGTTAATTTAAGTAATTCTGGGTCTAGGAAAATAGAAGAGGGTAGTGACTACCTCACATAACCTTCTCCTGGAGATGGCACAGGCACGGGATTGCAAGTCCCACCCAGCAAGCAAGTTTTGAATTTTCGTTCATCTCACATATGCTAGTTTGCTATTTTGCTATTAGCCAAAGGGAGTCTCACAGCCAAGCCCAAAGTCAAGGGGTGGGGAAGTACATCCTTTGTGAGGCTGTGGCAGGGGTGTGTGTAATACTCTAATGACAGAGTGAGGAATTAGGACCCATAATTCAATCTACCATAGCCATTTTCTAGAACAAAGAAAATTGGATAAAGATATTGTGGCATTACAGCTGGTGTTTAACAGTATAATCTGGGATGCAAAATACCCATATAAAGTAGTAGGTTATCAAATTGCTAATAAAAGAATAATTCAACATGACCAGGTAGCATTTATCCCAGGTATTCAAGGACAATATACCATAAAGATATCTATTAATATATCGCATTACTAAGACAATATATTTTTATGGAACCTAAATCATCATCTCAATACACACTTAAAAGTCATTCAATAAAATCCAACACCTACTTAGGGATTTTTTTTTAAGCTCTTAGTAAATTAGAACTATAAGGATACTTATCTAGCATGACATATAATGGCATAACACTTCAGAAGCATTCCCACAGAAGCAAGGAAATAGAAAAGAATGCCTGGTCACCACCATTACTTTCTAATGGCATCAGTCAAAAAAATAAATAGACTTACAGATAGGAGACTCAGTTTTCATTATTTGCAAGTGGTATTACTGGATCCCTAGAAAATCCAGGGGAAGCCTTTGAAAGCCAAGCAGAACAAATACATTTAGTAAGGTAGTCCAGATTAAAAATAAACCAAAAGAGTTTGCTACATAACAGTTGCAATACAATGTCATGACATACATATAATACATATATAACATATATAAAAATACATATGACCTATATATTATATAAAACATAAGGAAAAAATTATCCCCCAGAGAAACCGTCAAGGACACCTGTCCCCAGGACTAACATGAACTAGAAACGTGAAGGGCACGGAGGGAGTGGCTCTGCCCCTCTGCTGAGAGATTTAACTAAATGCAAATACGAGCAGCTTCTCAGGGGAATGGCCAGTTATTGATGGGCTTTCCGGCAAAAATACCCATGGCTATTTTTCTTTATTTAACTTGAGAAAAGTATCCCCAGGTTCACCTAGAAGGCTAACCAAGTGCTCAGAAAGCTTTATGAGACATTAAAATACAACTTTTAAAAAAGTGATTCAGGAGGGTGATACTGATTTTGTACAGCACAGTGGAACACAAAGTATGTAAAAAGATAATATATAGTAAGAGGAAATCAGTGGTGGGGGAGACACGGTATTTCAAAAAGGAAATAGAACAGTCCCTCAAGTATTTTTTCCCTTAAGTATTTAAGGAAAAAGTCCCTTTGATTTCCTACACTATATATTTACTATTCTTAAGATACTAAAAATAAACCTTGGTGGGAGGGAGATTTCCCATTGATGGATATTTCCTTTGATCTATAGCCCCTTCTACTACACAAGCAAGCGTATTTCTGAGATGCAAAGAAAAATCACAGTAAACCTAAATGTTGCCCTTATCCTTTTGCTGTGAATATAATAATTAATCAGGAACCTACCCAGACTGCAACAGGGCTGCCCAGCAGCCCGTAAGGGACAGATACACCTTTCTGGAGGCAGTGAACTAGTCAGAGAAAAGTAACAGGTCATATGAAAAGGAACTGCCCTTCCAAAGATGGTCCTAGCATTCAGATTCTGGCCAAGGGACTTAGAAAGATAAAATAAATAAATTTCTGGTTCTCAATGAGACTCCAGAGAAAAATGTGATCATAGTAGAAGAGCAGTCTATGGGGGAAAAACAGCAGTCTGAGGACAGTGAAGGACATTTGGGATGAAAAACATTATTGCCAAATTAACGCTTAGTGGAGCTAAGGCAGGAGGGAGGTGATTTCTGGCAACTAAATTGAGAATTAGAACACCAGCTCAAGGTTGGGCACCTACGAGGCTCAGTCTGTGAAGTGTCTGCCTTCAACTCAGGTCATGATCCAAGCATCCTGGAATCAAGCTCTGTTTCGGGCTCCCTACTCAGCGGGGAGCCTGTTTCTCTTTCATTCTCAAAATAAATAAATAAAATCTTAAGGAAAACACACACACACACACACACCAGTCCAAGGGATTTTTCTAGAACTCAAGAAAAAGATAAGGATATGAAAATTACAAAAGGAGATAAAGAATTGATACAAGCAAGTAGGGCAGAGGCACAACACCAGTCAGAGAAATGAGAGAAGCATCCCTGAGAGGACCAATTGAGGCTTTATTTCACTAAGATGTGGGGAGTGTTAGTTGGGTGAAGACCCAGAACAAATTCCCAGCAGCCAGACTAGAGTTGGGGGAGAGGTCTAGAATATGGAAGAGAATCCTCTCTGCGGTGCCAGCAGACCCAACAGGAAAACATTTCTTATACTTGTTAAAAAAGAGTTCATACACATAATAAAAAGACCATGAGTTTGAACAAGTGGTTCACAACCACAGAAATCCATGTCTAATAAGTAATAAAAATCACATAAATAATCTTAAATGCAAATTTTATTTTTAAAGATTTTATTTATTTATGAGAGACAGAGAGGCAGAGACATAGGTAGAGGGAGAAACAGGCTCCCTGTAGGGAGCCCAACATGGGATCCCAGGCAGCAGGGATCATACCCTGAGCCTAAGGCAGAGATGCTCAACCACGGAGCCATCCAGGCATCCCTCAAATGCAAATTTTAAACCACAAAAAGTTCCTGCAGATTGGCAAAGATGTTTCTAAATGAGTAATCCCAGCACTAGCCAGTATGCAGTAAAATGGGTTCTCCTACCATGCTGGTGGTGCTCTCCCCTTGTTTAGAATTTCCAAAAAGCAGTTTAGCAAGATGTAGCAAAAAAAAAAAAAAAAAAAAAAAAAAAAAGGTTCAAGCCACTCATTTTTCTAATTATCTTAATAATGCATCTAAAAATTGCAACTAAGATGTACAAAGATGCTCACAATATATCAATTCAAGTACATTATGTATCTCCATTATTAGCCATTAAGAGTGATATTTTCAAGAGTGCTAATGGCCAACAAGAATGCTTATGATATAATCTAAATAAAGAAGATACCAAAGTGGAATTTACATTATATGAAGAAAAACATAAAAGAAAAAGACAGTTAACCAAAGTATAAACAATAGTAATTTCTTGGATGTGTTTTGTTCTGTAAACTTTTCAGTATACTGAAGTATTTCTAGAAAGTGCATTCATTTTAAACTTATTTTCTGTGTTTATAAAACATGTATATGATAGAAGTTACGTTGCTATAAGGCTTATGGTAACTTTGTGCCATCCCTCCTTACCCCTGATTCTTAGTTCCCAAAGCAGTCATATTTGACTTTTTTCAGCAGTTTTCTCTAGTATGTGTCTCCCTAGTTTTATATAATAAGCTTACCCTGTGTTTCTCAATTTTTCAGATTTAGATATTATCTGTTGCCTTCCAATTATGAAAGATGAAGATTTAGCTCTCTCACACCTCTACCCTCACACTCACACTTCATCTCCACCACGTGCTCCCAAATTGACTGGCTCACAACTCTAGGCTAAAGTAATATTGTTGACATTTATGTCTGTGTAAATGTCATTAATTTAGCCACGTAGTATACACTATGATTGCAGCACATCTCGAATAAACTTTGGTTCTTCCTAGAGTTAATAATTGCCTCATTTATTTGTTTCCTTATGTTCCTTATACCTATCACTAGTTCAGTTCCAAATTTTCCAAAAGATCTTCAACCCTCCTCTTAGTGTATACAGAGACTCGTCACGTAATCTGTCACATTTTCTTTCTGCTCATACCCTTCCTGGGGTCCTCTGGCCCCTGTCTGGACAGTGAGCTCGCTGTGCTCCTACAGGGTTGTCCTCTGGGATTTCCCTGCCCTGTTTCCCTGGGGATTCCCTTCGCCTCCCCTGGTGTGGAAGGATCTTGGATTTCTCAGATCCTGTGCCTTCTTTTTTTGGTTTACTCCTATTCTGGTGGAGTGCATCCTCCAGCATCTTTCTGAGAAAGGATCGATGGGAGATACAGTTTCTGAGACCTTGCATATATGAACACAACTTTATTCCACCCTCCAGTTCAGAGATCAGTAAACTACAGCCCATGGGCCAACTCTTGTCCACAGTTTGTTTTCCTTCTTTCTGTGAGCTAACAGTGGGTTTTTGGTTTTGGTTTTTTTACATTTTAAAAGAATTGTTTAAAAAAGGGGTGTTTGGGGGTGGGGGAGATCCTGGGTGGCTCAGCGGTTTAGCACCTGCCTTCAGCCCAGGGCATGATTCTGGAGTCCCGGGATTGAGTTTCGCATGGGCTTCCTGCATGGAGCCTGCTTCTCCCTCTGCCTTTTGTCTCTGCCCCTCTCTGTCTCTCATGAATAAATAAAATCTTAAAAAAGGGGGGGGGGGGCAGGGAGGAGGTTGATACTTGACAAAGACTGTAGGCAACTCACAAAGCCTAAACTATTTGCTGTCTCTCTTTTAATAGATAAAGTTTGCTGATCCCTGTTCTAATTGTTCGGTTGTTTGGCTGAATACAGAATTCTAGGTTGGAAATAATTTCTCTTTGACAATGTGAAGGCTTTGCTCCACTGTCTTCCGGATCCCAGAATTGCTGTTGAGAAATCCAGTTCTATTCTGCATCCCAGTCCTGTGTGTTGGACCTCTGGTGGTTGTTTTTTTTTTTTTTTTTTTTTTTTTTTTTTTTTTTTTTTTTTTCCGCCCTCTCCCCTCCCCTCCAAACCTTTGGAATCTTTTCTTTAAACCTGATGGTCTGAAGTTTTCTGATGGTTGTGCACTCTCTTTCCTTCAAAGTGCTGAGCTGTCAGAGGATATTCAGCTCTGAAAACTTAAGCCCTTCTAGTCTGGGAAAACATTATTTCTGTGATGTTTTCCTCCTCCTTTTCTCTTCCAAGAATTTCTGTAATACTTAGCTGTTGGACCTCCTGGGTCAGTCCTCCAGTTTTGTCTTATTGGCACATAATTTCCTCAAATTGACCTTCTGATTCTTCCACAAACTTACTTTATTGCTGCTGTCATCCACCAGAATGTTATGTCCATGAGGACGGAACTCGGTCTGCTTCGTCATCGTTGTATGTCCCCAGCACCTCGCATACTTAGTACCTGGCATGGAACGGGCAGTTGGTAAATACTGTTGAATGAGTGGATGGATATTTTTCAATTTCTAAAAGCTTCTTCCTGTTTTCTGATTGCCCCTTTTAAAGCATCCCATTCATGTTTCACGGATGGGCTTATCTATCCTCCTGACAATAGGATTTGGAGATTTTTGAAATTTCCTTTTGTTCTCTGCATCGACTGCCTTTGTGCAGTATATGCTGGTGGTGGTGGTTTGGGGCTCTTTTTCATGGTTAGCACCTTTCTAAAATTTGTCTCTTCTTAGGCTATCTGCTCATATTCACAGATCAGGCCCTAAATGCTGGCTGGAAGCTTTGAGTAGGTGGGTGAAGCTGGCGGGCCTCATGGCCATATGCTCAGGCCCTGGTTCCAAGACCCCTAAATGTGAGGTAGGTGTCTTCTCTGTCTACTCTGGAAGTCAAAAATTTATCCTTCTGTCTAAAGGATGGTACTTTTCCCTCCTCTCACCTGTGCTGGTCTCCAGGAGGCAAGAGTCTCTCCGGTCCAACCTCAGCAGAAAGCAGACATCCAGCCTCTGCCAGGATGGGGGAATAGGTAGGATCTAAGGGCGCTTTAGGCAAACTCTGAACTGGTCCTCCTGTGTTCAGGCCCTCTGGCACCCCCTTCTCCAGTTCCAGAGGTACTCAGCACTGCTGCCATGCAAGGCACCTTGCCTCTCCCCTCCTTTGCTGCCTGCACACTCCACTTGCTCGGTCACCATTGTGCATTGTCTCTATAGCTTCCCAAATTGTGTTGAGCTTTCCCATCCATCGTTGTCTCTTTTCCTACTCTTTTTGCCCTTGTGATTTCATATGTATTGTATTCCTTCGTTGCCATTTTATTAGAACAGAGGTGGAGATAAATAAGGAATTCTATCCACCATGTTCAACTCACAGCCATATATCGCTATGGTAACCCCAAAGGACAGGATAGCTTCATCCTAAGAGATGTGCTGGTCAGGTTACCCAGCATTAAAAGTCAGGTTCACATCCTTGGAGAGCTATCTGTCTCATGGGAAAGATGAACGGATCTTTACAAATGCTATAGTGGAGGTGTGTCTGGGCAGCAGTGGGGCCACCGGAGAAGTACCTGCGTCTACATAGGGAGAAGGGGGTCCTGTGAGAAGAGACACAGGGACTGTGGGAAAGTGAAGAGCCTTGAGCTCATGACCATTTGGAGGGCAAGGAGTTTTAGCCCAGATTGTTGTAGCACCCAGGAGAGGACAGTCAATAAAAATAACAAAGCACTGATCTCTCCTTATACCACCCGCCCTGTGAAGAGGAGCTAAGCCATCTAAGGCGACACCTGAGTATCCAAGATGCCTGACAGAGCTGCCTGGAGGGCCGCCTGGTGCCAGCCAGAGATTAATGTGAAAGTTAAACATACGTAAATTGCCCAAGAAAGTGGGCATTCTACAGAAGTTGGCCTCTACTTTTTCTAAAGTGGGGGGGAAAAGATCATATTCCATGCATGATCTAGGACTCAGATATACAAAAATAGAACTTACTTTGCTTTCTAGAACACTCACCTTGCTCTTAAGCCACCATTTCCATGAATGGTAAAAAACAAACAAACAAACAAAAAGGTTGCCACTTCAAGATACCTCCTGATCTTAAACTCCTTGTTATAGGTCAATTTTTAATCAAATTAATCTTTTACTGCCTATGTCCCCAAAAGTGAATTAAGCATCATAGATGGTCTGTCATCCTGGCATCTGAAAAAGGGGCATCTGGCCCTGAATGCCCTCCAGCTGAGAGACGTGCCCTGGACCTTGGGCACTGGCCTCTATCCTCTCTGCCTCCGCTACAGAAGTCTCCCCAGCCTCTCCTGACTATGGCATCACCGCACCTGTCTGGGCCCATGCCTGGGCTCTCCCTGGTTCTAACACCACCACTGTCCTTGGCTTTGCACTGTACACCCTGTACCCCTGCCAGCCACCTCGCCCCTCCCCCCAAAGTAGCCCAGCTGACTGTCCACCCTCAGCCTCTCGTGCTCCTCCTCTCAAAGAGCTTTGGGCATTTTCTTTGCATGTCTGCCACTCCCCGCTGAAGGCAGGGGAGGGGATGTTTCCTGAAGCCCTCTCTGCCCGTACATGTCACGCTGCCATTTCTGAGTTGATGCTGTACTGCTGTACTGACACGGAGCACGATGGACCCCCCTCAAACTACAAGTGGGAAGCAAAATACCAGCCCACCTGCTCTGCAGTTTCCAGAATTCACTAAGCCTCTTAACTATGCCGTCCCCCACCCAACACACACAAGGTTTAGTCTCTGAAGGGTAAGAGGGTGTAGGGAGCAGGTCTCGACTTGGGTCTAAATTCTTGGCCACCACTAACCTTTTCTACCAGGTTCTTCCCTATGCCTACTGCTCATTCCTCCCCCCAACCCCACCTTTGATCCAGAAGGGGCTTTTCCTTTCATTTTCATATTCTGTCCTTACCACTCTGTGGATTTTAGTAAAACTGTGTGCTCTGACTCCCCAGACTCTGATTCTTGATATTTTTCAGGGCTAACTTTTAAAACTTAAATCAACAAACCCTGATTCTTACAAACGAAAGGTTTAACCTTCAACAGTGTTCCTCTGAAATGAGTTTTAGGAGCCAGTTCTGGAAGTCAAAAGATGAACATCTTTCCTTATTCTCATCCCCCTGGTACAGTGGATGGCTCAGCCTCCAGGAAGGAGGGGCCCAGGGCAACCAGGTTCACCAGGGCTGGAAAAAAAAGCATCAGAGAACTCTCAGCTTCCCCGCAAGTGTGGGAGTGGTGGTGGTGGGGGCGGGGGTGATGTCAGGCTGCCTTCTTTGGATCAACTCTCCCACTAAAACAAAAATAAATGGTGAGTAGAACATTTTTAAACCTCACTGTTAAAGCCAAAAGGTGGGGATGTCTCAGACCAGCTGAGAGACAAACCTCTACAACCAACCAGGGAGGGAAGTAAGTAAGCAGGCTATTAGACCGTCAGAGCCCCTGATGCCCTGTGGGCACCTGCCAGTACTGCTCACTTAAGCTTTGAATCAGTGGCCATACAAGCCAAGAGAGAAAGAATTCAATGGCTAGAGCCTATAAACATTGGGGAGCAGGTGTTGTGGTCTTTCACTGCATCTATATCTTTGGGGTAAATCCCCACCAGTGCAATTGCTGGGTCGTAGGGCAGGTCTATTTTTAACTGTTTGAGGAACCTCCACACAGTTTTCCAGAGTGGCTGCACCAGTTCACATTCCCACCAACAGTACAAGAGGCTCCCCTTTCTCCCATCCTCTCCAACAATCGGAGAAGGACAGTCATCACATGGTTTCACTCATACGGGGAATATAAAAAATAGTGAAAGGGATCATAGGGGAAAGGAAAGAAAATGAGTGAGAAAAATCAGAGAGGGTGACAAAACAGGAGAGACTCCTAACTCTGGAAAACAAACAAAGGGGTAGTGGAAGGGGAGGTGGGTGGGGGTCGGGGGACTGAGTGACAGGCACTGAGGGGGCACTTGATGGGATGAGCACTGGGTGTTATACTATATGTTGGCAAGTCAAACTCCAATAAAAAAATATATACAAAAAATATATATATATATATACAGAAAAACAAAGGCTAGAGCATTCCCAGGCTGAGGGGCCTCGTGGGTAATTTCCCCTATCTTAAGCTGGTCCTCCCAAGGAGCTACACTCTCAGGGTATAGATCTTACCCCTTCTTCCCCTAATCCTAGTGGACTGCAGAGAAGCCTTAGTACCAAGTCAAGCTTAAGAAGAAAAAGGCAAGGATAAATTATCAATGGGAAGAAATGGCCGCACATCAGGCTTTGCTCAGATTTGCAGCCCCTTGCCTGAATTAGTCAAAAAGAAGCTTAAGTCGACAATCTCATTTAAGGTCATCCGTGACTTTTAATAACTCCAGGGACCTGGGAAACACAAACATGAAGCCTCTCTGGAGGAGGGCATATCTGTTTTACACCTGGGGGAGCCCCCCTACCCCCTACAAATGATTAATCAGGGGCGTTGACTGGCAAGTAGTCAAAAATAACACAAAAATCACACCATCGTTTCAAGAGTTGCAGAGAAAACATTCGATAAAATTCATTTATGGCAAAAGCTCCTAAACTGGAAATATCTGGGAATGTCTCTTAAAGTAACATATTTGTCAGGATAGACCAGGTTAGTCTACCATAACAAATCCCCCAATTTCAAGAGCTTAGCACATTAAAGAACTTTTCTCTCTCATCAGATAAATCCCACGTATATCCTGAGAGCTGCAGGGCAATTCCCTGCCCAGCTGTGTCTCAGGAATCCTAGTAAGCCCCACCCATGGCTTTGCTTCCTTAATTATAGCTTTCAGATTCACTATAAAAGAGTTGGAGGGTCAGCAGAGTTTTTATGGCCAAGTTTAGATGGGGTATACATCACTTCCACCCACATCCCATTGACTTACAGCTCAGTGAGATCACATAAACCCAACCTAATTTCAAGAACAGATATATTAGCTTCCTATGTGCCCAGAAAGAGGGAGAAAGAGTTTTAATGAACACATGGCATGGTCTTTGCTACAACTGAAAAAGGAGATCTACAGAAAACTTGCAGCAGATATCGTATGCAATTCTGAAACTCAAAAGCTTTTCCTCTGATAGTGGCAATAAGGCAAAGAGGCCTGCTAACACCACCTCTATCCGGCATATGCGAAAGGTCTTCAGTGGTGTAGTGAGAAAAACAAAAGCTAGGGATGCCTGGGTGGCTCAGTGGTTGAGCGTTTGCCTTCGGCTCAGGTCGTGGTCCTAGAGTCCCTGTATCGAGTCCCACATTGGGCTCCCTGCATGGAGCCTCCTTCTGCCTCTCTCTCTCTCTGTCTCTCATGAATAAATAAAATATTTTTAAAAAAAGAAAGAAAAACAAAATCCAGGGATTGGAAATGTGGCAAATTTTCAGTATTTTCAGATAGTACATTTTGAACAGAAGATTCAAAAGACTATACAGATAAACAATTAGAATAAGAGGGCTTAGCAAGGTTACTAGACATGCATCCAAGATGCTTAAATCCTATTTCTATATATTGGCAACAAATATAATGAAAAACTTTTTAAGCTGTTATTTATTCATTCATGAGAGACACAAAGAGGCAGAGACATAGGCAGAGGGAGAAGCAGGCTCCCCATGGGGAGTCCAATGTGGGACTCTATCCCAGGACCCCCGGATCACAACCTGAGCCAAAGGCAGACCCTCAAACACTGAATCACCCAGGTGCCCCATAAAAAAGATTTTTTAAATGCCATTTATAGTGGCATCCAAAAAATCAAGTGTCTAGGAATAAATCTTACAAAAGATGTTTAAGTCCTCTACAAGAAAAACTGTAAAGCTTTATCTAAATATATTTAAGGAAATCTAAACAAGTGGAAAGATATACCGTGCTTGTGGATTAAAAGGCTAAAAATTGTAAAGACATGAGTCCTCCCTAAATTGAATTATAAATTCAGTTCGATTCCTATTGAAATTTCTCGGGGTAGGGCAGGGGCAAGGGGTAGTGTTTCATTTGTGGAATCTGACAAGCTTGTTGTAAAATTTATACGGAAAATACAAAAAGTCAAGAATTGCCAAGACAGTCTTGAAGAAGAACCAGGTGGGAGGATTTGCTTAACCAGATATCAAGATGTGTAATAAAGCTGTATAAAGCAAAGTACAAGGACAGGCAAATAGGACAATGGAACAGGAGAGTAGAGAAGCAGGCCCTTGCACAGATGAAAACTGGGTGTTCGACACAGGTGGCAGTGCACCAGCAGGGTGGATGGGGTCTTCTTGGTAAACACTGCTGGAATAATTGACTATCCAAATGAAAAATAACTTAATAGGATTCACATTGTGCACAAAGACCCAAACGTGAAAAAACAAAACTATAAACCTTTTATGAGATAATATAGGAAAATGTCTTCATAATATAAAATGCCCTAGCAATAAAGGAAAAAACTAATAACCCAACCCAACTACATTAAAATTAAGAACTTTCATTTTTTTTCATTTTCAAAGGATTCCATAAAAAAGAACAATAAGACAAGCCATAAAACAAGAGGGTATTTATGATTCACATAACCAACAAAAGGCTATAGTATTTGGAATATATAAAGAACTCTACAAATCAATGATAAAAAAGCAGACAACACAAAATATGGGCAAAAGATTTGAACAGGCGCTTCAAAAAAAATTTAAGCTTGAATGTTTAATAATATGTATGAATAAATAAATGCTCAGCCTCATTAGTAAGCAGGAAAATGAACTTTAAAACAATGAGATATAACTACATATGTATCAAATTGGGAGATCCTGACCATAACCTTGTATGGCATGGCATGGGGCAAACGAAACTCTCATACATCCCTGGTTGGAGGGTAAATAGCTACAACCACTTTGGAAAACTGTCCGGCATTATCTAGTAAAGATGCAATCACACCTACCCTACGACCTAGCAGATCCACTCTTAGGTGTGTGTCCTAAGAAATGCATGCCTGTGTGCACAGGGAGACTTGTGGAAAAGTGTCCATAGAGGCACTGTTTTTAATTGTCCAAAGCCAGACTCAAACCAAGTCTGTCAACAGTAAAAGAATTCAATTATTTAGTATATAATCTTGCAATGGAAGGCTATGCAGCAATAAAACTGGTTGGAATTTTATTTACATAAAGTGAAAAAGGCTAAACAAAAATATTCAGTATGATTCCATTTATAAAAGTTTCAGAAGGTAAATGAATCTGTTTTTTTAAGGCTACATAAATACATGGTAAAGCTATAAAGGAAAGAATTAATTTTATAAAAGTAAGAAGAGTGATTAACTTCCGTCAGAGTGGGACCTGTGGTAGGGAACATCTGGTGTGCCAGAAGTGCTTATATCTTAATCTAGGTGATGATGAAAGCAGGATATACTTTATAACTATCAGGCCATATGAGTTTTGTGTTCTTTTATGTGCATATTTTATAATTTTAAAAAATATATCATATACTTAAAATATCATCTTACTATATAAGGATTCCCTAATAGGTCTCCTTAGCACAAGGTCCCGCCCAGCATGTATGATCCCATTTCACATTCAGGAAAACTGAAGTGCAAATGATTAAGTATTTTATTTTTCCAGATAGGTTGGTAATTGCCTCGGGTGGACTAGAGAGTGATGAAGCTGGAGCCCCCACCCAAGGCTCTTGGAGTCCTGTTCTACTCTTTCCTGGTTCTCCGTGGCTTCCACAATGTCACTCTAGCTCCAAACTTAAAGCGTCCCATTCTCCAGTCCCTGAGCCATACAGCATCACTTACCTACACAACACACGTCTTTCCCAAAGTAGGCCTTCCCATGCCTCCTAGAGCCACCACTTCCCATCTCCTTCCCACCTCCCACCTACCTGGTCCATGCTCACCCCATCTCTTCATCTTTGATTCACAAGCCCCCTGTTGGGGCTAAGAAACTGCATTTAACTACCATCCCAGACCTGATTAGAGGAGGTAGTGCCTCTGTTAAGTCCTATGCAGGAGGACGTCATGATGTTCCTCCAGCATATTCTTACCCTAACTGTCCACACTGCTATCTAGGAGTCTTGTCTGGCCACATCCTCACAGCCTTGCTCTCCAAAGTATGACTCTGTGCTGTAGAAAGCTGGAGAAGCATGCGGCCCCTGAGGGAGCTGGCCTACCAGGGGAGAATGCCTGGTCTGCTCCCACTCGGGATGAGGCAGAGAGTTCTGCGCCTGCCTGGATTCAGGCCACCAGGCAGTCAGTGTCGGCACATACCACACCACTGCTCTCCTTTGCCTAGGACTGTACCAGGTGATCGGCGGTATCATCTCCCCTGTCAACGACAACTACAGGAAGAAAGACCTCGTGTCTGCCCACCACCGGGTGGCCATGGCCCGGCTGGCCCTGCAGACGTCCGACTGGGTCCGGGTGGACCCCTGGGAGAGTGAGCAGGTGCAGTGGATGGAGACAGTGAAGGTGCTGAGGTAATAGTGGACATGCTTGTGCGTGATGACCAGCGGCTGTGGGACACATCTGCAGAGCCCAGTGGGTTGAAGTAGGGACCAGGTATTAAGTGGGGCTTCAGCCAGGCTTTCTCAGCCAAAATCCCAGAAGTGCTTCCTCTCAGAGGGAGAGCGACCAACAGACACACTCTCAAAGAGGTCCTGAGTATAAAAATCACAACCCACTGACTGCCCTTCAGGACGCACTTTCTGGAAACACCCAATCTTGTTTCAGAGGGCTCCAGTGATGCCACCTAGTAGCTGTGAGGCTAGACACTTATGATCTCTGAGACGTATTTCTCACTTGCAAAATGGGGACAATAAAACCTAATGAGGGTTTTTTTGTTTTGTTTTATGTAAAGAACTTTCCTGACCCAGATGTCCCGGAAGACTGTTCAGTAAGTGGGACACATCATTGACTAGTTTGAAACCTGCATCTACATAATAAGCCATCTTTTCTAATTGTACAAATCCTGGGTTCTGTAAATCTAAACTTTTATGTGAAATAGGAAAAAAGGCTATAAATCTAGAAAGTTGCTCAGGATATTTTTTTTTTTTTCCTTTTGGAACTGTTTTTAGCATCCAGCATAGGTAAATTGCTGTTTCAAAGCCCTGGGAGCACTGGATTTTGGGACAGCGGGTCACTGATGTGTGTCTGACGTGTGTCTGAGAGCTGGTCCTGGGAGTTTGCTGGAGAAGCAGGAAGCCCCACCCAGCCTGGCTATCAAGGGGGACAGGGAGGTGGGCCTGCCTGTCACTAGTGACAGCCATCTCTGCTGGAAGGGATTGCAAATGGAGGGTGTGTCTTTTATCTATTTGGAAGCACTAAGATTGTCAGGAAATAGGAAGCACAAGGGACAGGGTCAAATAATTGGCAGGCCTGTTCACCATAAATCTATTTAGGTCTTCATTTTTTACTCTGCTTCAGAGTCACTTGGTTGAAAACTTTTAGTCAAGGTAAACATTTAGTTACATATCCTGGTTCTGATACTTTGCCTTTTTCTTGGGAAAGAACCAGCTAGAACCATTCAGCAATTCAGTGCTGCTTCAGAACCTACTGCCAAATTAAACGAAGAGCAAATATGAAATAATTGTTAGGATATATGCTCTTTTTTTAACATAAAGCATAAATTTATACCTAGATCATCCCTTCAGAACAAGCAGTATAAAAAAATTTTTTTAATTAAAAAAATTAAAAAAAAAAAAAAAAAAGAACAAGCAGTATAGCCAGCTCTCATCTCTGGAGGATAGCAGAGGGAAATACTAAAAAAAAAAAAAAAAAGAGTAGATAATCCAGCAAATCATTTAGCTTTAACATGTAGTCACAGAGACGCTTCCCTCCTCGACCCTGTGAAGGGCAGTATGGCTTAGGGCCCAGATTTTGGAGACCAGTTTACTAGCTCAGTGACTTGATAGAAGTGAGTTAGCCTCCCTGAGCCTCAGTTCCTCACCTAATAAGACGGGGATGACACTGCCTACCTCTCTGGGGTACTGTGTGAATTAAATGGGACGATGTGGGCAAAATACCTAGTTTATGGTAGGTGCTTAATAATGTTAGCTACCTTCCCTGCATCCCTAACACTGGCCCGTAATTTATCTTCAACACACATAAGCCATTCCTGGATAAATAGCAACTGACCACAGAACTACATAATATTGTCACTCCTTCTGCTGCAAAATGCAGGTATGAGCTAAGATTTTATGGAACATATTCTTTTTCTTTTTTTTTTTTCTTTTTTTTTTTTCTTTTTTTAATTTATTTATGATAGTCACAGAGAGAGAGAGAGAGAGGCAGACACACAGGCAGAGGGAGAAGCAGGCTCCATGCACCGGGAGCCCGACGTGGGATTCGATCCCGGGTCTCCAGGATCGCGCCCTGGGCCAAAGGCAGGCGCTAAACCGCTGCGCCACCCAGGGATCCCCTTTTTCTTTTTTTTTTACTCTGTTCTTTAGTCCAGTGCTTTTCAGCCCTGGCTGCACACTGAATCACCTAGGGAGCTTTCAAAAGTACCAAACCCCAAGAGTTGTCCCAGAGACCAGGATGTATGTCATCAGTCTGGGGTGGGGCACTGGAATATTTAAGGGCCCCCTGGTGATTCTAATGTGTGGGCAGGATTGAGGCCACAGCCTCAGTCACGAAGTAGGTTAATCAGGTTTATGATCACTACCAAGATCCATCCAAACTAGTGGACCTTAGCTGTAGGAATCACCTGGGAAGCTTTTTTAAAATGCTCATCCCCCTGCCCCAACCCAGGCCCTCAGAGATTAAGATTTTTTGGTGGGGTCTAGGCAGGAGTATTTTTTTAGAAGGTCTCCAAATGATATATTTTGTACAGCCAGGGTTGAAAATTCACTGATATAAATAGACAACACAGTTTTTATCAGATAGCTGATTACATTTTTTTCCCCCAATATTTAGAGCGTGCTTCATTAGGAAATTTGATTGCTCATGTTTTCCTACAATTACTAAAAACAGTTTTTTTTTTAAAGATTGAAAATCTGGTCATTATAAAGTTAGGTGATTTTAGAAGCATAGGAGAAATCACCTTTTGCTCCATTTAGTATCTTCCTGATAGAGTCAACTGTGAATTTACATAGTGACGTCACTATGATGGAAGTTCATAGGGTTCATTGAGGATTCTTTTCTCTCCTTATTGGGCTTCTTATTTTTACTCTAATTTTTTTTTAATCTAGGTCAGCTTTCAAGCTTTTAGGACATTTGATAACTTCTTTTGCTCACCTTCTCCCCATGTTGTAGGGGGAGGTCCTTAGTCACAATGCCATTTGATGTGGTCCATCATCATCAACATCACTACTGTCATCTCTGGTGCCCCTTTGCAAGCATGATCTTGTGCTATCCTCGTTTTATAGATGAAGAAACAGGTTCAGAGAGGCTAAGTTAATCACAGTCCCAAAACAAATAAGCTAGTGGTGGAGCCCAATCTGACTCTGAAGCTATGCTTATGGTCATCTTCAAACCAATGATCTATGGGTGGGGACACAATGGGACTGACTTTGTTCCTGCCACAATGACTCTCTAATCGGGCATCCATGGAGACCTGTGGGGCTGCAGAGGACACAGAGAATGAGGTCCCAGGGTCAGCCCTCAGGCCCAGGGCCCGGCACCCCAGAGCACCACTCAGGCAGGCAACAAGAGGAAGCCATGGCCACTGCCCACACAGGCAGAGTAGAGGTCTGTGAGGAAAATAATTATTCATATGTCAGAGTTCAGAGATCATATTCAAGGTAGGGTCAACTTGAACTAGGAGCTTCAAGGTAAGTAAAATAAGATGACAGTCACCACCACCTTTACTGATCACTATTGTATGGCAAGCTTTTTCAGGTAGGTAATATCTAGTCACCTCAACAACTCTGAAAAGTAGGTGAATTTAGTCCCACTTTACAGATGGGGAAGTGAAGGCTCTTAAAGGATCAGTAACATCCACAGAGTCCTAGCGTTAGAAAGTAGAGGTGAGACTCATGCCAACTTCAGTCTGATGGGCGATTCCAGACCAACTCAGGAGTGAATCCTCAGACTTGAAGCTTACCAAAACCAAAGCAGACAATAACAGAGACACAGAGTCCAGCTAGGCCCTAAGAAGACTCAACTGAGTCTCCGAGATCATCAGGAAGGACCTTGGACCAGAATTAAACGTATTTATTTGTCCACTCCTTCCATCATTCCTGACTTTAGGTAAGCAGTTCCTGAGGATTAAGAACATAAGAATGAATGAAATGGGCTCAGCGTTCACAGGCGAACAGCCAGTGTTGATTGAGCACTCTCTGTGGATGGGCCAGTGCTAAGCCTCTTCATGAATCCAAGGCGCGGCTCACAGGGGTGGGTGCAGTCATCTCCCCCCTCCCTGCCCCATTCTACAGACCGGAGGCAGATTGCTTAGGGAACCCACCAAGATTCCACAGCTACTAGTTGGAAGCAGAATTCCAAGCAAGCAGTCTAATTCTAAAGCTCCACCTTTACGCTGTGCCTTCCCCTAGTGATAATCAGCACCGAGCTGCTAGGCCAGCGTCTGGCAGGCTAGAAGCGCTTTCTCTCTCACGGTCTGGTGATGCTCCGCAGAGAGACGGTCAGCATTAACTTCCATGATGACCAACAAACAGATGAGGTCACTGAGGCTCTGAGAGTGTCAGGGACTCATCCAAGGTCATACAAGCAAGAAAATCTAAACTCGAACCCCCCCGCCTCCCCAGTCTGGCTTCAAAGCACCTGTTTTCCCACCAGGCACTTTCTCCTCCCAAACACAGCTCTCATAAATATATATAATCTTGCATTGATACAACGTGTTTGATCAGCTATGTCTTGATTTGCACGCTGGTTGCTAAAGCTGGTTGCTAAAGACGCCAGGCATGCTGAGCTGGTGTAAGTCCAATCAGATCTGAAATGCGAACACAAAATGAGACCGTCCTGCACACTGCTCAGTGCGCTCTGCGTAACTCCTTCAGTCCTCATGACCACCCACGAGAGATCACTATTCCTCGTTACCATGCACAGGGAGACCTGTTGGTCAGGGTCACCCAGCTGGCCCGTGGGGTGCTGGGATGCAGCCCAGGCCGTGTGACTCTAAGCCAGATTCTTAGTCTTCACCCTGTGCAGTTCTGAATGGCAGTTTATGACAAGAGTGAGCTGTGGGCCAACACTGTGCCAGTGCATACTGCACAGTAGCTCATTTACCTTCACAAAAGCCCAAAAGGCAGGCGTTGTTATATCCTGGCTTTACAAATGACAGTGTCTATTTTGAACTCCGGTCTGATTCTAATAGCCTGTGTCCTCAGTCCCCACCCAGCTTTTAAGTGAGGTATTGAAAAACAGTGTTTAAAAAGTAGAAATATGCTCACTTCCCCCCTTTCACTGAAGCTCACAGAAGGCAGTGGATGGTCAGGACCCAATCACATCTGCTTCCCACCCAAGCACCTGGCACAGGCATGGCACCTAGTAGGCCTTCCACGAATATGTGTGGAACCAGCTACCTACCCAAAAGGGGCAAAAGCAGGCTGAGACTTCAACACTGAGACCCCTGGGTGGCTTTGGGGGATGGACATGCCCTGAGCCTGTGTGTTTGCAATGCAGGCATCATCACAGTGAACTGCTCAGATCTCTGCCCCAAACGGAAGGCCTGGACCATGGCAGGGCTGGCTCGACAGCCCGGACAGGTGGGTGCAGACCCTCTTGTCCCTGAGAGGGAGACATGTCAGGGATCTACCCCCCACCCTCCTTCCCCGGGACCAACTCCCAAGCACGGCTAAGGATTCTGAGGCTCCCCTGGGTGTGGTGACCCTTCCCAGATTGAAAGGTCAAATTAAACCCTTGGCCACCATCCCTTGTAAATCATTATGCTGATTTAGGATTTTCTGCCCCAAAAGAGTTTACCTACCCTTGTGACTTGTGCTTGTGACAAGGATTACAGTCAGGGCTACACGGGGATAAACTGGTGAGTGGTGCTGAGTCCTTTTAAAAGCCTCAGCCTTTCTGAGTACAGATGTGCTGCTCTAACACTTAAAACTGCAAGAACGATACTTGTGGCCATGTTCCTCAAAGGCTTACTCAGAAGAGGAAACCTATTTTTAGGGGAATTTCAGATATGGATTGTCCTATCAGTTTGTAACCCTGGGTCTCTACCCGGTTGTCAACTCCTGGTATTTGATAGAACCTTGTCAGTTGTGACTTCAAAGCATCCTCCCTCTCTAATGGCAGCCCTGGTCCTAGGGGTCAAATGCATAGGCCCCTCATGCAAACAAAGAGAAGCACCTGATGATGGAAGGGCCGGATGTGGAGTGAGTAGGGAATCCCTGGCCCCGCTGGGCTGAGTGCCCAGCAGACCCATCTTGGGGTTTCCTACTGTCCAGTCTCCCAACCATGGGTGGTGGGACACTAGTTCCAGATCAGAAGGGCTCAGGAATGTCACAGTTAAACCAACCTAAAATGGCTTCTTTCCTGCAGGACTTTTCAGAGCCTTTACTATGATCACGTGCATTGCGACTATAAGGAAGAGAACTAGCTCGTCACCATTATCACTTTTTGGTCATGGGACCCTTTTCAACACACACTGGCGCCACCCTGCACCTTCTCCCCACCCCCGGAACGCAGACTGGGAAATGCTCTTCTAAAAGAAATAGAAAATGCCACCAACCTCTAAAGGTTGCATGCCCCAGTCCCCAAATGCTGGTCAAAGGATCACTCACAGCAGAATCACCTGTGAGGGGTCTAATAATTCTCAGGCCACACCCCAGACCTCCTACTAGAGTAGGAGTCTAAGAAAGGAGGAGTTACAGCTTCTCCTGTGTCCTCAGCTTTACAGTGTTCATTGTATTCCTCTGGTCTGTCTGCCTCTCTCCACCCCCACTCCCACCCCCACCCCCAGCCCCCGGTGGGAGCACAGGCAGTGTTAATTGTCAGCCTGTCTTCTTTCAGAAGCCTCTCTGGCTCAGCAACTACTCCTACCAGAGTCAAGAGACACTGGCTGAGCACCTCCCCAGGCCAGGCTCTGGACTCAGGTGGAAAACAAAGCCCGCCTCACCTCCGACCTTAGGCTAGAGACAGGCTGCGAATGGTGGGGAGTCCAGGCATGGACTGGAGAAGCTGCCCGGAGGAGGAGACACTAGTACCAAGACTCATGGGATCAGTAGGTTATCTGGGGTTAGAGGCCTTTCCGGGCAGAAGGGCAGCTGAGCAAGGCACAAAGGCAGGAAACAGCATGGGTGCCTGACATTCCTTGCTGCAGTGGAATGCTAGAGCTTCCAGTGACAGGCAGGGACCCTCTAGTGACATGGGCAGGATGCCACGCGGAAGCTTCCAGCCTCTCCTGCTCCAACTCTCTGCACATACTTCCAGAATCCTGTCTCCGCTCTTTCAGGACTGCTCCTCCACCCCTTCCCTTTGACTCCCTTTTTGAAAAACCTCTCTCTCCTGTTAGGCCCAGGTTGGACCCATCGTCCCTGTGAAACCAGGCTGCTTTCATTGGAGATGGGCTCTCCCCCTCCCGACACCAAAGCACACCCACATTCTTTTCAAATATACTTTTCTAGGCGCTACTCTGCTTGGCCCTATGGAATTTGTTCTTTCTGCCCTTTATTGCTATTCAGACAGTAAGTCCTGCTCATCTTCTCCCCTAAAGTAACTGTTAAAAAAGGATGTTTATGTTGAATGAAAAGTGGGCTTTTCAGTTTACCAAAATATATCAGGGGCTTTAAAAATGTTCACGTCCTTTGCTTGATAGATTCCCCTTCTAGGAATCGGACTGTGGAAATAATTAGAAATTGGGACAAAGATTTACGTAGAAAGATGTTCATCAGAGCAGTTTTTATAATGGCAGAAAATAAAAGCAACCTCCATGTTTAACTGTAAGGGAATGTTTAAATTATGCTGTATACATAGGATGAACAATTGACAAAAAGGTTTTCGGAGAAAGACTTATGAGGTAAGTGGGAAAAAAAATCAGGATATGAAAAAAAATCAGGATAAGAAAGGCTTATGAAGTGGGGGAAAAAAAATCAAGATATATATATAAAAACATGCAAATATACTTGCATATCTATCTGCATGTCTAAATCAATGGAAAAAAAACAAAATACACAAAAGTATTGATAGTTTTCAGGAGAAGCAGAATTGTTTTCTACCTTAAGTACATATTATCCATATATTTTATAAGCGACACAGAATTCACATTTGTAATGGGGGTGGGGTGGGGACTAGAACAATTAACCAAAGGAAGGTGGATTCCCTCAGCATAAATCTGACTTCTGATGAGGTGGCTTGTGTGTTATTAGCGACATATTTGTGAAGGACCATTTTGTGTGCTGTGGGTTTTATTGTGTGCTCTTCTGTGGGACTACAGATTACGGGCTGAGCTCAGCACTTTCTGGCAGCCAGAGCCCGGCTTTGCCCAGCACTCCCATGATTTGTGGGTCTCCTTAGGCTGACCCCGTGCCGCAGACTGCCAAGTCCTGGGCTGCTCAGGTGTGACACCTTGGATGGCTGAGGCCTCAGTCGGTCCTCTAACAGCCGGACGGTGTCTGTCTTTTGTGCAGGTGGTCCCTGGCCTTGGCTGATGAGGCTGAGCACAGCTCGGCAACCTTCAGAGGATTCCCTTTCCACACAACCAGAGCAAGCACACCCCCCCCCCCCCCATTCCATCTCATGTCAATTGTTCCGCGGTGGCCTTGTCTGCTTAACTTGGGCGCCGCCCTTTGGTACCTAGCTTCAGCTCTGCTGTCCGGCTTACCCAGAAATCCCACAACTCCCAAGTGTGTCTGCACGGCCATGGCCATACCCTGCACTGGGCCCCAGATTCACACTGCATTCCCTTTCCCTCGGTCACTCAGTTCCCACAACCTCCACAGGAGGCCATCCCTATCTGACAGCACAAGGAAACCCGCCCATCTGCTAGAACTCTCCCAGGCTTCCAGCAGATCTGGAACTGGAACCCAGAGCTGACTGACCTCAGGGCTGGTGTTCTCGATATAAAGAGTCAGGGCACCTGGACATCCTAAGAAAAGGGTACTGGTGGCACTTCTCTCACTTTGCACGTAAATCTCTGCTTTGTCTGCTTTTCAAAGCCCATGGCTGTTCCAAGAAAGCACACTGCCCCAGAATGCCCACAGACATCTGATTTATGTCACTACATCGTGGTTAGGACGAATCAAATTGGCAGCCTTTATTCAACACCTCAGACTTATGGACTTTGGACCTGGACAGTCAGTCACTCAATCCGAAGAGTCTGTAGCAGTGATGTGAATGGATTGGAGAGAGATATGTAAGGGTCTCTGAGGCCTGCCCAGACTTCGAGTCTAAGGCACATGTTGCCAGAAGAAGTGATTACCCCACAGACATGCCTTTGATTTAGGGAATGGGAAGGTGTGGGCACTTGTCCCCTGAAGGCAAGAGCTCAGGGTGAATTGTATTCCTGTCACTGTTAATAAATCAAACTGTGTGTAATATCAAAGCCAGTGTGTGGAAATTGCCCCCACAAAAATCCACTGAGATAAGAAGGGATTGTCTTCTGTTCCTTGACCTGTGGGAATGGGGGGGTGGTGGGAAGGTGTGCTCCAGGCCTCTAAAGGCCCTACAATTAAATGCCCATCATTTAACCTCCCCCATAGAAGAGCACATGAAAAATCACCCACTTGTTTAAAAGGTCAAAAGATGGTCACCTGCTATATTACAATGGTTGAATAAATAAGAAATTGGAGTAGAAACTCAGATGCAAAATAATCCAAATCTGCAGATGTTGTGAGCAATGGGACCAGCCCAACGTAGTGAGAAGTGTGAGTTATTGAACAATTTTTAAACTTAGTTTTATTGACTTTAAAAATATTCCCTAAGTGTTGAGTGGATGTGTCGATGAACGGGTTAGTGGATAAGCAGGTAGGTGGATAGACGGAAGTTAACACCTATCACACTTATTCTGTCCCAAGCACTCTTCTAAGTACTTTATAAGCTCATTCAATTCTAAAAATAATCCTATGAGATAAGTACTGTTAGTATCCTTGTTTTAAAGTTGAGGTCACACAGGTGTTGAATGGCAGAGCCAGGATTTGAATCTAAGGTGCCTGGTTTTAAAGTCCTAGTTCTTCACCATGGAGAATTCATGAATGCACGCGTCAGTGAGATGTTTCAGTATCCTTTCATTACACTGATATTCTGCAGCTAGAGTGTTTGAAAAGTCTGCTCTCTGTAATTATATCTGCTCCTTCAAGATTAGGAAACAAGGCCAGTGTTTCATGGATGGGGACACTGAGGCCCAGAGAAGGATGGATCTTGGCTCCAGCCCCACAGCAGCCTGTGGCCAACCGCGGCAGGAATTCAGACCTCTCCGTGGCCCCTCCAGTTTCTCACTTTCTATTCCACAGCCGGTCTGATGCTCCCTTGCATACTCCTCTCTCTGACCTGTATCCAGATTCCTTCCAAGGTTGCACAGTAGAAGAGCCTCAACTGACCATTTACATCTGCTCTCTCCCCAACAGGAGGTATCCCCAGAGACCCTCCCCACTGAGGTTTCACGGTGGCTGAGAGCTGCCAGCACTCTAGGAACACAGCCTTTGCCACTTACTGAAGCAGGAATCACCTTCCAGAAGGACCGGAGATCCTTTGGTTTTCCCCTGTCCACATTAGCCCATTCAGAGGGCCATGAACTTGAACAGTGCCAGGAAAATCCTGGAAGGGCCTCTGGGTTCTGATGCACATACAGTTCCCGCCAGCAGGAGGCAGCAGAGCTCAGCAGTTACAAATACCCCACCCCGAGGCTGGCTGGCGGGTTTGAATCCTGCCTCCACCTAGACGGGTGACCTCAAGCAGGTCACTAGCCTCTCCAGGCCCGTTTCCCTCTCCACAGACGAGTGACGCCTCCCTCATGAAATTGTTCTGAGGATCAAATGAGATTAAACCCATAAAGCGCTTAGCGATGGTGCTCACAGCGAGCACCCAGCAAACATTAGGCATCCTTTTATCACCGCAACCATCATTCTGTTAGAACAAATGCCAAAGGATTAGCCACATTGATCAGTTGTTCTAGAGCTTTGCTATATTGAAAACAGATGAAAAGGTCACTAGATGTTGATTATCCGAAGAACCTTTATGACGAGTTTTTACTTATAAGAAGTACCAGGTGTTAGGGCTGAAATAGATTTTGACAAAGGTGGTGACTTGCCTGAGGCCCACAGCTCGTTAGTACCTCGGATTCCACAACCTTACCTTCTATCAGAAGGTTCACAGCCATCTCTGGACCGCCGTGCCGTGGGGTCCAGCCACCGCAGACACACTTGATATAACACTAGAGGGGAGTAAAAGGAAAGCTGTTGTGTATTTCCTGATATTTGCCAATATCAAAAGATTAAGTCATTACTTACAACAGTATATGTCCCTGAAGCACCTTCAGATTGACTTGCACGCTTTTTCCTCTTTCAGTCATGAACACACAGACATGGAGCTCCCAGTACATTCCAAGAAAAGCAGCTTGTGCAATTTTAAAACGGAATATGATGCTGTCTTTACTGGCCGTGACCCTTCTCTAACCTTGTCGGGATCCACCCTTGTTTTTCCAGCTGGGCCTGAGCTGAAGCTCCTCTGCGGGGCAGATGTCCTGAAGACCTTCCAGACCCCCAACCTCTGGAAAGACGCGCACATCCAGGAAATAGTGGAGAAGTTTGGCATAGTGTGTGTGAGCCGGACAGGTCACAACCCAAAGGAATACATCTCGGGCTCGCCCATCCTGCACAGGTACCGGCACAACATTCACCTGGCCAGGGAGCCCGTGCAGAATGAGCTCAGCTCCACGTACGTCCGGCAGGCCTTGAGCCAAGGGCACAGCGTGAAGTACCTGCTCCCAGATGCTGTCATCGCCTACATCAAGGACCACAACCTCTACACCAGGGACAGCTCCAGAAAAGGCAGTAGCACCCAGAGGAATGAAGGAAAGCCAAGCTGGGGAGAGCCAGCCCCTCCTCCACGGAGCTCCTCCTAAGGGCAGTTAGGGTCTCGGCTCTTTCTTTCTTTCTTTCTTTCCCACTTTTCCTTCCTTTTATCTAGGCAATCCGTTTATTTCAGAGGCGTCTCTGTCCCAGGAAGAGATACCTTCTTTTGGGAGAAGCAGGTGCCTACATCTCAAGAATGGACATTTACCAAAGAGGCTAACATGGCACGACAGGTCACCAGAACTAGCCCACAGCTCTCGGAACCTCTCGCTGCAGAGACCTCCTTATTCGATAAATGGGGACTTGGGCACGCGCACTGAAGGCAGTTCTGCGCAAGGCAGGGCCCCCTGAGGGTCAGATCAGAACTGCCCACACGCGCTTTTTAACTAGGACCAGATGCAGCATGCTGGTCTTGATTGGACAGCCTTGACAGGATGCTAATTACCAAACAGTGGGCTTTGTCAACGCCTTGTTCCAGCAAAATAATACTAATTGAGGAGTCAGAAATTTGGAAGCAGCGCTTTGCCAATTTACATTGAATCTTCCCTCAAGAACCACCGTCTGCCTAGGCTGTAGATAAAATTTAAACTAAAATCTTTCTAAGGAGCGGCCCTCAAGCAATATTTTTGATACAGCAGATATTCTTAACACGACTTTTTTAAAATATATAAATACCAGGGCTCCTGATTTCCAGGTTTCTAAAAAAAGGAACTGAGGTAAAACAGATGCCTTGACTATTTTAGAGGATCTTTTTTGAATGTTTTATGACCGCCTGCCTGTTTGAATATTGGCAAAGGGATAAATAATAAATTGACATCAAAAAATACTAATGAAAAGTTTCTCTTTTTTCTTCCTTTGTTATATTATTAATGCCCGATGTACCAGCTGTTGCTCTTCTTTTTAGCTACCCCATGAAATTTGCTACTGTTGCAATGGAACTGACATGAATTTAAAAGTTTCTATTTCCGGGTACCAGCAGTGGAGGAAGCAGGTGCTTCTCAGCACCTTGCAAAGAGTGCTCTAATCTGAAGCTGTGGGTCGATGGCTCTGTTCAGGTGGGCCCTAAAGGATGAGCAGAGGAGCCCACAGGTGTTCAGGATTTGTTATTCCAGGCCTGCTTAAGAACAGGTTTTAATTAGCCTAATTCTGTTGGAATTTATTCTTTACACTTGCTGACCAAATAACTGCATGCACTCAGAATGGAAAAGTCTCCAGACTTTTACTTTGATTCACCCTTGCTATAGCTGTGTAGTCACGCAGAAAAACACGCACTGAAGGCCAGTCAGGAGGACACTAATACCTCCCCAAACATACTCCAGTGTTTGTGTGCATGTGGTGCTAGAGAGGAATAAAACAGACCATCAGGATTTCCTGGGTCTAAATTAGTGGAGGCCTCCGATTAGGGGGAGAGTCCCTAGATCCCCACCGCTGCAACCTCTAGGGCTGCTGGCCATTCCTCATCCTGAGTTCTGTACCCCAAGGGGTCTCTAAGAACCTTGATAATGCAGGGGAATAGGAACCAAACAGCCTTGTCCGCAGCAAGCTGTGTGACTTTCACCAAGCTCCCTTCCCTACCATGCACCTCGGTTTCCCAAACTCTGAAATGGGGCAGCTCGACTAGATACTCTAGATTCTCTTCTAGCTCTGATTTCCTGAGGCTCTTAGTGCCCTCCTTCAGCCTGTCCGCGCTTTTCCCGGGTCCAATTCACTTCTGGCCATACTGGCAATTCTCCAAGGTCAGAGGGTCTTTGTTTTGTTTGCTGACATATCCTAAGTGCCAAGAACTTTGCTGTCCCAAACACGGTCACGGGATGCAGTGTTTGCATCCCCTGGGAACTGGACAGAAATGCAGACTCTCAGGGTCTACCCCAGACCTACTGACTCAGAATCTGCATTTTAATAAAATTCCCAAGCCAGTCCATGTACTGGCCTACAACAGTGCCTGTTACAACAAATATGAGTTTTATTTCTAGGAGACTGAATACACGATGGAAATGTATGATTGCATCGCGTTTACTCCGGTGAATATCCTCCTTACCCTCTGAACAGCATTTTCCCCACTGTTCTGTATGGAGTATAGAAGGCAAACAGCCAGAGTGTCCAGAAAAAGGGGGGTAGTGAGGGATCCTGTGGGTTTGAAACAGAGTTTCTCAACTTCAGCAGTATTGACATTCCAGGCAGATCATCCTTTCCTGTGAAGGGCTTCCCTGTGTAGTTAGGATCCTGAGCAGCATCCCGGCCTCTCTCCATTCCATGCTGGGAGTACCCACCACCACCTCTAAGTGTAACAACAAAAATGCCCCCCTAGACCTTGCTAAATGCCACCTGGGGCACAAAATAATCACCCTGGTTGAGACCCTCTGGTTTAAGGATATGGAGAGGGGTGGGGAAATATATGCAAGGAGGGGTTCGTACCTTTCTCAACAGGGAAAATCAGCAGGCAGCAGATTTAGAAAATACCATCCTCTCATAAGGGACTAGTTTGAGAGGTGTCCCCACCATTCACGAAGTCCTATTTGTTCTGGGGGACACAGTGGTATTTACAGTGGGAATTAGAAGCCACACCCTTGACTCAGAGGCACCCCCAGCTTCAGTCTCCTTTACTTCCACATGCCCAGAGTGGCCTTCTCTCCCATGTTTTTACAGGCTGAGACTTCCAGCACACTCTGCACCCTCTGTACTGACATCATAGCCTGGTAAGTGAAGACCCAATGAATGGAAGCTAGAAGTCTTGTGATTACAATTTTTGCGATTCAAATTCAGCGTTCATGTATTCGAGTCATTTATCATGCGCATCTCATGTACCTAGTATATCAATACTAGGAGTATAATGATGCATAAAGTAGACAGTCTCTCCCCTCGCGAAGCTTACAGTCCAGTAGGAAGGTGAAGAATCAGATATTCACAGGACTAAACATCTGATTACAGACTGGGATGAGGGCTCTGTGCCCTGCAGCCAGAGGCCCAGGTTCACCTGCCCAGACCCTTTCCAACACCCTGGAGGGGCCCTAATCATGTGGATACCTAATTTCACATTCATGATTTTTATTTATTTTTTTCTGACAAGTGGCCTTCAAAATCGTACAACGTAGACTCCATAAAACATCAGGGACTCACCCTGATGACAGAATACAGAGAGAGCAGGGAGGAGAGGATGGATTTGGGACCTGAAAAATGAATTCACGAGACTTAGGGATGGCTGGAGGCAGCTGGCCTTTCAGGCAAAATGATGCAAAGGCCCTGAGGCAGAGGAGGGCAAAATGAGCAGCATGATGAGCTAGATTCATCATCAACTCCTCAAGGAAGGGGTCTCCTACTGCATGTGCATCTCGCAGCAGGCATCCTGCCTCGCCAGCATCTCCCTGTCCTGCCCTGCCATAGGTGTAGGGCACCAGGCCCAACTAGGCCTGGAAGAGATGCCCTCATCTCTCTGCTTCATGGCTGTACCATGTGGCTCCCACCATTTCCCACCATTGCCTTCTTCTAAAATAAAAAAAAAACACAACAAAACCTACTGTATAATAAGTAGGTAGATACACACACACACACACACACACAGACATACACACACATATATCTTTCTCAATTTCTGGACTCTTACTTTGTCTCATTGATTCATGTAGCCTTCTTTTTTTAGTATCAGAAGGGAAAACATGTATCACCACTGTGCTCCTGATTTATTGCATTGACATTGCCCTGCATACCTGATCTCACATTCCTTTCCATTCCCTCAGGCCTTCTTTGCATCCAGTGTGCCAAGGTGTTTTGTTTATTTTGCACGAACAGGAAAACAGTGTTTTGGCCTCCTGGGTAAATAGAATTTCTAGCCTTAAATAAAGGTTCTCCCATGATACCAGATGCCGTCCAAATGAGAGGAGCTCTGCATCCCAGACCGAGGAAAGGATTTTTCATTTATGATAGTGTCTGTGTCACTTGGGACAGTATGATGCAAAATCCCATTTTAAACCAATAGTGCGCCAGATTGGCAAGGCACGTTTGGTAATTGGGTTAATACACAATCTCGAATTTCCTCATCCCCGTCCTTACACTCCCTTTGCTAACAGTGTTCCTGCCTTCACTTTTGGCAAGGGTCTCTATGCACAAACTATATTCGGTTTCACTCACCAAGTTATTTTCTTGGACCAAAGCTCAGCATTATAGACACACAGGTATGACCAATAAACAATCTATAATAATACACGTAGGAGCACTCCTCAGAGGATTTTAGAATTGTTAAAATAACCTCAGAAAGTCTTGTTCATGGCACCAGAGCCTGTGAAAACCGGAAGGAACCCTAGTGTTCATCTGATCCCACCTTTCTCAAATTATCAGAACACTGAAATTAATGGGAGTTTCACTATTAAAAACAAAAAGAATATGGTGTCCTATGGACCAGTTTGCAGAGCTCAGCTTTCCTTCTGGTGAAATCCACAATGGGTGTTTCCAGGCCCTGCCAGTCTTGTTTTCCATGCATTCCTCACGTGCAGCCTCTCTCTCTCCATCCTTCCTGGCACCCCGTAGCCCAGACCACCATCATCTCTTAGCCAGACTACCATAATGGGCCTCCCCAACCCCTCCCCTTGGCCCCTGTGATCCATTCTCCACGTGCAAACCAGCACGGTTTGTGATCACACATAAATCATGTGATCATAATACCTCCCTGCCCAAACTTCTTCCTCGGACACCATTAAGCAAATGGAAGACAAGTCACAGACTTGGAGAACACATTTACAAAATGTATATCTAATAAACGACTTGTGTCCAGGGTATGTAAACATCTCCAATAATTCAAAAATAAGAAGACAAAAAGTCCGATTAAAAAATGAACCAAAGGGTTAACTAGCCCTGTGTAGGAGGGCTGATGCCGCTATTTAGAAAGGCCTGCTCATGAGAGTGGCCCTTGGCTGGTACCTGAGAATTTGGCTTTTGGAACGCTGCCTGTGATTCTAACCGATAAGGCTCTTTTGTCTACCTGACAGGACTGAGTCCTGCTGTCCCAACCTGCCTAGGCTGGTTCAAACAGTGTGACTTAGAGCGAACACCTGCTCCCCTAGGAGCAGAATTTCATAAACCATAGCTGGTCTTGTAGGCAAAGGGCTTACAACACTAGCCCACAATAAAACCCTTGGTTTCAGAGTCCCAAACAGACTTCCCTGGACAGAAACACTGCACACTGTTGCTGTATTTCACAGGTGGAAAAAGTGTGTTGTGTGTGGCCACCATCACAGGAGGAAAACACTGGAAGCCTTCACCTGGACTCCCCCAGACTCTCCCCAAAGTGTCTTTTTCCCGGGCTCGTCCTGCCGTGTGTTCTTTCACTGTAATGACCCACTGCCATGAGGATAACTGCCCCTGAGCCCTGTGAGTCCCTCTAGAGAGTCACCAAATGTGGAATCCCAAAAATAAGACACTTGGCCAGAGAAGATACACGAATGACAAATGAGCACAGGAAGATGCTTGGCACCAATCGCCTTGAGAGACCCACAATGAGATATCACTTTGCACCTCCATGAATGCTTATAATCAGTCAGGAAAATCCCATTCTTAAGAATCTGTCCAAAAAGATATGCAAACGTGTGTCTGTCCACTCACTTGTGTGTGAATATTTATAGCGGCATTATTTATTACAGCCCCAAACTGGGAGAATTCAGGTGTTTTCAACTGGTAAACGGATAAACAAATGTACTGTATCCATGCAATGGAAAATTATTCAGCAACTCAGAGAAGGAACCAGTGATAGATACCGCAACAAAACAGATGACTCTCAGAAACACGCTCAGCGAAAGACGCCAGACAATAAAACAACATACTGTATGATTCCATTTACATGAAATTTCTAGAAAAGGCAAAACTATAGATAGAGGCACGGAGCAGACCAGCGGTTGCCTGAAGGTGGGAGTGCATGATTGCAGGTGGGCACAGGGAACTGGTTGTGGGGAGGGGGTGGTGGTGACAGGAATGTTCTAAAACTGGATTGCAGTGCTGATTGCACAACTCTGTACATTTACTAAAGCTCATCAAACCATGCACGTCAAATGAGTAAATTCTGAGGTATTTAAATTATATTCAATAAAGGCGTTTTTTAAAACATCTGAGCTTCCTTTGCTTGCCCTTGGAGTGGAGACCTGACTCCTCCTGGGGTGGCTGACCCCCCCAAGCTCCCACGCCCCACAGCTCACTCCTGTGGCTCCAGCCCCGCTTTGCTCAGTGTCCCACACCCACGCCTCTCCTTCTGTCAGCATTTTCCCTATGCGCCCCAACCCATGCGTGCTCTCTCTCTGCATCCCTCCTTTGGGCTCATTCCCATTTCTTCTTCAGTTCCCTGCCTCACCTCGCCTTTTCCAATAAATTAGACTTGTCCACTGTACCTGTACCCCCAACTCCCTGCCCTCCTCGTAAGAGAATTTCATCACTCTAGAAATGATGAGTTTGGTGGTGACTTGAAGTTCCCTGAAAGCAAGAATTTGTCTTAATCATTATTCTTTGTCCGGAGCACAACTCCTGGCTCAGGAAATATTTCAGAAAAGAATACCCTAATAAGCATCTTAATAACTCTGAGAAGCCCGGTAAACACACCTGTTGAATTTTGTATCAATCAGTGTTTCTGAAGCATGTTTACAGATGTATATACTTAATAATATGTGGAACATGATACTCAAAGTTGCACTTTACGAAGTTTTTTTTTTTTTAAGATTTTATTTATTTGAATTATTTATGAGAGACACACAGACAGAGACATAGGTAGGCTCCCCACGGGGAGCCTGATGCAGAACTCAATCCCAGGACTCCAGGATCATGACCTGAGCCAAAGGCAGACACTCAACCACTGAGCCACCCTGGCATCCCTACGAAGTTCTTATCTAAAGTTTTTCCCCCAGTTTTTTCTATTACAAACAGTCTTGCAAGAAATACCCTTATCCATAAGCCCTTACAAACCAGTGCTTTTGTGGGATAGGTTCCCAGGAGTGGTATTGCTGGGTCACATGCTACGTGTACTTTGTATTCTTATCGATGTTACCAGACAGTAGATGTTAGATTTTTTTTTTAAGTAAATTGATTTTTTTTTTTTAAGAAGACTCCTAGAGCTGCTGAAATTCTCATTTCCTTATTCCTTTGCAGGGAGTCACCTTCACTACTTTTTATACAAACCGAAGCAATATCCATCTCTTTATTTCTATAGATAATGTGTGATAATGAATTTTAGGAACTCGCTCACCATAGAGAGACACAACAATGTGCAAGCGAACATCGTTCCTGGTATGTTCAATGGGCGGTGAAAAGCAGGTTCTTTGGACCGATGGTGGATTTATGGATGGGTGGGCAGATGGTTTTCACGTCCTAGTCTTATACCTTGGGCCCAGGAGCACAGTAGCACGGCACCAGGACAACTGTGCTTGCCACCATCCAGCTCTTGCAATGTCCTGGCAGGTAGAACAAGTCACTCTGCCCGCTGCACCCGCCCCACACACTCTGCACCTCCAGGCTGGGGGTAGGCAGGTGGGCTCACACAAAGGCTCCCTCCCGGGCCTATTACCATGACCGCCCATGTCCCCTTTACTCCTCTGTGATGGCATTCCAGTACCAACTCATCAGTGGCTCCCCATTTCCTACAGGGTAGAGTCTACATAGCAGCTAAGGTTCCCCATAGCCTGGCCCTACTTGTTTCTCCACATTTTCTTGCTCTGTGTCAGACCAGGCCATCCCTCCACCCCCACGGCTCCCCCTCAGCCATGCTGTCGCCTGCCACACTGGATCATCCCACTTTCCCTGAAGATGCCAGCCTGTCCTACGCCTCCCTGCTTTTGCAAGTGTCACTCCCTCTTGGGAGTGTCCTCTACCAGCTGGGTCGGGCAAATCTCTACCCCCTCCCCCTTCTAAACTCGGTCCCTGTGCTCAACTGCCAGAGTGTCCAGGACACACTCTGTACAAGCCTCTGCTTGCTGTGCCCTCATCTCCCCTACACCTGCCCTCCTCCGGGCGGTACCTCGCTCAGGGCAGTGTCCTCAGCATCCAGCCCAGTCCCGGGCACCTGCCAGGTGCTTAGTAAGCGTTTGCTAAACATGCAGCTCTGACACTTGCCCCAGTTCTTCTGGTGAGGACCCACTGGGTTCGCGCTCCTGGATGTGCAGCCCATGAACAGGTGAGGAATAGGGAAGGAACTTAAGACACCATCTCTGACCGTGGAGCACAGACAGGCTCGCTGGGGGAGCCGAAGCAGGCATGCCAACTGTGTGCACACGAGAAAGAGCTCTGTCCTCCCGAGGCAATGTGGATGAAACAACACGACGGGGGGAACCCATGGTTCTTAGACTCCAAGAGAAGGGAAAAGGGAGGATACTTGGGCCAGGAGATCTTGGGGAATAAGTGTGGGCTGGGAGACTTTGGGAGATGAAGCCGCTAGTGCCAGGGCAGGAGGACGACATGGGATGACTGGACTGCAGGGGACAGGGGACAGATGGCACTGGGAAAAGATTTTGAGGCCAGATGGTGACAAAGGCCTCAGATGACAAGAAGAGAAGAAACTAGAATTTATTGAGGCTGTGTGTTCCTGAATCCTCAAAACTGCACTATAAGGCGCTGGCTCAGAGACATCAAGTGGCTTGCCCAAGATCACACAGCCAGGAAGTGGTGGGCCTGGAATTCAAAAGCAGTCCGACTCTAAAACCCAGGGCCACCACAAAGGAAGCCCACGGAGAGGAGGGTCTTCACAAAGATTATTAAAATGCAATTTGGAATGAGGTTTTTGTCCCTAAGCCAATGAGCTCCTGGCCTGTTTCTTCCCTTTTTGGAAACAGAAACCTGCCACCAGCTGCCTAAAAAGCGTATTCACCCTCCAGTGCTTCTAAGGAGACAGGTCCTAGACTGAGGCCTTGAGGCCAGCCCTGAACTGATGGGAGAGCTTGGCCCACCCCACCCCTGCCATCCTTCCCTCTGAGGCCACCTCCCCCTTGCCACAGGTCAGCGCAGCCCTGCTCCGGATTCACTCTCTGGGCGGTCCTCCGAGGGCCGGGTCACGGGCTTCCTGGAAATCAGTGTGTGTTTGACCAGCTGCCTCCCTTCCATCCTTCATTGTATAATTCTGCCCCAAGAACACAAAAACATTGGTCCAGCAAGATTTGTTCTTTTTAAATCTGGCCGGAGCCTCACTAGGGTGCATTAATCTTTAACTGTTTATAGATTTTTCTGCTTAGAATATATGCCCTGTGCTTTCATCTCACATGGGGATTCAAGTTCTGCTTCCATATTGATGATGACTTAGGAGACGTATTTTCTCTCTGGGATTTTCTTCTGCGGGCTTATCTATCAGATCCAGCACCCCAAAGCTCCCATAGATCTTTGCCTCATTCGGGGGACAGTAGCTGGTCTTAACCTTGGGCTTCAGGTCAGACAGAGGCAGACACGAATTCAGCTCCCTGCCCTGCCACTCCACCCATGGGACTGCAAGCAAATCACAAAATCTCTCTAAAGTTCATTTTCTTCTGAAAACCAAGACCCAGTGGAGTCATATCTTGCCCAGGGTTCTATAATCAGCACTAAGCACGTATATGGTCATAACGATGACTTCTGAAAGCCCTCAACTCTGCAAGGACTCCCTCTCCTCACCACCCCGCCTGCCCCCCACCCTCTTCCATCTCCCATCTTCTTCCAAGGCCAGCAGCCTGCTCCTTCTCAGTCCACTAAGTCAGCCTGTGGGGGCCGCCTCCAGCCCTCGCCTTCACCCAGCACCTCTAATTAGCTCCATAAGAAGGCCCAGGGTAAAGCACTGAAAACCAACTTCCTTAAAAGGCGGGGAAATGGGAAAAGTTGTAAATATATATAGTTCATATTTTTTTCAAATTTAATACTGGCCAGAAACATAGAGTTATCATCCAAAGTAAAAACACAAAATCAATGTCCTGTTTAAGTCTCAACTTCTCGAGTTCCTCAAGACTGCTCTGAGATACCCTTTTTCAACCAGCAAAAATCCAAGCTTTTGAAAGCACAGCCTGCTAGTGAGGAAACAGACACTATCAGGGGTCCGTGCTGGTGACACGGTGCGATCCTAGGGAGGAAATCTGCTAACACCGAGCGAGAGTACTTCAAGTATTCATCTTTTGACAGAGCAATCCCACCTCTAGGAATCTAGCCCAGAGAGACACTCATAAAAATATGAAAAGGCTTAACCTGTTCCTTGCAGCGCTATTTGTTACAGCAAAAGACTGGAAACAACCCTGAGCAGGAGGGGATGGCTTCAGTAAGCTATGGCACAGCCAAGTGGAGCGCGATGCCATGGGAGGGAAGGAGGAGCTCCTGAACTACTGCGAGTGATTTTAAGTTTAGGGGCGCCTGGGTGGCTCAGTTGGTTAAGCATCTGCCTTTGGCTCAGGTCATGATCCCAGGGATCCAGGGATGGAGTCTTGCATTGGGCTTCCTGCTCAGTGGGGGGTCCTCTGCCTCTCCCTCTCCCTCTGCTTGCTGCTCCCCTTTCCTGTGGTTTCTCTCTATCTAATACATAAAATCTTAAAAAAAAAAAAAAAAAAAAAAAAACAAGAGACAAGGATAGGGGTACCTGGGTGGCTCAGTCAGTTAAGTGTCCTACTCTTGTTTTCAACTCAGGTCATGATCTCAGGGTCCTGGGATTAAGCCCTGTGTCAGGCTCTGTGCTCAGTGGGGGTCTGCTTGTCCCTCTCCCTCTGCTCCTCCCCTGTTCTCTTTTTCTGTCTCTGTCTTTCTCAAATAAAAAAATAAATAAATATAATCTTAAAAAATAGCATATAGCATGCCATTATGTATCTAAGAAGGGAAAGTATGACTGAATGATATATTTATATTTACATTTAAAATTTTTTTAAAGTAGGCTCCACACCCATCGTGGAGCCCCAATGTGGGGCTTGAACTCTTGACCCTGAGATCAAGACCTGTGCTGAGATCTATCTAGTTGGATGCTCAACCAACTTAGCCACCCAGGCACCCTGATATTTATATTTTTAAATGAAAAGGTAGATCATAAGATAAAAGATATGTATCAACCGATGGCAACATATGAAACTCATTTGGATCCTTATTCAAACAAACTAAAAAAAATGAGATAAGTGAACACTTTCTGGATATTTGATAACATTAAGGAATTGTATTATTGGTTTTTAGTTGTGGTAATAGTGTTGTGTTATTTTTTTAAGATTTTATTTATTCATTCATGAGACAGAGAGGCAGAGACATAGGCAGAGGGAGAAGCAGGCTCTCTGCAGGGAGCTGGATGTGGGACTCGATCCCAGGACCCCAGGACCATGCCCTGAGCCAAAGGCAGAAGCTCAACCCCTGAGCCACCCAGGTGCCCCTGTGTTATTGTTTTTAATGAGTCTGTCCTTTAGACATACTTCTTGAAATGTTTCCGGATGAAATGATACGGACATAGGTGGTCTTTGCTTCAAAATAATTTAGAAATGGGGGGGGGGGGCAGGTGGGAATATAGATGAAATAAGATCAGCCGTGGGTTAATAATTGTTGAATTATGGTGGTGAATCCACAGGAGTTCCATATACAATTCTCTTTATGTTTATGTGCGTTTAAAATTGTCCATAATAAAACAGCTAGGAAAGCAAAAAGAGAGGGAAGGGAAGGGAAGGGAAGGGAAGGGAAGGGAAGGGAAGGGAAGGGAAGGGAAGGGAAGGGAAGGGAAGGGAAGGGAAGGCTTCCCATGCAGCGTGTGTCACAAGCTGTAGGAACAATTGTCATGTGTCAATGAAAGGTGGCACTGAGCAGAGCCATTTCTGGACAGAAATAAATCCCCAGGCTAACCCCACAAAGTGGGTGTAGGATTCTGTGGCCTGCAGACACGGTGTGTCACTTGCACTTCTGCATATTCATGAACGCATCAAAGAAGACCATCCCCAGGAGACCCGGCGCCCCTCAGCCCCATGGCCTCTTGACAACCCCTCTCACTCCTGAACACAGCCGACATGGAAAGGCAGCCTGGCTGGGCCACTCTCATCCCTTCAGACATTAACCTCGCAGATGGCACCGTGACAGCTCAGGGACTGGAGCAGGGTCGTTCTCCGTAAAATAACTCCAGAGACATATTTGAACACAGGAAAAGGGAAGATTTTTTTTACAAGTCACCAAAATAAAACGAGCCCTTTAGAAGAGAAGCAGGGGGTGTGATGTCAGATGAGGAAGGTTTTCTTTATAAGCACGAGGGAGGAGTATGTGGCCGCCTGTCCCCCGCCAGGAGACTCGAGTCTCTGGGTGGGGGAGACCTGCACCGGGTGGGATGGGGCTGGAGGCCCACTGCGCCCCAGCACCTTGCAGGGAGCAGCATCGGGGGCGGACGGAGACTCAGGGTCTGCTCCAGGGCCTTCTGTTCCACCCCCTTCGCCCCGAGCACCTGGGGACACCCGGCAAGCTGCTTGACCTCTCGGTGACGCGGAGACAATACTGCCCACCACGCAAGGCGATCATAAGGCTCGTGGGCAATCGAATCCTCTCGCGGAGACGGCTCCCTCCCTCACTGTAAATTATCCCCTGGAGCAGACTGATCCACTCAAGAGGGGAACACACATCTCCTGCCTAGCTCCTCTGAGCTCTCCTCTCCCCAGGACTCACCCTGGGGGCCCTTGGCTCTCTCCTGTCCTCCCTCCCTGCACCCCAGGAGTGCTCCCTGGGCTGACCAGTGGCACGACAGACACACAGCCCCGGGCTGGCTCCCCACTGGCCTGCTTCCTCCTCTCCGTGCTCTGGGTGGCTCTTTGTGATTGCTCCTGGGTCTCCGAGGCTCTTCTCTAAGGCTGAGGAATGGAGCAAGCCCAGTGAGGATGTTGTGGAGTGCTTACACCTCTCTCCCTTTCGGTCATTCACAGAGCCTTCCTCAGCACTCCGTTGTGCCCCGCCCCCTCCTCCCTTGGCCTTCCTTTCTACTCCTCCTCAATTCTCAGATCCCGGCAGTTGTTAAGATCCAGCTGGAGCCTCACTTCCTCCAGGAAGCCCTCGCTGATTGCCAACTCCACCGAGACCCTCCTCTCTTCTTTATACACCCTTCTCCCTTACTCTCTTTGCCTTACACATCCCAAGTGATCGCACCCCAGACAAAAAGAAACTCCACTAACTGAATAATGGATTACATCAAGCAGGATGGAGAGGGCTGAGAAGGATAACCATGATGATACCCAATGATTCCGGGACACAGAGCACTTTCACCTCGATTCCTTGGATTGACCTTAAGGCCCCAGAAAGGGGCACAGGCCAGCACCCTCTCTCCCTTGCCTTTCCCCTTATTCATAAGGCTCCCCTGGATCAAACAGCAATGTGCCTGGAGCATACTCTGTGTCATGCTCCTGTTTATGCATTGTCTCCTTTGCTTCTTACCTCCCTAAGAGATAGGTAATCAGGGTGTCCGCATTTTACAGATGGGGGAGCTGAGGCACAGAAGGGATAAGCCACTTATCCAAGATCACTCAGCTAGACAGTGACACATTCATTCAGCTTCAAACCAAGCACTCTGCCTCTAAAGCCTACCCTCACAACCAGCGCCCAGCTGCTGGAACAACACCGCCAGCAGGGGCCACACTTTGAAGAGCCCTCCAGGGAGGAGACCCAGAAGGACAGGAGCATACTGACCCACAGGGGGACATATGTAGCACAACCAGGCTGAATTAAGTGCCATGTGTCCAGCCAGCCAGCTCAGAAGAATGAGGTCAGATGAGCAGTAAATGTGGCCAGAGGAGGGAGGAGAAGCCAGATGTTGGTCCTTTGGGATGGATGGGGGAGGACTGGACAGGTGAGGAGGGCATGCCTCTCTGCCCAGAGCATGAAGGGACCACTGAGGCCATGGCAGAGAGCCAGAACTGACTGGGCCCCTGCTGTGTGCCAGACAGTATGCTGGGCACTTGGCATAAGGCCATCGCAGGAGACTCAGCACAGAGAGAAAGAAGAAAGAGGGTGAGAAATCTGGCTAGCTGAGCTGCATGACTCAGGGGAGCAGGAAAAAGAGTTTAGACTCTTTTGGGGGGTGACCAAGAAATGGCCAGTTCACTGTTTAAGTCTCTGGCTGGTTCTCTGTTCTGGTGAGTCAAGCTGACAAGGAAGCCCAAGGCCATGGGGAGCCCCAAGTGAACGCCACGGAGAACCCAATCCATGCCAGGCCCCACTCATCATCCACCTGACTGAGCCACAGGAGTTTCCTCTGGCACCTTCAGTTTGGGCAGGACTGCGATAGGTTGCCCTGGCTGTCCCACTGAGATGCGCCCTGAGCTGCCTGGGGAGAGACACAGAGCCAGGGTCCGTGAGAACAAGAGATGGCCTGAGCATCCCAGAGCCAGGTGGGAAGAGAGAGGAAAGCAGCCGGATAGGGGGACAGCTGTCTAGAGCAATGGTTCTCAACCAGGGGTGATTTGGTATCTCCTTCCCAGGCATTTGGCAATGTCTGGAGACATCCTTGTGGGAGGTGCCAACATGGATCTAGTGGGTAGAAGCCAGGAATGCTGCTAAACACCCTTCAATGCGAACAGCCCTCCACCAAGACCACCCCCAACAGAGAATTATGTGGCCCGACATGGCAACAGTGCCTGGTTGAGAAAGCCCGGTGTAGAGCAAGCTGGGTAAGGGGGGCTTCAAATCCAAGGCTCTCGCTGGGATGGAGCTGCCCCTACCCTGAGGAAGACGCATCCTTCCCTAACTCCGCCAGATGCAGTGTGAGGACTAACAGGAGCCCCAGGCTGGGGGGCGAGGGGGGAGCCACGGCAGTGCTAGGGGAGGAAGAGAACGCACCTGCCGTCACCTACGCTTTGATTCGTGCAGAAGGCAATTTATAAGAGATATTTTGTCTTTAATGGAGGGTCAAAAAGTCAACCCAGATGATTCTGTCATCTCCTTCCTGACAAAGGCAGAGAGGTTTTGCAGCACTCTGACAAGCCCACCAGGTGGGAAATGAAATGTGATCAAAGATCTTCATCGTGGAACCGTTTCTAACCCGCAAAGGACCGGAACCAAAAACACAAATGTCCATCAGTGGCGGACAAGCTAGGTCAAACAATGGAAGGCCCTGCGAAACATGACATTTTCTCTGTGCAGAAATAGAAAGGTCCCCGGAATGCATCAAGCGAAAGACGCAGCGCGCAGAGCGCCGTGGGGAAAGGGAAGCCTAGGGGTGTTGGTTAGGGCCTGCACTGGCGGAGAGCAGGAGATCCCAAACCTCGCTGGGCATCAGAACCACCCAGAGGGCTTTTTTTTTTCTTTTTTTTTACACTTTGTTCAGACGACATCAACCTTGCTTTTATTTGAAGGGGGTGGGGGGGTGGGGGGTGGAAAGTCCCCGCTTGCCTGGCCCTGCGCGCAAGCACCCAGCCCTCCTGACCCCGACGGCTGCAGACTAAGGCCTGCAGGTGGCCTCTTCCTAACCACCTGGGCGGACGGCAGGAGGCGGCTTCTTGCCCCCCAAGCGCTGGAAGGAATCTCGCAAGAGCCCAGGAGTCGGGGGCCCTCCTCCCCCTCCCCCTCCTCCCCCTCCCCCTCCCTCCCCTCCCCCCTCCCCCTCCTCCCCTCCCCCCTCCCTCCCTCCTCCTCCTCCTCCCCCCTCCTCCCCTCCCCCCTCTCTCCCTCCTCCTCCTCCTCCTCTCCCCCCCCCCCCGTCGGGAAGCGGCCCGGAGGTCGGAAAGCAGGAGCCCGCGGGCCCGGGACGCACCTGCCCCCCCACCCCGGGGCCCACCCCGCCCCGCGAAGGGGCGGAGCGACGGCCTCGAGGGCGCCTCCCGCGGGCTTTGTGCGCCCGGACCCCGCCGCCGCCGCCCCGCCGAGCCCCCGCCCCAGGGCGCACGACTCCGGCCGCCCCCGCCCCGACCGCGCCGCCAGCCGCTCGCCCGCGGAGCCCGCAGCCGCTCCCGCCGCCCCCCGAGCCCCCCGAGCCCCCCGAAATGCCGGTCGACTTCACCGGGTACTGGAAGATGCTGGCCAACGAGAATTTCGAGGAGTACCTGCGCGCGCTCGGTAAGCAGCTGGGCCCGCTCCCCGAGCCCTCCCGAGGCCCCGGCCCCGGCCCCCGCCCCGGCCCCCGCCCCCGCCCCCGGCCTCCCTCCGCCCGTGCGGGGCCGCGGCCGCCCGGGCTCCCAGGGTGCCGGCTGGGTGCCCCCGGGGACGGGGAGCGCGGCGGCGCCCGCAGCCCGTAGGTGGCTCGGGACGTGGGGAACTTCATTAAGCAGAGCTGGGTGCAGTTTGCTTTTTGTTTCAAAGGGCAGAAAACTTTGTTGCAAGGAAAAGATAAAGAAAGAAGGAAGGGAGGGGGGAAGGTGGGAAGGAAGGAAAAGAGGAAGGAAGGAAGGAAGGAAGGAAGGAAGGAAGGAAGGAAGGAAGGAAGGAAGGAAGGAAGGAAGGAAGGAAGGAAGGAAGGAAGGAGAGAAAGGAAGAAAGAAAGAAGAAGAAAGAAAGTAAGAAAGAAAGAAAGAAGAAAGAAAGAAAGAAAGAAAGAAAGAAAGAAAGAAAGAAGAGGAGGAAAGGAAGGAAGGGGAAAGAAGAAAAAGAAAGAAAGAAAGAAAGAAAGAAAGAAAGAAAGAAAGAAAGAAAGAAAGAAAAAAGAGAAAGAGAAAAAGAAAGAGGAAAGGAAGGAAGGAGAAAGAAAGAAAAAGAAAAAAGAAAGAAAAAGAAAGAAAAGAAAGAAAAAGAAAGAAAGACTTTTTCTCTGAAAAGAGAAGAAAAAGGCACAGACCTGGCTGCTGGCTAAGACAGCGCTAAGCGAGCAGAGCAGGGAACCCCAAAAGTCCTCCCCGCCCTCCCCCCAGGAGCTGGCTCCTGGGGCCCCACTGCCTTAGGGACCGTTCTCTGGATTTTCCTGCCAACTCTCTGCCCCTCTGTTCCCCGGCACCCCCTGCAGATGTCAATGTGGCCTTGCGCAAAATTGCCAACTTGCTGAAGCCGGACAAAGAGATCGTGCAGGACGGCGACCATATGATCATCCGCACGCTGAGCACTTTCAGGAACTATATCATGGACTTCCAGGTTGGGAAGGAGTTTGAGGAGGATCTGACGGGCATAGATGACCGCAAGTGCATGGTGAGGATTTGCATACACCAGGGCACCTCCTGCCCAGGGCGCCTGACCAAAAAGGCTGGGCTACTTCATCTGGGAGGGGAGCGGGGGCCCTTAAATTCTTAGGGACCAGGGATCTTTGCACTGCCAACCCACAAAGGTGACAGCAGGGACTCATCAAGCATACTCCTCTGTCCAAACAGGATATAATGGTTATGAAAGCTGCAGTTTGCTGAGGCCCTGCGGTGTCCAGGGACTGAGCCAGGTGCTTTATACATTTGACTTCACCTAATCTCACAACCACCCCTGAGGGAGGTAGGAGAATGCCCATTTTACAGATGAGGAAACGGTTTCAATGAGTAACCAGCCCAGAACAGCACAGCGGGGAGGGGCTGGCCTGGAACTCCCCCGCAGGTCTGTTGACTCCCAATCTGTTGGCTCCGTTCTCCTCTGGCTGTACCTTGGCCTGGTGGAGGAAGGAAAGAAACACCGGGAACCCTTCTCAAGTGTAAAACTTTCTCAGTGACCTAGCATGAAGCCACCCTAGGAAGCAGGGGACATCATGATCTCCCGGAAGCCTCTGACCTGTCCCACCTCATCGCCAAACTGAGATCTGGCTCCTGGCCGCCCCCTTCCCCGTCCTGGCCTCCACTGCCCGCTGAGCTGCCTTTGAACTTTGCAGCCTACCCCTACTCGGTGGGTCAGTGCCACTGAGCCCAGGCTAGAGGAAGCCTTCGTGCAGGCGGGGAGGGAAGTACAGCCTAGCCCCAAGGGTGGGAAGCTGACGACCCCGAGACCCCAATTAGCGTTAACACAGCAAACTGGAAGGTCAGCCCAAGTCTCCATCAACATTCTCGGGTCGTTGGAAGGTCAGGTTGCTCCTGGAATCCCTTTCACAGTGTTGGGTCCACAGCTAGTGTATGCTCACCCCCAGGGAGCTGCCTTGCGTATTGAGGAGGTGCTCCCCCTCTTTCTCCCCTCCCCCTGGGACAATTTACCAAAGGTCTGCTTTGTGCCCTACACTGTGCCATAGCCCAGTGAGGGCGAGATTCGTGACCCCATCGTATACAATGACAAAGGCCCCAAGAGGGAAGGAGACTTGCAAGAGATGGGATTTGAACCCTAGGTCTTTGGACTTTGAGGCCCACCCTCCTGCTCTCTGCTAGGCCCCTCTCTTGCTGGTTGCCTTGGCAGAAACCAGATGGTGGAGGTTTGCTGGGACAGTGGCTATAGGGGTGTCAGTGTGTGAGGATAAGAAGCCCCAGGCCTGGACTACTACTCATCCCCCCCACCCCCTTTGTCGATTCATCTGACAGCAGGTAGGAGTTAGTGTCTGAGTGTGTTGTTTGCAATGACGGCAGAAGGCAGGGTAGCCAGCAGGGAGTGTCTTTGGAGAGGCCAATATTGTTGTAGGAACATGTCAGGCTGTGCCTTTAAAAGGCCCAAGGCCTCTTGATCCTCAGCCGGGCTCACAGTGGGAAAGGAGACCAGCAGACAGGGCTGCTTGGGGGGGTGGGGGGGGCTGCCTTTCAGATCACTGCCCCCGGGCCTGCTGCACAGCACTGCACTCTTCTCCCCGGCTCACTCTTAGGGTACCCACAGAGCAGGGCAGGCATCCCTGTTTGTTTTGGGTCACTGCAACCTCTGGAATGTGCTAGCTTGTACTTACTTGGCTAATTATCTCCCGCCTTGCTTTCCCTCCCTCATCCAGTAACATGTGAAACATTTACTGACCACCTCCTCATACTCACAGGTGCTCACTACGCACCGAGTACCATTACCAATTAATTTTAACTCCCTCACTCTTCACAATACTGTTTTTTCAACCCCATTTTACAGATTAGAAAACCAAGGCAGGATTTCTTGTTGTGAGGCGCTGGGGAAGTTAAGTGAGCGGCAGAGGGAGGATTTGCACTTTGGCAGCTCCAGAGTCCCTGCGTGAACCACTGCACCATACCTACTGCCTTCCTTACACGCTAATCGTGGTGCCAGGCACAGGGATGTGGGGCAGGATGTCACAATCCCTGATGGCCAGGAACTCATAACCTTTGTGGTGGAGACAGACACACAGAACAGAGTGTGATCAGTGGTGACAAAAGAAGGTACCCAGAGAAGGACTTCTGGAGGAGGTGACTTCTACACAAAAGGGAAGGGGTAGAAGGAAGGGTTTCAGACCCAAAGGAAGGAGCACATGGCCACCTTCTTTTCTCAGCCTGGCATTAGGACATCAGGACAACCCAGGTGACCAGATCGGGGAGCCCAGCACCTGGGCAAACTAGAAGGGATTGGGCTAGGACTCATGGTCACCTTTGCTACTACAGGACTCGGGGTGGCCCTCTCTCAAGTGTATGGCACTGGCTTACCTTGCTGTTGCTGTGTGGGTGGGGGAGGTGGGGGGTGGACAGCCCCTCTGCCCTGGCCTCTCTGTGGCCCTTCACATTGCAGAGAAGCCGTGGCCAAGGGAGGGTGGAGCATAATAGAATTACAGCAACTGTCCAGCCTGAGGCTTGCAAGTGCAGAGGAGGTGCCTGCAAGGGGCCGCGTTGGCTGAGGTCTCCAGGGCCCCCGGGGGCCTGGGCGGGGTGGTTGCCACAGATAACTTCCACCACTGCCTCTTCCGCTCTACACACTCTGTACCCACCAGCCGGGAGCAGTGGCCAGGAGGACAATCTGTTCTCAGCACCAGGTCGGCTTCATTCTGACGCTTCCTCCCCAGCACATTACAACAGTGTCAGTTCTTACCTGGGATCAGTCATTCATCTGTTTTGTTAATTCCTTTCTTGGTCTCACAAGCGTCTCATGGTCCCACAAGCTTACTCTGTCTTTGCAGCCCCCGGGTTAGTGTTACTGAGATGAATCGCACAAGATTCCTGACCTCACGGAGCTCAGTGCGGTGGGGAGGCCAGTCCTGGTGTGATGGCGTGTGGGTGGGGGCAGGATGGCCAGAGGACGACCTCCTCCTGGGTCTGGGAGGTCAGGGAAGGTTCCTACAGGAAGTAGCCTGAGTCGTGGCTTGGAGGATAGACAGGAAATAGCGTGGCAAACAGAAAGGGGACAAGAGGAAGGCCAAGGCCAAGAGAAAAGCAGTTGATAAATGCTATTTCAGACCTTCCTTGCCCCCAACACACCCTCCTCCCAGGCTCTGGGTTCAGCCTGGGGACACAGAGGGAGCAAGACCTCCCTAGCACCCAGGTCAGTGGAGGAGACTGATGAGTCCTCAGGCCATTTTCTTCAGTGATGGAAGCATAGTGGGTTAGGAGCACAGTGTGGAGGCATGGGGACGCAGTGGTCAATGAAGTTACCTGGATGAGGGGGGTCTTAAAAGACAGGTAAGAATCAGGGCATATGTGGAGAAAGGATAAGAATATTCTAGGCGGAGGGAACCACATGCACAAAGGGCCAGGGGGTCAGAAAAGGCTTGATTGGGAGAGAGTTTTGGAAGTGAGAGAGGTGCAGTCCACAAAGACTGGGGTGCAGGATGTGGCTGGGGCAGATGGGAGCGATGAGGACCCAGTAGGGAGCCTCGATGTGGCTCTGAGAGGCTGCAGGGACCTCTCGCTAGGAGATGCACGATCACGCTGACCATCCTTCCCGATCACACTGACCATCCTTCCCCAAAGGACCCAGGGGCTTGCTCGCGTGGAGACCTCTGATCCTGCCTCTGTCTATGGGAACATTATCTGTACTCTAGAACAGCGGCCAGGGGGTGAAATCTGGCCTGCAGATGTGTTTTGTTTGACCCGCAGAATGTTTAAAAAACTGCAGAGCCAGTTGCCAATGATTGCCATACACTGTAAGATTTCGTAGAAGGATCCGTATCTCTGGCTGTTCTTAACCCACAAAGTCCAACACTGGGTGCCCCTTTCTCCCTGGGCTGTGTGGAGGCCGGGACGCTGTCGCAGTGCTCCCTTTAAATGGGACGCTCTCCAGCTCACCGCAGGCCTCACCCCACCCGGTTCCAGATGTCTTTGTTTGCACTAGGGGTTCCTTGGGGTCGCGGCTCCCCAGGTGCAGACGTGCAGTGGCCACAGCAGAACAAGGTAGAGACACAAATTCTGCAGCCGCAGCCCTGGCCTCCTGAACCAGCAACTCCAGGAGTGGGGGCCGGTGGTCACCTGGCTCTGGTGCAGCCAAAGCTGGAGTTCCACTGCCCTGGAGGCCAGAGCCGTCTCGGTGTCCCTGGTGTCCCCGTGGCTCCGCAGACAGTGAGATGCAGGAGCAGCGCTGCAGAGGGCCGTGTGGCGCTGGCCGGGAGTGGCTCTCCGCTCCCTTCCCAGGCCCAGGGCCAGAGCCCTCGGAGCCCTCGGAGCCCTCGGAGCCTGCGCCAGGACTGCTCAGCTCACCCTTCCCGTCGGTGCTAGGAAGGTCCTAGGAAGGTCCGACGTGCCCCGCAAGCAGCCTGGGCTGTCATCTGGGTGGAAGTGCACACAGGGCGCAGCTTTGCCCGGCTGCCTCCTGCGCGCCTTTATCCTTGGAAAGGAAATCTCGGGCCGCTTTGAGACCTGTGTGGTGCATTAGGTCCTGCGCGGGTAGCTTTGGCAGGGTGCGGGAGCGTGAATGAGGAAGATGCCCCTCGACTTCCCAGAGCCCCCACGCCTGGGCCAGGGAACCCCTTGGAAGGAGGAAAGATCGAGCTCTTTGTTCCCGGCTCTCCCCAGCAGGAGCAGCTTTTGCAGAAGACAGCCCCCTGGGTCAGGAAGCACAGCCATGAGCCTGGCTCCACGTGATGGTGGCAGAAGGGCCATTTGTCATCCCACCCCGTGGACACTGGGTCAGGTTTTCCCTGGAGGGGGCGCCTTTGTTCATTGGGGAGCCTGGCGCCTCCTCCCCACCCCTGGGCTGCTGGCTTCTCCTTCTCCAGCTGTGAACTCAGGGTGACCCCTTCCACAGAGCCTCCCTTCCGCTCACAGCCCTCCCCTCCGCCCCTCCGTGGCTTTCTTTGTTTTTATTGTAAAAGGAAAAAAAGAATTCAAATAGCACAGGAGAGAGTGGACTGCAAAGGAAAGGGCCCCTTCCCCCACTTGGCCTCATTCCCACTCCCCAGAGGTTATCACTGCTACTGTTTCTGTGGATCTGTCGGAAATCTTTGAATATAGAAGCTGTCTATCTATTGATCAGTTTAAAAAAAAAAAAGGAGAGAAAGAAATCCACTCCTTGGTGCGTTGTTTTCTCACTCAATGCTACTTCTTAGGCATCTTTCCATGTCAGTGTTTATAGATTTTCTGAATTCTTTCTCTTTTAACCATGTGTTTCCTTCCCTTCCACCCTGACTTCCTTCCTTCCGCCCACCCACCCATCCATCCGTCCATCCATCCATCCATCTAATTATATATGGTAATGCATGAAATCCACCAAACTGCTGTTAACACTTTGGTTTAAACTCTTGCCAGCTTTCTGCTTCTGTCCTTGACTCACTAATGGATTTTTTCTGGTTCGTATTTTAAACAACACAATGCCGATGGCAGAAAATTAACTCCCTGGGCCACAGAGCTATGAATGCCCTCAGATTCGGGAGCCTCCTGAGGGCCTCGGGACCAGGCCCCCAGCCCTTGGCTGGGTCCTTTCCACAATGGAAACACGGAGTCTCTTTCATGTGTTAGCTCAAGTTCGCCGACCTTCGGAATCGGCGTCAGCAGCGTGCTTTTGAGGATTACAGAAAGAAGGATTAAAGCAACCCAAGTAAAGTGCACAAAGTAGCTTTCAAGAATCACATTGTCGTGTTAGGTTTTGTGTTTAGGCAGTAACAAAGGAAAATAACATGCACTAAATCCTTACCAAGGGCCATGCCTGCGCCAAATGGTTTTAGCACTTTTCCTCTTTCGGAAGTGGCGTCAGTGTGCCCATTTGGCAGGTGGGACTCTGAGGCTCAGAGAGGTGAAGAATCTTTGTAGCTCTAGGTCACCCAGCCTGTGGTGGCAGAGGAAGGATTCTAACTGGTCTGTTGTTGAAGCTCTCTATTTCAAGGTCTCCCGCGGAGAGGGCCAGCACCCGGGTTCCTTATTTTGAGCCTGGCGCAACCTGGAGGTGAGCCCAGAGTACTGGCAGGGCCTGGGGGTATGGAGAGGAGTGCTGCTATGAGAGTCTGGGTTTGAATCCTCCTCCATTATCCAACTGACAGTGACCTTAAATGTTTGGATCCACTGCCTCTGTCTTCACATCTGTGAAATGGGCATTATGATTGCTGTCTCACAAGGCAAATTCTGAGGACCATAGAGATAGTCCAGGGGACATTGCCTTGGGAAACCACAACACTGTGCGCAACAAGGGGCCAGAAGCCTTAGGCTGGGGCCAAAGTAATCACTTATGATGGCCGGGTGGCAGTTCGGGGAGTTAACCACCGTTTGTGTTTTTCTGACCGACATTGCTCCCTAGTCACCCAAAGAAGCACCGCCTGTTCTGCTGCGAGTTATGCCCCTACTCTCCTTGTGGGGTCTGGGGGAGCTGCAAATCATGGTACGCTGTCTCTCGTGGGATGAGTACCTTAAGCCAGGGTGATAACAGTGTCCCATGACCTGTCACATGATTGTACATGTGACCTAATGTCACCCTTCCCTGGCAGAGAGCTGTGTTCTAGTCCCTCTAAAGTTCATAAGCTGGCAGGATGTAAACTTCCACACCACCTCCCATGGCTGCCTGGAGAAATCCAACAGAAGGAAGGGAAAGATAAGATGAGGCCAGCAGAGGAGCAGAAATGAGAGAGAAAGAGAAACTGCAAGGCTGGGGGGTTTGCTGGAGCCCCTGACACTAGCACATCTCCAAGAATCTCCGTGTACTTGAGCCAGCCAGGGCCTTCCCTTCCTTTCGCCTTAAGCTATTTGAACTGGTTTTCTTTTCCTTTTTTTTTATTAAAAGCTTTTTTTAAAATTTTTATTTATTTATGATAGTCACAGAGAGAGAGAGAGAGAGAGAGGCAGAGACACAGGGAGAGGGAGAAGCAGGCTCCATGCACCGGGAGCCCGACATGGGATTCGATCCCGGGTCTCCAGGATCGCGCCCTGGGCCAAAGGCAGGTGCTAAACCACTGCACCACCCACGCATCCCTGAACTGGTTTTCTGTCACTTGCATCTAAAAACATCCTCAGACCTTCAGAGTTCACAGATCGTGGGTTGAGAACCACATCAGTAGTTAGAGCAGTAGTTCTCAAACTTGAGCTGCCCACCCCCACTGAAGTTTCCGATTCAGAAGGTCTGGAGTGGACCCAAGAACGGGTCTTTCTACTGAGTTCCCAGCTGCTGCTGCTGCTGGCTCCAAGACCGTGCCTCTGATAACTACTAAGAAAGAAAAATGAGGAAGTGGGCCGGCCCGTGCTGAGGATGCTGTGATGTGCTGGTCATGATTCTGTGCAATAAACCTGTACCGGGGTTCTGGGTGCCTGGTTCTGGGGGCTGAATGAGAGTGCAGAGATGCGGCCCAGTCTCAGCGGATGGCGTCTCCTTGGGGATGCCAAACTTCCAGCGGCCCAGGATGGCCCTCCGCTAGTGTGTGCAGCAGGTACCAATAGCGTGTGGGCAAGTGCGGGCTACAACGGAGCACTTGGGAGCTTTGGCTTGGAGATGAACCTGGATTTGAATCTTGAGTCTACCTTCCAGCTGTGTTTCCTGGGCGAAGGCACTTTCTGGCACCCTCGTCTGTAAGAAGGAGCCAAGGGTAGTGGTACTGATGGGATTATTGTGAAAATTCAGTGTGGTGGTGAATTTATTTCATTTTTCTATTGCTGTCTAACAAACCACTCCAAAATGCAATGCTTCCAAACTCCGAGCCACAGCGGTGGTTCCTTTTGTTCATGAATCTGCAATTTGGGCAGAGCCCAAAGGGGGTGGCTGGGCCTTGCTGCATGTCCTGCTAGCCGGCAGCTGGAGGATTCGTTTTCCCCATGGCCCTCCCTCCCCCAACTGTCTCCTGGCTGCTTGAGCTTCTTCAGATCATGGTAGCCGGGTCCCACAAACGACGGCCAGGAGGACAAGGCAAAGGGAGGGGACGTTGTGATTTGCCTAGCTTCTGAAGTCATAGAGCAATATTTTGCTGTATTCTGTTGGTTGAAGCAGTCACAGGGCCCGGAACAGAAGAGGTGAGGGGGCAGGAAACCCCCTTTGCCTTCCCCTCCAGGCATCTGGAGGCTGAAAGCTGATGACTGACTTTGGGGTCCCTTTGCCCCATGGAAGGCTTCTCTGGTAACCAGCCCCAGCAACTCAGGTCCCATCGCTAACCTTTCACGTGGGCTTGAGGATTTATTCATATTTGACTTGGAATTGATTGAAAACTCTGACAATAGGCACTATGCCTGACTCACAATAGCTTCCTCCCTGGGAAGGATTTTCTTTAAAAGATTTTATTGATTTATTCATGAGAGACAGAGACAAGGCAGAGGGAGAAGCAGGCTCCCTGTGGGGAGCCCGATGTGGTACTTGGTCCCAGGACCCCAGGATCACAACCGGAGCCCAAGGCAGATGCTCAACCACTGAGCCACCCAAGTGCCCCCGCCAAGGAAGCATTTTTATGGCTACCTCTGTTGTACGAATTGCTAAAGCACGTGTGCATGTGCACACACCTACACATACACACCACCCCCTGTCATCCAGACAGGAACTGCAGGTCTCTGTCATCCTGCCTGAAATTCCAATATTAGAGCACATTTATTCTGGTTAAATATGCCAAGACTTTTCTAGGTGTTTAATAAGCAGATACCTGAGAGTGCCAATTGTCTTTAACACAGGGATACTCACGAGTCTGTCCTTCCTTGTCCCCTTCCCCCCTTCTTTCTTTCCTGACCTGAGGGTCCAAGGACAGCAGAGGAGACTCTGGGGCAGAGCTATATACACAGGATAGACATGAAAGGTGTGAGGGCCGGGGCTGGAGGAGACTCCAGGCTGCAAAACCCACCGTTACCAGCCTTAACAGCATAACTGGCTCTGCACTCAGAAAATGAGGGAGGAGAAATCCTGTCTGATGGTACGCAGTGAGTCAGAAAAATCATCTTCCTCTTTGACTCAGAGTTCCCACTTAAGTGATTATATTCCAGGAAAATCATTCAAAAGATAAAAAAAGCTGCATCTATCTGTACAAAAGTATTTGTTTGTAGCTGCGTGGTAATAATCCTCACCAGCCCACATTATTATAAGCCCAGCCACCGTCTGGGGGCTTCTGTGCGGCAGGCTGTGCCCTGGCACTGTACAGATATTATTTAATCCACCGATGATCCTGGGGAGGAGGTGCCACTCTTATTTGATAGACAGGGACCCTTGGGTCCTGCCCAGGGTCACATTGCTGGTTAACCATGGCCCTGGGATTCAGCTTCACATCTCTCTGACCCCTGACTCTGTGTGGTTCACAGAGCTGGCTGCTTCCTGCCGGTGTTGCTAAGCGCTGCTTGACCACAGGTGGTTAGAGTGACGGTGGCTTTTTAATTCCACAGACCACTGCATACCCCACATAAATAATCACTGTGAAGATAAGTGAAAAGTGTTTATGGGCAGCCAGTCAACAAGTTCCACAAATTCTGCGTCTTAGCCTCTCTTTCCCCTTCCCCCCCTCCCCACAGCTCTGAACATCTCATGCCTCTAACAATAATAACAACAATAATAATTAACGCCTCTTATGTTTCCTCCTATGCACCAGGCTCAGCACTCTCCGTGAATTATTTCTTCACATTGATCTCCCTTCCACCATCCTCAACATTCCTGCCCATCCTTCACATCCTAAAAAGGGAATCTGGGGGCACCTGGGTGGCTCACTCGGTTGAGCGTCTGCCTTGGGCTCAGGTCAGGATCTCAGGGTCCTGGGATCGAGCCCCACATTGGGCTCCCTGCTCAGTGGGGAGCCTGCTTCTCCCTCTCCCTCTGCTGCTCTCCCTGCTTGTGCTCTCTCTTTCTGTGTCAAATAAATAAAATCTTAAAAAAAAAAAAAAGGGGGAATCTGATCAGGTCACTCCTTAGCCTAACCCCCTCCCCCGGGGGCTCCCCAGCGCCGACAGGCAAGGGCCAGAGGGGCTCAGGTTTTCAGGACTTGGCCGCTGCTGCCTCTCCAGTTCCCTTCCCTGCCTCACTCCTTACCTTCGCCCCATCCCGCCACTTATAGGTGCCTTCACTTGCCGTCCCCCTTTGCATCTCTCTGCTCACGTCCCTGGGACAAGTGCCCTGCTTTCTGCCCGGGAGAATTGGTGAAGACCGGTCCAGGATTGACTGTCTCACCAATCTTGTCCTGATTCCCCAACCCACCTCATCCCACTGCCCTTCTCTGCAGCCATTGCTCCCGGGGCACCTGCGACCCTTGTTCATGCATTTGAGATGTGGGACCATGGGGCCCACACTTTGCATGTCCATCCGGTGCCAGGCACAGAGGGCTCCAGTGCATTTGTCGAATGAGTGTTCAGTAGAAATAGAACCTCAAGCAATATAAATGGTGAATGATCTCCCTGCAGATCCATTTGCCCTTTAATCATAGCTAGTGTTTGTGGGGTACTTCCCACGTGCTATGAGCTCTAGGCACTTTCCATGCATGAATTCTTGTAATCTTCACGATTCTAGAATGAAGATGTCAGAATGCTTCCTATATGATACATAAAGAAAATGAAAAGTGGAACAAGCCCTCACTTGTCTGAGACCAGGTTAGCTGGTGGAACCAGAATTTAGTTCCTGGCAGTCAGACTTCAGATTGTTACCCGGGAGAGGTGGCATCCTTGTTATGTTAAGGGTCACAGCCCTGGGCTAATTTCTCTGTGAGGCTTTTGAAATCTCAAATGCAGCCTCCCTGGTGAAGCAGTGCCGTGTCATGGGATGGAACTGTCAGGTGCAGAGGGGCCAGGTCGGCTCTGCATCTCGTTGTCCTCCACAGTAGAGGCTGTCCAAGGCCCAGCTCCCTCTGAGGCAGGGCCTGGCAGCGGGGCTGAGTCATAACCGGTTCGACTCTGGAGCCGGACCATCGTCTCTGGAGTCCCATCTATGCCACTTCCAGACAGGATGGCCTTACACAGGTTATTTCAAGTCTCTGCACCTCTACTTGTCTGTGAAATGGGGATAATGATGAAGTCAGAAACACTCACTACTTCGTGGGGAGGATTAGAGGCAGGAAAGCCTGCAGTCGTCTACTCCACTGGTAGGGGCTGTTACTATTAATTCTCTCATCTTGTGAACTATGCGCTCCAGAAGATGAGTTCTGGAGGCGGTGGCATGTGTGAAGGACACCTGGCTATCCAGACAAGAGCTAGTGGAGTCACGTCGGCGGAGGTACACCTGCAAGGGCATGTGCCTCTCTGCAGCCAAAGAGAACAGGCTGGGCAAGGCCAGCAGCAGAGAGAACTATGCTCACGGAGTGTTTCATGTGTCCGGCGCTCAAATGGGTCCTTGCTACCCCTCATTTCATTTCATCCTGATGGCTCTTGCTCTATAGCAAGACTTATCAGCCCCACTTTGCAAGTGAAGAAATGTAGGCTCAGGAGGTGGGGTGCATTGCAGGATCTCCCTGCTGGAAATAGGGACGGACTGGGGCTCAGGCCTGCATCTCTCCAAGGCTGTCATCGCCACCGTCTCCCCACCCCCCAAAGCCCAGCTCAGGCAGGCATGCTGTCCGCTAGCTGGGCCAGACCCAGGCCCACAGCCTGCCAGGCGCTGTTTGGCAGGAAAAACATCCGTGGCAGCAAGATGCTCATGTGGGAACAGTGGGCAGGCCGTGGGTTCAGAGTTGGGTAGAAGTGGGTTGAAACCATGACTCATACTCGTCCTGGCTTGTGTGGCCCTGGGCGTGATGACTAAGTGCTCCGGGACCCAGAAGCCCTCGCCAGTGTCACACAGTGGCTAACCCATTTCTATAAGGCTAATTTGTGGAAGAATAAATAGCTACGTTGCCTGGGATATTTTGTCTAAAAAAAAAAAATGTGTTCATCGCCCAAAAAATTCTAAAAGTACCCCTAGAATGTTTTCTGCCATTTGTTCATTTGTTCTACAACTGGTAAATGCATGTCCTCGATTCCAAGGTGGCGGCTGGTATCCTGTAGTGAACAAAAGGATCCCAGACCCCAAAGAGCTCTCAGTCAGGAGATCCTGACCTGCTGGCGACTCCTCCTCAGTTACTGAGCTAGCGCCTCTTATCCTGTGGGAGCTGTTTGTTTCTGTTTGCCTTGAAAGATAAAAAGTAGAAGAAGAAGAAAAAAGAAAGATAAAATGTAGAAACCAGAGGCACTGGTGGATGAGATGAGGCCTTGGTGGACTCTGCCCTGCGGAGCCCCTCTGAGCACTCTCCGGTAGGATGGCTCCTCCCTTACTCCTCATCACCCTCTTCCCCCCAGCCATGTGGGGGGCGGGGGGGGGGGGGGGGGGGGGACTTGATAATAAGCTGGTTCCTTGGCCTGGCTCCAGTAGCAGGCCAGCCTGCCTGCCAGATAAGCAAGCATCTGGATTGTCCTTTGCACCAGGTCTGGCTGGTTGGAGCCACAAAGATGTAAAGTACAGGAAAAGAGAGACTGAGTCATCTCCCTGGTAAATTCTGGGGTTAGAGGTGCAGGGTCAGGCTCCACGGGGAGGGTCATGCTGAGAGATCCTGCTGGGCAAAGCTCATTTAGAAGCCTCACTCACTCACGCAGCCCCTGGCCTGCCTGCATTTGTCCAGGCTGTTCCCTCTGCCTGAGATTCCCTCATTCCTCTTCTCCAATTTCTGCTTCTTAACCTCGTTCTCAAGGTGTTTTCTGGTGTCAATTCCAGCATTATTTCCAGCATTACCTACCTCCTCCAGGAAGCCTTCCCTGACGGACCTCTGTCCCTATTGTAGAGACTGATGAGAGGCCTTCCCCTTCCACAACTATGTCACCTGCCTCCACCCAGCACTTGCCATTCTGCTGGAATTCTGGCTTGTTTTCTTCTCTAATAGCCTGTGTGCTTTTGAGAGTAGCGTCCTCGCCTCACCTGCCTCTGTTCCCAGCACCCGAGACTAGTGTGCAGGTGTCGAACCCACGATCGCCACATGTTGCCTTGTGCAGAACCGTGATGGAGAATCCTGCTCACTCAAGGGTCAGCTTAGATCAGATAGCTGCAGAGCACAGTAGCCAAGAACATAGACTCTGGACTCACATCTCATCCCCTTACTATATGGCTGGGTGACCTGAAAGCCCCAGTCTCCATACCTGTAAAATGGGAGACGTGTAACTGCTCCAGGAGGATACGACCCATGTTGTGTTTAATACCCTGCCCAGCACGTGGTAAGTATTTAGCACATGTTGGTAGGGTGATGATGGTGATGGTGACAACCAAGAAGCTTTCCCTGTCCCTCCAGGCTGGGGTGGGTACCCGCCTCACACCCCAACACAGAACGCAGGGGAGTCGATGCCAGTTTACCTATCTGCCTTCCCTCTGGGCTGAGCTGCTCCATGGCACAGCTGGGATCCAGCCCAGCCTTAGGGCCCAAGATTAGGACACTCAGTACTGGGTCCCTGGATTGACCGAGCATAGTTCCATGTGAGCCCTGTGACCTCTTCCCTATCCAAAACCTTGACCTCACAGGGCCTTGAGCTCTCTGAGGGCTTCTTGTTTTAAAATTGATCCTGGGCACTTCCTGGAATGTTAAAGGAATTTTAAAAATGACGTGTCAAGATTAGTCTTAACATTTTAGTGTTTTGTTTGTCCTAAGAATTGTTACCATTTGCTGTTAGCTCCGTCGTGGCATTAGCGTCGCATTCTTTCATGCCCACAAAGGCCTTGTTGTGGCTTTACTGGTTTGTAGTAGTTGCTTTTAACAGCTTTTATGTCTCTAATTACTCGCTCACATTTTAAGGCCTTATTTTTTTAGTTGTAATCTGCTTTTAGAGAGAATTGGCTCCCCCCCCCATCCCCCAAATGTGCTGATTTTAGATAATTGCCAGCCTCCTAGGAGTGGGTCAGAAGGAGAGGAGTGAGCATGTCACTCACCCAGCCTCGTCTCATGGGCAGCGAGTGGACTTCTCTGCCAGAAGGAACTGGATCCGAGCAATGCTCAGCCCATAACCCCTAGGAGACGTAGGCTAGGCTGGTTACCTAACTAAGTCTAATACTAAATCTAATTTTTATTGGCTCTAAAGCTTGAAGGTCAAGTGAAACAGAAGTACCTGGCACTCGGCAGGTTCTCTGTTACCTTCTCTGACCTTCTCATCTGCTCACTTATTTAACCCAGGCACCAGAGGCCGAGAACCTTCTTACTGTCCCAGGAACCCTCAAAGGGTGAAGCACACTGTAAAATTAAACTCCAGGAGGAATGGCCAATTTGCATCTTCTAGCAATTCACATCATGTACAGGAAGTGTCTGGTCACTGTCTGGTTTTCCAGTCCCTCACCCCCACCAGAATTTAAAGAGCACAGGCAGGGATCCCCAGGTGGCTCAGCAGTTTAGACCCGCTTTCAGCCCAGGGCGTAATCCGGGAGTCCCGGGATCTGGTCCCACATCAGGCTACCTGCCTGGAGCCTGCTTCTCCCTTTACCTGTCTCTCTCTCTCTCTCTCTCTCTCTCTCTCTCTGTGCCTCTCATGAATAAATAAAATTGTTTAAAAAAATAAAGAGCACAGGCTTTGGAGTCAGACCTGGGTCAGTCCTGGCTCTGGCTTCTGCAGACACAAGACCTCCCTTCTGGCCTGGCTCTGGAAGCACAGAGACAGTAAGATTCAGTCCCAGCCATCTCCGGGCTTCCTGGACCTTGTGCGCAAGTGTAGTAGGGTCAGTGATCCATCCTTCCCCTGCTCATTGGAATGGGCGTTTGGGGCATGTGGGAGCTTTAACAAATTCTGGGATCACAGATCCCTGGGAGGCAGATTAAATCCCACCATTTGTAGATCATGCCCGGTCACTGCCAAGAGGTGAGTCTACTCAGCAGGTGTGGCCTGTTGCCCCCAGGACGGGTCATCTGCATGGGGCAAGGGGGCCTTGGGCCCCCCGGGACATGCTTCCATAGACTGCCTGCAGGAACCAGGTTTCTGGGTCACTGGCCCCCATGCAGCAGTGCCTGTGGGGGTTTCTAAGTGGTCAGGGGAGCTGGATAATGGCTTTGAAGTGACAGTCCCTTGTCAGAGTGATGCAAAGCGGTCTCCATTCATCTGTTGGTCTTTCTGGGAAAGCTGCTGACAAGGCCAAAGTGTTAGTGGTTATTTGTAACAGAAAAGTTAGACCGGATTCACTCTACCGCCTGCTGCCCTGGGTTCCAGCCCTTTCTGCAGACCTGCACGTGGTCTCTTTGGGGAGGATTACTCAGGAAAGGAACGGAAGGTGGCCAGATACCCCCTGGTCCTTGAAATTGTCTGGGCTTCATTTCTGGGGTGGAGTCCCAGAGCTCCTGGTGGGAGGCGGAGGCAGCCCTGCCCGTCCCCGTGGTTTGTACCCATGTCCACCACGCGCAGCTTGGACAAGCAAATCCCCTCCCTGTCTAAACTCTGGATGTCTTGATTACTATGACTGAGAGCCTCATATGCCAGCCCTCTGCATTGTATGTATTTTTTTCTCTCATCCTCAGCACAACTTAGTAAAGTAGGTCTTTGGGTTGTCTAAGGCCATGTAGCCGACCACCCCAAACCTGATGACTTAAAAAGGCAATCATGTATTCCCATGATTCTGTGAGCTGATTGGGCAGTTCTTCAGCTCCATGTGACTGCATTTAGCAGGAGGCTTAGCTGGGGTGCCTCAGTTTTCCTGTGGTAACCTCGCAACAACTCTTCCTCTGTAAGTTCATTCTAAGAACATGATGTGTTCAGGGTGCCTGGTGGCTTAGTTGGTTAAGCATCCAACTCTTGATTTCAGCTCAGGTCATGATCTCAGGATCACAGGATCGAGCACCGTGTGAGGCTCCGCATTGCACATGGAGCCTGCTTAGGACTCTCTCTCTCTCTCTCTCTCTCACCCCACTCCCTTCACCCTCTGCTCCTCCACTGCCACCCCCAAAGTACATGATGTGTTCAAAACTGTATACACCAGGCAGTCTTATTTATAATAGCACAGAACAATAAATAACCTAGATGCCCAAGAATACAGAATAAGCTAAATAATAGTATGTATATATAATGAAATACTGACCGGCTTAGCTTCATGGTCCTGTAATCTGTGCCGTCACACAGGCCACAACGCACGAAGGGCCCCTCACATAGTTTAATGCTCTGCTGTCACCATCTTAAAATTCCTAATCATTTTTTAGAGAAGCCCCTCGTTTTCATTTTGTGCTGGGCCCCACAAATTAGCCCTTTCCTGAATATTTTGTAACCATTAAAATAAGGCTTATGTAGAATATTTATTGAAGTAGAAAATTGCTTCTATTAAATGAAGAAACTAGGATACAAAAAAAATAAATGATGTAATCCCAATTCTTTAGAAACATATATATACCTAGTAAAGGAACAAAAGACTGGACATAAATACATCAAAATGTTAGAGTAATTATCTCTGAGGAAGCAAAATTACAGGTTTTCTTTTTATTACCGTGCTCCTCTTGGCCTCTGACTGAGTCTGGAGCCCTTGGTGTGCGGGGTAGACTTCTGGATCCACACACAAAGAGGAGTTCCGTTGATGAGGAAGCCCAGTGTTCTGACAAGCTCCTTGAAGCCGAGGAGTATCTGACTTCTCAGTCCCCACTTCCTTTCACAGGCCGGGCATGGACAAGGTACCCAGAGGATGGGCACCTTGTGGCTCGAGTCATTAGTGGTCTTTACCTGCGACACACCTTCATCATCTTCATTATATTCATCAGCAACTTCATTATGTTCTGATTTGGAGGTGGGACCTTCTCTCTGGCTTCCTGCTGGACGTGAGCCCTGAGTGATCTCTAGACCCCAGAAAGGAACGTCCCTGCCTCCAGTCCCCCTGTGCTCCATCTCCCTCAGGCAACAGGCTCCAGGACCAGAGGTCACGTTGATGCCTGCACCCGGCTGGCCCCCACCTGGTGCCTCTGTGCCGCGCTCCAGTGCAGGCTTCATCCAACAGCAGAGGGCAGCAGTCATCCGCAAGCCCAGGAGGAAGAGGAGGGCTTGGGAGAAGGAGGCAGGCAATCCTCCTATAGGGACTGGCCCCACTCACTCCATACCCATTTCCCAGATTTCTCCTCCTCTCTTAAATCCTGATTAGGCTGTTGCTGACTGTCTGGAACATGCCCTGGAGTACAAGGATCCTACAACCTTCCCTCCATAAAGGCAAGGCCTCTGAGTTCATGGCCTCTGGCCCCCTCCTAGGACAGATGGGAACACTGGGGCCCAGAGAAGGGCTGGACTTGCCTAGAGCCACACAGTGAACAGGGGCAAAGGAAGTTCTAACTGCTGCAGTGGGGAGGCAGGACTCATAATGTGCAACTGCCACACGTGGAAGGGCTGTTCTTGGAGAAGTGGATAGCTGCAAAGATGGGGCATGCTCTCTGCACCGCACATAGGTCCCATCCAGACCATGAGCTCCTGGACTGTCTTGCCTCTAAGTTCTAATACTCAAGCCCTGTCTTTCCGAGTGAGCCCTTGCCACTCCAACAAGACTGTGGAGTCTCCCATGGGCATAGGCTGAGCCCTATGTGGCTTCCCTCCTCCTGCTGTCTTCCCTTCAGCATCCCCAGCACCTGGGCAGGGCCCGGAGTGCTCAGGGACGATAAGACCAGCTGATCCACATACCGTAATAACAGCACATGGTGGACAGAGTTAGGCTGCAGATTTTCTGTAACAAAATTGACTTGAGCGCCCCCTGGGTGATCAAGCTTGGGGCTGCCCCTCGCCCAGCCCCCAGGGGCTGCTTGCTCAAGGTTGACCACCATGTTCTTTTGCTTGGCAGACCACCGTGAGCTGGGACGGGGACAAGCTCGAGTGTGTGCAGAAGGGTGAAAAGGAGGGACGTGGCTGGACCCAGTGGATTGAGGGTGACGAGCTGCACCTGGTAGGTTGCTGGGGTAGGGGGTGGAGGGTGGGGGGCAGAGCTGGGCCCGGAGGCTCTGGTGGCTATTGAGGTCTGATGGACCTTAGAAGAATGCCCTATGGCAGGGCCTGCTCGGAAACTTCTCTTCCAGGGGCCTGGAAAAGACGCTTGAGTGACTGTAAAAACTGAACAATGTGTTTGCGAGATCTAGGCCGACTCAATTGTCCAGTCAGGAAGTGAGGAGGAACATCTGCTAAGCAGCAGATGTGGAGCTAAGCTCTTTTGCATTTCATACCTCTTTCTATTCCCTTAGTGACCCAGTGGGCCAGGTACTATTGGGGTTCCTATTTTGGAGATGGGGACCTGGAGGGTCACATCCCAGATACACAGCTAGAAACTGGAAGAACTGAAACTTGCTCCCAAATGATGTCTGTGTCACCATGCCAACCTGTGGCAGGCTAGAATCAAGGAGAGTCCTTTAAGCTTCTCTGAGACCTCCCTAGGTCAGGTGAGGAGAAGCCCTTCTCAGGTCAGGCGTGGGCCTCCAGCCTAGGAACTCAGGTCAAAGCCACTTCTGCTCCATCCATTGCCTGGGAAAAGCACACAGAAATCTAGAGTAAGGGGCTTAGCCCCTGGAGGCTAAAATAACACATGTCCTCTGAAAGGAGACCTCCCATCACTCCTGCCCCCTTGGAACTCCCGATTACCTTCCTTCTGAGAAAAAAAAAAAAAACCTGGTCCAGGTGACCTGGGTTCAACTCCTGACTCACTGGGTACCTTTGAGTAAGTGCCTTCCTTTCCTCAGCCTCATCTACAAAATTCCATCCTACCACATGGCGCTTCTGCAAAGATCAGAGTCCATGGGAGCTCTGGGATGTGTGTGTGCTGAGAAGAGGCAGGAGGGCATGATTTTCAGAGATAGCTTCCGCTGATGCGGAGGGCCTGGGCTGTGCCTGACCTGGAACCATCTTCTCCCGGGGCCTCTCTTCCTCACTTGCCTAGCAATGAGGGTAGATGCTGTGATCTCCACCGCTCTTTCAGCTCAGAGGCTCTGTGGCTCTGTGCCAGAGGTTACAAGCTGGGGACCTCGGGCCTCTTTTATTTGGCCATCAGTGAGCTCCAAACTTCTTCAGGCAACGATTTAAAAATTAGGATGTCATAAATATTCAGATTTCCCGCCTCCTTCAGAAAATAAAACAAGGGACGCCTGAGTGGCTCAGCAGGTGAGTGCCTGCCTTCAGCTCAGGGCATGATCCCAGGGTCCTGGGATCGAGTCCTACATCGGGATCGGGCTCCTTAGAGGGAGCCTGCTTCTCCCTCTGCCTATGTCTCTACCTCCCTCTCTCTGTCTCTCATGAATAAGTAAGTAAAATCTTTTAAAAACAAACAGACAACGCTTCCAAGATGTGGTGACCCTGTGCCGTCATTCCTCCCAGCAACTTGGCAGCGGCTGTCCTGTAGGCAGGGCCTGGGCTTTCTGGGCTGCATTTTACTACTACCTGGGAGCTTTCAATAATAGCAATTCCAGGGCTCCACCCACTGAGACACTGATATAACTGGTCTAGCCTGGGACCCAGGCATTTTCCAAACTCCCCAGGTACTCCAATATGCAGCTGAAGCTTGGAATCTCTGTGCTAACTTGCCGCTTTGGCCTGTGACAGCCTACTGAGTCGTCTGGGAGTCAAGCCGTGTGTCTGGGCCTGATTTCTTCCAAGCCTGGGCACAGACTCTGTCCTGGCCTCAGGCCCGGGGTTCTTAAAGCCTTTTGGGCCCCTTGAGCATAGTAGGAGGAGGGGAGCAGCATTTATTTCCCAGCCAACTCTGCCTACAGGGCATAGCAGAACCCCATCTCCACTGATCCGGTTCAACCAACTTTCCAAGGAATCGGGCTAGTTCAACCCAACTCTTGAGGAAAAATAATAGACACTGAGTATTTTCAAAGCTCCTGGCCCTGTGCGCACTGAGGCCCAAGTGTGACCTTGCTCTTGCCAGTGACAAGCATCTGCTTTCGTTTCAGGAGATGAGAGTGCAAGGTGTGGTCTGCAAGCAAGTATTCAAGAAGGTACAGTGAAGCCTGAGCACCCCTGGATCTCGAGGAATGAGCAGCATGGACACGTAGGCCAGGATCCCCTTCTTTGTGCAGCATGGGGCCAAAATGTCCAGCCATCCCCCCAGCATCTGTTAGCAGAGGCTTTCCCTTGGCTTTGTCTCTTTTCTTTTCCTTAAAACAAAGCCATCCCAATAAAAGTGATTTCTCCTCTAGACGTCTGTTTTGAAGAAGCTTCAGTACCCGTCTGTGCTCACTCTTTCTCTGGGGCTTCCGAAGCCAGCTTCTCCTGATGCCACCCCTTGAGCAGGGGAGAAATTCATCCACACACCTGCATATTTGAGCCCATAAAGTCTTTCCTCAGGGGCACAGGCTTGGGGTCAGGATGTGTGACTTCACATTCACCATACATGTAATAAGTACCTACCATGTTACATGTCCATTTGGGATCAAAATGTAGTGAGTGCCACAGAAGCAGCAGAAGATGCCCTCCACCCTGGGAACTTAAAGCCTAGTCAAGGAGATCTGGCCAAGAGAGATCTCCAACTCTGCATTGTACACATAGGAGACGCTCTAAAAATTATTTGTAAATGAGATGGAACTGGATAGAATTATAAGCCAAAGCTAGAATGAAGTGAACCTTAATCAAGGGCAATTACCAGTTGGATTTGATTTCAGAGGCGTCATGAGCACATACTTCACCACCCCAAAACCGTTCCCACCTCATCTATGGGCTGATGTAAAGCATTCCTTTTCAGTATTATAGAAGAGGCATGACTTGCAAATCCTTCTAGAGGAAGGAAAGCAGCCTCCTGTTCAGACTGAAGTGTAAATGACTGCTAGTGTGCTTTTGCATAAAGGAACACAGGGAGAGGGGCAGCTGGGTGGCTCAGTGGTCGAGTGTCTGCCTTTGGCTCAGGTTATGATCCCAGGGTCCTGGGATCGAGTCCTGCATCAGGCTCCCTGCAAGGAGCCTGCTTCTCCCTCTGCCTATGTCTCTGCCTCTCTCTATGTCTCTCATGAGTAAATAAAATCCTAAAAAAAAAAAAAAAAAGAAAGAAAATTTCAGGAAAACTGAAGGGTGAGTGAGGAGATGAAAGACGAGGATAGGGAAGACCACTGGGAAACAGAAGACTTACATCCAGGACCCCTTCAAAGTCATTTCTGCTTAGTCTGTGCCCTGCCCCTTGGAAAGCATACCGAGGTGGGAGTCAGAGGAGCTGAGTTCAAACTCCAACCCCACTACTCACAGGCCAACAGCTCACATCTCTGGATACACTTCACAAATCAGAAAATCACACTAACCATCTACCTCACCTCCCACCTAGGTGGGTTGTGAAGCTTGGTGACACATAAAACTTGTAGACTGGGACACCTGGGTGGCTCAGCGGTTTAGCGCCTGCCTTTGGCCCAGGGCCTGATCTTGGAGACCCGGGATCGAGTCCTACGTCAGGCTCCCTGCATGGAGCCTGCTTCTCCCTCTGCCTGTGTCTCTGACTCTCTCTCTCTCTCTCTCCCTGGGTCTCTCATGAATAAATAAATAAAATCTTTTAAAAAACAAACAAACTTGTAGACTGCCAGGCACTAGACCAGTGGCTCTCAGACCTGGCTGAGCACTAGAACCACCTGCGGAGCTTAACGGAATTCCCTACGCCTGGTACACGCCTCAGAACCGGTTACATCAGAGTGTCAACAGGTGGGACCCTGGCACCGGTAGTTTTTAAAGCTCCCCATGTGATTCTAATATGCCAACTCGAGAGTCACCACCCCAGACCATTGTTTCTCACCTGAGGGTAATCCAGCCCCTGCCCGGGGCATTTGGCAATGTCTGGAGACATTTGACTTAACAACTTGGTTGGGGGTGGGGGCTACTGGCATCTACAGGCCAGGGCTACTGCTAAACATCCTACAAGGCACAGGATAGCTCCCACACGGAAGAATTGTCTGGCACGATATGGTAACAAAGTTGAGGAACCCTGCCTTAGACACATGTAAGAAAAATTTAATGTTTTTTTATTATCCAGGTCACTTTCCTGCCCTAGGCCAGGGAAATGAAAAACTCGGGATTGTCTAAGATTTTAGAGACCTCTTCACCTATATGCTGGTCTCTGGCCCTGGAAATAGAGCAAAGAACCTTATAAAGGCCATCCAGTCATTACACAAATGTCTAATGAAGGTTTATTCTGTGCCAAACACTGAGTTAGCGTCATAGCTGCTGGGCATCCCAGAGTTCCCATCCCATCGCATCCCATCCCACCTCAGGGATCAAGACCTCCGTCAGATCTCACCCCCAATACGCAAAGGCCTCACCCAACAGTTAGGTTCTGGTGGGGACACACAGCGTGGCCCTGGTAGCGTGAGTGTGCATGTGACCTAGGCGCCACGGCCCACCCTTGGGAATCTCTGGTCCCAGGGGGAGACGCAGCCCCATTCTGACTGAGGAGCTTGAACACCAGGCCCTATTTTAGCCACCAGCGAGTGGGAGGTGGGAGCCACTTGAGGTCCTTGAGCAGGGCCGTGGCGGCACCAGTCTTTCAGCAGAACTAACCTGGGAGCCCTTGGTAAGAAGAGAAAAGAAGGAAAACTGCCCTTTGGAGCTGAGCACAGGGCAGTGACCTTTAACTTAAAATTCACTTGGCGGGAGATTAATCTTCCCAGAAAAGTTCATGTGAAGTGGGAGGGTTGTTCTTACCGTGTGTAGGCCCCGAACCTCAGAAGCAGACCTTTGGCTTCCGTGCAGCTTTCGGCGGCCCCCGCACCGTCTCCAGTAGTTTGCACAGGCCTTGCTCCTAAATCGGCAGCGGCGGGCATGTGGGATTTTTTTTTTTAATAAACTTATTTTTTATTGGTGTTCAATTTGCCAACATACAGAATAACACCCAGTGCTCATCCCATCAAGTGCCCCCCTCAGTGCCCGTCACCCAGTCACCCCCACCCCCCACCCACCTCCCCTTCCACCACCCTAGTTCGTTCCTCAGTTAGGAATCTCTCATGTTCTGTCTCCCTCTCTAATATTTCCCACTCATTTTCTCTCCTTTCCCCTTTATTCCCTTTCACTATTATTTATATTCCCCAAATGAGTGAGACCATATAATGTTTGTCCTTCTCCGACTGACTTACTTCACTCAGCATAATACCCTCCAGTTCCATCCACGTTGAAGCAAATGGTGGGTATTTGTCATTTCTAATGGCTGAGGAATATTCCATTGTATACATAAACCACAGCTTCTTTATTCATTCATCTGTCGAAGGACACCGAGGCTCCTTCCACAGTTTGGCTATTGTGGCCATTGCTGCTATAAACATCGGGGTGCAGGTGTCCTGGCGTTTCATTGCATCTATCTTTGGGGTAAATCCCCAGCAGTGCAATTGCTGGGTCGTAGGGCAGGTCTATTTTTAACTCTTTGAGGAACCTCCACACAGTTTTCCAGAGTGGCTGCCCCAGTTCACATTCCCACCAACAGTGTAAGAGGGTTCCCTTTTCTCCACATCCTCTCCAACATTTGTGGTTTCCTGCCTTGTTAATGTTCCCCATTCTCACTGGTGTGAGGTGGTATCTCATTGTGGTTTTGATTTGTATTTCCCTGATGGCAGGTGATGCGGAGCATTTTCTCATGTGCTTGTTGGCCATGTCTATGTCTTCCTCTGTGAGATTTCTCTTCATGTCTTTTGCCCATTTCATGTTCGGTATGTGGGATTATTGCAGGATTATTCGGCCCCCTGCGTGGGCTTTTAGCACCTCTCCCCTCCTGTCCGAAGCTACGGACGTTTGCTCCCTTTGTGGAAGGCTACCTGGAGCCCGGCCACTCACCTGCCCCTCGCTCGCCCTTGCTACAGGGAAGGGAACGATGCCCCTGCCAGGGGCGCTGGCACTGGACCCGCCCAATTTCCCTGGCGTGACAGCAGCCCCGACAGGCCCACGGGACTGACAAAGGACGGAGCGTCGCTCTTTACCAACCTGCCCGGTGCCACTGAGCTTGCAAATCGCTCCAATACATCTTGCCATTCTTCCCTGGGCCAACTTGAAAAGCTGTTTCCTTTGGGGGTTTTTTTTCTTTTCTTTTTTTTTTTTTTTACATTTTTTCGAACTGGAGGTTACACTTTTGCAAAATACATGCTGCACTAATCCCACCTTCTTAACATGTTGGCATGCCATAACTTCAGGTTTTCTTTTTTTAATATATTTTTAAAGATTTTATTTATTTATTCGTGAAAGACACAGAGAGACAGACACAGGCAGAGGGAGAAGCAGGCCCCATGCAGGGAGCCCGACGTGGGACTTGATCCCAGGACCCCAGGATCATGCCCTGGGCCCAAGGCAGACGCTAAACCGCTGAGCCACCCGGGCTGCCCAGCTTCAGGTGTTCAAAAAGCTAGCCTGGAAACTGGAGGGTATTATGCTGAGTGAAGTAAGTCAGTCGGAGAAGGACAAACATTATATGGTCTCATTCATGTGGGGAATATAAATAATAGTGAAAGGGAATATAAGGGAAGGGGGAAGAAATGTGTGGGAAATATCAGAAAGGGAGACAGAACGTAAAGACTGCTAACTCTGGGAAACGAACTAGGGGTGTTGGAAGGGGAGGAGGGCGGGGGGTGGGAGTGAATGGGTGACGGGCACTGGGGGTTATTCTGTATGTTAGTAAATTGAACACCAATAAAAATAAATTAAAAAAAAAAAAAAAAAGCTAGCCTGGCCCCGCGTGGCCCCTCGGGCAGAAGTGCTGAGGCTGACCCCGGGGCAACAGGCAGGCCCTCCCGGAGGAGGGGGGCAGTGGGGTGAGGTGGCTGAGCTCCCAACTCTGGAGCCATGTGGCCTGGGTTCAAGTTCCATCTGTGCTACTCCCCAGCTCTGTGCAGTTAAGGCAAGTTGCACAACCTCTCTGTGCCTCAGTTTACTCATCTGCAAATCGGGGCTAACAGGTCGTCATAAATTCTTTGGGAGGATTAAATGAATCTAATCTCTGCAAGCAATTTAGAACAGACACAGTAGCCCCCTTACCCTTTGCTTTCAGTTACCAGCCTTCTTCTGGAATCTCCTAGAAGCACAAGGTTCTTCCTCCTGAGGAATCAGCAGGTCAATAGTAGCTTAAGGCTCCATTCCAGCGCCTGTGCCAATCACCTCAGGACATCTCCTCACATAGGCTTTTTATCGTTTCACATCATCACGAAGGGTGAGTAGGTATTATATAATGTTTTGAGAGACCACATTCACATTACTTTTATTATAGTATTGTCATGATTTTTTATTATTAGTTATTGTTATTAGTTTTAGTCATTATTTTATTATTAGTTATTCGTTATTAATGTCTTCCTCTGCCCAATTTATAAATTAAACTTTATTGTAGGCATGTCTGTATAGGAGAAAATACATAACATATAAAGGGTTTGGTACTATCCACAATTTCAGGCATCCCCTGGTGATCTTGGAACGTATCCCCCACGGATAAAGGGGACTACCGTATATATTTTATTTACAGAGATTTGAACAGTCCCTGGCATACAACAAGCCAATTTATATGTGGGGTTAAAAAACAAAACAAGAGTTCTGAGAAGCACCTCAAGGGTGGAGTCAACGTGACTTGGTTGCTGACCAGTGTGGGTGACAGGAACAGAAGGAATTGAAGTTCAGGGGGTGCAGGGAAGCAGTGAACACAACTCAAGTAGGGTGGCTCAGCTAGGGCAGAGCAAGGAGCTATAGCAGGGCCTCTCTGATGTTCTCTCTCTCTGTCTCTCTCTCTCTCTCAAACACACACACACACACACAAACACACACACACACACCATACCAACAGGGATCCCAGAGCTTGTGATGTACAGACATGTGACCTACCATCCCAGGATTGGCAGGAGGATGGACCTCAGACCCTAAATCCCCCAAGGTCCCTGAAATGTCACTCTCTGGGCAGCCTCCAAAACTCTCCCAGGAGAAAATCCTGACAAGGTGAGCCCCAAGGACCTCTCTGGAAGCCCTCATTTATAACCTCTCTCAATTAATTAGGACAGCACCATTGTTCTTTTCAGGTGCAAATTAAACAGCTCAACACTGCCTGGGTATTTAAACTCCGCTTCATTCCCCTAAATGTCCCTCATCCATGCCAACACTGACAGGACCAGTCCCCCAGCCCACCCCCACCTGCGGAGCTGAGTCTTTCCTAATCTCAGTTCCCAGGGGCTTCACCAATGCAGCCCCAGCCCTGCAACCCACCCTGAGCTGGGGACCCACGGGATTGAGTCAGTATAGGTGGTGGGGACCTGCTAATCACCCATGCTACAGGAAGGGCTTTTGTCTCAAGGGGAGTGGAGGGAAAGGAATGAATATCCCTTTGAGAAAAGGGGTTGATTCACTCTGGGAAGGACACTTCCCCATGATGACATCCCCCACGCACTCAGCAATAATCAAAACCCTACCAATCCTTCAGACACAAAGTTTGGGGCCCTCCTCTCCTCCCTTCACAGCCCACAACCCCCTCCCTCCCATTTTGAATGCTGAGCCACCTAAAGGTGATCCTGGCCATTTCTTCTTAAGATGCCTCCAAAAAAGAATACCAGATTGAAATCAATGAAAGTTGTGGTTTATTTTAAATGACTGCAGGTCATAAGTAGGTTAGTACATAAAAATACAGTATAATTTTGCGGTGCTCATTCTGAATGCATACCTGAGAAAGTCTGGTCCAATCATGGTGCACAGGCTTAAAGGTAGAGAATGAATTCCATTCTGTCCCATTACTGTCTCTCTGTGACCTTCACATATAACTTCATATGGTAATAACATCAAAAGTTGAAAATCCCTTCATGGATGTGACATCTGGGCCCAACGGATCCCTTCCACATGCCCCAGTCAAGGTTCTGTCTGAGTTCCTAACACTTAACTCTCAGTCTGAGCAGTCTTGGACACATACCCCTATGCACATTTGTCACATTTGTGGCTGTCTGTCATCTTGTGAACAAGTCTCTCATATTTAGGGAATTCCTTCATTAAAAATTCCATCTCTCTAAGGTATTCACAGAAGGAAGAAATAGCTTTGCCAGCCTACCTTGCATGCGGGCTCTAGGTGCGAGACCAAGATCCCCTCAATTACACACACCAAGTAAGGAGATCCGGAAAAGGAAGTAGGTGGGGAAGATGGATAATATGAATTCAGTTTTTGAAACAGTGGCAATAGAGGAATTGGCTTGGGATGACACCAGTGACAGACTCTGGTTCCCAGTGTCCAGTCGCTATGTAAACTGGCAATGGACACAAAATAAAAGGCAATAAGATCTCTGTGATTCTTCCACAAAGCACCTATCAAGTGGTCTCATAAAAAAGATCAACATAGGGCAGTCCAGGTGGCTCAGCGGTTTAGCGCCACCTTCAGCCCAGGACGGGATCCTGGAGACCTGGGATTGAGTCCCATGTTGGGCTCCCTGCATGGAGCCCGCTTCTCTCTCTGCCTGTGTCTCTGCCTCTCTCTCTCTCTGTGTCTCTCATGAATAAATAAAATCTTTAACAACAACAAACAAAAAGATCAACATAGAATCTGGTCAAGTCTCTGGATCTAACTACATATTTACAGGAAATGCAGGGGACAGAGGGACATATTAAAGGACATTTGAGGGATTCAATCAGCAAAACCTAGACTGTAAGAAATAACAGGACAGGGTGCCTGAGTGGCTCAGTCAGTTAAGCATCTGACTTCAGCTCAGGTTGTGATCTCAGGGTTCTGGGATTCAGCCCTATGTTGGGCTTCCTACTCAGTGGGAGTCTGCTTCTTCCTCTCCCTCTATGTGTGCTCACTCACTATCAAATAAATGAATGAAATATTAAACACACACACACACACACACACACAACAGGACAAACAACCTGGTTTCTTCAACAAATAAATTGCAAGGAAAAAAAAGATACAGAAAGAGAATTTATAGTCTAAAAGAGACTCAGGACGGGGTGCCTGGATGCCTTAGTGGGTTAAGTGTCTGACTCTTGGTCATAATCTCTTGGGTCATGAGATAGAGCCCTGTGTGGAACTCTGCACTCAGCAGAAAGTCTGCTTGAGGATTTTCTCCCTCTGCCCCTCCTTTCTCTCTCTCTCTCTCTCTCTCTCTCTCTCTCTCTCTCTCTGATAAATAAAATAAAAAATAAAGGGTATCTGGGTGGTTCAGTCGGTTAACTGTCTGACTTTCAGCTTAGGTCATGGTCTCCAGGTCTTGAGATCGAGCCCTGCGTTGGGCTCCCTGCTCAGCAGGGAGTCTGCTTGTCCCTCTCCCTCTGCCCCTCCCCCTGTTTGTGGTCTCTCCCTCTCTTTCTCAAATCTTTCTTTAAAAATTAAAAACAAATCAGTATATAAATAATAAAAGAGACTCAGGAGACACATCAACTAATTATACTCTATAGCCTTCATTTGAATCCTAATTCAAATAAATAAATTGTAAAAACAAAATAAACTAAAACAAAAAAGTATATGAGATAATTAGGGAAATTTGTACCCTGACAACATTTGATGATATTGCCAGAAATACTATTAAACTTTTAGGTGTGATAATGGCATTATGGTCAAATATTCTTAGAGTTCTTATCTTTTAAGAAGCATACTGAAATATTTATGGATAAAAAGGCATGATATCTGGGTTTCATTTGAAGATAATTGAAGAGGGGAAGTGTAGTAGGAATGGAGATGAAATAAGACTAGCTATGATCTGATAAGTGTTGAAGCTGGGTGAGGGCATATGGAGTTTATTCAACTATCCTTTTAAGTATTTATTTATTTATTTATGAATGAATGACACACAGAGAAAGAGAGGCAGAGACACAAACAGAGGGAAAAGCAGACTCCATGCAGGGAGCCTGATGTGGGCCTCGATCCCAGGACTCCAGGATCACACCCTGGGCCAAAGGCAGGTGCTAAACCACTGAGCCACCTAGGGATCTCCTTATTCAACTATCCTATCTGCTTCTGTAGATGTTTGGAATATTCCATGATGTTTTAAAACTAATATAAAAATATAAAAGCTTAAACAAATAATGTTGCACAAAATCAAACTCCATAGGGCTTAACTATGAATACCCTTGAAAAGCTGATATTGGGACTCTAGGGTGGCTCAGGTGTTGAGCATCTGCCTTCGGCTCAGGGTGTGATCCTGGGTTGGGGGATTGAGTCCCACATCGGGCTCCCTGCGAGGAACCTACTTCTCCCTCTGCCTATGTCTCTGCCTCCCTCTCTGTGTCTCTCATGAATAAATAAATAAAATCTTAAAAAAAAAAAAAACTGGTATCTCGCAGAGCCCCCTGGCAAGGTTAGCCAGACACTTTCTATTTTAGATCAAAGAATGAAAAGCCATCATTTCTCCTCTGGGGGAGATGGAGGATAGAGCTGCTTGAATGTGGAAGCTAAGAATCTTTAGTGCACTCTGGCCATCTGGTGTCCCTCAGCTTCATGGATGCTGTGGTCTCCAGGGCTGCCTTGGGAACTATGGTGCCCAGTGCCATGACTACCACGCATCTCCGCTCTACCCCAGCTAGCTAGCTCTACCACCCACCTGCAGCCAGCTTTCTATGCCACAAACTGTCCGTATGCTCTTCTGTAGCCAAGGGGATATTGGAAAGTGTGTGGAGATGATGGATCTTCCAGAGCCAGATTCAGGTTCTGGTACTCGGGAAGAGTTGAAGAGGGGCCAGTGGGATGGTGCTCCAGCCTAGCCCAGGAGAGTGGCAGTGAGAGGCCATAGCAAGGCAGTGGTTTGGAGGAGGAGGAGGAGTTGCAACCAGCAATGCTAAAGGAGAATCTATGGGACTTACCAAATGATTAAATACAGAGAGAGGGAAAAATAGAAGAATCGGAAAAAAAAAATTCCTATCACATGCCAGGTAGTTTATATATTTTATCTCCTTCAGTCTTTACCACAGTATTGCAGACCACAGCTGAGTTGCTTGTTCCAAGTCTGGTCCCTTTTCTTCTGATAGTAACACTCAGTCCATGTGCTTCAGACAGTTCTTACCTCCCTTAGCCCCAGCCAGTTCCAGGATTGGCATACAACACAGGCCTGGCCAATCAAACCCAGGGTCACTAGACCTGGCACAAGTACATAATCTTGGGTTCTTCATTCAAGCTACTGAGGAAGAGATGTTCTCTGTCCTTTGGGGATACTAAAGGGATAGAATGTGAGCCTGGAGCCGCTGAGAGCCATCACGTGGAGGGAGTCTTACTGAAATGAAACTTAAATGGAAAAAAGCAGAGGCAAGAGATAAAGAGATGCTCCATCACTTGAATGTTAAGATCCAGCCCTGCCTGATGTCAGTCCTAACATTGGGCTTTTTAGTTATCAACCAATTTAGTTCCTGTAGTTTGCATTTGAATGTCAGTTTATGTCCACTTTTCAATTTGACCTAAGGAAGCACTACTAGGTTTTGAGTGTTGCCTAGGTGTTTGAGAAGCCTAAAGTCATTAAGATAAAACCTAACATCAAAAAATTGGAAGCCAAGTAACTTGTGCAGAAGGAATACACAAAACTTGGGGTGCTTCGGTTAGAGTATAATTAAGGGAGGGTGTGCATAAGGTAGATTTTTCTGGTTTTCAGAAATTGAATTGTAATTTTTTTGATGTGCTATTTCAATTTAGTCCTTTGTTTTCCCTAAGTAGTATCACACACACACACACACACACATACACACACACACCCCACTGTGGCAGAGATCTTGGACTCCAAGTGTAAGGATGAGGGAACAGAGTAGTAAGACCAAGTAGATGACGACAGAGGAGAAAAAGGATGGAGACCTAGTGGAAAAGAGAGCTGTGGTGGTTTTTAAATACTTTGGCAAATTCTTTGACGTGCTTCCTTCCCAAAGCCTCATTTCCCTTCTCTTGAATGTAGACTGGTGGTAGAAGTGATGGTATGTGAGTTCTGAGGCTACAAACAGCTGCCTCCTTGGTCTCTGTCTTGGACTACTTGATCTGAGAAAATCCAGCCACCATGTCACAAGGACATTTGAATAGCCCCATGGAGAGGCCCACATGGAAATCAGCTGAGGCATCTCACCAGCAGCCTGCAAGGCACCTTTAAAAGCAGGTCCTCCAGGGATCCCTGGGTGGCGCAGTGGTTTGGCGCCTGCCTTTGGCCCAGGGCGCGATCCTGGAGACCTAGGATCGAATCCCACATCGGGCTCCTGGTGCATGGAGCCTGCTTCTCCCTCTGCCTGTGTCTCTGCCTCTCTCTCTCTCTTTCTCTCTCTCTCTCTATCATAAATAAATAAAAAATTAAAAAAAAAAAGCAGGTCCTCCAGTAAAGCTAAGTCACTCTCAAACTCCCGACCCATACAAACTGAGATAATAGATGTTTATGTTATTTAAAGCCACTAAATTTGGAATAATTTGTTACACAGCAATAAAGAACCAATACAGGAACTTTCAGACACATGATCAGGGTGGCCTTTGTGTGACAGTGTCTCAGTGAGACCCATGAAGGATTACTGTACTCCATGAGTATGACATATCAGCCTGTGGCAAGGCCTTCCTTTCTTCTCTAAAGGCCTTTCAAGACCAAGAGAAAGCGCTGAGATTGGCACCTGGATTTTTGAGATGCCCCAAGACTGCAACCCTTCCTTCCATAAGGTAACATTTCAGAGTCTGGATGCCAAGGAGCTAGAAGATGGGGAGGGAATAGCTAATCAACCTCAGGTTGTTTTTGTTTTGTTTCATTTTGTTTTGTTTTATCCTAGAGAGTTCAGGAATTAGAAGATAAAAGAAGATGGTGCTTCTGTTACTAATATAATTACTTCAGTCCCATGGAGATGTGACTAAGGTAGAATCAAGATAAGAGGAAAATCCAGCAAGACTGGCCTCAGAGGAGACAGAAAAGGGCACACACAAAAGAAGGTGGTTAGAATATGGAAGCAGAACATTGGACTGAGGTGCCTCCAAGCCAAAAAATGCCAGGGATCACCAGTAACCACTAGAAACTAAGAGACAGGCACTGAGTGAATTCCTGTTCAAAACCCCAGAAGGAACAAACACCTGGAATTTGGACCTTTGGCTGCCTAAAGTGGGAGAATAAATTTGTCTTTTTAAGTTAAAATAAAACAAAGGTAAGCTACCAATGATATTAAATATTAATGGGTGAGACAGTGTCAGATAATCATTTCAAAATGGCCTGACTGGGTTAAGATGTCCCCTTATTGTCTTTTGTTGCTGCATAAATGTGTACTGATCTTCTGAGCAGGGCCAGGGCCATGCCTGGGCCATTCATGCAGGAAATGTTACACCAGGCCCAGGGGCCACATGAGTGCCTCAGACGCGGTGCTACAGGAGCGCGCTGGCATATTGCGAACAGTGCGTGGTGCAGGACTCTAGAGAGACTCCCTGTAGAGGGGGCTGAGCGAGCCGCCTGCATGTTTGGAGAGGTTAGAGGGGGACGTTTTCTAGCAGGCGAAGAGATGCAGCACTAGCTGAAGCACTTGAGGTTGGTCTTTGGTGTGTGAGGAATACCAGAGGGAAGAAATATCTTTAGACCGTTTACTTCTAAAAGAAGAATCTGGGCAGCCCGGGTGGCTCAAGGTTTAGCGCCGCGTTCAGCCCAGGGCCTGATCCTGGAGACCTGGGATCAAGTCCCACGTTGGGCTCCCTGCATGGAGCCTGCTTCTCCCTCTGCCTGTGTCTCTGCCTCTCTCTCTCTCTCTCTCATTCTCTCTGTGTGTGTGTGTGTGTTTCTCATGAATAAATAAATAAAATCTTAAAAAAAAAAAAAAAGGAGAAGAAGAATCTGAAGGGAACAATGCCTTACCCTGAAGAAGTATGCCCTGGACCCTCCTGGACATCTCAGACACCGTGACAAGTGGTACAGGAGAGTGTGAGGCACTGCCTGAGCCCACGGGGTGGGGGGCAATTAATTCCTATCCTATGGCATCTGCCCTTCTCATTTTGGTGTCCAAGGCCCCCTCCCGAAGTCTGTTCCCTGAGTCCCAGACACAACCTTTCTGTTTGGGCCTGGTTGGTCTCCTGAAGTGAACAGTGATAGTTCTGGCAATACACTATTGTTTTCCCATTCTCACAGAAAAAATGCCTAGTGCTTCCCTTTCTAGCAAATTCTTATGAACGTCTCTAAGTCCCTCCTCCAAAAAGCCCTCTTTGACTGACTCTTTCCTAACTAGTTCTGCTCAATTTTGATTGGTTTGGTGCTGCTGTGATGTTGGAAGTGAGGGGTCAAATCAGGTTGCACATTCCAAGACTCATTCTTATTGATGACCGCATGGCCTCCATCAGACTTTCTCCAGCCAGATAGGACCTGGTTACATGTCATTCTCCTTTTCCTCCTTACTTTGTCCTGTGTTTTCTGAGTTAACTGGGCTGTGCAAGTAAGTTAATTACTGCTCTGAACTTCACACATTGTGGTTATCAGCCCAACTTTGACCACGATTTCATTTATGGCCCTTCTAAGGAGCCCTCCGGACAGTGTTAAGAAATCTTTCTGCCACGCAGCAATATGTAGAGACCTTTGGCCCATCAAAGAGGCCACCTCTGAGAGGATGTTGCTCCTCAGATGAGGTGGCCATTGCAACACCTAATCTAGGATATCAGGATAATGCCTGGATATGTCTTCAGAAAATTTCTGCTAATGCACTTTGGGACTCTATTTTATAGCTCATAATTGATAATCCTCAAGGTTGCTGCAATCAATACAGATTATTTTCCCCCAAGCCCTACCTATTTTTGAAGACTCAGCTAAAGGCCCTACCGAAGCAAGTCACCTTACTTATCAGACTTGGATGGCCCCTCTCCTGACAGACATTGTGTCATTATTAAAATCCACTCTTTTTATGGTATGTTAACTCTCTTAAAAATATTTTTAGATCAAACAGTAAATTGAAACTGGAGTAGCAAAATGGTTAGATAATGATAATAAAAAGGCTACATGGGAGAAAACATACATGATTTATATGTCCAGCAAAGGATCTGTATACAAAATATGTAAAGAATTCTCTACACTCAACAGTAAGAAAGCAACAGTCCAGTTAGAAAATGAAGGAAAGATTGAATATGTCAAGTATGTCACCAGTGAAGACATAAGAGTGGCAAATAAACACATTAAAATATATTCAGGATCATTAGCCACTGGGAAAATGGAAATTAAATCACAATGCTCAGAAAACATGCTAATAAACTTGTTAGAAAGGCTAAAATTAAAAATCCAATAATACCAAGTGTTGGCAACCATCCAGAGAGATACTAGATCACTCATACATTTTTGGTGGAAATGTATGAGCTAAAATGGTAGAGCTACTCTGGAAAAGAGTCTGGCAGTTTCTTAAAAAATTGAACATACATTTATCATACAGCCAGTAATCATACTCCTGGGTATTTTTTCCAGAGAAATAGAACCTTATATTCATGTAAAAACCTGTACATGAATGCTCATAGCTGCTTCATTTCCAATAGCCAAAAAACTATTAAAAAAATTCCAATGACCTTCAACAATTGAAGGATTAAACAAACATTCATACAGTGGAATGCTAGTCAGCAACAAAAGGAACAATCTCTTGATACTTAAAATAATTGAATGGATCTTAGGGCATTACACAAAGGGGAATAAAGCCAACCTCAAAAGTTGCATATATTATAGGGCTCCATTTATATGGCATTATCTAAATGACAAAATTATGGAGATGGAGGACACATCAGTGGTTACCAGGAGTTAGGAAGGGACAGAAAGATATGACTACAAAGGGACAGTCTGAGAGTGTTTTTGTGGAGACAGAACAGTTCCATATCTTGACTGTGGCGGTGGCTATATGAATCCATAGTTGTGATTAAATACCATAGAACTGCACACAAAGACAAAAAGTGAGAGCATGCAAAACATGGTGAAATCCAAGTAAGATTTGTAGTCAATTGTATGTATTGTGACAACCAATTTCCTGGTTTTTATAATGCTCTATAGTTATAGGAGATATCACCAGTGGCGGAATCTGGAAGATAGGTACTCAGGTGCTCTCTGTACTATTTTTGCAACTTGTTGTCAGTCTATCATTATATTACAATTAGAAATATTTTTAAATAATACTACATATAAAATCTTAAGGGTTATGATTAAAACAGGGCTTAGAGAAAATAGTCATATCCTTAAATAATTAATAGATTAATATATAAAATACAATTAATATGTATATTAATATTATTCAACAAAGTAAAAATAATCAAATTAATAATTTATTAGAAAAGGAATAGCAAAATAAGTATAAAGATAATAGGAAACAGGACCTGATAAAGCAAAACAAGAAATTAGTGCCATTGAAAATAGACAAATAGGGGCACCTGGGTGGCTCAGTCAGTTAAGTGTCCAACTCTTGGTATCAATTCAGGTCACGATCTTAGGTTGTGAGATTGAGCCCCAAGTTGGACTCTGTGCTGAGAATGGAGTCTGGTTAAGATTCTCTCTCTTCCTTTCCTTCTGTCCCTCCTCACCCCAGCCTCCCCCAACATGCATGCATGCACGCACGCTCTCTCTCTCTAAAAAAAAAGAGAGAAGAAAAAAGAAAATAGAGAAATAGAACAAATCTTTAAAAATGAAGTGTTGGATCTTTAAAAATAAAATACAGGACCACTAGCTAATTAATATAAGAAAAATTAAGAATTTTTAAGTATACAAAACTAAAATTACAATGAGGAAATGGCTACTGATATAGAGGAAATAAAAGTATGATGATTTCTCCAAGAAATGGAAGATTTTCAGGTAAATATAAAGGTGAAAACTGATCACAGAATAGAGATCTAGAGAGACCAATGACCTCGGTTGAAATTAAGGAAATTGTCAAAGAATCACCCTTCCTCACATGAGGCCCAGATGATTTTACAGACAAATTTTATTAAATACTAAATAGAAATACTGATACAAATAATGCCCTTGTACTTTTTTTCTTTTAAGGTTTCGTGGAGTTAGGTTTTTGGTATGGGTATATTTTTTTTCTATCTTTGTATTCTCATTCTCTTTTCCCCATAAGCCACCATTTAAAAAAATATTTTATTTTTAAGTAATCTCTACACCAAGTGTGGGCTCAAACTCACAACCCCAAGATCAAGAATTGTATGTTCCACCACTGAGCCAGCCAGGAGCCTCATAAACAACCATTTTAAGGAGTTTAATGTTAACGTATTTTAGCAAGGTACACATTCTTTTCGGCACTATATTCTTAATTTTTGCAAATGATATGTTATATATCTCATTGTTTCCTACCATTTCTGATACTAACTTAAAAATAAAAGCATAGCAAAATAGACTTGGGTGGTTGATTTCTTATTAAGGTATATTAGACTAAAAACCAATCCGTTACTGATAAAACATTAAGAGCATTTCTACTAGGGGCGCCTGGGTGGCTTAGTCAGTTAAGCATCGGACTCTTGGTTTCAGCTCAGGTCTTGATCTCAGGGTTGTGGGATTGGCCCCAAGTGGGGCTCCATGCTCAGCATGGAGTCTGCATGAGATTTTTTCCCTGTCTCTGTCCTTCTCCCTCTGCTCCCCCACCCTGCTCATTTTCTCTCTCTCTCTCTCTCTCTCTTTTAAATAAATAAATAAATAAATAAATAAATAAATAAATAAATAAATAAATAAAATATTTTTAAAGCAGTATTGGGGTGCCTGGGTGGCTCAGTCAGTTAAGCATCCAATTCCTGGTGACTGAGTTTGGCTCAGGTCATGGTCTCCTGGGTTATGGGGCTCATTCTCAGTGAAGACTTTGCTTGAAAATTCTCTCCTTCTGCCCCTACTCCATTCACATGAGCGTGGGCACTCAGGCACTCTTTCTTTCGTTTCTCTGTCTCTGTCTCTCTTAAATAAATAAATGGTTTTTTAAAAGGCATTCCTACTAAAGTCAAGAATAGGACATGGATACCCACTACTATTCTTCTGTAAGGATTAGCCATTGCCAACATTCCAAAAGGAATAAAAGGGTAAAAATTAGAAACAAGGAAGGAAAATTATCATTATTTGTAGATGATGTGATTATATACATGAAAATACAGGATTACAAGCAAATCAAGTAAAAAACTATTACAGATAATAAAAGAATGAAAAAGAGTAATTGAGCACAAAATTAATGCCCAAGTCAGTTGCTTTTATATATGCAAACAAAAAGCAACTAGAAAATATAAAGGGAGAAGATATTCCATTTATAATAATGACCGACAAAATATTTAGAAGTAACTAACAAGAAATATGAAAGATATATAGACAAAAACTTTAAATGCAATCTTAATATAAAATAAGATTTGGGTTAATGGAAACCCCTACTCTGTTCTTATATAGGAAAACTCAACATTATAAAAATGTCCATTCTTCCTAAGTTAATACGTAAATTGGATGTGAACATTTTCCCATTCCCATAACAAAATGGAATTTAAAATTTTTAACTTAGTGGGGAAGTGAATTGAAATGGTGCTGGATGGGATGCCTGGGTGGCTCAGTGGTTGAGCGTCTGCCTTCGGCTCAGGGCATGATCCCAGGATCCAGGATCAAGTTCCATATTGGGCTCCCTGCGAGGAGCCTGCTTCCCCCTCTTTGTCTCTGCCTCTCTCTCTGTATCTCTCATGAATAAATAAATAAATCTTTTTTTTTTTAAGTGAAATAGTGCTGAAACAATCAATGACAAATTTTGGAAAATAAGCTAAATCAAAAAGTTTACAGGCTTAAAAGTGAAAGTGTAAAGGTTCTAGAAGTAAATACATGAGGTTTTATTTTTATTTTTTAAATTAACCTTAGGATAGCAAAGACCTTTCTATGACATAAACCTTAGACGTGAAGGGAAAGTTTGATAAATTTAAGTACCTATAAAGTTGAATTGCTGCACAGAACTTTCATTTAAAAATGTGGATTAAATACATAAATTCATCACTACTCTTTCCCAAAATTTCACTACAGTGACAATAAAAATGTTAAAGGACAATTTTTTTAAAGACAATAAAATCATGACCTTCATACAAACATAAAATAAATGCTTGGCAAAGATTTTATTTAATTTATTAATTAATGAAAGAACCACTGAGATGTTACAACTCTTACAAAGAAAGATTTGACTTAGAGATTTATATCCCCCACCTAACAAAATCTACTTGCATTGCCATAATCAGACGTCATTTGCATAGCTCTAGACTGGAGACATTTGTGTTATTATCAGTTTTACAGGTTAACTTCTATCTCATAAAGTTAGAAAATAGCCTAGTCAGAAACAATCTATTGATGATGATAATGATAATTAAATATTATTCAAGATTATTATTAAACCTATGCAAATAACTACATTGCCATAAAAAGAGACTCAGAATTTCCAAATTCATGGAATTTGTGGAATTGGGTATCACTTTTAAATGTTTCATTTCGGTTTATAAAAGCAAAGTCTACCCAAATTGCCTTGGGAACAGAAAGAGCTTCCTTATATATATGGAAAATAGTGCATTAAAACAACATCAACAATCTTCCAAACAACCACAATAAAAATTTTCTCATCAGTTCATTCAGTTCTATATAATTAAGTCTTCCTCCATTCCATATCCTAAATTCATAGTCTCATGAAGCCACCTGTTTCTCAACTAAAAAGGGTTCTGGAAATCCTGACTTAGTCTACTGATATGGTCTGAAAGTTGCCTATGTGATTCCAACTCAGATGCCTCTACTTAAGAGTTAATTCTTTGAAAGGTCAGTATTTGGGAGTACTTTTTCTATAAGGCTCTGAGACTTTCTTCATTAACAACACAAATTCTAACCTGTAGCTTATAGGAGAAACTTTGACAAACATCAGAGTAAAACAAAAACTTTTTTTTTTGTTCTTATTCGTTGTTGTTGTTGTTTTTCATTTATTTTATTTTTTCATCATAACAAATGCACTCTTTAATCCCCATCAGCTATAGGGCAGCCCGGATGGCTCAGCGGTTTAATGCCACCTTCAGCTCAGGGTGTGATCCTGGAGTCCTGGGATCGAATCCCACATCAGGCTCCTTGCATGGAGCCTGCTTCTCCCTCTGCCTGTGTCTCTGCCTCTCTCTCTCTCTCTCTCTCTCTCTCTCTCTCTCTCTCTCATGAATAAATAAATAATACAATCTTTAACAAAAAATCCCCATCAGTTATTTCTCCCATCCATCATCCAGCTTCCCTCTGGTAGCCATCCGATTGTTCTCTATAGTTGAGTCTGTTTCTTGTTTTGTCTCTCCCTGTCTTTTTTGTTTTGTTTTCCTTTGCTCATTTGTTTTATCTCCTAAATCCCACATATGCGTGAGATCATATGATATTTGTCTTTCTCTGACAGACTGATTTCGCTAACCGTTATACACCTTAGCTCTCTCCATAGTAACAAGATTTCATTCTTTTTTTTATGACTGAATAATATTCCGTTGTATATATACCACCTCTTCTTTACCCATTCATCTATGGAAGGACACTGAGCTGCTCCCATAGTTTGGCTATTGTAGATAATGCTATTATCAATGTAGAGAGGTATATGTATCCCTTTGAATTAGTGGGTTTTGTGGGCTTTTGGGGGGGATTAAATACTCAGTAGAGCAGTTACTGGATCATAAGGTTCAGTTCTATTCTTAACTTTTTGAGGTACCTCCCTACTGTTTTCCAGAGTGGCTGCACCAGCTTGCACTCGCATCAACAGTGGAAGAGGGTTCCCCCTCTCCACACCCTCGCCAACACCTGCTGTTCCTCGTATTGTTGATTTTAGCCATTCTGACAAGTGTGAGGTGATATCTCATAGTAGTTTTGACTTGCTTTCCCTGATAGTAAGTGATGATGAATATCTTTTCATGTGTCTGTCGGCCATCTGGATGTCTTCTTTGGAGAAATGTCAGTTCATGTATTCTCCCCAATTTTAAATTAGATTATTTGGTTTTTTGGTGTTGAGTTGTGTAAGTTCTTCATACATTTTGGATATTAACTCTTTATTGGATATATCATTTGCAGTATCTTCTTCCAGCCCATAGGTTGTCTTTTGATTACGTTGTTTCATTACTGTGCAGAAGCTTTCTATTTTGATGAAATCCTAGTAATTTATTTTTGCTTTTGTTTCTCTTGCCTCAGGAGACATATCTAGAGTGTTGCTGTGGCCAATGTCAGAGAAACTATTGCCTATGCTCTCTTCTAGGATTTTTATGGTTTCCTGTCTCACATTTAGGTCTTTCATCAATTTTGAGTTTATTTTTATGTATGGTGTAAGAAAGTGGTCCAGTTTCAGTTCTTTTGTATCTGTCCAGTTTTCCCAGCACCATTTGTTGAAGAGACTGTCTTTTTCCCATGAGATATTCTTTCCTGCTTTGTTGAAGATTAATAGACCATGTAATTGTGGTTTTATTTCTAGGTTTTCTGTTCTATTCTATTGATCTATGTGTCTATTTTAATCCCAGTACCATATAGTTTTAACTACTACTACTTTGTAACACTACTCAAAGTCTGGAATTGTGATACCTCCAACATTGCTTTTCTTTATCAAGATTACTTTGGCTTTTCAGGGTCTTTTGTGGTTCCATACAAATTTTAGGATTATTTGTTTTGGTTCTGCAAAAAATAATAATAATAATAAAAGCTGTTGGTATTTTGGTAGGGGTTGAATTATATCTGTATATTGCTTTGGGTGGCATGGATATTTTAACAATACTTGTTCTTCCAACCCATGAGCAAGGAGTATCTCTCCATTTCTTTGTGTCATCTTGAATTTCTTTCATCAGTGTTTTATATTTCTCAGAGTATATGTCTTTCACTTCTTTGGTTACATTTATTCCTAGATATTTTGTTGGTTTTGGTGCATTTGTAAATGAGGTTGTTTTCCTCATTCCTCTTTCTGCTGCTTCATTATTAGTGCATAGAAATGCAACAGATTTCTGTACATTGATTTTGTGTCCTGCAAATTAACTGAATTCATTTATCAGTTATAGTAATTTTTGGTAGAATCTTTAGGGCTTTCTATGTATAATGTCATATCATCTGTATGTAATGAGAGTTTTACTTCTTCCTTGACAATTTCTATGCCTTTTATTTCTTTATGTTGTCTGATTGCTATGGCTAGGACTTCCAATATTATGTCGAATAAAAGTGGTAAGAGTAGATGTCCTTGTCTTGTTCCTGACCTTAGGGGGAAAGCTCTTGGTTTTTCACCATTGAGTATGATGTTGTCTGTGGGTTTTTCATATATGGTCTTTATTATATTAAGATATGTTCCCTCTAGAGTTGCTTTGCAGAGGGTTCCCTCTGCATCCATCCATTCCCATGAATGGATGTTGTACTTTGTCAAATGCTTGTTCTGCATCTATTGAGATGATCATATGGTTCTTATCCTTTCTCTTATTAATGTGAAGTATCATGTTGATTGTTCGGCAACTATTGAACTACCCATGCATCATAGGAATAAATCTCACTTGACTGTTGTTTGATTTTTTAAATATATTGTTTGATTTGGTTTGTTGAGAATTTCACATCCAAATTCATGAGAGATATTGGCTAGTAATTGTCTTTTGTCTTTTTCGGTAGTGTCTTTATCTGGTTTTGTTGTCAGGGTGATACTAGCTTCATAGAATAAATTTGCAAGTTTTCTTCCTTTTGTATCTTTTGGAGTAGTTTGAGAAAAATGAGTATTAACTCTTCTTTAAATGTTTGGTAAAATTCACCTGTGACACCACTTGGTCCCAGAATTTTGTTTTTGGAAGCTTTTTTTATATTACTGATTCAATTTTATTGATGGTAATTGGTCTGTTAAAATTTTCCATTTCTTTTTGCTTTAGTTTTCTTTTTTTTTTTTTGCTTTAGTTTTCATAGGTTATATGTTTCTAGGAATTTATCCATTTCTTCTAAGTTCTCCAATTTGTTGGTATATAGTTTTTCATAATATTCTGATATAGTTGTTTGTATTTCGGGGGTGTTGGTTGTTATTTCTCCTTCATTAGTAATTTTGATTATTTGGAATCTCTCTCTCTCTCTCTCTCTCTCTCTCTCTTTCTCTCTCTTTTTAATGAGTTTTGCTAGAGGTTTATTCATTTTGTTGATCTTTAAAGAACTAGCTCCTGGTTTAATGGAACTGTTCTTTTGTTTTTTTAGTTTCTACATCATTTATTTTTTGCTCTAATCGTTATTATTTTATGCCTTTTGCTAGGTTTTGGTTTTGTTTCTTTTTTGTTTCTTTTTCTAGCTCCTTTTAGGAATAAGGTTAGGTTTTCTCGCTTCTTGAGGTAGGCCTATATTGCTATAAACTTCCCTCTTAGAACCACTTTTGATGCATATGAAATCTATTTTTAAATGACAGAGCTATGGTTATTTTATTACTGAAAATTTTCAAATGGACTGATGAGAGTTCACAATAATAATAATTCAGGAGTAATTCAAACTGACAAGGTATTTTGTTATTTGGTTAGTGGTATACAAAAGAAATACAATAAACCTATTCTCCCAAAAGAAACTTTAAACAAATGTCTCTCGTTGAGACCCACTGACCTAAAAATTAACTTGATTCAAATTTTTTTTAAAAGACTGTGGCAATGAACATTTTAAACAGTAATTGAAATGTATTGTTGCTCAATGTCATCAGACAAAACACTACTAAGACTCAAATAAATAAGAGAAAGTTCAACAGAACTATTTTTATAAGGCTTTCAGTCAGTGTTTTCCCTGAATGTAAACACATACAGAAAGCAAGGCATTGAAAAATCTCCGGGGACTTCCCATAAAGCATAAAATTTCTGAAATGTTTATATTAATAACATCTTACCTATATAAATTTAACCTAGGGAAAGCTGAGCATTTCTTACGATTTAACAACTCTTCCCATGCAGCTCACCAAACCTGATTATTTCTAACATCCCTTTTTATAAGGTAAAAGAACAAAGCTTTGGGGTTTTCCAGGAACCCTCTGGGAAATCTCAAAGACTACTTTAGGTGTAAAAGATTCCCTGCAAGTTTTATTTATTTTCTTCTAAATTTCAGACCTGATTTTTGGAAGACAAAAATCAAGAGTTGTCAGAGGAGATTTAGACACTTGATTAAGACAGGATCATTGGTGCCTGAGAAAAAATACTTGGTTGCTTATTGAATCAAGGTGACAATAAAACATTTAAAAATAAATACATGGAGGAAATAAAATTGTAAAGAAGCTTAGCACTTTCATAAGCAAGGAAACTTTTTTTCTTCTCTTTTTTCTTCTCCTCTTCCTCTTTTCCTTCTTCTCTTTCCTGTTTGGAGTAGAGAGCATAAAGTCAACATGGAGAATATAAGAATATTCAGGCAAGTCACAGAATCTTTGCTTTCTAGGTAGATTACACAGAAAGTAAATAAGGTAGCTAACCCTCTAGGCTTCCCCTGGATGTTCTGATTATAATACTAAAAGTTCCATATCCCAGGAAACCCTCAGTTCTAGACCAAAAAGAAATGTGGGTCACTTTAAAAAGAATAGCCATTTGCATTGTAGGTGAAGACATTAATCAGAAAATCAAGGATGCAAGCCCATCAAGAGTGGGAACTTGGCAAAAATTCTAACACATTTCATAGTTTATAAGACTAAGGATTATGAGCCAAGGTAAGAAAAATATACTTTCCAAGATTTGTCCTTCATTATACTTTTTCATGCTCTGGTTACACTTTTATTCCAATACAGATGTCAAGGGATTCATAAATTCAAAACTAATTCTATAATAATATTAAGATGCTATTTTGATAGCACGCCATGCATTGACTATCTCCAAATTAATGCATAAATGAGTATTTTAAATATTTCTCAGTTTTGATTTTTAATAGAGGTGGATATAAATTGTTGTAACCATATAAATCCCAAGAACCACTGCTTGTGGAAGAGCAACAGCATATTCTAGGTTGTATTTTTCTGTCATTGCTCCTAGCATAGTTGCAACCACTTATATTAATTATAACTTTTCACTGAAGTAATTAACTTCTATTTCGCAGGGAAAACTAGACAGCAGATAATTGAGAACTTTCTGTCATACTGAAGCATTTTAGCAGATTAGCAGAGTTCATAATACAATTTTTTACAGTCACATGCTTTCCTGTGTGGCAAAAATGAGCACATTCATTAACATGACTCATTGCTATAGCTTATGTTTTAGCATATTAAAAAAGCAAAATTATGCTTAGTAATCAATGTGTGAGTGCTCTATCCTCCTTAGAAAGTACCTAGATATACACTGGTTATATAATAACTAATTTAATTTAATATCGGCTCATGGTTTTTTAAAAAGCTGTTGAAATTAACAATTTGTCAGAATAATGATTCAATTTAGTCAAACATAAATTTATATTTTTCATAATCTTAAACATTTTGTAGGAGTAATGTTAACTTATTTCATCAGCAAACCTGTAAATATCTAAGAAAAACATACCTATATAGAGAACACTGTTTATATTATCCTGAACAGTGGTAAATCAGAGAAGACAAAGCTGTTTTTATTAAACTCACATTAGTAAACTGGTCTTGTTTGCCAAACATTTACTTTAATTATGTGAATTTGGATTCTTAAAAGGTTTCTGACTAGGCTTCATGAAGAATAATTTTAGCATATTTTTATAGCACATTTAAAGTATTCAAAGTTTAATTATCAAAAAAAAACAAAGTTTAATTATCTTTTTTGGGGGGATTTTATATAGGCACTTCTTTATTCTATAAACCAATCAGAACAAAACTCCTTTAACTTAAAAGACTTTGGGATCTAATTCATTGATACCCTCCAAAAATAGGAAAATACACACACACACACACACACACACACACACACACACACACATTTAGAGGTAAAATCCTTTCCAAATTACAGAGAGCTTATAGCTTCAATTCTACAATTTTAGTCACAAGTCACATGACACAGACATGGACATTTTTTTGAAAACCACCATTCTGTGTATCAAAGAATAGTGTTCTCCTTCCTAGTGAGCATGATTTTTAAAATTAATTTATGTTCAAAATAGACAAATACATAAGCAAACAACAACAAAAACAAATAAAAAGGACTAATAAACTGGATTCTCTGTTGTCTCTCACCCAGTTAAGAATATATATCTGTCTTCTACAGAAACCACCAAATGGCCAGACCACCAAGCCAAAATCCCAGTTATTGCTGTCACTAATGAAGTTATAACTGATTGACTGTAAGTGAACAAAACCAAAATGCAAAATTAATGGGGGGAAAACCCAGAGAATGAAGACTTGGCAAAGTTAAAGTTCTATTGACACTTGTGATTCACCTAGGAGCCAAAAACAAAACAAAACAAAAAAACATGTCTTACTTTAAGCTGCTCATGAAGTATACTTCTCTGGACACACAGTCTACTTACTTCTGTCAGGTGAATCTACAGTGCATCTCAGCAGAAACTTCAAAATTGTTAAAAGATATTTTTTAAAACATGACACTATAACTCTCATACAAATGTAAAATGAACACTTAGCAAAGATTTTAAATTAACTTGTTAATTGATGAGGGAACCAGTAAGATGTTGCAACTGGTTCAAATGATGATTTGATTTACTAATACTTGTTCCTGAGGCCTAGTTCTCCCAAATTCAGAGGGCAGCACTCATAGAATGCAGGGCACTAAGGGGACCAAAAAAGGCTGATGCTTTCTGTGGTCCAACATCTTTGGCCACCCTGGGCTCTCATCTCCATCATCCTCATAGTGACACTTCCTCTCTTGAAGAGTTGCTGAGAGAGTTAAGTGAAACAAGCCAGGAATAGTGCTTGGCATCAACAAAAGACCATGATTGCTATTCTAATCATGGGTTAAACCACTTATTGGAAACAAAACATTGTATAATAAGAGATTTTGAATGGATACATCTTCATTGATTTTAACACATCAAATGGCATTTGATAAATGGTGGGAAAGAATATGGACCAATATCTTATTGATTAGATCACCAATGTTTTCATTTCATTTGAGGTCTTAAAAAGAAAGATTGCTGGTAGCTCACAGCATCACTAGTAGTCAAAATGCTTGTCTTCCCTTCACAGAGTATGCAGAAAATTGGGGCTTCTGCTGCAGAAATACTCCCCCCCATTTACATTCAAGACCAGCAGACTTCACAAATATTTGCTTATTCTTCATCTATAGTGTGTTAGATACTGAAGATATAGCAGTAAACAAAACAAAGAGAAAGACAGTAAATAAGCCCCTAATCGCAGGAAGAAGGACAATAAATAAATAGATTTTCCCTAATCTGAGAAATCTCAGAAATTCCTTAGGTCTGGTCTGGTGAAAGATATGTTCAGTGAGAAGCAGTTTCCATCTGGTGGGATTTCCAAGGGCATCCCAAGAAACCTTGGAAGAGAGTCAAGGACATCTCCCTTGGGAAGAGGTAGTCTAGAATGACTCACCCTTGCCAGCTCCCTATATACTCCCAACTGCTGGTAAAAGTATAGGGCAGGGTGGGAAAGACAAGGGGATTGAAAATGGGCCCCTACCTGAGCCAAAGCAATCTGATCCCTGTGGCCCTGGAAAGAATCAGTATTTGAAACTTCCTGCTCTCAGGAGACCTGGTCACAAAAATGGGAAAGGGGAACAATTTACAAAAAAAAAAAAAAAAATCTAGAGCAAGACCCAGCTATGTGTGGTGGCTGAAGGAACTCCAGGTCTCCTTCCTCTTGGGGACTCTGGTGAAAACAAATTTGATAGTATCTAGTTCCCATAATAAACAAAGTTAGTAAAGACATTTAAGTTGCAGGGGCATTAACCAAAAGAAGGGGAAGGAGTGGGCCCTGGAGAGAACCTGAGTGAGCATCCAGCTGATACCATTTGCCTAGTAGAAAGTATGGTGGCTGAACCCACAAAAACAATGGCATCCCATGTGGACGATGGGTTCCTGAGCCCAGACTCACCCATCTATATCCTGTACAGGGACAGAGCAGAATGAGCTGATGTAGATCCAGTGTCACAGAATGATGGGCCCAATTCAGTGGTTTTGATAATTTATTGTGAAAAATTTAGAGATGTTTATGATTACTTATGGGTGTGATAAAAGAAGTAAATGAGCTTTTAAACTAACCAGAGATGCTATTGAGTTAAATACAGCCAATTTTACATGGTGGCATTTTTGGAGAGTTCTCTTAAAATCACTTCAAAAGGATCTACATGAGGAAATGAACTACATCACTGCAATAATTGAGGAACAGCCCAAAAACTATCAAGTTTGGCATCATGGGTGAGTATTAGTAGAATGACTGAAAGATCCAGGAACTTGAGTTTATTGCTGATATTCTCAATCAGGATGCAAAGAATTATCAATGGGTTATTCAGGAATTTAAACTTTGGGATAATGAGCTGTAGTATGTAGACCAACTTCTCAAAGAGGATGTGGGAAAAAATTCTGTCTGGAACTGAAGCTACTTCATAATTTCTAACACCACTGGCTACAGTGATCATACTATACTGGAGAGAGAAGTCCAGTTAGTAATCTTCACTTGTTTGCTCATTAAAAGGACATTTGTGTTTCTGTTATGTATGAGGCATTGAGGACATAACAAAAATCAAAACTGCCCTTGATCCTGCCCTCGTGGAACTAATAGGATAGAATACTTAGATGAACACTATAATGACAAAGTTACAGACAGTATAGTATACCTCTACTTTTTAGTATCTTAATTTTCTTGAAATATTGTTGCTACTACAGATTGAGAAGGAATCAGATTTCATAGGGTCCAGGAAGCTTTATTTTAAAACTATCTTGTTAAATTCTGGTGCCCTTTAGATGATAATCCCCAGAAGCCATATTATCAACACAGGGTTTGGAGCAGGATAAGTCTTTGTGGTAGGATGTTTAGCAACATTCCTGGCCTTTATGCCTTATATCAGTACTAACCACCTGCCCCCCCCACACACACGTTATAATAAGCAAAAATGTCCCCAGACATTCCTAAATGTCCCCAGGGGCAAAACCATCCCTGGTTGAAAACTACTGCTTTAGCATACAAAAAGCTGTTATAAGTGCTAGAATTTTCTGAAATGGCATGAATTTCTATGTTAGTATCCATAAACATTAATAGCCACCCCTTTTCTGGAAAAAAAGTCTACTTGGTCTGATATAACTATTATTTTCTTTTTCACTTCCATGTGCATGGTATATGTTTCTTCATCCCTTCACTTTGAATCTGTATATGACTTTAGGTCTGAAGTAAGTCTCTTGTAGGCAGCATATAGGTGGGTCTTGCTTCTTTATCCATTCAGTCATCCTATGTTTTTTGATTGGAGCATTTGGTTCATTTACATTCAAGGTAATTCTTGATAGGTAAGTACTTATTGCCATTTTGTTCATTGTTTTCTAGTTATTTTTATAGTTCTTCCATTTTTTTTCTTTTCTCACTCTCTTCCTTTTGTTGTCTGATTGCTTTCTTTAGTGTTATGCTTGAATTCTTTTTATTTTTTTCTATCTATATAGGTTTCTGATTTGTGATTATCATGGAGTTCATATATACATATTTTGTGTATAACAGTCTACATTAAGTCAGTTGTATAAGTTTGAACACATTCTAAAAGCACTAAATTTTTACTTCCTCCTTCATGGTTTATGTATATAATGTCATATTTTATGTCTTTTTATTTTTTTGTATCCCTTGATTAATTTTTATATAGTTGCTTTTTACTACTTTTACATTTTAACCTTCATATGGCTTTACAAGTGATTAATCTACTACTTTTAACAATACATTTGCTTTTACCAGTGTAATTTTTTCCTTTCATAATTTTCTAACTTCCAGTTATGGGCTTTTTTTTCCATTTAAAGAATTCCCCTAAACATTTTTTTGTGAAGATGGTATAGTGGTCATGAACTTCTATAATTTTTGTTTGTCTGGGATACGCTATCTCTTCTCCTATTCCGAATGATAACCTTACTGGATAGAGTATTCTTGATTTTAAGTTTTTTTCTTGTTGGCATTTTGAATATATTATGCCACTCTCTTCTGGCCTGCATAGTTTCTGCTGAAAAATTAGCTGATAGCCTCATGGTTTTCTTTGTATGTAACTGTTTTCTTTTCTCTTTTTGCTTTTAAAATTCTTTATTTATCATTACTTTTTGCCATTTTAATTATTATGTGTCTGGTGTGGACCTCCTTGGGTTCATCTTGCTAGGGGTGCCCTGTGCTTCCTAGACCTGGACACCTGTTTCCTTCCCAGATTAGGGAAGGGTTTCAGTGATTATTTCCTTAAATAAGTTTAAGCCCCCTTCTCTTTCTCTCTTCCTTCTGGGATTTCTATAATGTGAATGTTATTACATTTATCTACTCTCATTTTTTATTATTATTTTTCCTGTTCACCTTAGTTGCTTTTTATTACCCTGTCTTCCAGATCACTGATCCATTCTTCTGTATCCTCTAATCTGCTGTTGATTCCTTCTGTGGGTTTTTTTTTTTTTCAGTTATTGAGTTCTTCAGCTCTGTTTTGTTATTTTTTATATTTTCCTCTTTGTTGAAGTTCTCACTGAGCTCATCTACTTTTCTGTCAAGTTCAGTGAGTATCTTTATAACTATTACTATAAATTCTTAAAATCAGGCATATTGCTTATGTTGTTTCATTTAGATCTTTGACTATGATTTTTGTCTTGTTCTTTCATTTGGGACCTATTCCTCTGTCAATTCATTTTGCCTCTCTGTGTTTATTTCTATGTCTTAGGTAGGTCAGCTACATCTCCTGGTCTTGAAAGTATTTGCCTGGTAAAGAAGGGGTCTTGTGGTGCCCTTTAATTCAATCCCCTCTGATTACCAGAACCAGATACTCCAGGGGTATCCCCTATGTGGGCTGCATGCACCCTCTTGTTGTGACTGAGCTGCAATTGCCTTCAGCCCAACTGGCTGCAATGACCTGCTTTGTCTGCTATGGACACACTGGGCAGGGTTTGGTCCCTATGCTGTTGAGAGATCTGTCTGAGGTCACTGAGGTCTTCTTGGTGAGTTGGGCTGGCAGTCAGATTAACTGTTTGCCCTTAGCCTCTCTGCCACAGATGCAGGGATACCAAAGGGCAGGACTTGCTCTCTGGGCAGTCAGGTAATAGCCCCATCTGCTACAACTGCAATGGTGATGTGTAGAATTATCTTCCTCCCTCCCCCGGGCAGGAGTCACTTTGGAGTGGCACTCTTCCTGGCCAGAGCTGCCTATAGAGTATCATAGGGCAGGAACTGCTTTGGAGGGATGCCTGCTGAGGTTGGCAGTTTGAATAGGGTAGGTTCTGCAGGGGAGCACAGGGCCAGGGCTCATATTGCTAGCAAGGTAGATAGAAAGTATTAGTGCTAGCTTCCACAAACATCAGGCTATCTAGGCTGAAAGAATGGAACAGAAACTCTTCTTGGAGATATCTCCTGAAGGTCCTGCCTCTCCAGCACATGTGCTAAGATTAGTCAATAAATCTGCATGCATACCCCAGGCACTTTTCTAACTGCTTTTTCTATGCTGTGTCCTGGACTGAGTTATTTATTATGCTGGCTTTTTAATGGATCTCAGTTTCCTATCACCCTCCAATTCTCCCAGAGTTAAGCTCACTAATTTTTAAAATTCCTGAAATTAACCCCTGCTGGTTTTCAAAGCCAGATGTTATGGGACTCATTTTCCCAATGCAGGTCCCTATGCCAGGGTGCCTGGTACTGGGTCTGACACTCTCATTTCTCTGTCCTTGCAATGTTCTTCCCACTTGAGGTTAGTCTCACTAGGAGAGTTTGGTTCCCAACTGTTTCTCTACCTTTCCTACCCTTTACAACATGGTTTTCTAAGATTAACTGTGGAAGGTCTGTTCTGCCAGAATTCAAATCATTTTCAGAGTTAAATATATAGATGTAGCTGTTATCTCTGTGTGCCCATGGGGCTAACTGAACTCAGTATGCTCCACTGCCATCTTCCTGCCTCCCCTCAACAATCTGTGCTTTAATTAGCCTTACAATTAACTCTGGTACTTGCTGGAGTTTAAGAACCACTGCTCTAGAGGTTCCTTTTGTTTTTCAGATAATATTTAAACATATTTCTTACAAATACCTAGTCAAGCAATAATTACAGCCTCCTAAACACCCACATTTACTTCATGTCAATTAGCTAATTTCCCATGCAGGTATAATATGAGATTTTGGTTTGGGCTGCTACTAAGGTTTTTTTTGGCAAAAGCCATCATGAATGAATGCATGAATAAAAATGATTTTATTAATTTTTATTGTAATTTAATTTACAAACAATAAAAAGGAACAGATATCAATTGTAGTTTTGGTTTTAACAATTGTCATACAGCCACCATCTGAACTATAGAACATTTCCACTCTACCTCCCCAAGAAATTTTCCTTATGCCCTTTCCTAGCCCAACTTTTCTTCCTGTACTCACCAAATTATTGATCAACTTTATATCACTGTAGATTAGATTTTTTTCTGAAGTTTCCTATGAATGGAACCATGCAGTATATGATCTTTTGTGTCAAGTTTCTTTCCCTCAGCACAATATCTATGAGATTTATTCATATCATTATCAAGAATTTGTTCTTTTTTACTGTTGAATAGTATTCTATTGTGTGAATGTACCACAATTTGTTTATCCATTAATTTTTTAATGAATGTTTGGGTTGTTTCCAGTTTGGGGCTATTATATCTAAAAGTATTTTAGTTTTTAAAAGCCTCATATTTTAATGAAGTTCACTGCCTCTAGAATGCTTAGTCAAAATCATTTCCCCTCATCATTGCAAGATATTGTTCTATTATTGTCTTCCATCAGAACTGTTGAAAAGTCTGATATCAATCTGATTATTGTATTGTTTATTTATAGGTAACCTATGGTTGTTTTTGTTTTCTCTGGAATATTTTACAATTTTATTTTTATTTTGACAATCTAAATTTCCACCAGTGTATTCTGTGTTGCATACATTCAGGATAATTCCCTCAGCTCTATCATCTAGTTACTAAGTCTCTCTTCAGCTGTGTTTAATCAGCTATTTAACCTACCCATTACCTTTTAAATTTCAATGACTATATTTTTAAATTTCTATGAATACTCTCTGGTTATTTTTCAATCTAATTTTTAAATGTCATTTTACCCTTTTATGTATTTTTAAGTGCTTTTAGACTGTTTTGCTCATTCTAAACATACTTATTTTATAGTTTGTTATTGACCATTTTTATCATCTGAGGCTCTTATTGTTTTTTTTTTTATTTATGATAGTCACAGAGAGAGAGAGAGAGAGGCAGAGACATAGGCAGAGGGAGAAGCAGGCTCCATTCACTGGGAGCCTGACATGGGATTCAATCCTGGGTCTCCAGGATTGCACCCTGGACCAAAGGCAGGCGCTAAACCGCTGTGCCACCCAGGGATCCCGTCATCTGAGGCTCTTAGACGTCCATTCTGACTGTATGTTTCTGCTGATGCTTGCTTTTTGGTGGATTTTCATGTGTATTTTACAATTTTGGATGAGCTCACATTTGGCTGACTTTATCACAGGAAATTCTGGTTAGCCTGGTTTGAAAATATGTTCCTTCAGTTTTCACATTTACTTCCTTCTGGAAGCCTATAACTTTTTCAAGTTTAGGACTCCATTTATCTGATATATTGGCTAGCAGGAAGCATAAGCTCAAACACCAAACCAGAGGCAGAGCAAGGTAGAACTTCTTTATAACTCACATAGATCCCAGGCCAAATAGACAAACTTTCTTATTGTCTCTGGGCAGATTTGGATATTTCACACTTTGACTGACAAAGTAGTTTGTCCAGTGTTTTGGTTTTATACAAACATCTTAGTTTCAACGTCCTGCCTGACACAAGGTGAATGTCCCTATCCACCCATTAAAATTCAAATCTCTAACTTATTGCAATTAGCAACCTCATTTTTGCCCCCAACCGTCTCCCACTCCAGGTCAGCTTTTTATTATTTTTTGCAAGGGAGGCCTATAGGAGATTCAGTTTGGAGTAGGAGGGGCTGTGTGGAAGTTCTTGAATCTGAACCTGGAGAGGAATACCTGCCTTTTCAAACCAGGAGGCTAGTGCTCAGCTTATAGCCACTTTTTGGCTGGACAGCAAATAATGAAGACTGATGCTTTCTCATCTGTCTATTTCTTCTGCCTTCACTCATTTTCTGTTTGTGGGAAGTTGTCCTTTACTCTCCCCCTTTTTTTAAAAGATTTTATTTATTTATTCATGAGAGACACACAGAGAAAGAGGCAGAGACCCAGGCAGAGGGAGAAGCAGGCTCTACGCAGGGAGCCCAACGTGGGACTCAATCCCGGGTCTCCAGGATCAAGCCCTGGGCTGAAGGCAGTGCTAAACCACTGAGCCACCCAGGCTGCCCTTTACCCTCCCCTTTATCCCATATTGTTTTTTTGCTAGCAGCTGGACCATTTTTCACTGTGTGTCTTCCTGACTCCAGCATATTTACTAAAAAATAGATGTGCTGCTTTATATCCCCCAAACCACACACAGACAAAACCATTTGCTTAGATTTCACAGCATATGAATACAGATATTAGAACTCCAAAGTGCCATAATCTAAATTGGTCTCACTTTTGGGGATTCATGGTTTATCTATCTCAGCCCACACTTCTATCCTTCAGAGTGTAGTGGCCCCTGCTCAGGCCTCATCTCTCAGAACTATGTATCAGAGCAGTAAACCAACCCAGTTTCTGACAATTGGGATAGCCAATTTGGGGGACAGCCTGAACCAAGAGTCCTTAACCAAATGCCAACTATGCCCCCACTTTGGTCAAGGTGATCCTTAGCTTGCTCCTGGGTTCTTTAAGCAGAGTCCCGTTGCCCTTCTTTCTCCTATCTGGCCTGCATCCAGGTCTGGCTTGCATTTAGTAGATTTGGGCCCACCCAGTGTGGAATGGGCACTGGGTATTTGTTTTCCTCAAGTGCAGAATAGAATTTCAGTATGGGGCTAAGGGGTCTGTGGGAGCCCAGGCTGCCAAATATGAGCTATTCTGTTACTCTGCATGTGGATGAAGTCACTGGGACATCCAGGCTGGCCATGTTGGACTTTGAGTGTGAGTTGCTCATAGTCCTGCTGAACTTTGCAAAAGAAAGGAAAGTTTGTTTGGATTGTGCTTATAACCTTTGAACCTGTTATCTCAGAGCCATAAACCTGGTCCACTACCCTATAAAAGTAGCTCATTTCAACATGTTCTCTCTGTAGCCTGCTCTTTGACATTCAATACTCATCTACACTGAACCAGAGGCTATCACCATGACAAAGGACCAGAATGGAACCTGGGAGATGGAGAGTAATGACAACTTTGAAGGTTACATGAAGGCTCTAGGTAAGGGGGAGACCAGGGCTGGGGGGAGGAGGGGCATTTTGGGAACTATTGTCCAGCCCTCCAGACCAGTACCACCATGGAGTCCAACAGATCTGTGTGTAAGCCTCACTCTTTATTTGCTAGCTAGGTAATAATAGGTAAGTCATACAAATTCTCCGAAGCTTGGATTCCTCATCTGTAAATTGGGAATAATAGTAAATGGGATAATGTCTGAAATATCCTTAGCATAATACACAGAAAAGATACATGAATGGAGGGTACACACACATACACACACACACACACACACACGGAGTAAAAACAAACTTGACAGAATAATGCAGTAGCTCTCTTCCCCCCTTTGATCACCATCTCTCAGATCACCAATTGGGACATGATATTATCCATGAATGGCCTCTGCATTGCTCTTGTGTCAGACTTGTGATGGGGAAGCAGACAAGGAGTGGCTTATAAATTTCTCAGCTAGAGAATATCAGACCCACAGAAGGCTAGGAGTGGTTTTTGTCACATGGATCAAACAACTCACTGCTTTACCTGACTTTTGAACTGGACTGTAAGCCAAGAGCTTGATCAGTGTGTCTTGAGTTGACTCTTCTGTGGGATCTCCCATGGGCTGACAGAAATCACATGAAATCTGAAGGAGTTGCTGACTGCGTGGGGCAGCTGCTGTGGGCCAGGCACTGGGCAGGGAGCTTTGGCTGCCTGTGCTCATTTCATCTGGTAACAGCCTCCTCATCACCTTTCCAGCTTTAGAGCTCTTCATGTAAGGAGCTCCTGGTTGGAATCTCCCCACTGCTGGGGCTCCCTGTGGGGTCAAAGGCCCAATAATTTGGATATGACAACGGGAAGTCTCAAGAATGGGAATTGTGGGATTTTCTGTGCAATAATTTCTAACTTGATGAACATTTCTACCATGTTCAATAAACAAGAAGAGCTGAGGTATATTGCACAATTTATAGAGGTTGAAACTTTCTTCATGTACTCTAAACATGTTTCCAACATAAAATTGCTTTGTTTTTCTTCCTGGATGTCAGAATTTTACCTCAAATCCTTGGATAAGGACAGGGGAGGCACAAATCTTCCTACCAGAGCCCCCGCCCTTCTGCGCTGTGTTTAGTGCACTGAGTAGGAAGTAGAATGGAAGATTGATTCTATACATGGGCGGATGGTCTGGAGCTTAGCTCAGAAGTGTAATTCTGACCAAGATCATGCAGGTGAGGAAACCAAACCAGAGGGGTTGGCCCAGTTAAGCCTTGCTTTCTAAACTTGACCAATTTTTTAACCTTCTGGAATCAGTTTCTTCATCTGCCAAATAGGAATTTTCTGGCTCGGGTTTCCTCATAAGATGCTTGTTATGTCCAAAGAGAGAGGATGCAGAGGCTGAGTGGCCTTTTATAACCCATGCTCAAAAATCATACAGCATCACTTACATTGTATTCCATTGGGTTGAAATAGTCATGAGCCCACCCACATTCAAGGGAAGGACACATAGGCCCCATTTCTCAGTGAGAGGAATATCAAAGTCACATGCAATGAACAGCATGTACAACAAGAAATATTGTTGTAGCCATTTAAGAGAATGTGATCTGTCACCCAGGGAACAGTGGGTGATTCCATCCCTTGGGCCCCTAGCAATAGAACAATAGGAATAAGATACATGTGTGGGGTGGTGGAGGGAGCTACTGTACACAGGTCATTGAAGGCTTCCTAAGTGTTGGGTGGGGTTTTGGAGGATGGAGGGAATTTTTCCACACAGGCTTGGTAGGTGTGTGCAAAGCCCAAGCCAGTAAGAATGTAGTGTGGAACAGGGGAATAGAACAAGGTGTATTGCCAGAAGGTGAAGTGCAAGGAGGGGATGAGAGAGGGTCAGAATGGTGTCAGGTCAGATCTTGAAGGTGGTGTGCCACCATGTGTGGACTTCATCCTACAAGGATCCTACAAGGACAGGAATTGTCTGCACAGTAAAGAGAAGCAAGCCAAGGGCTGTTTGGCAGTTTCAAGCTCTCAGCTGTACTGACAAGCCCGACTTAGAGAAAATGCTCAGAAAGCTATTTTGTGTTCTTTGTTGCATATTCCTAAATAATACAAAATCTTGTGTGGCTTTATGTACAAAACTGAGTCTCAGTTCAGTTTTCAGTTGTGCAGACTGGCCCCTAGTGCCACTCTCTCCAGTCTTCAGGTGAGAAGCAAGCCCTCCTATGACCATCTCCTAGAAGCCGCTGAGGTGGCTTCCCCCACAATTTAATCTGCTAAAAGCAATCCAGCAAATCTGTACAATTTCCCCAAGACCCACCGTACGAGACAGGGATTGCTTTCCCAACATTGACAGGTAGTAAAGTTTGCCTTCTTTGCCCTTTTGAGCGTTTGGCCCTTGGCATTTGGGAAGAACATATGTGGAGATCTCTGGAAATCCCCAGATACGGAAATATTACTAAGTATAACTCCATTTCCTGCTAAAGAACTGTCACTTTCTTATACTTTAATCCCTTGCACCAGAAAAGTGGCTTTCTCTGGGGCCCTAGTGGCTGATTCAGTAGGGAAGGAGAGACTCCTGTTGAAATGTGGGTCTGGGGAGCAAACTGGCTTTGTCACTAGCCAGTGATTCACTCTGCACACCAGTGCCCCCACATGACTCAGCTGCCAGCCTCAGTAGCATGACATGTCACAGCAACCTTTGGGTTTGCCACAAATTATCAAAGTTATTAAATGTTTAAAGAGTGCCAAAGGTTAATGGTACCTCCTTTCCTGCCTTCTTAGACACATGATATTTCTTGAGGCTCTAGACTTTCTTGACAGCAAGGAAAGCAGCCGGTAAACTCTTTCACCCCAAGGAGTTTGGGTATTCTGAGGTTCTCCTGCAGGCTGGATCAGGGAGTGGGGGCAGTGGTCTTCAATTTAAAAGAGAGCCTGAGGAGGGCAGATCTGAAAATGAAGTTACAGCATTGTAACAGAATGCTGGTGGAAGGTTCGTTACCTACTGAGGAGTGAGGCCAGTAGCGTATAGACACAGGGAATCACTCAACTTTTCTACCACAGTTGAGGCATTTTCTGTAGGAGCCAGGGACTGTGCCATCTGAGGCAAAAACCAAACCCAGTCTCTGCTTTCAGGGAGCTCAAACTTGGGCAAACAGTTAAATTACAGCCATGCACAAATGGCATTCCTGTTTTCTGCTACAAATGACCCCTAAAACACAGTGGCTTAAAACCTGGGGTAATTTTATTATTGTTTCTCATAATTCTGTGGGCTGGCCAGGTTTACCTATGAGGTTCTTGCTAGGGGGCTCTCATTCAATTGCAGGTAGATAATGACTATGGCTGGAGCCATCCCAAAGGCTTCCCTGCTTCTCTGTCTAGCAGTTAGTAGTGGCTGGTAGCTGAGACACTAGCTGGGCTGTCAATATCAATATAACCACTACATGTAGTGTCCCCATGTGACCTGAGTTTCCTCATAGGATGCTTGTTATGTCCAAAGAGAGAGGAGGCAGAGGCTGAGTGGCCTTTTATAACCCACGCTCAAAAATCATACAGCATCACTTACATTATATTCCATTGGGTTGAAATAGTCATGAGCACACCCACATTCAAGGGAAGGACACATAGGCCCCATTTCTCAGTGAGAGGAATATCAAAGTCACATGCAATGAACAGCATGTACAACAAGAAATATTGTTGTAGCCATTTAAGAGAATGCGATCTGTCACCCAGGGAACAGTGGGTGATTCCATCCCTTGGGCCCCTAGCAATAGAGCAACAGGAACAAGATATATATGTTGGGTGGTGGAGGGAGCTACTGTACACAGGTCATTGAAGGCTTCCTAAGTGCTGGGTACGGGTTTTGGAGGATGGAGGGAATTGTTCCACACAGGCTTGGTAGACGTGTGCATAGCCTAAGTCAGTAAGAATGTAGAATGGAACGGGGGAATAGAACAAGGTGTATTGCCAGAAGGTGAAGTGCAAGGAGGGGATGAGAGAGGGTCAGAATGGTGTCAGGTCATATCTTGAAGGTGGTGTGCCACCACGTGTGGACTTCTTCCCACACAAGGACAGGAATTGTCTGCACAGGAAAGAGAAGCCACCATGCTCACTTTGACAGCCAAAGGTGAATGGTTCTGCAAGGACTGTCAAAGAAGTGAAAAGGTTGTTGTGATAGCCCTGGAAAGATGGTAATAAGAGTGCCAAGAAGGTGGACAGAGGGATGTCTAGAATGGGAAATACACTAGATTTGCTGACTGGGTGGGGACAGGGCTGGGAGGGAGCCTAGAAAGTAAAACCCCACCATGTAACTTTAATCAGTGAAGATGTGGACATATAATGGAAGGTGTGTGTTCTAAAACTGCTCAGTTGATGTTCAATGTTCTAGACTTCTAGAAAATCTTTAGTACACAAATTGTAAATATTAAGGAAAATCCAATTCTTCTCTTTATTTGGAAAGGAAGGTGGGGGCTATCTTCTACAAAGACCATCTTTTCATTTGAATTAACATGCACAGATTTAAAAGAGCAGAGGCCACTGCAAAATGTCCTAGTGGAAAATTCCACTACCAGAAAGGAGGTAGGCTTAGAGGCTGAAGTCAGGTAGCTCCCACCTGAGTGGTCTCTACCAGGAAAGGCTTCCTGAACACCCACAATGTTCCAAATCCTGTCCTATTTAGGAGCCACAGTCCAGCTCCAGAGGCGAGCACATGCTATGATAAGCATTATCAAGCCATGATAAGCATCTTGCCAGAACTTGATATACATTATTTCATTTAATTTATTTAGTTTCAACAAGTGTGCTGAGCACCGATTACATGCCAAGAAATGTTCTAGGTACTGGCAACATGGTGGTAAATGACTTGACAAGTTTCTTGCCCTCCTGGAGTGTACATGCTAGCGTCAGCAAGAGCAAGTAAATAGTTTAAGGTAAGCACTTTAAAGAAAACTAAAAGGACTTCTTGAGTGAAGAGTGATGGGTGGTCAGGGAAAGCTGTCTGAGGAGGTGACAGGTAAGCCAATGTCAAGATGTGGTGTTGCAGGTACAAGAGACAGCAAGTGCAAAAGTTCTGAGTGTGTTCAAGAAACACAAAGACTGGTGTGTTGGGAAGTGGCCAAGAAGGGGAAGATCAGCCCTTACAATGGAAGACTATCTTATTTATATTCTTTAAGGATGAGTATGGCTACAGTGTAGAGAATGAACCATTGGAAGGCAAGACTAGAAGCAGGGAGGCCCAATCTAGGAGGCCACTGTGTTGTTCAGCAAGAAGTGATGGTGGCTTAGGCTAGTAGTACCCAGGGGCCTGGAGAAGAGAGGACAGGTTCAACATATATTTTGGAGATAAAACCAACAGGCTTGCAAAGGAATATAAACCAGAGGATATGGAGGAAACAAAGATGGCTCCAGGCTTAGGGCTGAACAACTGGGACGATGGTGATCCCATAGGCTGAAATAGAGAAGATACAAGGAGGAGTGAGTTTGGAGAGGGGTGCTAGGCAGGGCAAAATGCACCAAGACTTCTGTTTTGCATATTTTCACTTCAGATGCTTATACATCCAGATGGAGTTTGAAATTGGCATGTTGACACCAGGTCTAGAGCTCAGGGTGTGATCAGGGATTGAGATGGAAGGAATGCTTTCCACTTCACAGGATGAGGAATTGAATCCCAGAGAAATAAAAGGACCTCTCCGGGGTCACCCATGGTTGGGAAATGATGTTGTGTAGGCAGGAGCCCATTCTGCCTGCTTCTGTCACCCAAGCTCTCTCCATAGCCCTACGTGCAGGTATGAAGGATGGGGGTAGAGGAGGAAAAGCTTCATTCTGAGCAATTGGGGTGGTGGACAGCCAGGCCCCTTAGAAACATTGCCAAGAGTCACTCAGAGTCCCTGGGTAGAAATAAATTACCAAGTGAGAAAGAGGGAGAGAGAACAAGAAAAATTGTCTGACGACCCAAAAATTTAGTTTCACAAAATTTGGATTTCTGCTGATGCTTACAAGTCAGAGAAGTTATAGGTGTTGCCAAAGTCTTTACTTGAACCGCATGGTATCTGGTCGGACTTTTAAACAGGGAAGGTACTGGGGGTGGGGAGTAGAAAACCTCCAATGAAAATAAGTTCAGACGCTTCCTAGCCTATTCCCCTAGGAGAGAGAGAGCCCCTTCTCTCCTAGCTTGTACTGGTCACGCCTCTACCCTGCCCCCATCCCGGTGGTGAGCACTAGAGGATGAGTGGGGAGAGAAGATCCTGCAGACGGGGTAGGGAGGCCCCCCAGGGTCTCTAGCCTGCCTCCACTGGCTAGGACAGGCTTTAAACATATTTGAAGATGCCAACGAGAGACAGGAGGAGGCAAGCAGGGGGCCAGTCCAATTTCTCTCTGAATGTGTTATCTGGAGGAAAAGATGCGGAGAAGATTGCTCTTGCACTCTGCGCCTCACAGTTGCCTCCGAGTGCTGATGATTTGCGAATTAAGGAGTCCAGGTTTGAAGCCCGTCGAAGCTGCGCTTGAAATGGCTTTCAGATTTTCCATGATGAATATGTGGGCACCTCTCACTCTAATGTGCAAAGAGTGCCTGCCCTTTTAGCCTGCAACTTTAGCTTTTTTCACAAGCCTATTACAAAGCATTTTAATGGTGAGTCGTATACTCATATTTCAACTTTATGACTTACATTGTTCAAAATGCAGTTATGGAAAGTATGCTTTAATAAAGTCGCTTCAGTGTTGTTGTTTTCTTCTGCAGTAGCTACAAGCCACATATATTATTCAGAATAGCTTGCCTTTGGACCTTTTTCCTCTGAGATAGAAATTCATTTCACCTGGCTATAAATCAGGCTCGAAGATACCTTTAATCCAGAAAAGCAGATAAAACACACTCGATAACCCTGGTGTTAAAATACCGTATCGGGAAAATAATTTTCTCTGCAAAGTACAAAGAGGAAGTGTTTTTGTAATCTGTGCGTGTGTATATTCGACGGTTGCAGTTAAACCTTTCCTTTTGATTAGAAATATCACGAATCCACCATACAGAACACTTGGCTCCCTTCCCTGGGGTGGAGCAGAGGTGACATGATTAACTAGCCTGTGCAAATGCTAAAGGGTAGCCAAGAGGCCGAGCCATTTTTCAATCCAGAGAAGCAGCAAGCCTTGATTCCATTTGCATAGAGCCCCTAATAAGATTCCCCCGGCACTGGTCAGAAAGATTGACTGGGGGTGGTGTTGCCAGGACAAACCAGTTCTTTCAGCAATTGGCATTTTTAGCTGTGATCTACCTTTCTAGGCAACCAGGGACGAGCAATTATTTTCGTTAGGGGAGCCTTAGTTGTGAATGATAAACAGAATTTATTTCTGGGTAGGCTCTCTGTCAGCAGCTCTGTCCCAGTTGGGTAACTCTGAACCCACCACTTTAAGTCTCTGGGCCTTGGTTTGCACACCCTCTTTGAGGAATGCTGCCATTCTAATTTTTTCTGTAATTCCCAGTTCTCTCTTATTTGTTTTGCCTGGAGCCCTCTCCCTTGTCTCACCTGGCTAATATTTGGTTTTCTTTCTCGCCTCCTACCTATGGCTCCAGCACCATGGTTGAAAGCAGCATGGACCTCCGGAGCAGGAGCTAAAGTTGTGTCTACCCAATGGCCAAACTTTGCAGCGAGGAAGCTGGTCCTCGCAGAGAAATGTTTGGTCAGGCTGGATAAAATGCTCATGTGACAGGCCAGGGCTACGCTAGTGAGGGAATAGATCAACCACCATTCTGACTGTTCCTTCAGAGTCCAGAGCCCTTGGAGATGCATAAATATGGACAAGATACTTCATTCTGGACTTAATGCCAATCTGACCACTGTTTCACCTAAACTGAAAAGGTCAAGGGGTGGAGGCCAATGTGCACAGAATACCTGCAAGCTCATTGGTATTTTGTAAAGCATTTTACCATCGTTTTAACTAAATCCTTACATAAATAACACTAGAAGATGAGTATTCTTTCCCCATATTACTGTGAGAACATTTAGGCTCAGAAAGAGAAAGTGACTTCACTGAAGTCACCTAGCTGGGAACTCTGAGACAGGATTTAAACCTGGATCTGACCCTCACTCTTCTATACTGGTGGTTCTAAAACTTTAGCATGCACAGAATCACTTGCAAGGCTTGTAAAAAGAAGCAGGGCCCACCCCCCAGATGGAAGGTAAGTTCTAGAACTGACATTTCTAAGAGGTTCCCAGGTGCTGTGATGCTCCTGGCCCAGGGACCTCACTGTGAGAACCACTGCCCTGACCTATGGTGCCCATTAACCAATTTGGAAGTGTTTCTTGAGCACTTGCTCTGTGCCCAACCCTGGGGACACAGAACAAGATGACAGCATTGTCCTTATCCTCATAGAGGTAAGATTTTGGAGGAAAGAACAATCACCGCCCCCCCCATGAAAAAGTCAGAGGAAAGTACTGGGTACTATCTCCTAGGTGGTAAAACTGTGTGGTCTGAAGGCACAGGTGAGGAAGGAGGCAGGAAAGAGCAGAATCTGCTAGAAAAGACAAGGCTGGGGCTGGGTTTTGTGAGGAGAGCTGAGAGGAGGGTGGCCAGGATTTAGGGGGGAAACACACAGGGCTTATCTGGGAAAATGCGAAGGACTCAGAGCACACCAGCCCGTAAGATCAAGGAGCTTCATAATGATGATTACGATGATGGCAGCAGCTACCATTTATGGGGCCATTACCTCAGGCTGTCAGCCACTGGACAGGACTCTTCACAAACACCATCAAATTTAATCCTCAAAGCAACCTGATGCAGTTAGTAATAGCTCCACTTATGGCCACTGCCCTCTGCTACTTGTAGATGTGGACTCGAGGGCCCAACAATGGGACTGAAACTGAACACACAGGTGTCACCAGACTCACCAGACTGTATTTCTGGGGTAGGAGAAGAGAAACAGGAGCTGGAGTGTGACATGTTAGCCCTCTGCCTGCCACAGGCATGTGTTTATACCAACTAGCTATGGAAGACTCTTCAGTGGCTTATAGCAATTTTAAGGAAGGATTAATTTCTAAAACAGAAATGCTTGACTACCTGGTCCGGTTTAGTCTTTTCCCTTTCAAATAGGCCAGCAGTTGCCTTAAAGGGAGAAAACGAAACAGGTGATAGTTCTGTGATTGCAGGGCCCGGGTGACTGAGATAAAGCTGAAGGGTTTCGTCCACCCTTTCTGCATCTTGTTCTGTGGAACAGAGCAGCTGGGGGCATGTCCCACCATAAGGTGATCTACGGCCACACAAGACTGGGAAAGTCCAGATCCTCTATCCCCGCTGTTGTAGTTGCAAAGCATCTTTCCTAGATTGAAGGCTGTGTGAAGTTTTTCAGTGTAGAAACCAGCTTCTCTTGGTGTTACTTCCTCATTTTCCAAATGTAGTTTATCATGAGCTACATTTTGAGACCACCCAATGACCCATGAAGCTTAGCACCGTGGCAAACACAGCAAGGTACCCCAGGCTCTGAGAATGCTGCCCTAGAAGTGTTCACAGCACAAAGGGCAGCAGGGAGAGGCTTTGATTCCACATCCTGTGGCCTCATTGCAGGCTATGTGGCTTGGTTGTCCCTGGTCCGATTCCATAAGCCGTGGAGCAGAAGTTAAATGAGGTACCATAAAAAGGCCAGGGGTTAGAGAGTGATTGGTCCAGCTCAGCCTGGACCCTATAGTACCCTGAGCCCAGAAAACAATTGCTGTGTGGTGAAGACGGTACAGTAGAGCTCCAGGAAACATAAACTGCCCCAAACAGGGAGGTGTCATCCAGCTGGATCTAGCAGTCCCTGTGGGCCCAGGGAAATTGTAAAGATGACTCACTCAGAAGTATTTGGGCGGCCACAGAAAGTGCACAAACTCGAGTGGTCTGACCTTTTGACAAGAAGAAGCTGTGTTGCTTTCCTTAGGTTATACAGTGAGGAAGTGATAAAGGTGGAATATGAACTCAGAATGGCCTGTCTCCGGGTCAGCCCAGAGCTTGTGGAGTGCTGTGCTGGCCCCGGAGACAGGCCATTCAGAATTCATATTCCACCTTTATCACTTCCTCACTGTATAACCTAAGGAAAGCAACACAGCTTCTCTGAGCCAGTTTCCTCATTGATAAAATGGAGATAATATAATATTTATCTCATGGGTTTGTTGGGTGAGGTTTCCCAAAGGAGTTTCCAGGGGCACCATTCCTGGTTGGTTCCAAGGCTTGTCTTAATTTTCACCTCAAATATTATCAAGGTTCCACATAGAGTAACCCCCAGATCATCTAACCTAAAATTCAGTTCCTCTCTTCTTCATAAGATTAATTCTCTCTCCAACTTTCCTGTATCTCATCTTGACTCCCAAGCTCAAAACCACTGTCTTCTCCTCCCAACCTGGTCCCTTCACACATATCCATCCAGTTATCAAACCTCGTGATTGCATCTTCATGTTTAGACAAGTTACTTAACCTCTTTGGGCCTCCATGTCATCATCTATGGCTTGAGGAGTAGGTCTTAAATCATGGCTTTCAAATTTCTTAAACCATAGAAGTCTCTTTAAACACCCCCTGGAAAAAAAAAACACCCCCTGATGAGGAAATCTAGACCTAAAACCACCCAGAGATTCTGGGTCTAGGATAAGACCCAGAAATCTCTAGTTTTTACATCTCCCCATGTGATCCTGATGGGCAGTGAGCTTTGGGACTCACTGGTGAATTCTTAGAAATGACAGGTTCTCAACCAATAGTCATGAATGATATTAGAGCAAGGCACTGGCATTCATGTGCTAGCTCATGCCAACTGCAACCTGTTTTTCCTTTCAACTTAGGATATAGGCATAAAATCCTTTTACCTTGGAGGCTGCCTGATGTTACTTGAAATTATTTCCTTTATGATAAAGGCTGACTATACAATTTCAGGTCCAAAGGCCCAGCTGGGGCCCTTCCCCATGCAGGTGTTATACTGTTGTGGGTTCCCAACTGTGGCCAAACTGCTGACCCACAGTGAAGTCTAACCAGTCAGCTTTAGTTTCTTCTTGGCCCTTTAGGAGAAGAGTGATAGTCACTAAAGATCCAGAAGGAAATGAGTCAGAAAGTAATGGGAAGCGAGGACAAAGGAAGTGATACTTGGATGCCATGAAAGGGTAGCAGAAAGGGTGGGGGTAGGACCGGTGGAGGTGTTAATTCTCCATATTGCCAGGAGCTTCCTAAACTGTTGGTAACTGCTGGTCTTCCTCATGGGCACAATAGTATTCATCCCCCACCAGACAGCCCACAATGTGAAGTTTAATTTCTGACCTACCATAGAGATGGGGCTGGGATTCTCAGAGAAAGAGCACTCAATGAATCTGAATTATTCTTACTCTTGAGGCCATTATTACCTGGAAGTTCTCAAAAAGACCAATGTCAGTGTTTTTGAAAACTTCCAGGTGGAATTTCTGGGGAAAAAAATGTTAAAGATTTAGATTAGCATCCAAAAATATCTGGAGAATTCACAGACATAAAGGAGACCCAATTTAGATACTAAGATACTAAGAGCTTAATAATGTTTATAACAAGTTCCAGAATTACCCTCTGTTTCTAAATCTATTCTACAGGACAGTGACATTTTACACTCAACCAGAGGTTAACAAGAAGTTTGGCTCTATACTTAGCTTCATACTGTCAAAATCAAAGCTTAGTAAATGAAACACCCCACTGAAGAGCACACTCCTTTCTTTTTCTCTCTCTCAAATAAATAAATAAAAATTTTTCAAAAAAGAGAACTACTATAGAATTTGATGGAAAAAAATCAAGGCAAAGAAAAGATATAAATGGAGTAAATGTGGCAAAATCTTGATAATGGCTGAATCTGGGTAATGGATGTGTGCGCTTCTTGTACTTTACTCTCTGGTTTGTTTTAAACTTTTCACAGTAATAAAAATATAAACAATTATTCATCTCTTCCTCAAAAGCAACAAAAGAAATCTTTGCACAAGTATTTACTGCCTGGCATATGCTTAAAGTTGTCCTGGGGGCCATGACTGAGCCTATCTAAGTACACCCCAATCTGCTTTAAAAACAGGAGTTTATATGTATCTTACTTGCCGTGGACATTAACAAAAGGTCTGCTTTTACCCATGATCTAGCCTGGTTATTTTTAAGCGGTCTTTTTTTCTTTTAAAACATGAAGTCTTTTATTCAGCAACTCTTAGAAGGAAATCCAGTATGTCAGATAGAATGGAGCCTCTCTGCAGGAGGGATGCGTGTGTATGCATGTACTTGCATGTGTGTGTGTGTGTGTGTGTGTGTGTGTGTGTGTATGAACACACCTGCGCACTGGGAATTGCAGCTTAGGGGTGAGCCCTGCCTGCTACCTGCCCCCCCAACCATCAGAGCTCCTGAGAAAGCTCCAAGACCCTAGGTTTCCAGACGATTGACTGAGATGCACAAACTGGCCAAGTGTGAGACAACTCTTGTTTCCCATTTGAGCAAAGAAATGTGGGCTGCCCATGGTCTGTGTCTCTGGTCCTGAATGTTTGGCCTTGTTAAAGAAATGAATGAGTCTGGCTGAGCACATCATAACCTCCACAACTGCCTTTGCCAACAGATATTGATTTTGCCACCCGCAAGATCGCAGTGCGTCTGACTCAGACGAAAATCATTGATCAAGACGGCGATAACTTCAAAACGAAAACCAACAGCACGTTCCGCAACTATGACCTGGATTTCACTGTAGGAGTGGAGTTTGAGGAGTACACAAAGGGCCTGGACAATCGGACTGTGAAGGTGAGGACCCAGCCTGGCAGTTTCTACTCAAATAGTCTGAGTGCAGGCGCCAGCTATCTGGCTTCACGATGAAAATACAACAGAAACAACTAGGGAGGGATCAGGAGAGGGAACCAGAGTGGACTTAATGATGCTGGCAATAAGCAATTATTGGAAGCTCAGCAGGAAAGGCAAACTGGCTTCTACAGTAAGATTATAAGCAAAGGAGAGAGGGGAGGCTGCCGACCTCTCCAGGACCTGAGGAGGAGGCCAGCTCCTATGCCAACATGGGCCTGGTGGGCAAGGGGGATACCATAGGGACTGACAGTGATTTCCAGAGCTGGGTAGCACAGCTTCATCGGGGCAGCCCTACTCAGCAGCAGCCAAGCATTGCCATGGAGCACTGAGGCCTCCTGTTGCTAGACTTCCTTTTTCTTTTCTAGAGATGTTGAGAATTCACACATTTTTATATGAAGTACCTCAATCTTGGATGATCTCAACTAATTTGATTTTCTTAAGGAAAATGCAGTGTTAATCAAAAAAAGTCAGTAGACTAAAGAAGTCAAGGTTTTCCCAGTGCTAGTCACTTAGAGAAACCTCTGGCACTATCCGGATGACTTCTGTCCCAGCATCACCTTAACTCACAGAACATAATCGAGGAAATCCTTGCGCATCGGAAGGCCAGACCTCCAGCCACTTGAACTGCTCAGATACAGGTAGGGCCCTGAAAGTGAGCAGACAACTTTGAGTGTACAAGGGGGGAGTTATCTCAAAGCCTGAGAACTGGACTCTGCAGAGAAAGCGGGCCCTCGCCCAGAGGAGCTGTCTGTAAATAAAGCAGAGAATGACAGCAGCAGAGAGAAGTGGGGTTGAGGGCAGGAAGCAGGGGGAGGCAGGGTCACAGCAGGTCCCCCTCTCCTTTTGCATCACCCTGTGGTATCACAGCCACATGGTTCCTGCAGTGTTCCAACCGCTGCAGTGCTCACACTCATACTCAGGGCACCTGTCTTTGGTTCTCCAAATCCAATTACACCTGTGCAGTCCCCACAAACAGGAATGGGGAGAAATGCAATCTCAGTCATACTTAAGGATTCCCCCATTCCAATCTTTTTAAGAAGATTTTATTTATTTATTTATTTATTTATTTATTTATTTATTTGAGAGGGTGCATGCATGAAAGAAAGTGCGAGCAAGAGGGAGCATGAGTTGGGGGAGGAGCAGAGGGAGAGGGAGAAGTGGATTCCCCACTGAGCAGGAAGCCTGATGCAGGGCTTGATCCCAGGACCCTGAGATCATGACCTGAACCTAAGGCAGATGCTTTAAGCAACTGAGCCACCCATGTAGCACTCCTCCCCACCCCCCACCTCATTCCAATCTTAGCATCATGCAAAAACCTTGTGGTTTACACAGTCCAGGAAACTGGGAAGGATTTCTGGTTTGTCATTTAGCATGGTTGCCACTGACCACTCACTGTCCAGGCTCATGCAGTTTATACAAGGGTGGGAAGCTTGCATATTTATTGCACCCACTCCCTCCATGCCAGTGGAGCCACCAGGACCTCTGCTCTGGTTCCCAAAGTAAGGGAGGGCAGTGCTGAGGATCCTATCCCCGGCTATCTGTGCCCCCACCGCAAGAGTGGGCCAGCCCTTCAGAGTGCCGCAAGGAAGCAGGACCTTTCACCCTGCCCTTCCCCTTTCTCTCTCCAGTCCCACTCTTCTCTGGTGCTCCCAGGAGCTCTTTAAAAGTCAGGGATCTCAACTCTCCCCCCAAAGCAAGGGATGTGAGCTTTGGCTGCTCTCCTGGGGCGGGGAGAAAAAGCTGTCATCATTCTTTGGCGATGACTCTAAAGCCAAGAGAGCAGGACACATTTTATTTCTCCATCAAGTTGTCCTGCAGCATTGATAATCTCAGCCATCAAGTCAAGGTTGAATTATATTTAGTGCTCCTTGCTAAAGAAAAGTGGGAAATGAAAAGCACTTTGGAACTGCTTCCATCAGAGCAGTCTTGGCATAAGAGCCTAAGCTTCCGGGCTTGGAACAGCTTCTGTAGAATCCCTCCCTGAGGGGTTGATGGATCGACAAGACTTCTCTGAACTGTGTGGCTAGGAGGCCAATTCCTCAGACACCAGAACTGATGGGAAATTTGTCTCTGAATTTTTGCATCACTCTGCTGTTCCAGCCTAATCTGTTCACAATGATTCATTTCCCCTTGCCTTTCCATTCTGGATGTGGGCTGCTGAAAAGCAGGCCTGTTGTCTCTGACTTGTTCTTTCATCACCTTTGATAGTAGAGAACTCACTTTTCCTAAAATAAGTCACGTCCTTTCAACCCTTCCTGATCATTAGAGGATTTTGGCTCTCAATACCCACTGTTGTGCCTCTTCGCCTTCCATTCTCCCTGCCTTCCCCCCTGCCCTGGGAGCCCCATCATGTCCCCAGGATCAGCTCTTGTCCTGCAAAGAGAGAGAGTGAATCCCCCCTTCCCATTTCTTATCTCTGCTTTGTCCACAACAAAAAGTTAGGGCACACGTACACGCACATGCACACACGGGATGGGTTGGGGCTGAGAAGTCGCCAGAACAGAATTTGCCCAGTCTCCAGCAAAAGGCTGTTCCCATAAGAATCACAATCCAGAGCAGATACCCTCAGGACTACATACTTCCTATAATTTGACCAAAACCCTTCAGCTGGAAAGGGATCACAGGGAGCAAGTGAGTCAATCTCTGATTATTTTCCGTTGCCGCATGTGGTGACATGCCTGAGTGCACACAACACTGTGTCTGTGTGCATGTGCACACATGTGCATGTGTGTGTCTGCTTGTGTGCAAATGTGTCCTGTGCACATGTGCATGCATCTGTGTGTGTGCATGCGTGTGTGAGCCTGCACATGTGTGCATGCATCTGCACGTGCCTATGTGCAGGTGTTGCAGTAGTACTCATGCTCTGATTCTTCAGGGCTCTACTTCTGAATTCCTACATCACCCTCATGAGAATCTCCCCATTTGGAAGTTTGGGGGAGAGATGTGTGTGGGGTGGGGTTCTAGCAGAGGTGGAATAGAGTCCTAAAGTGCCCAGATCTATGCCATCCCAGAGCAGGAATGGTGGCATCACTTTAACTGTGAGGTCAACTCTTTGTGGGACCCAGGAACCCCCACCTTTTTTCCTTCCTGTAGATCATATATATTCTTCACTTACTGCCTTAATTTGTTTCTAAGAGGATTTAAAGCCCCTTTCAAAAATACACAGGCTACTCAGAATAAAATTTAAAAGAAGTAACTGATCCTCCTGTAATGGAATAGCATGCAGGCGTAATAAGGAATGGATCACCCATTTATACTGTCACCCGCATGAACTCAGGAAACATCCTGCTAGGTGAGGGAAGTCAGACACAAAGCCCACATATTGTGTGACTTATATGAAATGTCCATGTTAGGCAAATCCCTAGACACAGAAAGTGGTTGCCAGGGGCAGAGAGAATGAGGAGTGATGGCTGATTGGTGAGGGGTTTCTTTGGGGGGCAATAAAAATGTTCTGGATTTGGACAGTGGTGATGGTTTTATAACCTTGCAAATATACTAAAAATGACTGAATTGTACTTTAAAAAGGTAAATTTTGGGATCCCTGGGTGGCTCAGCAGTTTAGCAGCTGCCTTTGGCCCAGGGCATGATCTTGGAGGCCCAGGATCGAGTCCCACGTCAGGTTCCCTGCATGGAGCCTGCTTCTCCCTCTGCCTGTGTCTCTGACTCTCTCTCTCTCTCTCTTTCTCTCAGGAATAAATAAAAGCTTTTTTTTTTAAAAAAAAAAGGCAAATTTTATTGTATGCGAATTATGTCTCAAAAACAATAAGTAGGGGTGCCTGGGTGGCTCAGTCGGTTAAGTATCTGCCTTCGGCTCAGGTCATGATCCCAGGGTCCTGGAATCAAGCGCTACATCGGGCTCCTGCTCAGTGGGGAGTCTGCTTCTCTCTCTCCTTCTGCCCCTGCTGATGTTCTCTCTCACAAGCTCACTCTCACTCTCTCTCAAATAAATAAATAAAATCTTAAAAAAGGTCAATAAGGATTTGGGGTGGATACTCAGGATAGGGGAAAGCACAGATGATAGCAGTTGGAACAAATGATGTCTGCGAGGGCCCAGGGGAAGCAGGCTTCTCTGGGAGGTCCCTACTTGGGGGAATTGCAGGAGGGGAGCTTGGGGGCTGCCAAAATAGCTCTTGCACAAAGGCAGGTGCGCTGGGAGGGCTTAAAGACGTTCATAGTGCCTTTCGTCAGGCTTGATTTAAAAAGCTGTTATTTTCCTTAAAAAAACAAAAACAACAAAAATCTTTGAAAACTGATTCAAATCTACAGGAAAGTTGCATGAAAGTAGCAAAGAACATCTGTGTATTCTTTGCCGAGAGCTACCTATTGTCAATATTTTGCCCCATTGGCTTTATCTTTTGTACTTGCTTTCTTGCCATTGTATACATATTCTTTTCTGAACAATCTGATGTGTTACCTCTAAGTAACTCAGTGTTTCCTATGAATCAGGATATTATCTTATAAAATCACAGTACAGTTATCCACCTCTATAAATTTAACAGTAAGACAAGACAGTACCTTATCTAATTTCCCATACAGGGCTGTTTTTAACACCGTTAATTTGGACACAGAGGGCGATTGCAGCGTGGGCTCAGTTTTCTTCTTTAATTCAATGCAAGCACGTCTTCTTCATCCTCTGGCTCAGTAGCAATGGTTTTCCTCATTTATATCCATCTCCTCAACCTCAAAATCTTTTAAGGCAATTGAGCCTCTTTCAAAAACCTCCTCTGAATTGTGGAATTTTAGTTCTTTAACTGCTCTCTCTTCTTACTGTCTGTTTTACGTAGGAGTAAGGCTATGATATTGTAAGTATTACCATAATTCATTGGTAACCAATTTACTTAGGGTCAGAATAACTTTTAATCTTGCTGCCTACTAAGATTTATTAAAAGAAAACATGAAGACAGGCCCTCGTGCACCAACATTTTTCTTTTTTCTTCCTTCTGCAAATTTGCCAAGCCCCTACTATGCGTGAGACCTAAGTCAGGGGCTATGGGTAATGTAATGAATCAGAGCCCTTTCTGCCCTGAAAGATCTCACAGCCTCATGAGGAAGCAGACAAGTAGATGGACAGTTACCATCCAGTGTCCATAGTGATGGTCATATGCACACACCAGGGGGACCATAGAAACCAAGGCAAGGAAGCAGACTGGCTGAGTCGTTGTCAAGAATCATCATCAGTGAAGAATACATATGCTCATTTATTCTCTCACATGGATTTATCTCAAGATTCCATTTCAACAAAATAACTCAATCACAGATCTTCATTCAACACTGCTCACCAAGCACCTTTTCTGCACTAGTGACTATGCCGAATCTGAATTTGCAGAAATGAACAGCTGACGTGGCCTCTTCTTTCATGGAGCTTACTATCTACTGGGGGAGAAAGACACTAGTTCAATCAACATGTTTTAGGTGTCCTTGATGTGGAAGGCAATGTGGGTTGGGGGAGGTTGTTTAGAAGACATAGTCTTTGCCCAAATAGAAGACAAGAGTCCTTTCCCATCCTTTTGGGAGAGAACTGAGTCCCAAGTCTGATGATGGGTAACAACACATGAATATCCCTTTCTCATCTATTTGAGAGGGAATTCTGGAATATTCCAGACAACATCTCCCTCCCAGGAGAGCAACCTGTGATTTAAGCTTCTCTAAGACATTCAAAGAGGTGAGGCTTAGGGTGGCCCCAAAGAAGAAGACATATTTTCTTTAAAAAACATGCAGAGTTTTATTGTTAAATTAATTTAGGGAATATTAATACATGCAGATGGTTTTTAAAAATTTAAATAGTAAAAAGTGAAATTTCCTTCCTATCCTGGCCCCCAATCTCTCCATTCCTTCCCTAGGGACAGTCACTATTAAGGGATCTTTTGCTTCCTTGCAGAGAACATGTGCAAGCATATGCATGCATACACGGTCTTCCCTGGTTTTATGCACATGGACCTGCTCCTTGCTTTTTTAACTTAAGTATACACTATGGAAACTGCCCTCCTCCATAAGTATAGAATTGCCTCCTCCTTTCAAGGGCTGCACAGCTTAGATGAACTACACGTATTTGACCAGCCACCCACTGACGGAATCTGTGAGGCTTCTAGTCCTTTGCCATAACAAACAACAGTGCGATGTGTTGAGGAGTAAAATGCGGAGGAATAGAATTGTACATAAAATACATAATATGAGGCAGTCTGGGTGGCTCAGCGGTTTAGTGCCGTCTTCAGCCCAGGGTGATCCTGGAGACCTGGGATCGAGTCTCATATCGGGCTCCCTGCATGGAGCCTGCTTCTCCCTCTGCCTGTGTCTTCTGCCTCTCTCTCTCTTTCTCTGTCTCTGTGTCTCTCATGAATAAATAAATAAAATCTTTTTAAAAAAATACATAATATGGTCAAGGCCAAGTCCTATTTTAGAACTAGGTAGACTTAATAATCTGTAGAAAACAAATTTGTCCCCCAAAATAGACATGAATATGCAAGGACAGTGAATAAAGAAACACAGGTCAGTTTGTCACCAGCTAGGTTTAAAAGAGAGAAAAGCGAACGTCTGTTCCTTAGCATAATATTGTTCATAGAGGAGCAATATGCTTTGCACATACTTGGAAGAAAGCCAGCTGGCATCAGGGTCATCCCTGGGAAAGAACAGTACTGACACAAAACCACAGCCTGGATGGGGGTGACATCATCCTTCAGGAGGTGAATACGCAGTCATAATCTGGGCTCAGAGGCAGGTCGCCCTGGAGAACCACCTCGAGATAGTACAAATGGTCCTGAGGCAGGTACTAGAAGAAATAAAAGGAGAAACAGAAGGCAAAGGAGTTGGGGGTATATAATTTGTAAGTATGCGCACAGAATTTTGAGCGTCTTGGGGTTCAGCAGGTTTATGGCTCCTTTAAACCTGCTGGTCAGCTCAGCCTGGCTGGCCAGCATGAGCTCTGCATCTCCGCTGCCGCCCCCATGCTACTAACCAGTCTGCATTGCTGCCTGGAGGAACCCCAGGACCCGGAGAAGGGCCACCCTCCTGGTTCTGGATGATGAGGATGGCACTAGAGCCATCTGTTGAGGTCCCCTGCTAGTTAGGTAGCTTCTCTGCCTGTGTTATTGCCCCACAATAGGCAGTCCTACAATGGGGTTCCTGGAGGGAAAGTCCCAGGAGCGGAATTTCTAGGTCAGAGAGTATACACAGCATTATGTGTCAAGAGGCACTATAAAATTGCCCTGCAAAAGGATTCATCCGATTTATATACCTACCAGCCATTTATGGAGGTGCCAGCTTCTCCACACTTCCTCCAACTCAGTGTGTTATCAGACTCTTTGATCTTTGACCATATGATGAATTGTATCGGAAAAACAGCCTTAATTTGCATTTCTCCTTTTAGGACTAAGGTTGAATATCTTTTCTTATGTTTAAAAGCCATCTGCTGGGTTTTAGTTTTTTGGGCTTTTTTTTTCCCCCTTGTAAGCTGTTAGCTGGATCCTTTTTAAAATTTCCTATTAGGTTAATGGTCTCTCTCTTATTGATTTACGGGAACCCTTTATATATAAGGAAGTCAGGTCTTTGATATGTGTTACAATTATCTTTTGCAGTTTGTTCTTCATCTGTTGACATTATGCTATTTTGCCCGTCCAGAAATTTTCTATCATTTATAGTCAAATGCGTCGTCTTTTTCCCCCACTGATTTGGAATGCTATCTTCACCATATGGTAAAATGGGAGAGTAGAATTCTTTTTTTTTTTTTTAAGATTTATTTACTTATTTGAGAGAGAGCAGGGGCAGAGGGAGAGGAAGAGAGAGACTCTCAAGCAGACTCCCTGCTGAGCATGGAGCTGGAAGCGGGACTTGAGCTTACGACCCCGTGATCGTGACCTGAGCCAAAATCAAGAGTCAGACACGTAACCAACTGAGCTACCTGGGCACCCCTAGAATGCTTTAAAAGAGAACAGAACCAGCCACAATAAGCTGATTTGGCAGGAGTGGAGGATAGATGCAGAAAGTGAGTCTGGCAGACCTTGGCTGGGCAGAGGCTGAGGTCTCTGCCCTGTGGGGGCCTGGCGATGGCCACGGGAACCGCAGCTGCAGCCTTAGGTGTTTATTCAGTCCCAATCAAGACAATACATCTGATTTGCCTCGGAACCTGTCATTGCAGACGCTGATCACCTGGGAAGGTGATGTCCTTGTGTGCGTGCAGAAGGGGGAGAAGGAGAACCGCGGATGGAGGCAGTGGGTTGAGGGGGACAAGCTACACCTGGTAAGTCCCAGGGTCTGCCCAGCTGCCTTCCACGGTGCTTACACAAGCTGCAGGTTCACCCAGCCAGGTGCCTTGACAAGAAAAATGGCCCTGCACTCCTCCCCTGAGCTCCAGCCAAATGCGTGTGGTCATATAGTCAGAAAGCCATTCCCATCTGGCTCAGGGGACTCCAGGAAGGAATCTATATGGCTGTTTCTGTGAACGGCTGCAATTAAAATGAAAGTTCAAAATGCTGAGTTAGGAAGCCGAGATCCAAGGAGAAATACAGGGAACCTGTGAAAGATCAGCCAAAGAGAAATGTGAGGCACAGAATGAAGATGCCCCAGAAGAGGGTGGGTCCCGGCCTCCTCACCATTATGTGAGCCTGGAGGAAGAGGGCTGGGAGTGGGGTGGATAGGGACAGGTGGGCTTGGGAACCACCTTACAGACCACAGGTGTTGGCCTGTCGTCACCAGGTATGTCCACTTAATCCTGAAATATTTTCGGTTAACTCAGTATTAGAACAGAACAGTAGGAATGATGGCTGGTCTCCTGAAATAAATTATATGTGTCTAGATAGCTGAATTTTTCAATCTTCAATCTTCAAGGCAATTTATGTGTCCAGCATTCAAATAGAAATCTCTCTCTCCTACATGCATTCAGGCACTCATTTATTAAATAGCTCTTCATTCATTCAATCATTCATTCACCTATGGAGTCGGGCAGCTACTTGGCTTACTTGGCTCCAGTGTCAGTATTCAGGTCACCACGGTGCCCTTCAGAACCAGGCTTGCCTCACCTGAGATCTTTATTTTGGAGGCAGTGTCAACTGGTGATAAATGGGAAGCACTCACCGTGTTTTCCATTGACGATTTTCCCTACCTGCACTGGTTTGGATGATGGATTTTTTTAATTGTAGTACAATCCTCAGTGGTCCCTGTGGCTAAGACAATGGATTCATTGTCAACCGCAATGATTTTGTGGCCATCCACACACTCATATTTCTCCCTCCTCCCTCAAGGAGTCATGAGGTGTGGATAAGGCCTGGGGCCTCCCTCTGTCTGGATGAAAAGCAGCATCTTGTCTGCACAGGCAGGCCTGGGGGGTGCCCTTCTGCAACCCATGCCCTGTCACCCTGCCATTACCCAGGATGCCAGCAACCAACATTCTAATCACCAGAGACCAGCAAGTCCACAGCATGAAGTGAGAGCCCACCAGCCAGCATATTCCCAGGCCCTTGCTTTCCAAATGCTACTCCCCACTAGATCCTTGCCTTCTCCATGGCTTCACTGCCTTTTATAAATTAGGAGATGTTGCTTTAATCACGGGAGTAGGAAAAAAATCCCACCCAAGAGGGTAATTTCTTTGCATTTTTCATTTTTATAGTTGTTCAAGCTCAATTCAAGTGTCAAAATCAAATTACTGCTACCTGCAGGGCATGCCAGCTGATTGGGTCTATGAAATGCACTTTGCCCAGAATGACTAAGTGTCCTCTGGATTCCAGCTTCCCTCCTTCAACTCAACTCACAGACACCAAGAGGGGCGGGGGGCGGGGATGGGGGACAGAGGAAGACTTGGCTTGCTAGTCACTCACCTACTTTCTGACCTTGCAGGAGCTGACCTGCGGTGACCAGGTGTGCCATCAAGTGTTCAAAAAGAAGTAATGGCCACAAGGCGGCCTGCCGAGCATGTGCTTCACACTCCCCACCAAGGGTTGTCTGCGGGCTTTGGGAAGCGGCTGTGGGGACCCTCTCACTCCTGACAGAGCCCATTAAGGCATCTGGATGGGTTGTAAACAGAACAAATGTGTAACAGTTGCCAGACATACTCTTCCTTCTTTGAAACCTGACATTAAATGAATAAACAAAAATCACTCCCATACTTTGAAACTCTTTATATCTATCTCCCTTTATTTCTAGAACTGTCAGTATTATCCACAGGCAAATGTGGTGATTGCCTGCGCGGTGGTTCTCTGTGAAGTTTTGTTGCGGTGGTTGTTGTTTAGTTTTTGGTGTAGTTTTGCTTGTTTTTTGTTAATTAGTTTGTTTGAGGGATTACTTTACCTAGAAACATTCTCTGGCTAAGACAGCATCCCCTCCTCATTCTTAAACATTGCCCTTTGATATTCATTCCTTTGGATAACACATTCATTTTTCCAAGATTCTATTTTAAGATGCACATGGCTTCCAGTTTGTGCCTTCAGCAGCATGGGAAGAGCTACTTGTAAAGGTCTCTGCGGGTCTGCAGTACCAGCTGCTCTCAGTCCAGGATAGCCCTTTGCCCTTCAGCCCTGGGCAGAGTGGCACCCCTGCAGAGGACTTCCAAGCTCTGCCAAGGAAGCCTGACTTCCAATCTTGCTGCTCCACTTCTTAGGTGGGTAGCCATGGACACATCACTTGGCCTCTCTCTCCTTGTTTTTCTCATTTATAAAATGGAAAAGACAAAAAGAGCATCTCCTCCACTGGATCGTCATGAGGGATAGGCAAGTCAGCACATACAGAGTGCTTGGAGTTGGGCCTGGCCCCATGGCAGGAGCAAGGTCCCTGCTAGCTGGTTATTAGGTAGAGTTACACCCTCCACATCCCAGGGGTTCAGATGAGCGGAAGCCAGGTAGTGATGGCTCAGTACCCCCTGAGGCTTCCTGGTGATTCCAGGACATTATGTTTATTATTCTGAGCAGAATTATATTTTCCTGCTGGATACACAAATGTAATGGTGCATCTGGAAGAGCAGAGTGGTCAACAGGGACAGATTTATGGTGGATCACTCATGGGGTACCCTGCAGGTCAAAGCCATTTCCTTTCCTCCCTGTAGCAGTGCCCAGAACCCCACCATTAGGCAAGCATTACCTTTGAAAAGCAGATTTATCCCCAGGGAGGTAGCACATGGTGTCAGCACACTGGGGGCGGAGGGGGGGGGGGGATGGGACTTGAATGAACAGATCATTCATTGATCCTGAGCATCCTAAATGGAATCAAGGATGGAGAATAAAGTTGTAATCTGTCCATGTGGACCAGGGCCAGGCTTGGCCTAAGCCCTTGTGACCAGACAGCCATGCCATGGGCCTCCTGGCAAGCTGCTGTCCCCAACAGCCATACCTACCTTCCTGCAGCAAGAAAGCCAGGGAAGTGCTGGGATGGAGTCCCACACTGGCAGGGGGAGGTGTCTGCCTGTGGACTCTGGAGAGGAGGAGAGCCTCCTGAGGAGCTGCAGGCCCATCTCCTGGGGCAGACCAGGAACAAGTGCAGGGGCAAGTGAAGTGAACTCTTTGTCCTCAGCTCCCCTGGAGCTTCTTCAGGAGCCTCAGTTCCTCTTGTGATGCCCCCTGATTCCTGGTCTTGCCCTAGCCCACCACAGCCTCAAATCACCCTCTCCTTTGTTCTTCAAGAAAACCTTTGTGAATGAGATCCATCTGAAAGCCCATTGGGGACTAGCTATAAAGCCTGCTGTCCATGGCAGGGGTTCTAATAATAGGTAACTTCTGAGCCTTGGTTTTGCAAAGTGTATTCCAGGGGATGTTAGCCAACCACCACCACCTCCACCCATGATTCTGTGAAAAGGTTCCTGGTCAAATGAACTTTGGAAATGCTGAGAACTATATCGCCTTCTTAGAAATGCATAACAACAACAACAATAAAAAATAAAATAAAAAAAGAAATGCATAAAAAGAATTCCTGTTTTTAAAGCTCTGAAAAGTCCTGCAGCAAAGAAGCTGGACCTTAAACCCTGGGACCCTTTTACCCACAGCATTTCACTCCGGCACAGTGTTTTGGGAACGCTGACTTGTTGCCATACGTGTGCAGAGCATTTTTTCAATTACAGATAACAAACAATATAATTTAAAACTCCCATTTCCGAGCGGGATTTCTCGGTATATTTTTTCCACAAATGAAGAGTAACTGAATGGATTAGTTTACATGTGGCGTGCAAGACTGATAGTGACTATATTCATTCTACTGATCCTTCTTTTTCAACGAAGATGCACCTGTACTCAGAGGCTATCGAATTTGAGGTGCTCATTTCCAAACCCAGCAGATATTCTGGGCCAGGGCCTGTCTCCCGGGCCTGCACTCAGTGTGGGTGTGATGGGGCAAGTCGCCTGCTTCATATTTCTGTTCCCTCGGCCTATTTCAAGGCTAAGCCATGACAGGAATGCTACCCCCCAGCATGGACGAGGCTGTTTGGGAGCAGAATGGAAGAAAACTGATCTTACACAGAGGAGGGGTGGAGTTGCTGGGAAAGACTCTCAGAACCTCAGAAGGCAGCTTCTAGAGGTGTCATGAGAGAGGGCTGGCTAAGCTGTGAAGCGGGGAGGGGGCTGATCTTGAAACTTAAGGAAAGCTTGCCCTGTGAGAAATCCCAGTTCATAAATGGGAAGCATCGTGCAGTCACTCCAGCGGGGGCTTTGGCCTCAGTCCTTGGTTCAAATCCTGCTCCACCACACCCCAGCTGTGCGACTGCGCAGCCTCTATTTCTTCTTCTGCAAAGTGAGGAATGAGGGCTGTGAACCCGCGTCACAAGGAGTAGCTAGATGGAGCAGGATCTTAGCACAGGGCCTAACACCATAGGCAGTACTCGTTCTCCTCCCTAATTCCACGTATTTATACCTGCGTGTATGACGAGGTAATGATCCCTTCATTAAAACTCTTGCTTTCTAAGAGCTTGAACACTGACATCCCTCACACAGCCCTCAGATTTGAAGATCACAGGAGGACTGATTAAAAAATACAGATTCCCGGCCCCTCCCCCTTCAAGATTCTGGCTCCGAGGCCATGGGCAGGGCCAAGGAATCTGTATCGTTACAAGGTCCCCGGGTGAGTCACCTGCAGGTGTTTGGCAGGCACAGTGACAAGCCCTGCTTCTTTCATTTGAAGCAGGATCCATTTTAAATGTGTGTTCACCCACGTAGCCACACCTGCACACTCTCATGCAAAGCCCAATCCATCTCCACAGGTGGTCAAAGTGCAGGCGAACCACCTACACATCTCTCTGTGAGGCTGTGTTGGCCCATGCGTGCTGAGCCATAAGCACGTAAGAGACGTGTCATGTTCTCTGGAGCAGCTTCGTGGCAGCAGAGGCATTTGGGCTAAAAGATGGTAGGGAGTGAAGTGGGGGCGGGGGGGGGAGCATAACAGAGAAGTGACTGCCATGAGCAAAGGCGCTAGGCAGAAAATGGTACAGAAGGTTGGAGAAAGTGCCTGCTGACAGTGGAAGGGAGGAGGCCAGGGAGGGAAGGTTGCTAGCTCAGACTAGAGTCTGTTGTGAATGCCTGGAAGGGCCCCAGCAAGAGGATCATGGGAGCCAGTGCAGGTTTCTGAACACAGAGTGATGTGGCCTGAGACATGGGCCAGGAAAAATTCAACAATACAGCTATTGTTGGCAGGACAGATGGAGGTGGGGGGGAGGACGCAGGTTCACCTGTTCAGAGGCTATTGTAATAAGGAGTTCTGGGGAGAAGCAGTGAGGGATGCGTGTCAGGGCCAGCGAGTGGCCATGGGATGGAAGAGGAGAATGTGAGAGGCACTTAAATTTAGGAGGCCTTGCACTAGGCAATGGTCGTGTGACACTCACAGAGGAGGTGAGGCAACAAAGATGGAAGTTTGGGGAAATGGGGGAAGGATGATCCTCAGCAGGGCTGGATGGAAGATTGTGGATTTGGCTTAGGCCTGTTGCATGTGAGGTAGCAATGCAATGACAGCCAAGGCCAGCAGGCCCTCTCCCCAGTTGCCCGCTGCCACCCTGCAATGGCTCGATGTTATCTGCTTCGTGAACCTACTAGCCCCCAGGTGCTGGGGAGGGAGGAAGGCCTGGGCTGGGGCTGGGACTTAAGGAGCACCAGGCTGCCACAGAAGCTTTTGAGACAGGGAGTGCTGGTGCCCCCAGGAGGGAGGGGAGGGGAGGGGAGGGGAGGGGAGGGGAGGGGAGGGGAGGGGAGGGGAGGGGGTTCTCTCTAGTTTATCCTCTACCCCACACACTCCCCAAAGCACAGGAAGGTCTACATAAGTACAGCTAGGCAAGTCAACACAGAGGAAGCGTACTTCCAGCCACTCATGAGGCCAGGCCTGGGTCTTGAATCAAAGAGAGGATAATAGGCCTTTTGTCAAGTACCTCCTCTGTCCTGGAGCTCTTTCCAGTCTATGATGGAGAAACCCTTTATACACATGAGGAAACTGAGGTTTAGACCTGGTCAAACACTCAGCCAACCCCCTAGGGCTGGTACGAGCCCAGGAAGACTGAACCCGGAGAGGTCTGTCTCCAGAGTCTGAGACCTTCCAGCCAGGAGGTGGTTCCTGGTAGGGACCAGTGGCCCTCCCCATTCCTGGATGTCCAAACCTACCCAGCAGCCCCCAGACACCCAGTATATTTGGGAAATCTCTAATGCCATTTCTTCCCAGTCATCTGAAATCAGGCTTCATTTTTTTTTCTCAATTCAGCATTCACCCTAAGTTTCTCCCACTGCAGAGTGGATGTCACTGGAGGTGACTTGTTCCCATCCTCCCTGGCTGGGTGTGGGGCAGGGTGGTTAGTCCCATCTTTGTACAGAGCAGGACAGAACTGATGGACAGAGCAGACCTCCCAGCGCCAAATCTCCCTCTTGAACAAACTCTTTTCACTCACAATTTGTGATTGATTAGAAATGCAGAAGTCGGGGTATTTAATTTTGGCTCACTGGGATGACACTTGTTATGTAAATGGACCCAACTGGAAGCTGGGGCTTGAGAAGATGAAATAGAATTGAACTGGACACAATTTGCAAGAACTTTAAAGATCTGGGTATAGATTTTCTGGGGTTGGCCCTCACTTTAGCTGGCTCCTCGTGCTTCTGGATCACTAAGGGTTTGGAGGGTGAGGGGGAAGCACTAGCAAGACCTGGGAAGGTGAACAAAAACCCCACCTTCTTTAGGATGTGACAACAGAAAATGCACTCGGCCAATCAGAGCTCCTGTCAAGGCTGGGGACACGGAATGCATCAGTCTGCTCCTGTCTGGAAACAACCGTGCTAGACATTTCATACGGAGGGAATTCAGTCCAGGGAACTGCTTATGCAGAAGCTGGGAGAGCCCAGAAGCCTGGTAGGGGATGGGGAAGCAACTTGGAGCTCAGCAACAGCAGGAAGCCGCCTGTACCACCAGGGATTCGGGAAGGACAATGGTGTTATCAGAAGCCAGGAGCCCGGATGGCCAGGTAGGGCGGGACCATGGCAGGAGATGCTATCAGAGGAGATGCAGGCCCCAAACAACCCCAAAATAGAAGAGGGAGGATGAGACAGAGAAGCACCCTGGCTCCTCCTTTCTTCCCACTTTCTGACCTCCGTCAGTGTTCCCACGGGTAGAAACTAGCTTGAGTCCTGCTGCCAGGGAGGCTGGGAAATGTTCCCTGCAGTGCAGCAGAACAGAGAAGGGTGAGGAGACTGTCCCATAGCAATCGGGCCCTGAGGGGCACTCAGTCCCTGTGCTCCAGGAGCTCCTGGTCACACTCATATGGTTGCAAGGATGCATGAGAGTGAGAGTGCAGAGACTGAGGAAGCCCAGAGGGAGGGCCCAACGGCAAGGTCTCCTGACCTCAGTGTGAAAGGCTGAACCTAAATTTGGAAAGGCTGGCTCTGAAGTGAAGGGAAGGGAGGGGGTCACCCTGAGCCAGCCCCCCTTGTACCCCACGGTGTACCAGGTGTACCTTTCCACAAGTGCCTTAGTTGCCTTCATCTCTAACCCAACCTTACACGGTAGTACCACCTCATCTTCACACATGAGGAAACTGAGTCTTGGTAGAATAGGGAGGCCGAACAGGTGTGGGGGGACAGCCAGGCCATGGCAGGGCCAGCGCTCGGGGCGCCTCGCAGAGCCCTGTCTCTTCCGGGCGCTCCCACTGCAAGTGGGTGCCTTCCTCCGCTCCTCCAGCCCTTGGGCAAATGTGGCCTCTTCCAGATGCAGACAAACCTGAATCCCAATCTTAACGGACAATGAAGTTAATAAAAGAAAGTGCTAATTGAATTGGAACGGAACAGACTATTTGATTAGTTTTAATTACTTTTAACTCCTATTAAGTGTTTAAAAGGTCAATGGAAATGTTTTCTTTTATTAAGGTTTATTGTTTTAAGCTTCAAAAGCAGTGAAAACCTCTCTAAAACTTCTCGATCCTTGGCTAACCACAAGCCCACAGGCTGGAGCACCGGGCACTTGCTCTCACCTGCCCATAGTTGGGTGTGCTTGGGTGTGAGTGTGTCTGGGTGAGTGTGTGGGTGACTCTGAACCTCCACTTCACAATAGTTTTGTGCCTTCAATTATTTAATAATTGTAATTCTTGTTCTTTGCTGTTCCCATCCTCCTAGATCACCAACTCCTCAGGGCAGAGGCGGTTCTGGGTTTTGTCCTGCTCATAGCATCTGATGCCTGCTGGTGCCTCTGACACACAGTCAGACAGGAAGTATTTATGGGACACACATCAGTACCAGTGCCTGTGATAGATGCCAGGCATTTTTCTTCATTGACCTATGCATTCAAGGAGCATTCATTGATCATCTACTATCTACGCACCAGGTCCAGTGGCCTGGCATTGAAGAGAGAGTGGTAAGCAAAGCAGGCATGCTCCTCCTCCTCACAAATTTGTTTCTGAGCCTCACAGCCTTGTAAGGCCTGTATTATTACCCTCATTTTGTAAATGAGGTTCCAAAAGAGTGACAGGGATATCTAAAAGCAGAACTGATACGTCCAGGACTCTACTCTTTTTCCCCAGCCCGACACTGCAACTTCTCTCTATAGGGCCGGAGGCAGAGTGAGAACCCATGAATTAACTAGAAAACCCAGACCTTGCTGCTTCATGTGTTTCTCATGATAAAAGAAGAAAATAAAAGGCCCTGTAACCCAGGAGCCACAGATAAACAGGATCCTGTCTCACCAAAGCCCTTAACACAGTGCCTGGCATGTAGCAGTCCACAGTAAAGAGTGGCCAAAATGACAGTCTATGATTACTTTTTTTTCAAACCAAAATGGGATCATTTTGCCCCCTAGGGATATTTGGCAATGTCTAGAGACATTTTTGGTTTGGTAACTAGGGGTGGGGTGCTAGTGATGGTTGGAAACCAGAGGGGCTGCTAAATGACCTACAACACACAGGACAGCCCCACAACAAAGGGTAACCCAGCCCCAAATGTCAGTGGTGCAGAAGGTAGGAAACTCATCTAGTGGGAACTTTTCTTGTGTCATTAACATTTTCAGTGGATACAGAGCAATTGATGACATAGTTGATGATCTAGAATAAATTAGAAGACTCTTTTCTTCTTGTGACCCAAGTATAGGATTGATTTGCTTTACCCTGCCCCCCTGCCTTCCAGACTTCAGAAGATTTTCATTTGCCTGTGAGGTTTCCTTCATAGATCAGCTATGAGGTGTTGCCATATTGACTCATTCCACATCCCTCCCCATCACACTAGTTCTCTCAGGAAGCATGGAAGAGTTGGACAAAGCCTACATCTTTACAGAAAAAGTCAAAATTCCAGAGATTTAGTGAATATTTTTAAGTGATCATCCTCTCAAAGTTCCTTCTCTCTCCACCACAAGCCTGGAGTCTTCTTATGACCTTTGGGGAATGTTAATGCACTTTAGTAATGGGAGCCCTGGAAGCCAGTGCCATGTGACATGAGCCCAGCCAGATTAGAGCTACTTCAAGTCCTTTTAGACCTAAGGAACAATGGCCTTGTTGGAAATATCAGGATAATTAGGGAAAAAATAGTATTTCTTTTTCTACTCAGGGTGAGGGTCAGGAGACTACAGAGGCATCAGATGGGAAGCAGCTACCTTTTCTCTACAATGTGAGGATATAGAGGACCTACAAGAATCAAGGCTATTCCTTATTACTCCATCTTGACCAGAAGTGGATGTCCCAAGTTTATTGTTTGTGCCAGTTACACCTCCATAAACCCTTTTTCTTTTTTTTTTTAAGTCAAGACTCCATAGTGGCAACCTGATTATAACTCAATAAAACTCATATATAACTGGACACATGAGGGGCCTTAGTAGTTATCCGAGCTGTTACTCAGCCACAGTAGTCCTATTATGTTCCAGAGCTTTCTCCACTCCTCTGGCTCCCACATTTATTGCAGACACAGAAATTCTAAAAGGCAGGAAAAACCCCAGGGTCCCCAGATATCCCTGATGGGGCTTCTCCAAGTTTGGGAGACTCCCTATGAAAAAGATTAGAGGGAGCCCTGGCAAAGAGCAGCAGATGCTGATGCCACTTGTGACATGTTGGCCTGGAGGGTGGGTATTTCAATGGCTAGAGGAGCCCATGGACTCTTGCTGGCACCTAGGAAGGGAAGCCTCCTTGTCAAAGGCACGAGGGTAGGATGGATATTCCTTGGCTCTAGTTCTCTCATTAAAATAGAATAAGAATGAGAAAAAGTCCACTTCTTCCTACAACCCCTTCAGGAGAAAATTAAGCCCTACCTGCCAACAAGTGGACTCTACTTCCTTGGCTCCTTTGAAAGCCAGATTGTCTGAAGTCCTGTTTCCAATCTCTTATTTTGTACCAAACATCAGCAGGGAAACTTAGAAGGAACCACATCTTCCAATGGACAAACACTTGCCTTAGGAGTCAACATTCTAGCAGGCAGCCGCTGGGCCCGTCTGCCCAGATCTGCTCAGATGGCCTTTGCCAAGGAGGGGAGCTGCCCCAGCCTCTCTGCCCAGAAATGTCCTTTCTCTCTCCCTTCTCCTTGTCCCCTGCCTGTCACACCCACACTGGAAGGATATTGTCATTAGCTGATAGTAAGTAATCTTGGTACAAAGGGCACTAGAGGTGGGAAGGCAAAACATGAAAAAGCACAGCTTGTGGGTAGGAAGCAGGGATGGTGGCAGGGAAAAGCTGGGAGCCAGAGAGCAGTCAGTTGGCAGCTAAGAGCTGGGGGTGGGGAGGAGTCAAGCACCAAAGTCCTAGGATGCACAGGTTATGGAATTCTCTCTGAGAGAGTTGTTACATACCAGTAGTACACACAACAAACTTGCTCTCGGGCCATAGGATTCCAGACCATAAACAAGTGCTGAGTGGGCAGGGAAGGTAAAGAAAGTCCTGCTGCTGTTCCACCACCTGTGTGACCTTGTATTAACTTATTAACCCCTCGGAGCCCTTTTCTGGCAAGTAGGTAGACAAATCCTTGCTCACCTCTCAAGTTTGCCATGGATGTTTATAAACCTAGAGGACATCACAAGTCCTGAAAACCTGAGAATGCTTCCCGAATGCCAGTGTGAGGTATTTATTTGTTAGAAGATGTTAAGAAGTTGCTCGCCTATACCCAACCCATAGGTCCCCCCTGCCCCCTTTCCAAATGAGTCTCAGATTTGTTCTGGGATCTACCCATCTCTGGAGAGAAACTATTATTGGTTTGGGGCACCCTACATTGCCCAGTCAGGCTAAATGGAAAGGTTTACATTTCATAGTCAGGGGAGACTGAGCACTGGCCCCCACCCTCATGAGGAGGCAGGTACTTGTCGGTTCCCCTGGCAACCATCTTGAGACTCTGAAGGAAACCATCTTAGGAGGACGTCCATGCAAGGATGGCAAAGCTGAGACATAAAGACAGCCTGCATTCTTGATAACATCATTGCACCACCAGTAGTCTCTCACCAGAGCCTGCCTTACCTTTGGACTTCTAGAAGGATAAGAAACACACCTGTTCGGGGGGTGGGAGTGAATGGGTGACAGGCACTGGGGGTTATTCTGTATGTTAGTAAATTGAACACCAATAAAAATACATTAAAAAAAAAAAAAAGAAACACACCTGTTGCTTGCAGCTTAAAGTGTCTTAACTGCCCATGGTGAGTTACCAGCTCACTTGGCTCTCTTACCAGCCACTGAATCCATCATGGAAGCTGCCACATTTGTCCTGATACACTAGGAAGCAAGACATACATACAAACAATGTCCTCTCACCACCCCAGGATCAACGGACACTCTCCAGCCCGGCTGTCATTATGTTGGATTCTTTCCAACATTTCCTACTGGCATCCAGAAATTCAAAAAGAGGACAGAGCCAGAGTACTCTTATTCCTCCTCTTCATTTTCATGGTATCTGGTTTCACGGGCTGACTCGCATGCCCACCCAGGGGCCATCTCTAGGGCATAGAAGAACCTTGGTTTGGGTCCTGAAATGCTGCCTCAAATCTGTTTCCATTCTGCTCCTGAGTCTTCCCTACACATGGACTGAACCCTGGGCCCTAGCCCATGCAAGCCCTCAGAGCCTTCCCTGAGGGACAGAGTCCTCAGTTGGCCTGCTCACTTTGCCTCCGCTCAGACCTCTGCCCAGGCCCCCAGTGATTCAAAGGGACCCTCTGTCATGCAGGAAGCCCTGCCTATTTTCTGTGGTCAGCAGCAAACACTGAAGGGCTTCAAGTAGTACAAGAGATATGCCATAGAGCTCCATTTTTAGAAAGACTCTACTGGAGGCTGCGTGGAGAGTGGGCCCAGTCAGTCGGAGCCTTGGCTCCAGATTCTAGAGTCTGCACAAGACTGAGGGGTTGATGCATCCTCTCTGAGGTCCCAGCTTTGACAGTGAGCCACCATTTTGAAAGAAATTATAAGTATATAGTAACAAAGATTACCATTTTGGAGTATTTAGCAATGCTAGGCCCCTCTCATGCATTGGCTTATTTAGTCTTCATAGTAACTCAATAGGATAGGTACTGTTTTTCTCCCCATTTTACAGACAAGGCATCCTGACACTAAGTAACCTAAGTCCCCCTAGCTGAGAAGCAACAGAACCCACAGTAAACCCAGGTCCAAAAGCCCACCTTTCTCGGAAGTAAGTGCTGGTCCATGTCCTATAATATGACCATTATGAACACTACACTGTGCGGGAGAGCAGAAGTGCTGACTAGTGGGGCTTTCTCAGGAACTCCATGTCAAACAAGCTTGCATTTGTTCAGTGCTCACCGAGTGCAAAGCTATCCCTGTACTCTGGGATCTGAGCTGCCACCCAAGGTAAAAGAGGCCTATCCACGAGGAGGTCTCAGTGGCCTTCAAATTCTGATTCCCCTTGGGCCCTTCTTTCTGAACTCAGGGCAATGAAAAGGATACATGTGGGAACCATAGGTCCCCTTGTATTCAAGTCTGTGCTCTTTTTTCTGGGTGGGCAGTGGGCGGGGGTGCGGGGGGGGGGGGGAGGACGGGAGGACCGTAGATGTCATGATGTCAAAGAAAACTGAGGTCCTTATGTGACCTAGAGACAGTCCCTGGGAGGGCTTGGAGATCAGTCCATGAGACCAGATGCCATGAAAACAAATGGGAGGAAGAAGAGCATTCTGGTTCTGTCCCCTTCTTGCATTTCTGGAAGCCAGTAGGAAATGTTGGAAAAGAATCCAGCTGGACTTTGATCAGTCATGTTGAATCTCTAGATTCTGAGATTTTGCTCACATTCAGTTGTCTTTCATTTTGGCCCACACTGCTTTGGAAAGAGACCTTTAACTGATTGCACAGTGCCTCTAATCAGCCAGTCTTCCCAGTCCTGCCCTGCATCACCACCCCCCACAACAATATTTCCTCAGATGCAAAGTTCAGACAGGCCACCCTCCAGCCTGAGAAATCACTGGAAAGGGAGTCTCGCCAAGCCGCCAGTTCCCAACCACAACCTTTCCCCTCCCTGGTTTCAATGTTGTTAATTAAGAAAGCAGACTGGGCTGGGTGTGAGGGAGACTATTATGCCTGCCTCTCCAAAGCAATGGCACCACTGTGAGAACCAGTTGGCATGGCGACTGAGCCAGGAGGACCCTTTCAAAATGGGCAATTTAATTTAAAATGATCATTGCGTTTTTCACTAAATGTCACATTCCCATAATTGTGAGGACAGCTAATTGGGCAGTTAATTGTTTGGAATCTTTTATTTCTGTTCTCTTATTCTACTTAATGTGTGAGCATGCATGCACACACGTGCACACACACACACACACTTGTCTCTCTCTCTCTCTCTCTCACTCACAATATGGGGCAATTTACTAATCCCATGGCTACCAATGACGAAAATTATGAATAACTTGGTCTCAATGCTTGAATGTTTAGTGGTTGTGGATTAATTAGCGTCATCACTTCCTAACTGTGTTCAACCCAACACATAGCCCCTGGAAGCTCCCTCAGTCCTCTCCCTCCCACACGTGAGGGTCAAGTGAGGGTCAAGTAGTCCCATGCAAGTGCATGCCCGCTCTGCAGGTAAGATTTACATGATGAGGGGTTTCTGACTTGGGAAAGTTATGACATGGATCCTCATGCATTTTTCAATTCTGAAGCCCCTGGCTTAAGCACACACCTAGGTTCACTTGTATATCCATCTTTCCTAAACTTTAACCTCAGTATAAAATACAGACATTGTCATCTGAGGCAGAAATTGCCTGGAATGCATGCAGATGTGTTATTTGCTCTGATTAATCCTGAATTCCATGGCCACATGCTTGATGTAGGAACTGGAACTCAGCTCTTTGATTTCACTGCTTTGACATGCTAGTTGCCATAAAATATTTTCTGTTTTAAACATTTTTTCCAAAACCAGGATCTAGTGAGCAATCCCATTTTGCTGGCTTCCTGTATTAAGCTGACTTCAGAGCGAATGTTTTCGCTGCACCCTAGGACAGTCTGTCCCTCTAAAGACAACATGTAAGCCTGGTTAACTCATCTTAATTATTTTTAAAATCCAAATTACTGTTCTGAATAACCAAATGTAACCAAATGTACTCCACTTGTGTGTCAGCCCAGGGCAACAGGCTGACTCTGCTGTTTAATTGAGCCGAAAGCCAGAGATGAAAAGCTGGAGACCCAGGGCCCCTCACCCTGCAGGGGGTGATGGAAACCTTATGTCCATCTCAGATGCCATTTTGACCTTTCGTTACTGATTGCAAGCCTTTTGAGCGCAAAGCCTTCCCTTTTGTTCTGATTTCCTGACAACTGTTTAATCATGTTCTATTCATAGAAATTACAGTAAAATTCTCTTGTTTCCCACATATCAAAGAAGAGAACGCACAGGGAAGTCAAGTTCTGGAAACAAATAATTGAGTTGTAAGACTCCCACCAGTAGTGAAATCCAAAAAGTATATTGAAGGCTAGATTGCAGGTATAGACTAGAGGGCAGGGAGGGTGTTTATCCTTACATAAACATTTCCAAATAAATTGGCCCTCAATCCAAGATCCAATCATCAATAAAATGGAACATCTAATTTTAACAGCACCATGAAAAAACTTTCAAAAGGGAAATGGAAATGTATGGAGTAGCTTTCACATATATTCTTTTATCTGATGCCTACAATGACCATATAAGATAGGTTCCATTAACCCCATTTTATACAAGGAAACTGAGGATGGAGGGGAGAAATAAGATTGCCTGGCCAATAAGTTGGGGGTTCTCACTCTTTCATGGCTCCATTCTGCTTTCCAAAGCAATTTTTCTGCCACAAGTCTGGTGCTCCAGCAGGTATCTACTCAGCTGGTCATGGGGAACTCCAGGTCAAGCAGCTAATGCTAAGACACCCCAAGGGCCTGGGGCTGCAGAACCATCCAGAGGCCAGGCCAGCTACTCGTTACAAAGCAAATGTGACCTGGCCACATTCTATCTGGTCTATTTCCTCCCAGAGTACTTCAGGTAACTTGAAAGGCCCCTGAGCTCAAGAAAAGCAAAAGAGGGTATAGTTTTAAAAAAATAATAAAATAAAATCAATACATGTATTATGTGAAAGGAAAAGGTAAACTCAATAAAGAAAAGTGCAGAGAACAGGGAAAAATTAGAAATCCCACCATGAGACATGAAAGCTATTGATAACATCTTGGGAAAACACCCTTGTGGGCACTTTTATGAACAGAAGCCCATGATCACAGGTTTGCAGAGCATCAAAGAGATTTTCCTTTATGTGTTGCTCCATAACCTAATTATTTTTACTCAGAAATAGGAAACATGGATCTCAGTCTCAATTCTCAACACTCCATGCAAATTCTATGGTATCAATTTCTACCATTTACTTAACCAATTTATGACTATATGAATCATTTTTGTTTACTCTTATAAACAGTAGTAGAACAAATATCCCTATTATATATGTTGTTTTGTTTGTTTGGGGCAGTTCTTTGATTTTTGCCTTGAGCATGAATTCCCCAAAGTAGAGAGTTAATCAGAAATCTAAGCTTTTTCTTTCTTTTCTTTTTCTTCCATTCCTATAAAAATCTGGTGAACAGCCAGCTGGACAGAAACAGCTGCCTCAAAATGACCAGAGGGAATTTTCTTTCATTTCTTGGGTTTTCTTCTAGCTAAGATTCTTCATCTATCCTTTGCCTTCTACATATTGCTTGCTTTCATACTTGTGATGCATTCTTTTTTTATTTTGCTCATTATAATGGAGGTAACTCTGAAAAGGCTTTCTTTATGAACTCTCACCTTCCATACCCAAAGCCATTTTTCTTCTCTAAGTTCCAGAGGCTAGGGTGATGCAAGTCTCTCCACTTTTTTATATCCTGATGGTGCAGTAGGGAGGAGAACTCATGTAGAAGTCATGTGGAACCCAGAGCCCATGTGGACTTTGGCTCTCTCTCTGCGGGGATTTTATTAAAGCCAGAGGCAGCTCCCAGAGTTGTTACAGCGGTATCCCTATTCAGAAAGGAGCCCATGAAATGGTGAGTCCAACTGTCAGTGAGACTCTAGAGTTGTTAGGGACTTCTGCTTGAGGGGGTTTTTTGTTTGTTTTTCTAGTTTTGTCTTTGTGTTTGTTTGTTTTTAGTCTTCTACAGAATATCTGTTCATTACCTCAGTCTAGCATCGCCAGATTTAATCAAAATAATAATAACAATACAATACCAGGACTCCCAGTCAAATCTGAATTTCAGCAAATCAGTTTTAGTATAGATATGTCCTCCATATTGCATGGGGTGTGCACTAAAGAACTATTTATCATTTATCTGAAATTCAAATGTAACTAAGTATCCTGTATTTAAGCTGGCAGTCCTCCCTTAGTTCCTCTTGCTCTAGTCTGGGGCATAGTTTTGTGAGTTCTCGGAATTTTTTTCACTCACTTCCATCTGAGTGGCTTATGGGGAAAGTTTACAAGTCATGACACATCTAGCCAGACTTCTCAGTCTCATTTCCTGACCACTGTGTTTTGAACTGTATGGCACAAAGTTGCATCCTTTTCCTTGACTGGCTGCCACTAGGAGTATCTGTTCCCTTGTTTGCTTTTGTTTTTGTTTTTGTTTTGGCAGAAGGAAGCTTGCTTTAGTTTTGTGATTCTTTCATTAACTATTCCAGGATGGTGAGTTAGTGATCCCACTTTATTCTCTCTCTAGAGCTCAGGAATTGCATTCTTACTTGAAGCTTTTGAAAAACATAAAGATAGATCTAATCTATACCACTAGTAAATCTCCTTGGAAGTTTCTTTTCTCTCTTGCCTAATTCTCTTACACTCTACTTGCTCTGAAGCCCCTCACCAGCCAAAAGGTCCTCAAAATTATGTCTCTCTACCTTCAGCCTTCTCAACCTTTTTTTTTCTCTCTCCTCTCTTCTTTCTCTGAACGCTTTATTCTGCAGACTGACCTCCTCCCCCAGAGGCCAAGTTCTCCCTCTCTTTCTCCCCCCCCCCCCCATTGTCTTCTTTTGTCCTTCTCTACCCAATTAGTTCTACAGAAACAGTTTCAAACTCTCCTGGAGTGGAGGTGGGGTGGAGAAGGATTGAGGTAGGGACAGACTGGAGCCAAGTAGAGAATTAAGAGGAAGGGAGGGTATTCTCTTTGGTGGGCTGGGAAATGGGAATGTCTGAATATTTCCATGCCAACAATGGATATCCCATGATATAATTCAGTGGTGGACTTTACAGTTTAGTGATTCAGAGAGTCAGAGAGTCTGACCTTGCCCAAGGTCACATAGCTAGCAGGGGATACAGTTAAAGCTCAATCTTTGGATCCCAAAGCCTGGGCACTTTCTAGCTCATGGAACTGCTTGTCTCACATTTTAGGTGTATTTGAGGTAGAGATATTAGTACAACATTCCTTACCCGCAGGCATAGTAGTGGTCATGGCAATTGACTCCCCAACACCTGGTCCACCACTTTTTTGGTTTGCTAGGGCTGCCATGACAAAGCACCACAAAGCAGGAGGCCTAAACAAAAGAAATGCATTGTCTCACAGTTCTAGAGTGTAGGAGTTTCACATCAAGGTGTCTGCACGGTCAGTCCTTCTAAGGGTTGTAGGAAGAATCTGTTCCCTGCCTGTCTCTTAGATTCTGGTAGTTTGCTGGTGATTTTTTGGCATCCCTTGGCTTCTGCTGCATCACCCCGGTCTCTGCCTTCAGCTTCACATGGCATTCACCATGTGTCCCTTTTTATAAGGACACCATTCGTATTGGACTAGGGGCCCTCCCTACTCCAGAAAGACCTCATCTTAACTAATTATGTCTCTGGTGACCTTATTTCCAAGTAAAGTCACATTCTGAAGTAATGGAAGTTAGGGCTTGAACAAGGAAATTTGATGGGTGGGGAGTGGGGACAATTCAACCAATAACAACACTCAAAGGTTGCTATAAACCAATTATTTTCTTCCCACCTTGTGGGTATGGGTTTAGAAGTGGCTGTATAGTTTAGGAATAGCCCATGAGATGAGGGGAAACCTTCCAGAATCTTGTAGGAAAGGCTTCTGGGTTCCTAAATAAAGATCCCAAGAATAGGCCCCTTCCTTGCAGTGTTGACAAGTCTTGAGTGTGACATCTAGGACTGCTGCATTCATAATACCCCTATCCTGGAGGCAAACCAACACATAGGGGCATGCAAACAGAATCGAAGAGCAGCCACATGACCCTGATGAACTGTTCCCAGATGTACCCACCTGCGGAATTCTTGTCATGTGAACGAATACATTTTCCTATTTCTAAAATCCATTTTAGTCAGGATTTTCTACTGCTGACAGCATCCTAAATGATACCAACTAAGATGGCACTACCAAGTATATATAGTATAAATGCTGTTCAAAATTCATTCACTTGCCAGCTTTGAAATGATGCAAATTGTGATGATATATTTATTCGGGGGGATTTGTATTATTTCAAACTTGATGCATAAAGTAAGACCACTTAATATATTGTATGACGCTATTTTAAATTCTCTATGCTCAAATTTGCAAAAAAAAAAAAACAAAAAACAAAAAAAAGTACAACTGTTCTCAAACTTGAGCAGGCATCAGAATCACCTAGAGGGCTTATTAAAACAGCTCACTGGGCTTTTCTCTAGAGTTTCTGATTCAGAAGATCTGAGGTGAAGTCTGGAAATTTGCATTTCTAACTAGTTCTCAGATACTGCTGGTCAGGGTGCCACACTCTGAGAGCTACTGGCCTAGTAAAATAAACTAAGTTGTATCCAAAACACTCTGGGATATGTGATCTTTTCCTGTGCATGAGGTCCTAAAAACAACTGTAAGAATAATCATTATTTATGGAACATCCACCATGTACAGAGCACTGCACTGGATGTTTTGCATTCCTGCTTATCCCCTTCCCCCATGACTCCACCAGGTAGGTTTATTAATCTCATTATTCAGATGAGAAAGTAAGAAACACAGAAGCTAAGTCACTTGTCTGAAGGAGAAGAACTGGGGTTTGAACCCAGGCCTAGGTGACTACATGGCTTGGGGGCTCTTTGCTTTTCGTTTTTTTTTGGAGTTTTTTTAGATTTTATTTATTTATTCATGAGAGACACAGAGAGGGAGGCAGAGGAAGAAGCAGGCTCCCCACAGGGAGCCCAATGCAAGACTGGATCCCAGGACCCCAGGATCATGACCTGAGCCAAAGGCAGACGTTTAACTGCTGAGCCAGCCAGGCATCCCCACTACATGGTTTTTTAACAAAGTATGTGACCATCAGAGACAAAATACTGGCCTACCTACAGCTCAGGGCTGATGCAGCTGGCCAATCTGGAAGCTACTATGTAGCAGGGCTTGAAAACAAGGGACTTGTCTGGTGGGATCAATCACCTTCAGCCCAGGGAACTCAATGGCTCTCATTTGGCTCTTTTCTCTGAGGCCACTCAGCACCTTAATTGAAGGATGGCTTCTCAGAGGCTGAGGTCACAAGCTCAATGGTGGTGTCTACCATTTACTCTTCATGCAGTGGGTGCTGCTGAGCTATGGGGGGCAGGAGCTGTATTGAACCTGTGCAACCAGTGACACCTCCTGAGCTAGCCTCACCCCTCACTTCCACAGGAGTAAGGGCTGGTGCCTCATTTTTCACTGCAGTGATCAGACTCAGTGCTGGAATCTACCGAGTCTGCTGTGCCAAGGAAGAGAACAGGCCAGCACCTCTGGTTTAGAACACTCAGTGACCCTGTTCTGAGAAATGATCTTCCTCCAAGAAAGGACAGTGCCTCCACCCACCTCATAACACTTTGCTGGATAGAGAGCTGAGCAGGAGGGGAAATAGGAACCACTCTGAACTTACCATCCTTCTCTAGACTCTAGACTGACTCTTCCCAAAGGCCCCCTTTCCACTCACAGCTGAACCACAAGCCCAGGCCCAACACCAAAAGAATCTCGCTGTTCCCTGAGACTTTCATAAGCAACTGCTTCTTGAGCTCTGCCGTTTCTTCATTCCTGGTCTAGAACCCTTAGAGTGAAGGAGCAGAAACTGGAGCCCAGAGCAATCACCTGGCCTAAGCCCTTCATTCTGAAGAAGACGTCCAGAGAAGGAAGGTGACTTGCCCAGGTCACGTAGGATGTCCGTGGCCAAGGTGTGCTGAACTGAGGGCTGGTGCTGGGGTGAAGCTGGCCAAAAGACACATTTTGACCCACCTTAGACACATTTGTGCTTACATTTCTTATATAAAAGCAGCAGAGAGAAGGGGCAAGACACATATCAATGAGAGGCAAAGGGAAAGAAACCAAGAGGGAAGGAAATTAATCTTCAAAGAGCTATGCTTCTATTCTGAGTATGAGACACTTTACCTATAACTCTAACTTCCAACTTTCCTTGGGAGTAGATTTTTAATCCCTGTTTTACAGATGAAAAAAAAAAAAAAAAAAAACAAGGCCCAGAGAGGTTAAATGACATGCCCAATGGCACACAGCTCATCCCTAGCAGACCTAAGATGTGAAGCCAAGCCTCTGTTCATACTTGATGTTCATACTTTGTCTCTAATACCCCTGGCCCAGGGTCCCACAAGGTCAGGTCAAGGTTATAGCACCCACCTTCTTTTTTTTTTCTTTTAAGATTTTTTTTATTATTATTCATAGAGACACAGAGAGAGAGAGAGGCAGAGACACAGGCAGAGGGAGAAGCAGGCTCCATGCAGGGAGCCTGATGTGGGACTCGATCCAAGGTCTCCAGGATCATACCCTGGGCTGCAGGCGGCGCTAAACCGCTGCGCCACCGGGGCTGCCCAGCACCCACCTTCTAACATGTATAACCACCCTGGGGATCTCTGCAAGTCAAGTCACCTCCACATCACCACTAGATTATCTTTCCCAGAACACCTCTTATGTGCCAAAATGCCATATAAGTGCAGTTACGTAATTATGTGTCTACCTTCTTTCACTTCACATGTTTTTGGGATTCACCCATGTTTTCCATATTTATTCCTTTTTTAATTGCAGCATAGCAGTGCATTATGTGGACATACCATAGTGTTTCATCCACTCACCAGCTAATAGGCATTTGGATTGCTGCTAGCTTGGGGCTATTATGAGTGAAGCTCAATGAACATTCACATACAAGCCTCTATGGAAACATATGCTTTCATTTCTCTTGGGTAAATACTTAGGGGTAGAATTTCCAGAATTTTGGGCAGCCCAGGTGGCTCAGTGGTTTAGCGCCACCTTTGGCCCAGGGTGTCATCCTGGAGACCCGGGTTCGAGTCCCATGTTGGGCTCCCTGTGTGGAGCCTGCTTCTCCCTCTGCCTGTCTCTCTCTCTGCATCTGTCATGAGTAAATAAATAAAATCTTTTAAGGGATCCCTGGGTGGCGCAGCGGTTTGGCGGGCAGGCGCCATCCTGGAGACCCGGGATCGAGTCCCACATGGGGCTCCCTGTGTGGGGCCTGCTTCTCCCTCTGCCTGTGTCTCTGCCTCTCTCTCTCTCTCTCTCTGTGTGTGACTATCATGAATAAATAAATAAAATCTTTAAAAAAAAATTTCCAGGAGTTCTGTTAAGTGTATGTTTCAGTTTATAAAAAATTGCCAACTGTTTTCCAAAGTAACCTTACTGTTTTGCATCAGCAGTGTATAAAGGTTTTAGTTGCTCCATATCCTTACCAACCAGCTCTTGGTACTGTCTCTTTAATTTTGGTCATCTAGTGGGCATGTGGTAGCAGCTCATTGTGTTTTTGACTGATGATGTTGAGCATCTTTTCATGTGCTTATTTGCCATCTGCTTAGCTTCTTTAGTAAAGTGTTCAAGTCTTTTGCCCATTTTTTTAAAGATTCCTTTATTTGAGAGAGAGAGAGAGAGAGAGAACGAGCAGGGGCAGGGGAAGAGGGAGAGAATCTCATGCAGAGTCCACCCCTGAGCACAGAGTCCGACACAGGGCTCGATCCCATGACTCTGAGATCATGACCTGAGCCAAAACCAGGAGTTGGATGCTCAAGTGACTAGACCACCTAGGTGCCCCTCTTTTGTCCATTTTTTAAATTGGGTTGTTTATCTTCTCATTATTGAGTTGTAAGAAATCTGCCATGTATTCTAAATATAAGTCCTTTGTTAGACATATGTTTTAAAAGCATTTTCTACCAATCAGGGGCTTGCTGTTTTACTTTTTTAATGGTGGCTTTTGAAGACACTGTCTTTTGATGAAGTCCAATTTAATACTTTTTCTTTTATGACTCATGCTTTTTGTGTCCTATTTAAGAAATCTTTGCCTAACCAAAGATTACTAAGGTTTTATTCTATATTTTCTTCTAGAAGATTTTTAGTTGGCTCTTACATTTAAGTCTATGATCTATTCAATTCCAATTCCTTTCGTGTAGCATCACATTAACAGTCAAGAATCATGTTTTTGCATAAAGATACCCAATTGTCAGCCCTCCTATTATCGAGGCTTCTGTATTCAAAAAAAAAGAAAAAGCAGCAGCAGCAGCTATGTCAAACCAGAATTTTAAAATATTGTCAGATACTTTAAATGTTCGCATTTAATAAGCTAATCCCCCTAACCCAAAGGTACACTGTTTTGAAGGCACAGTGATTGCATACATAATCCCATTTGCTCAAATGATCTTGAGGTCCCTAAAGACAGACCCCTTTGCTATCTCGTCCCCAGTCCTGCTTTTATCAGCCAACATCTGATTCTCAGGGCCTGAGCTATCATCTTCACATTCCCTGCATACCCCTGGAGGACTGGACAGCCTGCAAAGCCTCACAAAATGGCCCTAACACAACAGCTGCTGTTTATGGTGGGTCTTACACTCTCCACTGTTGGTGGTGATACCCATACCCGTATGATATGACATGCACAAATGGAACCCTTGGTTCTCAAAACAAATAATACATTACTATCCTCATTTTACAGTTGTGGAAACTGAGGCTCAGAAGTGTTATGTTCCTTAGCCTAGGTCACTGACCAAACAGCAGAGTAGCTGGGGTTTAAGACTAGATATGCAGAGACCAGAACTCTACTCCTCATGCAACCATCTCTCCACAGATCCAGGCTTGATACCGGATCCTGTTAATGTGAGTTCCTGAATCCCTGGTTATGCGATCATTTCAGCAGGATGGAACTTACTTTTGTCATTTTAATGGGAATAGAAGGGAAGAGATGTTTTCTTAATAAACGGAGGATATAAAACAAGATTATAGGAGTAGTTTATCTTCAGGCTGTATTTTGAAAAAATTCAAGCATACAGAATACTGAAAGAGGAACACTGCTGTATTATACACCGACATTTGACAACTGGTAACATTTTGCCACATTTGCTTTACTCTGTGAATGTTTCTTCAGAATTATTTGAAATAAGGTACAGGTATCAAGACATTTCACCCCTAATACTTCAGTGCCTATAGAATGATACTACCATTATTACACCTAAGAGAAGTAATAATTTCCTGGTGTCTAATATCCAGTCCAAATTCAAATTTCAAGTGTCTCCAAATGATTTTCACAAACTTTTAACGTCAAGACCCCCATCGGAGATTGACACATTGTATTGGCTCTTATGTCTCTTTAGCTTCTTTTAAACTACAAAACTCCCACCACTTCTGTGTTATGACACTGCCTTTGTAAAAAATCCAGGCCAGGGATGCCTGGGTGGCTCAGTGGTTGACTGTTTGCCTTCGGTTCAGGTCGTAATCCTGGGGTCCTTGGATAGAGTCCTGCATCAGGTTCCCCGCATGGAGCCTGCTTCTCCCTCTGCCTGTGTCTCTGCCTCTCTCTGTGTGTCTCTCATGAATAAATAAATAAAAATCTTAAAAAAAAAAAAAAAAGATTCCAAGCCAATTTTCTGGTAGAGCATCCACATTCTGGATATGTCTTGAAGTTTCCTAATGATATCCTTTTACTTATTCCTCTCTCTGTAGAGGAAACCATTCTCTACCTAACTGTCCTGGCGCCTTTTAACAAGCCTTGTTTGCATTCATTACTGTGGGAAGGAGAAATAAGTTGTGCCTACACTTTGGTAAAAAGCTCTGGATGACCACACTAGCTGAAAAGTGAGATGCTTTACTTTTAACAGTAGTAAAACTACAGCAGTAATCATAACCTAAAGATTTACCTTCCCAAACTAATCCTGACTGCCTGTAAGGGTGTTGGTGGCAGAGAGGTGACACAGAAGGCCACCCCTCCAAGACACGTGTCAGAAGCCTGGCCTCCCGCCCCACTTCCAGTGACTGGATGAGCCCCAGGAATCAGAGGGGGAAGGAAGGGTGGGGTTATGGGAATTTCATGGTAAACAAAGACCGAGAAGTGTGGAGAGACAGCCTGGTGCCTTGGCAGAGAGCAGGATAGGCATTCAAGAGAACTGGCTTCTAAGTCCAGCCAGCCCTAACAGTGGTTTGCCTCCTTGGACCTCATCCCCAGGGTACAATGGGGATAGTCTATGCCCAGGTGGTCTCTACAGTTACCAGATACGACCTCCTGGGAGGGTTCGAACAAGGATGGGGCATGTGACAAGACACACAGCCAAACTGAAGGCAACCCCCATGGCCAACACTGGAACAAATTGATAAATAAATAAACAAACATTGGATCATTATCCATAAAATAAAGTAAATATCCATGATTCCATACCAATAAACATTTTAATTGCATAAATAAATAAATGGGGAAGAAGGGACAGCCCTTCCTTGCAGAAGAATTCCAATAAATAAATGCAAAAGAAAGGAGGAAGATTTAAAAAAAAAATCACCATTTGGCAAACACTATAGTAATAATTATGGGCCAATCTACCAATGATGCTCAAATTAGTGTGGGAAAGTTTGAGGAGAAAGAGTATTTGCATAGTCTCCCTCAAGACATTTATTAATTTTAAAGGGAGAAATAACAATTTTACAGTGGAGAAACTCAGCAGACACCACCTTAACCAAGTGATCAAGGTTAATTATCACCAATAATAAGACATATTGACATCATGTACCCCCCGATATATATGCTGAGAAGGTCACATCACTCTGTGGTATTCCTGAAAAAAATCCATAACCTCAATCTAATAGTGAAAAACATCCAACAAACCCCAACTGACAGATATTCTACAATATAAGTGACCAGTATTTTTTCAAAATGGCAAGGTCACCAAAGACAAGGAAAGACTGAGGAACTGTCACAGATTGGAGGAGACTGGGAAGGCGTAGCAAGTAAATGCAATATGAGAGCCACATAAGTGAAAGAACTGGTGAAACTCAAATTAGGCCTATAGTTGCGTTCATGATAATTCACAGCACAGATAGTTACATTAACAGTGCCAACATTAATTTCATGGTTTTTATCACTGCACTATGTAAGATGTTAACATTCAGGATAAGCTGAGAAATAGGTACCCTTTTTTTTTTTTTTTTTTTTGCAACTTTTCTGTAAGTCAAAATTCATTTCAAAATAAAAAGTAGGGGCACCTGGGTGGCTCAGTGGTTGAGCATCTGTCTTCAGCTCAAGTCATGATCCCGGGGTCCTGGGATGGAGTCCTGCATCAGGCTCCCTGAGGAGCCTGTGCTTATGTTTCTGCCTCTCTCTGTGTGTCTTTCATGAATAAATAAATAAATTAATTAATTAATTAAATAGTAAAAATCGAAAACAAAAATACCTGTATACGTAAATGAAGTAAGATGTCCCCTAGCCACTGTGGTCTCAGGGATCCTGCCTTCAACATTTTCCTCTTCAGTTGTCAAGATGTTGGAAATCCCACCATTCAGCATGCATTACTTTCAATGAAGGTTTTATGTTCCCACAGGTCCAGATAGTCATGCAACAGATGTTTATAGAGCACTTCCTATGTTCAGGCACCTCCTAAGTACTAGGGATAAAACAGATAACACTGCTGTCCCCTTGGAGCTTATATTCAGCCATTAGCATCACACTATGAATTAGTTGGGTTGCTCCATTTCCTATAGCGGCCAGAGGACTAAGGAGGGGTGAATCTGAGTACATAACAAAGAGGAGGCTATGCTTAGAGCATGGAGCAGGTGCCACGTGGAGAAGATCAGGCCTGCACAAGGGCTTCCAGAAGGTCCAGGGTCTGAGCATGGCACCAAGATAAGCAGGATAGGGTCCTGGGAGGCGATATAGCCCCTGCATTGGCTGTGAATACTGGCTAAGAACTAAACACAGGTGGGATCTGAATTGAACCTGCAATGATCATAGTAACCAACACTTGGAGAACTCTGACCATGTGGTGCATACTAATTTCATCACTCTCAAGGTGGTGACTCATTTGTCCCTCACAGCAGCCCTATCAGGTAAGGTGCTATTACTATCTTCTTTTACAGATAAAGAAACTGAGGCATTGAGGGTTTTTTTTTAAAGATTTATTTAGAGAGAAACAGAGAGAATGAGCAGGAGGGGCAGAGGGAGAGGGAGAGAGAATCTCAAGCAGACTCCAGGCACTGAGCACAAAGCCGGACACTGGGCTTGAGAAGACCCTGAGATCGTGATCTGAGCTGAAATCAAGAGCTGGGCACTTAACTGATTGAGCCAGCAAGGCACCCCAAGGAGGCACTGAGCATGTAAGATGCTTTCCCAAGTTTGTACAGCTGGTATGCACTAGAGCTGAGCCATGCACCAGGGCACCTTGGCTCCTGAGTCTGTGTACTTAACACCCACACTCTCGGGCTTCTCCTGGAGCCAAGGGAGAGCACCACAGAGCCAGGACCAAGGCCACCTTTGGGTCTAAACAAACCTTGACTCTCGTTTTCTATGAGTGCCTACTATGTGTCAGGCACGACGCTCAGTGATTTCCACATCTCAGTCACATGAAATTTATGCTTCTAAGGTACTATCATTCCCTTTTAAAGATGAGGAAGCTGAGACTTGGAGAGGTTAAGTATTTTGCCCAAGGTCACATAATTCTGGCAATAGCAAAGCCAGGGTTGAGCCAATTTGTGGAAAGCTTTGGACTTGGCTCCTGTCAGTCTCACCCCTGGCCAAGCACTAAATAAGGCTCCCCCCTCTCCCACTTTCTCACCTTCATCTCTCTCTCCCTCCCTGTCTCCCTTTCTCTCACACTAAATTTAATTATTTAATGCCCATAATATATATCTTGAGTATGGCATTTTGCAGCACTGAGCTTTAAACAGTGCATGTTTAAATACATTTAATCCAATGAATATTTCAAGGTAATTAATCTCCACAGGGTGAGAGAATGCTCAGGTTTCCCAGCACATCATAATACATCTGAATCAGCTGAGGAAATGATTTGCACACTCTGCAGTAGGTTGAGAAAAAAAGATTCGCTTAGACTTTTAGAGCTGACTCCCTGGTGGGAAATGCTGCGCTGAGAAGAATTGAGACACCACCTAGTGGCCGAAAGTATTTATGCAAGGAGAGACTATGGCCACCCCATGAAGGGCAAGATACGTGTTTCTTTTGGATTTGGAGGAAGGGGTGCCCTGCAGATGTGTGTAGTGTGTGCAAAACATATATACATATACACGCATATATACGATTTTATGTATAAAATGCACACCACTATTTTTATGAGGATCATAGTAGAGTAAGAATAAGTGGATGTCATGGGGATATACCCAAATGCCCCTGCCTGGACCCTCTAACCCTTCTATGAGGTGTTGAAATGACTGTGGAAGGATTCGTTTAAGGCCATGGGGCTCCATGGAGTTAATAGACCTTCAATGATTTCTAACCCATGACATGACGTTCATAGTAGTAATAGCTGCCATTAACTGAAGGTTTATGGCTGTGACCAGGGGTATATATAAGTATGTTATGTGCCAGAGGGAGATCGATCGATTTAATCCTCTTGTCGGTTTTAGGAGAATTATCATCATCCCATATTGCAGATAAGGAGACCGAGGCTCAAAACTGAAGCGCCTTAGGGAACAAACCAGAGGGGGAGTCGGGGGGAATGGGTGAAATAGGTGATGGGGATTAAGGAGAGCACTTGAGATGAGCACCGGGTGTTGTTTGGAAGTGCTGAATCAGTATATTGTACACTTGAAACTAATATGACACTAATTGGGTATGTTAACTAACTGAAATTTAAATGAAAACTTAAAAAGCCAAACAAAACAAAACCCTAAAGCAAACCTGCCCAAGTTTGGCAGCTTGCCAAAGATGGGCCTACTGACTCTTGAATCCATATTATTAGCCTTCATACAACACTCTTTTGTGTCACATAGTACACTGCAGGGAGCTTACGCTAGCAGCATCAAATCCACCAATGCTTATGATGTATCCACTTGATGCAAGCTACCATGCTGGTACTGTTGCAGGAACATACACGCAAACAAAATATGAAGCCTATGCTCAGGAATGAAATAGTTTTATTGGATAAGGTAATGTACAAAGGCTTAAAAAGTCAAGCAACAGCAAAAACAAAAAAAAAAAAACAATAAAAACAATATTTAAGCTGACAGAGCAACCTTAGAAGACATTAAGATAATACTTGTTTAATTGCCAACTACTAGTATTGACAAGAATTGCCATGGGGGAGTCCAGTTCATGAGATACGATGGGTAGGGGAGTTGAAAGCCGGATAGGAGTTAGGTGGGCCAGAGAGGCAGGTAATAGTTTCCTGGGGGGAGGCCATGAAACATGGTAAAGTAGGGACCCCTGGGTGGCTCAGAAGCTAAGCACCTGCCTTTGGCTCAGGTCGTGATCCTGGGGTCTTGGGACCGAGTCCCACATCAGGCTCCCCACGGGGAGCCTGTTTCTCCCTCTGCCTATGTCTCTGCCTCTGTGTGTGTGTGTCTCTCACGAATAAATAAATAAAATCTTTAAAAAAAAAAAAAAAGAAACATGGTAAAGTAGCCACAAACACTGGCCTGGGAACCTGGAGCCCAAAGGCTCCGTTACTGGCTTACTGGGCATGTTTACACAAGCAACCCTTCCCTCTTTGCAATTCACTCCCTTCTTTTGTAAATGAAGGGAGCTGGACCCTCTAGGAACCTCATTGGTCTAACATCCCACCATTCTGTAAGTCTGGAAATATGAACAGATTCAGTCCTTAAAGGACTGCAGTGTGTTGGGGAGTTTTATTGGTGGTGGAATTGGTTGAGCTCTCACTTCACCTGCTTATCACCTGGAAGAAGAGGCAAGTCTTCCCACTTACACATGTAAACGTGCCATGGGCTCCCCTTCATGGCCAATGTCAGTACACCCTCTGGGGTGGCCTGGAGAACCAAAGGCATATGACCACCATGACTCCAAGGGTGGTTATGGCATTTCATAAATAGATGTTTTTATGGCGTCACAACTTGGTACATTACACAGGTCACTGTGTAATAGAAGGAATGCAACACAGTATGGATGGGAACCCCCTACCCCCATCCTGACAAGGAGAGCCAATTGGTTACTTTCCCATGAATGATCTGCAGTTCCCAAAGCACACATGCCAACTTCTATTTCTATACTTTTGAACATGCTGCTCTTCTCGAAACAAACACACACTCATACTCATCCACACATTTCTGTGCATATATACCATTATTCACAATATTCACTGTCATTTATTCAATTTTTACCAATGGGTATAAATTCCAGGCCACAGCTCAGAGGCTTAAGAAATGTGGTCTTTATTTTTGTAAAATCCAAAATACATTCTAGTCTGAGCTCCTATTCTACTAAGTGAAAAACCAGTTTGGAGGGTCTATCCAGCCTCTTGATTGCATCTAGATGTGGTGGCAGAATGAGGAGGATTCATGTAATACCTTTGATATTTCCTGTCCTTGCTGGGTGAGAGGTCCCCCGATCTGTCTGTCCAGGAAAGGGACACAGGTTCCTTTCACTCTTGAGCTGTCAGGTCTATTTGGGACTTCTGTGGTCTTTCTCCCAGGGACACATCAAAAAGTTCAGAAGAGAAAGGATCTTTTTTTCTTAGGACTTCTTCCCAACCCCTCCCTTTCCCTAGGAATCCTTCCTAATTTTAGAAGCTTTCAGATGGTTTCATAACACAAGAGCTCAGTCCAGTCACAAGAAGACACCAGACAGGTCGGTAATGAGAAACATTCAGCAAAACAACTAGTCTTTGGCAATGTCAAAGTTGTGAAAGACAAGTAAAGACTGAGTAACAGTTGGGCTGGTCACCAAACATGGGTAAATGATAACGAAATGCAATGTAGGATCCTGAGTGGGACACTGGAACACCAAGAAAAATCGAACATTAATGGAAAAACTGGTGAGGTTTGGAGTCTTGAATTTGGTTAATGATATTGTACCAATATGAATTTCCTAGTTCTGATATTATACTATGTTTATATATGATGTTAACAATTGGGAGTGTATATGTGAAGGATATATGGAAACTCTGTTCTATTTTGCAATTTTTCTTTAAGTCTAAAAGTAGTTCAAAATAAAAAGTTTGATAAATACTTGTTTAAACGCCTAGGACAATAGTTCACAACACAAGTTGTGTTATAAATAATAAAATACATTATTTGAACAAAGTATTGATATTCTTAATTGAATTTTTAATTATGATATCATTGTGAATTCATATGCAGTTGTAAGAAAGAATACAGAGATCTCATATACACTTTGACAGTTTTCCCAATGGTTATATCTTGCAAGACTATAGTGTAATATCACAACTAGGATATTAGCATTGATACAGTCAAGATACAGGACTTCACCACACCCAAACATTCATGATGCTGCCCTTTTAGCCACATCTACTTCCCTCTCAAGTAGATGTGGCATCTTGCCCTTGGCATCCTTAACCCCTTAACCCCTGGCAACTACTACTTTATTCTCCGTTTCTATAATCTTGTCATTTAATCCATGCATGCTGTATGAAGTCAAACAGTCTGTAACCTTTTGGAATTGGCTTTTTTCACTCAGCATCATCCTCTGAAGATTCATCCAGGTTGTCACATATATCAATTGTTCATCCTTTTTCAGTATTGAATAGTATTCCGCGGTGTATATGCACCACAAATTCTTTAGCCATTCACCTGTTGAAGGACAACGGGATGGTTTCCAGTTTGGGCTATTACAAATAAAGCTGCTGTAAACATTTGTGTACAGACTTTTTTTGTAGATATAAGTTTCGTTTTCTAGGATAGAAGCCTAGTACAATGGCTAAGTTGTATAGTAGATGCAAGTTCCATTTTTTTTTTTTTTGAGAAACTGCCAAACCATTTTCCTAAGTGGTCTTTCTATTTTACATTCCCACCAGCAATGTATGAGTAGTCTATTTGTCCTGCATTCTCATCAGCATTTTAGCCATTCTGATTAGCGCATAGTGATCTCATGTGGTTTTAATTTGCATTTCCCTAATGTCTAATGATGAACATCTTTTTATGTGTTTATTTGCTTTCTGTATATTCTTTTTGGTGAAATCTCCATGCTGTTTGCTCATGTTATAATTGAACTGTTTGTTTTACTGTTCAGTCTCGAGCAATCTTTATAAATCCTAGATAGTAGTCCTTTGTCAGATAATGTGATATATGAATATTTCTCCCAGTCTGTAGCTTGTCTTTTTTATTCTCTTATAGGGTTTTTCAGAGACCGAAAGTTTTCAGTTTTGATAAAGTCCCATTTGTCAACTTTTTCCTTTCATGGATTATGCTTTTGATGTCAAGTCTAAGAATTCTTTGCCTACCTCTAGGTATGAAGGTTTTCTCCTATTTTTTCTGTAAAAACTACAGTTTTATGTTTTACTTTTAAGTCCATGATATACTTTGACTTTATTTTTTTAAAAAGAATGAGACTTAGAGTGAGGTTCTCTTCATTTTCTCCCATAAATATCCAACTGCTCCAGTATCATTTGCATTTCTTCTGTAGAATTATTCTTGCACTTTTATTACAATCAGATATATTTGTGTGCATCTATTTCTGGGTTCTCTATGCTGTTCCATTGACCTATGGGGATATCTCTCTTCCAATACCACAGTCTTTATTACTATAGCTATATATCAAGCTTCAACATGAAATATCTTATGTATGGATGAATTACATGTGCCATAATATATAATTATAATGAGGATTTTTGTGTCTCTAAGTTCATGAGGGATATTAGTCTATAGGGTGAGGGTTTTTTGTATTGTTTTTGTTTAGTTTTGATATTAGGGTAATACTAGCTTTATAAAGTGAAGTGGAAAGTCTTCTCTTCTTTTTCCTAGAAGAGATTATGTAGCATTATTAATTCCTTTCTAATATTTGGTAGAACTTTCCAGTGAAACCATTTGGGCCTAGAGATTTCCTTTATGGGAGTTTCAAAACTATGAACTCTATTTCCTTAGTAGTCATAAAGCTATTCAAATAGTCTATTCCATATTAGTTGCGAGTTGTGGTAATTTGTGTTTCTTTTAGAAATTGATCCATTTCACCTAAGTGGTCATATTTATGCAAAGTTTTTTGTAATATTCTTTATTATCCTTTTGATTTCTGAAAAGTCTGTAATGATAGCCCCTGTTCATTTTTAATATTGGTAATTTGTATCCACCCTCTTTTCTGTAAGTCTTACTAGAGATTTGTCTATTTTTTTGATATTTTCTAAGAATTAGCCCTTTATTTCTTTAATTTTTCTCTAGTATTTTTCTGTTTCAAATTCACAATCAGTTTTTACAGAAAAGATTTTTTTTTTTGCCTTTCTGCTTGTTTTGGATTTATAATGTTCTTCATTTTCTAGGTTCTTGAGGTGAGAGCTTATATTATTGATTTGAGACTTTTCCCCTTTGCTAATGTAGGCATTTGGTGCTATAAATTTCCCTGTCAGCAATGCTTCCAAATTTTTGATACATTTTTTAATTTTCATTCCATTCAATGGATTTCTTTTCCCTTGAAACTTCCGTTGTGACTCATTGATTATTTGGATGTGTACTGTTTAGTTTTCAATTGTTTGGAGATTTTCCTGTTATCTTTCAGTTATTGATTTCTAGTTTGATTCAATTGTTATCAGAGAACACACTGTATTATTTCAAATTCTTTTAAATTTTTTTTTAAATTTATTCTATGGCCCAATATGCAGTTTATCTTGGTATATATTTTGTGGACATTTGGAAAGAATATGTATTCTAGAGTTGTTTGGTGGCATGGTCCATATTGATTAGATCCTGTTTGTTGTTGGTGGTGTTGAGTTCAGAGCTCTTTTATGGCCTTGGTGACATTCTGTCTAGTTGCTTCATCAATTATTGAGAAAGGGGTGTTGAAGTCTCCAACTATAATTGTGGATTTGTCTTATTCTCCTTTTAGTTCTATCACTTTTTGCTTCACATGTTGTGGCTCTATTATTTGGTGTATACCTATGTAGGATTGCTCTTTTTAGTGGATTGATCCTGTTAGCATCATATAATGTCTGTCTATCTCTGGAAATTTTCTTTGCTCTGGTCTATTTATCTGAAATAATATAACTACCTCTGCTTTCTTTTGACTTATGTGTATATAATATCCTTTTACTTTCTGCCTATATCGTTTGAAATGAGTTTCTTCTAGATAACATATACTGGGTCAGTTTTTAACCCACTCTGCCAATCCTTGTCTTTTAATTCGTGTATTTAGATCATTTATATTTAATGTAACTATCTTTCCAATTTTAAGTTTGCCATTTTATTTTTTGTTTTCTGTTTGTTCTGTTTTTCACTTTTCTGTTTCCTTTTCCCTGCCTTCCTGTGGGTTAATTGAACTTTTTTAAGAATTCCATTTTGAGGGTGCCTGGCTGGCTCAGGCAGTAGAGCATGCAGCTCTTGATTTCAGGGTCATGAGTTCAAACCCCACTTTGAGCATATAGCTTACTTTGAAAAAAAAAAAAAAAGGAATTTCATTTTGATTTAGCCATAATGGTGGTTTTTTTTTTTTTCATTTCCAAACTGTAGAATTTTATTTCTGTTCTTGAGAATTTCCTTGGCAATATTCCCCATATAATGCTGGATAGAGTGCAAATTAAATATGCTTATATTGTTCCTAAACATTCATACTTCACCATTAAGTGTGAATTTATTTATGAGTTTTTTCATAGGTGCTCTTTAGTAGGTCTCAGAAATTTTTATTTACTAAAAACTTATTTGAGGTTTTTATCACAAACAGATTTTGGATTTGACAAATGTTTTCCTGGGTCTATAGAAATGATATTTTGGTTCTTTATTCTACTGTGTATTGCACTGATTGATTTTGGATATTAAGCAATCATTGCATTTATGAAATAATCCCACTTGGTCATAGTCTAATCATTTTTATATCTTGCTCAAATCAGTTTGCTAGTATATTTTGAGGATTTCTGTATCGATATTCATTAGTTATATTGGTCCATAATCTTCTTTACTTGTGATAGTTTTCCCTGGCTTTGATATTAAGATAATGTTGGCCAAATTGGATGAATTAGCAAATATTTCCTTTTTCATTTTTTTTTCAAGGTGTCAGTGAAATTTTCATTTTCTTCTCATTAGATATTTGGTAAAATTTACCAGTTAAATTGTTTGGTCCAGGACTTATTTTTATGGAAAGATTTTTTAAATTATTATTATTGAAGTATAGTTGATATGCAATGTCACATTAGTTTCAGGTGTACAAAATAGTGATTTGAAAACTCTGTTCATTATGGTATGCTCACCACAAGTGTAGCTACCATCTGTCACCATACAGCACTATTGCAATGCCATTTACTATATTCTCTATGCTGTACTTTTCATTCCAGTGACTCATACATTTGAGAAGCTTTTATCTCCCACTACCCATCACCCATTTTGCCCATCCCTTACTTGCCTTCCCTTGAGTTGTTTCTATGTCTTAGCTATTATAAATAATATGGCAATAAACAGAGGTGCATATATCTTTTCATTTTCTTTGGTTAAATAGCCATTAGTGGATTGCTGGATCATGTAGTATTTCTATTTTTAATTTTGTGAGGAACCTCCATACCATTCTCCATAGTGGTTGCATCATTTTACATTCCTACCAACAGAGCATGAGGGTTCCTTTTTCTTTACACTCTCATCAACATTTGTTATTTCTTGACCTTATGATATTAGTCATTCTGAAAGGTGTGAGGTGATATCTCATGGTGGTTTTGATTTGTATTTCCCTGAAAACTTGTGATGATGAGCATCTTTTCATGTGTCTGTTGGCCATCTGTATGTCTTTGAAAAAAATGTCTGTTCAGGTCCTCCACTAATTTTTAATCAGATTATTTGTTTCTTTGGTGTTGAACTTTGTAAGTTCTTTATACACGTTAGATATTAACCTCTTATCAGATATATTATATGCAAATATCTTCTCCCATTGAGTAGGTTCCTTTTTCATCTTGTTATGTTTCCTTTGCTGTGCAAAAGATTGTTTTATTTTGATGTAGTCTCAAAAGTATTTTTGCTTTTGTTTCCCTTGTATAAGGAGACATATCTAGAAAAATGTTGCTATGATTGATGTCAAAGGGATTACTGCCTATGTTTTCTTCTAGGAGTTTATGCTTTCACATTTAGGTCTTTAATCCATTTTGAGCTTATCTTTGTGCATGGCATAAAAAATGGTTTGCTTTCATTCTTTTTGCAAATAGCTGTCCAGTTTTCCCAGAACCATTTATTGAAGCAGCTGTCTTTTCCCCTTATTGTATATTCCCACCTTCTTTGTCATAGATTAATTGACCAAATTAGCTGGCTCTCTATTATGTCACACCAATCTATGTGTCTATTTTTGTGCAAGTATCATACAATTTTGATTACTATAGCTTTGTAGTATATCTTGAAATCTGGCGGTACGATACTTCCAGCTTTGTTCTTTATCAAGGTTGCTATAGCTTCTATTATGTTTTTTTAGTATATCTCCTTGTATAGCTTTTTTAGTGGTTAATCTAGGTGTTATGCTATAAAAACATAACACCATGATCAACTGATATCACTTTACCAGTTCATGTGAAGTATAGAAACTTTATCTCCCTTCACATATTTTTACCCTCTCCCACCTATGATAAAGTTGCCTTAAATATTTCCTCCACATACATTTAGAACTATATAAGTGGTATAATTTTTACTTTAATTATCAAACATAATACAGAAAATATAGGAGAAAAGGAAAGTCTATTGTATTTACTCATATTTTTGCTTACCATGCTTTTTCACCCACTTCCTGATGTTTCACCTTTCCTTCTTTTATCATTGCCTTTCTGTTGTGAGAAATTCCTTTAGTCATTCTTATAGAGTAGGTCTGTTGGTGACAAATTTTCTAATTTTCCTTGTTCTGAGAATGTCTTGATTTTTCTCTTCAATTCTGAAGGTTATTTTTGCTAGATATAGGATTTGGAGTTGATAGTCTTTCTTTCAGCATATGAAAAATGTGCCTTCATTACCTCCATGGTTTCTGATGAGAAATCTGTCATTGAAATTTCTTTCCAGGGATGCCTGAGTGGCTCAGTGGTTGAGGGTCTGCCTTCAGCTCAAGGCATGATCCTGGAATCCAGGATCAAATCCCACATTGGGCTCCCTGCAAGGAGCCTGCTTCTCCCTCTGCCCATGTCTCTGCCTCGCTCTTTCTTTGTGTCTCTTGTGAATAAATAAATAAAATCTTTTTTAAAAAATTGTCTTTCCGCATAAGTATCATTTCTCTCTTACTGGTCTCAATTTTTTTTTCTTTGTCTTTAATTTTCCAAAGTTTGACTATAATGTACTCTTGGTATGGATTTCTTTTGGTCTATCATGTTGGGAGTTCTCTCAGCATCTCAAATCCGTTTATGTTTTATGTCTTTTGGCAAATTTGAGCCGTTGCCAGTCGTCATTTCTTTAAATTCTTTATCAGTCTCGTTCTGTTTTTCCTCTCCTTCCATAGGTGGGAGAGGGTAAAACAGAACAGGACACTGATGATGTGAATATTCTTCTTTTATTTCTTTGCTGAGACTTTCTTTTTACTTTTTACTTTTCATTTATTTCCAGTATGTTCATAATTGCTCATGAAACATTTTTATCATGGCTGCTTAAACTCTTTGTCACATAATTTCAACATTTCAGGCATCTTTGTGTTGACATCTATTGTCTTTTCCTTCATTTTGAAATGTTCCTTGTTCATAGTATGACAAGTGATTTCTTTTTTTATAAATCATTTTTATTTATTTTATTTTTTTAAGATTTTATTTATTTATTCATGAGATACACAGAGAGAGAGAGGCAGAGACATAGGCAGAGGGAGAAGCAGGCTCCCAGAGGGGAGACTGATGTGGGACTTGATCCCAGGACCCCAGGATCACACCCTGAGCTGAAGGCAGACACTCAGTCACTAAGCACCCAGGTTCCATGATGAGTGATTTTCAATTGAAATATGGACACTTTGGGTAGTAAATTTGACTCTTGATCTTATTTGAACCTTTTGTCTTAGCTGACTTCCTCTAATACTTCTCTAGTGGTGGGGGTCAGAGGGAGAAGGGAATCTCATTATTGCCAGATACCACTAGAAGCCTGGTTCCCCACTTAACCTCCACTGATATCTGAAAGCAGGGTGGGAGGAGGTCCTTGTTACTGTTAGGTAGAGGTAGGAGTTCTAGTTTGCCTCTAGGCCTCTTCTAATACCTCTCTTGCTGGGAGGGGTAGGAGTGTCTCATTGGTATTCCCTACATGGCCTCCAATAAATTCATAAGGACGGAAGAGAGGGTGGCTTCCTTATTGCTAACTCTCCACTAGGCCTCCTCTGCTACCACCCCAGTGGGTAGGAGGAGTACTTCATTACTGATAGATCAAGGTGGAAGCCCAGGCTCCCATATGGTCTCTGCTGACACTGTGGAAGGGTGAGCCTCCTTATTATCCAGTGAGGATAAAGGTTCTAGCTCTCTACTGACCTTCTTTTGACACCACTTTAGCGAGAGAGTTGGGACATCTCATTACAGCTTGATGAAGGTGAAAGTCTAGAGAATCTACTTCATTTTTAAAGGGCATATTCAATATGCTTCCATGTTGAAAACTTCAAAAAATTGTAAGTTTAAAGAAAGTTAAACTTAACATCTACTCATGAAAGATATAATGTTTGAGGTGAAATGGTGTAATGGGGTGAAAGAATATTTTATCTTTAACCAAAGGGGGTATGAATGAATTGAAACAGATTGAAAAGCATGGTATCAGGAAGGGAGCACCTTGGGCACTCATAAGAGACACGATCTGTATCAGTCATGGTTCTTTAGAGAAACAAAACCAATAGGAGAGGGAGAGTGAGAAAGAGAGAGAGATAAAGAGATTTATTATAGGGAATTGGCTCATTTGATTATGGAGGCTGAGAGGTCCCACAACCAGCCATCTGCAAGCCAGAGACCCAAGAAAGCCAGTGGTGTGATTTAATCCAAGTCCAAAGGCCTAAGAACCAGGGGAACTGATGGTGTAAGTCTCAGCCTGAGGGAGAAGAAGATGGATGTCTCTGCCCAAGCAGTCAGGCAGAAAGCAAATTTTCTTTTCCTCCACTTTTTTGTTTTATTCAGACTCAACAGATTGGATGGTACCCACCCATGTTGGTAAGGGAAATCTGTTTTACTTGATCCAATTCAAATGCTAATCTTATCTGGAAAAACCCTGTCTGGAGACACCCCCAGAAATAACATTTAGCCAAATAGCTGGGTATCTGTGATCTCATCAAGTTGACAGATAAAATGAATCATCACACTATCCAATACCCTGAAAGCTATTGGAATGCTAATAGCCACATACAGAGATGGGCTAGCCATCCTTTTTGTCAGCTTCAACTCATCTATGGAAAAAGTCCTGTTTAGAGTCAAGTTGCAAGGTCTAGAGTCAAGTTGCAAGCAGTCAGTAGTTTGGTAACAGTGTTATCTTTTCCTAAAGTGCAAGTTGCAAGGTGTCAGGAGTTTGGTGTCAGTGTTGTCTTTTCCTAAAGTGCAAGGGAGATTCATAGGGAGAGGGGGAAAGGGAGACAAATGCTGCCAACGACAGCCAGGGCTAGCTGACTTGCCTGGGCGTGTTTTCCCGCAGGGTCACTTGGCATACAGAGTAGTCAAGCTCAGGTAATTTGAGGAAAAGATCTTCCACTCCACATGATTGCTAATTGCCCAAGGAGCAAAGCACAGTAGAAATAACAGGGAGATATGAAACTCCAAATGTTGGTGATAACTGTTTTTAACCTTTCCTAAAGGAACATTAAGGAGGCTTTAATACTCTGGTAGGGGGAACACCAATGTGTGAAAAACGAAACAGCAGTTGCTGACAGAGTCACTTTCCACCTGAAGGAGCTGTGCCAGAATCAATTTCTAATAGGAGGGAAGGGTAATGAGAGTGCATTGTGGATTACAGTCACATTCTACATCACATTCTACATCTCTAAAAGCTTCTCTGGACAGATTGTAAATTACACTGACCTTAAAGAAAATGTTCACACTAAGGTTTTGGTTTTTATGAACATTCCACCTGGACAGTCTGACCTGGCTTTGGATAAAATAAGAAATGACCCAAGAAACCAACTGTACCACATAGAGTCAAGGGTCAGGCCTAGTTTTATGATTGACTCTGGTTGTTTTGTTTTGTTTTTTTTTTCTTGCTACCCATACATCTAGGGAGAAGGCAGTATTACTTCTATAAATGGTAACCTAACTGAAGGCCAATTTGGAATGGTTATTTGCTATTCCAAACTTGCTTTGGCTATTGTTAAAATCACTGTGATATTTGGAGGCTTTCTTTCAGGTTTCAAAAATTACTGTTGCGACCGTCATACCATCTTTTGTTTGTGGACAGGGTATTGAATACCACACTAAGCAGGGCTCTTTGTTGAAAACAATTCTAGGCATGTATCAGAAGTACATTGGCCAGGAAAGAAGGTCTAAACCACAACAGAATCTGTTTGCTCAACACAGTACCATAGCCTCTGCAGGTGCCATGATTATTAGGCCTCTGCATCCTCTCCATGGGCTCTGCTGCACTGGTCATGCCCTCTATGCTACTGGACTCCACCATGAATTATCACCAGCTGACCAGCCTCTCAAGATTTGGCATAGACAGGAGCACTGTATAAGTTGTATATGGCCATGCTTGAGCTCAGGCTGTCAGGGGATGGGGAATTCTCTCAAATAGAAAAGGTATACAGACAGCCAAAACAATGCCCACTGTACATGAGTTAGGGAAAAAAATGAAAGTAACTACTCCCATGTGGTATCCAAATTTAAATATATATATACACACACACACACACACACATATATTAATATATACTATATCATATAATACCATATGTGTATATGAGTATTTTTTGGAAGTCAATCAACAAATATATACATATGGTAGGTTTGGATGTCCCAGCAAAGATCTTATTTTCAACTCTTCAGTAATAGAAGACTAGCTGGAAATCCTTTTTCCCCCCAAGCTTTCACTCCTTTTTATTGAGGTATAATTTATATACATTATATTAGTTTCAGGTGTATAACATAATGATACAATATCCATATATATTGTGAAATGATCACCACAGTAAGTCTAGTTAACATCCATTACTATACATAGTTACAGAATTTTTTCTTGTGATGAGAACTTTTAAGATCTACTTCCTTAGTAACTTTCAAATATATAATAGAGTATTATTAACTCTGGTCATGATGATACACATTAGAACCCCAAAATTTACTTATTTTATAACTGTAAGTTTGTACCTTTTTTTTTTTTTAAAGATTTTATTTATTTATTCATAGAGACACAGCTAGAGAGAGAGAGGCAAAGACACAGGCAGAGGGAGAAGCAGGCTCCATGCAAGGAGCCCGACGTGGGACTCGATCCCGGGTCCCCAAGATCACACCCTGGGCTGCAGGCAGTGCTAAACCGCTGCGCCACTGGGGCTGCCCAAGTTTGTACCTTTTGATCCCCTTCACCATTTCTACACCCCACCCCATTCCCTGCCTCTGACAACCACCAATCTGTTCTCTGTATCTATGAGATTGAGCTGCTTTTTTTTTTTAATTCAACCTATAAGTGAGATCATATGGTATTTGTCTTTCTCTGACTTATTTCACTTAGCATAATCCTTTCAAGGTGCATCCATGCATACATGTTTTTTTTTTTTTTAAGATTTTATTTATTTATTCATGACAGACACAGAGAGAGAGGCAGAGACACAGGCAGAGGGAGAAGCAGGCTCCATGCAGGGAGCCTGACATGGGACTCGATCCTGGGGCTCCAGGATCACGCCCTGGGCCAAAGGCAGGCACTAAACCGCTGAGCCACCTGGGCTGCCCATACGTGTTATCGTAAATGGCAAGATTTTATTCTTTTTATGGTTGAATAATATTTCATTTTATATATACACACACATACACACCACAATCTTTTCATCCATTCATTTATTGTTGGACATTTGGGTTGTTTCCTTACCTTGGCTATTGTAAATAATGCTGCAATGAACATGGGGATGCATACATCTTTTTGAGTGTTTTCATTTTCTTTTTTTTTTTTTAATTTTTTTTTAACTTTTATTTATTTATGATAGTCACAGAGAGAGAGAGAGAGGCAGAGACACAGGCAGAGGGAGAAGCAGGCTCCATGCACCGGGAGCCCGACGTGGGATTCGATCCTGGGTCTCCAGGATCGTGCCCCGGGCCAAAGGCAGGCGCCAAACCGCTGCGCCACCCAGGGATCCCAGTGTTTTCATTTTCTTTGGATAAATTCTCAGCAGTGGAATTGCTGGATCATATGGTATTTATATTTTTAATTTTTTGAGGAATCTTCATACTATTTTCTATAGTGGCTTCACCAAACTATGTTCCCACCAATAATGCAAAGGGTTTCTTTTTCTCCACATCCTCACCAATGCTGATAGTTTAATAATAGCCATTCTAAGAGGTGGAAGGTGGCATCTCATTATAGTTTTTGTTTGTGATGATTAGTAATGCTGAGCATCTTTTCATGTACCTGCTGGTCATCTGCATGTTGTCTTTGGAAAACTGGCTATTCATATCCTCTGCCCATTTTTAAATTGGATTGGGTTTTTTGTTTTTGTTTTGCTATTAAGTGGTATGGTTTGTTTATATATTTTGGATATTAACCTCTAATCGGATAGACGATTTGCAAATATTTTCTCCCATTTGGTAAGTTAACCTTTCAGTTTGTTGATGGTTTCCTTTGCTGTGCAGAAGGTTTTCAGTAGGATATAGTCCCACTTGTTCATTTTTGCTTTTGTTGCCTTTGCTTTTGGAGTCAAATCCAAAAAATTATCACCAAGATCAATGTCAAAGAGGTTATAGCCTGTGTTTTCTTCTAGGAGTTTCACGATTTCAGGTCTTACATTCAAGTCTTGAATCCATTTTGAATTATTTTGTGTGTGTGGTATAAGATGGTGGTCCAGTTTCATGGTTTTGCATGTGACCAGTTTGCTCAACAGCATTTATTAAAGAGATTGCCCTTTCTCCATTGTATGTTCTTGGCTCCTTTTTCATAAATTAATGTGTGGGTTTATTTCTGGGATTTCTATCCTGTTCCATTGATCTATGGCTCTGTTTTTATGCTAATACCATACTATTTTGATTAGTATAGCTTTGTAATATAGTTTCAAATTAAGAAATGTGATGCTTCAGCTTTGTTCTTCTTTCTCAATATTGCTTTGGTTAGTCAGGGTCTTTTGTTGTTCCATGAAAATTTTTGGATTATTCTATTTCTGTGAAAAGTGACACTGGAATTTTGATAGGGATTGCACTGAGCCTATAGATTGTTTTGGGTATTCTGGACATTTTGACAATATTAATTCTTCCAAATCATGAACACAGAATATCTTTCCATTTATTTGTGTCTTCTTCAATTTCTCTCACCAATGTCTTATAGTTTTCAGTGTGTAGGTCTTCCATCTTCTTGATTAAATTTATCCCTATGTATTTTATTCTTTTTGATGCAACTGTAGGTGGGATTGTTTCCTTAACTTCTCTTTGAATTTGTTATTACTGTATAGAAATGCAGATTTCTGTATATTGATTTTATTATATCCTTAGAAATCTTTACATGGGATTTGCCCTGGGTCCAGTGACAAGCCCCAGTGATTTGTATAATTTTTCCTGCTCTCACATCTCAACCCATCCTCCACCCCACTTTCTCTTGGCCCTTTTATTAAACATTTGCTTCTGAGCTAGGTGCTATAGAGGGATACAATATGGGCAGAAGGAAAGATAATTAATATTTACTGAGTGTTCACTTATTATTAAGAGTTCTAAGAACCTCATCAACTTAACATTATCCTTATAACAGGTAGGAATGTTACCTTACTGTATCCACCTGGTTTGGGGCCCAGCTCTACCACATATTGTGTGACCTTAAGCAAGTTATGTAGCCTTTGTGACTGCCAGATTTTTCACTTACAAAATAGAGTTGCTCTCAGAGTTGTTGGATGGAAGGCATCAAATTCTCTGTGATAGATGGTCAACTGTGAAATAATCTGGCTCATTCTTAAGTGTCTCCTTCTCCAGGAAGGCTTTTTAATCTCCCAAAGCTGATGGTATGCCACCTCCATCTTTTGTCTTAGTGCTCCTTTTGTCTTTGGTTTTCACTTTCTTCCTGGAGCTCAATGCAGGTAGTGAAGCCTATTGGACATCAAGGATCTTTACTGTATCAGTAGCAGCACCTAATAACCCAACATAGCCATTTTTCCCTTTGATCAGTGTTTCCTGGATTAGCTCTAGATAATAGATGGATCGTATTTAGAGGTGTGATATAGGAAATTACCTAGACTCATTCACTGAGGGAATGGTTCTCATCATGGGAGATACAGAGGAACTCGAGGGTTTTGAAGAAATAGCAGATTCACTTCTGGTTTGTGTTCTTTCCAGGAGAAAGAGAGAGGTACTGCTAGTATTATTTAAGCTATCTTTATTTCTGAGCCCAAATACCTGAATTTGCATAAATTGAAGTGTATGATGCAATTCCACTAGGTAGTTACAGGCTAACGAACTTACCCCATCATAGCTCTTTGGTGAATCTCACTGAGGGTGGATACCATACGCCCTAACTTTTCAGTGAATTGCAAATGAGATCATTAGGGGATAAGACAAATGGAATATATCTGATCCGTGGAAAACATTCTAATGCTGCATTAAAATATTAAGAGCTCTATTCACAATGATCTTGACTGTTGGAAGATGTGGCTACATTTCTGGTGTTTCTGCCTACTTTCCTAATGCTGAAAGCAAAATTTATGTTCCTCCTTATCCAGGCAATGTGCCTGGTGGCAATGTGCGTTTGCATTTCTCCTTGGCATCCCATGAATGCTCTCTTACCACTGCCATTGGCCCCAGCTTCTCATGGGAACATATCTTTCCATTCCAAGGGTGTAAGTGCTGCAGACACCTGCAGAATGATCGTTATATTGTGTCATTGATTGTTCACTTGTTTGACCATGTGGCTATAGGTGCTAAGATATTTGGCTAGGTCCCTGCTCCTTTTGCTGCAAATGGAATTTACAGTGCATCCAATCTTCCTGTTTTTTTTTTTTTTTAAGCAGGCAAAATAATTTTATAAAGCCCCTTTGAAGAGAACTCACCCTGGAGATGTTTGTGAGGACAATGTTTTTATTGTATTATAATAAACTTAAGCAACTTTAGGGTAGGGATGGTGTCTTTTTTTATCTAGCTCTAGAACTCTTCATAATTCCAAATATATAAAAGATCATCAGGAAATGTTTGTTGAATTTAATTGCAATGTCTACATCATAGACTTGGAGCTTGGGTTTTAACATAGATTCCATTAAGTGTTGAAATTGTATGAAAAAGTATATGTGTATGTACTTTTTTTTTGCCCTTGAGAGATCCAAGATCCTGCTTTAACCTGGGAATACTGGTGACTGATGTGAATCTTTCTCTCATATTCTCCAGGTAAAGGAGATAGCAGTGGTGGAGAGAATGGAAGGAGAATTTGAGACAGATGATTGAACAGAGCCTGTAGAAGAGTCAAAGCTGAGAGATGCTGAGAGAAAATAGGCATATGAAGAAATATGAGGGAAATTCTTGCCAAATATGTCAATATGTTACCCTGTCACATCATGCATAGATGAGGTCAATTTTCAGAGGCTCTGGGAAAGGCTCTGTCTCACCACCTTTAAAAATGTAGCTTTGGATGTGATGTGATGATCACTGGGTGTTATACACAACTGATGAATTACTGAAATTTAAAAAAGGAAAAATAAAATAAAATTGCCCTCCTGTCAAAAAAACGTAGCTTTGGGGGGCACCTGGGTGGCTCAGTCAGTTGAGCGTCTGTGGACTCTTGATTTCCACTCAGGTCATGATCTCAGAATCATGAGATCAAGCCCTGATTCAAGTTCTGCACGAGCAGGGAACCTGCTTAGGATTCTCTCTCTCCCTCTACCTCTCCCCAAACCTCCCTCTACCCATCCCCACTCACACGCACACGCACACTCTCTGTCTAAAAAAAATTAAAATGGAAGAAAGAAAGAAAGAAAGAAAGAAAGAAAGAAGAAAGAAAAAGAAAGAAAGGAAGAAAGAAGAAAGAAAAAGAAAGAAAGAAAGAAAGAAAGAAAGAAAGAAAGAAAGAAAGAAAGAAAGAAAGAAAGAAAGAGAAAGAAAGGTAGGTTGGCTTTGGTTGCTTTGGTGTTACTGTCTATATAGGTTTCAGGTAATAGCGAGCTAGGTTATTCAGATCAGCACTCTTACTGAGAACACAAACAAAAAATACTGCTCAAATGGATTTAAACAAACACTACAACCTTAAAATAGCTAAAGACCTGAAAACACAATAAGGTATTTTCATGTCAATATCTGTTCAATAGCATCCAGGCCAATATCTGGATGTTACCAAACAGTGAGAAGACTACTGGATAATCAAAACCCCTAAGAGTGTCTGCCAACACTGCTGTGGCCACTAGGGACTGGATGGATACCAGGTAAGACCTAGGGCCCTGCAGCAACTGGAGAGTATTGTAGGACAACTACCCCAAATTAATACATATGCAGATTAAGCATAAACCACATCTCAATCTGCTTCCCCTGCCCCTCAACCTCAGGAGGCTGCAGAAAAGCTTGCCTTGGCAATTAATAAGACAGGAGAATTTAAAAAGAAAAGGAACAAAAAGTCTTCGAGAAGTTATGGCCACAGACCACCCTCCTGTGGGTTTGTACAGTGTGGATACTCAGCCTGGATAAGCCAGAGACTCTGAAGCCATGAATTTTGTGTGAAGAGATCTCAGTTGTTATTGCTCCCAGGTGCCTGGTGAAACCAATATAAAGGTTCTAGGGGTGGAGGAGAGGCATATCCAAACTAGACTTCAGAGTACCCCCATAAATAATTTAGGATAGTGACCAGGTAATTCTCCAATCAAAGGTAACCAAGCAACTAAGGAATAAGAAACAGCAAAACAAAAGAGAAGAAATAGACAATACAGAATTCAGCTGTTAGACTCAGGTTTAAAAACAATTATACCTATATGTTTCTGGAAATAAATAACAACCTTGAAATTAACTATAAGGAGGCAATAAAAAGTGACACCCCATATCTGAAAAAGAACCAAACTAAAAAAGATAGTAATTGAAATGAAAAACTCAATGATCACATTTGAAACATATTGACAATATAAGGGAGAAATAATGAACTGGAAGGTCAAGCAGAAGACCTTATATGGAAGGCAGTACTGAAAGAATGAAAAAGAAATCCATAAAAGCATATAGCAGACGTGGAGAATATGGTACAAAGTTCGAATGCTGCCATGCCAGGAACAGATGAAAGAGAAACTAGCATAGAAATTGAGAATTTCTCAGAACTGAGGAGAGATGCCTATTCACAGATTTAAGAAACTCAATGGATTCCAAGCAGAATAGAACAAAACCCATGCCTAGACAACTCATAATGAAACTGCAGAAAACCAAGACATAGAGAAAATCTGAAAGCAACCAGAGAAAGAAGTTATCTTCAAAAGAGCAACTGAAAAAAAAAAAAAAAAAAAGAGCAACTGATAATGGACTTTTCTTAAACAGCATATCAGAAAAGGGTAGATTGATCCAGTTTTGATGTGCTCAAGGAAAATTAGTGCTACTTGGAATTCAACCACCATTCAAAAGTGAATTTGATCCCTTTTCTTAGCCTATGGTCTCTTCTAAAATCCTGGACACTCTGGGAGGGGCATGAAAACCTGTGTTGATCCATTGCACTTTAAAGTGAAGGACTAGGAGAGAAGTTTGTCAGACTGGTGTTTGAGAAAGTTACAGAACAAGGTCTGTAGTGGCCCACAGACTTGATGGAAAAGCAAGAAGGGGTACCTGAGAGGTTGAAAACAGCTATCAAAGATCAACCAAGCTTGCCTTATAATTTGCCCTACCATGAATTTAGCTTGTTGGTGGAAAACCACTCTTTCTCCTTTCAGTGATTCCTCATTTACTGATGCATCAAGGACCAGTTCTTTACCTTATCCTTACCTTACAGGCAGGATTGATACTTAAAATATGTGACAGGACTCAAAAGCACTGGTGCTCATCAAACAGAAAAGATTCCCAATATCAGACCAGGTGGTGGCTGTTGCACAAGACCAGGGTTCTGGTGCCCCTTGTGGTACAAGTTGTTACCCCTTAAGTGGCTAGAACATGGAGAAGCCCAAAGGAGGGGCCTGATGAGCTATGGCAGTGGAAACATTCAAAGTAGCAGCTATCTAGCAACTGTACTTTAACACACGTATTGGGAGTACTAATACGTACCAGCTGAATACAAGCCCTGCTTACACCCCTTCCACTGGGCTACCATAAGCAGACCTTCCTCCCTCTTGATCCCTGCCTCATCTTACCCCCTTGCACAATTTATTTAAAAAAAAAAACCTTTATTTTGAGAGAGAGAGACAGAGAGCATGAGCAGGAGGAGGGACAGAGGGACAAGCAGACTCCCCACTGAGGGAGCCTGATGCAGGGAGCCTGATGCAGGGTTCAATCCCAGGAACCTGGGATTATGGCCTGAGCAGACATCAGATGCTTAACCGACTGAGCCACCAAGCCCACCCTCCTCGCACGTTTAAATCTTCCAACACAGCTGCTGCTTGTCTAGTTCTATCAGGAATACATCTTAACAAAAAATCTATAGTATAACTTCCTTTGGCAAAGCCTGGTTCTTACGTTCCTTGGAACACTCAAACAGGAATTTCATATTCTCTTTTGGCAAACTGTTCATTCCTGATATAACTATATCATTTTGTTGCACCTTAAATGGGCTTTATAAAATGAAAATCCAGGCTTATGCAGAAAATAAGAGGTATTTCTTTGCTTTATAGTCAGATTCAAAATAAGTTTCCCTTAAATGACAAGCTCCTTTGCTATATATTTGCATACAAATCTTATTACACGGTATGTTTATAACAGAAAAAAGTTAGAAAATATAAACCACCTGTAATATATATGTATGTGTGCAAATAAAATGTATATATGATCCAATTAGCTAACATTCACTTTATATATAAACTTTTTCAAGATAAAGTTATATCTGCATTCTTTGCCAGTGTAAGATATGCCAAGGCATAGCCATATTTAAGCAAAAGAAAAAATTTCTTCTTCCTAGCAACAGTACCTTTATTTGGATTTTAGTGATGGATCAAGCACTATCAATGTGAAGTTGTTTTGACATCAAATGAAAAGTCCTGTAGTAGTGCAGCTCAATATGATTTGGATTATCATCTTCAGGTACAAAAGCATATCAGGAGCTCAGAGCCCAAGGACTTCATTTTTTAAAACTTGGGCTTGAACTACATTTGAATTCAAATTCAGTAATGCCCTTAGATCAACTTGAGCTGACAAATTCTTTAGAAGAAAGTGGAATAAGGCAATTTGATGGAAATTATACTGTGCAGTGCCTTGTCACTCCAGATATTTCACTTTTACATTAAATTTTTTTCAATTAATTTAAAGGTAACTGCTACATGCCAGATATCCAGGCTATTTGTCATTATTATTCATTTATTTATATGCAGCACTGTCACTTACAAGGACATAATTCTTAAGGAAACATAATTGCACTAAACCTATCAACGTGCTTATGTAAAACTTTGTAAAATCTTTTCTCTGGAAAGAAAGTTAAGCATCGGTTGTCAGAAAATGTTCACCAAGGACCTCTGCATACAATGTACACTTGGGCTTCTGCCCCTGGTCCCCTCACATGCATCAGGTTCCTTGCCCTAAGCCCTAGGACCCTCAGGTTTGTGCAGTATTGTTTAAAGGATAATGAACTTTCACCCAAAATTTGCTGATCAAAGATGGCTTCCAGAGAAAAAGAGCGATGCATGCTGTGAAATATGTGGGTAGAACTGCAGCATTGACATACGAAGTGAAAACAAAAGTCTACTAATACATGCTACATCCCTTTGCCCTCTTTATTTGACAAGCACACAGAATCACACTCAAAAGTTGAAAGAAACTTGGGGTAGGAAGGGATTTCAGAGTCATCTTGTCCAACATTTTTTTTGCAGGTAATGTAACTGAGACCAGGAAAAGTCACCCCACAAGACAACCCTGAGACAGAGAAGTCCCCAGAGCCTGTTAGTCAAGACCTAACATGGTGGTCTTAGCACTCCACCTGTGAAGAGTGGGGTATGGAATGCTCTGGCATGTGGAACACTATGGAGTTTACTAAATGACAAATTCCCAGAATTCTACTACTATACTTTCAATGTCTAGCAATTCCAATCTGTGCCATCACTTCCTCTAGTCTGTTCAAAGCTCACTTTAAACCCTGCCTCCTCTAAAAATTTGTATTAAACATGAAGTTAATGCAGTCTTTTAAATGGCAAAATTTATACCCATACCAAAAACGGGACTAAAAATTTAGATTTTTATGCCTTCAGGTAAACAAAAGTGAACATTCTCTCATCCTAAGCCCCACATCACATGTAATAAATTTATTTTAACAACTTTTAAATTCTTAGAAGGTAATCAGATGAAATGCACAGCACACTGTAGTTAATCAAATGCTTTCGCAATCAAAGCTTTCGCCTCTAGTGTCAGCATCCAAAAGCTTCATTCTTGGAAGACAGCTCAGTGGTTCTTCAACTCAATTTAGTCTGCTCATGGTTGGTATGTGATTATGTGGTCAAAACTCTCCTTATTCATTTCATGTAGAAATCTAGCTGATAACCTTAACATTTCCTCTAATAGGGAAAGTTACTGACATGAAATGATGAATCAGTAATGGAGCATGAAGATTACCCTACTTAACATTCTTCAATGGTTCCCTAGAGCCTTCTTGATAAAGTCCAGACTCCTTAAATTGGCAATCATGGACCTGCAAGATCTGAGCTTCACCTATCTTTCTACTCCCATTCTCAGTCCTCCCCCTTCTTACTACCTGCCCCAGACATACTAAACCACTTTTAGTTCTCTGGAAAAATCAAAGTTCTCTCTCTTCCCTTCATTTAAAATGCTCTGCATGTGTCTTTTTGACATTTGTCTGGCTAGTTCCTTCTCACACTTCAAAGGTCTGTTTACTTGCATACACCCATTTAGAGTGTTATTATGAAGTAATGTCAACTACACCCTAAATACAGAAACAATCGATTCACTTTCAGCGAGACATCAACATTTGCCTTTCCATACTACTCTTTCGATAAAATAGATTATTCTTACTTCCACTTCCTTATCATCCAATCATTTCTTAATCCCTTGCAAACCTGCTTCCCTTAGCATTACTTAACTGAAAACACTTTTTTGAAGGCTGCTAGTGTCCTCATAATCATTTAATTCATTGGCAAGAGGTTTTTTTCCAAATACTAAACCTCTTTAAGTTTTCTAAAGCCATCTAAACTGCTGTTCACTTTATTAGTCTCCTCTTTTCCTTTTAGGCATACAGTTTTCCTAGATGTCTTATTCTGTTTCTTCTCTGTGTCATTTACTAGCTCCATTTCTCCTCTAATTAAAGGTGTTCCTCTAGGTTCATTAGATTCAAAACATTAGCACTAGGATGCCTCCCAACCCCTTAACTCATAACAAATGCAAATCATTTGTGTATCTTGTTCATTATAGCTTCTTAGTGAAAAAAAGGAAGAAAAAACAGTCCAGTAAAAAAAAAAAAAAAAAAAAAGCATTTGTTTTGGAGATAAACTTGGATTCACATCCCAAGTCTGTCATTCATTCTTGAGCACTGGGGCATGGAGATTACTTAAGCAATTGGACCTCAGTTTCTCATCTATAAATTGGAGAAAATAATGTCTTTTAGTGTGGCTGTAGGAATTGCAGTAAGCAAAGTGCATATTCCAATGCTAGGTACACGATGGGCGCTCAAAATATATTCATAATTAATGTAATTTCCACACTTCCCTTAAACTTGTGCAGTATTTCACTGTCCCAATCCATTTCCTCATACACCTTAACAAAAGGTAAACCTTACAGAGTGCAGATATGAACAGGGTTTTTTTCTGGCCAGATGGTTCCAAATTGCTTACTAAATCAAAGCCCAATGCCTCCCTACTTAAGAATATTCATGTTCTAGCTCCATCCTTCCTCTCTAGCCTTCTCCCTCAATGCCCTTCTAAACATGCAAACTGGACTTTTTTGTGGTTCTCAAACATGTCACATACTCTTTACCTTAAAGTCCTGCTCAAGTTATGCCTCCTTTAGGAAACTGATACCCCTGGCTGAAAACTTTATTCTCATTGTACTTGATTAGTACAGGGTACTCCTATTCGGTATGATCTCCCTTTGAAGAGACAAACTAGGTTATGATTCATTTGCCTACTCACGACTTTGCTAAGTGATCTCACACACACAGAGGGGAGGAAGGAGGGAGAGAGATAGAGAGAGAGGGAGGCAGGCTTATTTATTTTTTAAAATATCAACTAGACTTTTCCTCAAGGAATTATTTTCATTTCCTCAATTGTTTATGAAGGGGTGGGAATCGAATAGGGAGAACAAGGTGTATACAGAGTACTGAAGGAGGCATTGCTGGCTGAACTACCATTTGGAATTCTCCCCCACAGCAGAAAAAAGGCAGGGTTGAAACAGTCATCCTAGAAACTGACCAGGTAAGACTTTAAGATCTGTTGATCAATTGCAATCAACCTCTTGGGAAACCCCTTACCAATTTGCTAGGCTTGTCCATATTTCTTTTCTTCCCCAGAGCTATTTTCCTAACCTTCCAGGCTCCTCTAAACTACAGAGTAAACAAAAGATTTTAAACCTGCAGTTGAAAACATAGAATATACACATATATATTTAATGTTATTTTATGCATTAGTTCATATGTGACAATTTTCTTTAAAATGTAATTTCTTTCAACCAAATCCAAGACTAAATTTTTATAGGTATAATTTTCAGGCAGCACCTGGTATAGTGCTTTGGGTATAGTACAAATTCAGTATATAATGGTTGAAAGAAAAATGAATTTATAGTATACAACAACTGCAGTGGGAAAAATGAGAAAAGATATAGTCAAAGTGAGTATGACACTTGGGGGCTCAACCCTCATCAATATCAGCTCAATAGGTCCTGGGTGCCTACTGGTATATAAGGATTTAAGTATCCCCCAACCGAGTGCCTTGAGAATAGAGATGATGTCATTTTATTTTGCATTACTTGGTAATGTACCAAGTCTGAAGATACTTTCCTCAACTGCGAGAGTACCCAGGAATCAGAAATATTGGTAGTTCCATGATTCAAACAAATTAGGTATGCCCTATATTTGTAAAATTTACAACTAAATCCTGTGATCCTCAATCACTCCACGGAGTAAGCAAAGTATTCAATTATTAGTCTCAATTTACATTTTTAAAAAGATTTTGTTTATTTATTCATGAGAGACAGAGAGAGAGAGAGAGAGAGAGAGAGAGACACGCAGAGACACAGGAAGAGGGAGAAGCAGGCTCCCCATGGGGAACCTGATGTGAGACTGGATCCCAGGACCCAGGGATCACGCCCTGAGCCCAAGGCAAATGCTCAACCACTGAGCCACCCAGGCGTCCCTCAATATACACTTCATAAGATAAAACTGCTGGCCTCAAAATCCAGTTCCAGGTCTGCTCTTCTACTATTAAATACCACAGAAACACAGAATAGTAGAAATGGAAAGATCTTTAGAAATCACCCAACCTCATTTTTTTTAAATATGAGGAACATGGGGATCCCTGGGTGGCTCGGCGGTTTGGCGCCTGCCTTCTGCCCAGGGTGTGATCCTGGAGTCCCGGGATCCAGTCCCGCGTCAGGCTCCTTGCATGGAGCCTGCTTCTCCAACTGAGCCACCCAGGTGCCCCCAGGGCCCTTCTTTGAGCCTTCGTTTTCTTATTAGCATCATAGAGAGAATTCAGATTTGATGTGGGGATTTGAAACTAGTTTGGCACAGAGCCAAAGATCCATAAATATTTGTTAAGTAAGTGAACGAGACCGGCGATGCTCAGTAAGTGATCACTTGGCGGGGTAGTCCTCATCTCCCGCGGCGGGCGGGGCTCCAGGCTGAAGGCTCTCGGCCTCCTTCCAACTCACAGGCCTGAAGCCCGAGCCGGGCCAGTTCTTCCCTGCCTCCCTCGGTGCTCCGGTGCTCCACAGCCTTCGCTCCGCAGCCTCCACAGCTCGGGTGCTCCAGGCCTCGCACAGAGCTCGCTGGGCCTCGTTCTCTAGCCCATGCGAGTACTGAGGCCTCGGAGCCTTGCTTCACCTCCCCTCATCCCTCCTCCCTGCATCTCTCCTCTCTCCATCATCCCTCCCCTCCTCGTCATCCCTCCCCTCCCCATCCTCCCTATCATCCCTCCCCTCCCCATCCTCCCTATCATCCCTCCCCTCCCCATCCTCCCTATCATCCCTCCCCTCCTCGTCATCCCTCCCCTCCCCATCATCCCTCCCCTCCCCATCCTCCCTCCCCTCCCCATCCTCCCTCTTCTCCCCCCATCCCTCCTCTCCCCATCCCTCCCCCCACCCCGAGCCCGACCGCGCTCCTCAAGCCACAACTCCACCAAGGGGGCCCTCCCCCCACCGCCGTCGGCGTCCAAGGGGACCAAGCATTTCGTTTTTTCTCATCTTTTTTTCCTCCTTAGTTTTCCAGTTTTCTTCCACTTTCGGGAGCCGCAAGCCATTCCGCTCGGCGGTAAAGCCCACGCCCCACCTTCTTTAGCTGCCGGGGCGGGGAGAGGCGGGGAGGGGCGGGGGGGGCGGGGCAAGCTCCCGGCGGCTTAGATGGCCGCGTCGCCTAGGAAACTGGGGAGGGCGTCGGAATTCGGCGGGCCGTGTCGTGTCTGCGCAGGCGCCCCGGCCCCGGCCCCGGCCCCGCCCCGGCCCCGGCCTGCACTCTCGCGAGAACTGCCTCCCGGAAGTTCCACGTCAGTCAGTCGGCTGGGCTGCGGGTCGCTGGGTCTCTCGGGGTGTGTGTCGCCGGTGGCAAGCAAGTAAGGGCTCCCGGGCTCGCACCGACGGAGCGATGGTAGGTCCAGACCCTGCCGGAGGGAGCGGGGCCTGGTTGTGTGAGGCCCGCTCTTGGGCCTCTCCCCTGGGGGCCGCGGTAAGCAGCGGCCCGGGCTCCTGCTTGGGCCGCCCGCCGCCTCAGGCCTGGTGGGCTCCTGGTCCGGTTTGAGTTCTGTTGAGCGAGGCGGTGTGGAGAGGCGGTGCCTGGGCTTGGCCAGACCTAACTCATTCTGCTCTTAGAGCAGGGGCAGCCGATTTTACACTCCTGTTGGGCTTGTCCCTGCTCCCGCGGTGTGTGCTCCCCGCACGCTGCGGCCTTAGAGCAGAGAAGCTCCCCCTCTCAAATGAGGTGACATGTACGTGGAGTCAGAAGTGCAATTTCAGATGCTTTGGGAATCCCACATTAAGTTTCTAGGGGGCCAAGGAAGGGCTAGGATGCTGCTTCTAAAACTGACGTGCTTTTCTTTTTTTCAAAGATTTTATTTATTTATTCGTGAGAGACACAGGCAGAGGGAGAAGCAGGCTCCACGCAGGGAGCCCGACGTGGGACTCGATCCCGGGTCTCCAGGGTCACGCCCCGGGCCGAAGGCCGGTGCTAAACCGCTGGGCCACCCGGGCTGCCCTTGACGTTTTTTTCTGCATTTGCAAATATAGGGGCTGATAAGAATGGCAGTCGCGACAGGCAACACTTTTTTTTATTATCATTCTCACCTCCCTCCGCCTCCCCCAAATACCCTAAAGTTCTTTTGCTCGAGTGTTATAATAATAATTTTTTTAAAATACAATAGTATGAGAATATCCTTTATGAGGAAAAAATAATGTAAGAAAGTCAGTATTTTATGTTTAAACGTTTTCCCGCCCACTCCTTCTTTTTTACTTGTTAGGAAGCGTAGGTTCAAAGATTTTGGAGCTGGAAGACCTTCCGGGATGAGTAAGTCCCAAGTTCTGAATGTAGTCGTCTCAAACTTTTTAAGGCAGAGGTGGAATTAACAACCGAGGTTGAGTCCTTGGGGGAAACTGGTAAAAGTTATGGATACTTCTAGAAAAACGAGCAGAGAAGCACACAGTGTCGCAGGAACTTGGGTGGGTTCGCTCACAGGCACCACACCTTCCCTCCCATGAAGAAGTTCATGGGTAAGGATGTTGAGCTCCTCAGCAGGATCTAGGGTCTCTTAGTTGTACATCTCATGTTACCAGTGTTCTTTTCTGGTCTGGGATCTGTTGTGGTCTGAGTAATGGACATTTCGTAATGAAATGTCCTTCATTCTTTAATGCATTTAAGATTTTTTTGTGTAAGATACAAAACATGAATTTACTTACTCACTTCTTTACCACACAGTGTCTACTGTGTGTCTGTGCACTTTGCTAAACATTTGCTTCCTAATTCTTAACAGCTGGGAGAATGAGTTATAAATAATGTTTATAGAGTGATTTTGATAGGCCAGGCACTATTGTAACTGCTTAACTTTTTTTTTTTTTAAGATTTTATTTATTTATTCATGAGAGACACACACAGAGAGAGAGAGAGAGAGGCAGAAATACAGGCAGAGGGAGAAGCAGGCTCCATGCAGGGAGCCCAACGTGGGACTCGACCCCAGGACTCCAGGATCACACCCTGGCAGAAGGCAGGCGCCAAACCGCTGAGCCACCCAGGCATCCCATAACTGCTTAACTTTGAATTTAATTCTCATAACACTGGAACGTACATACAAATATTACCCCTCTTTTACTTATGTTGAATCTCAGAGAAGTTAGGTAACCTTGTCCAATATTGCATACTTAAAATGGGTGGTGGAACTGAAATTTGAATTCAGCATAATTCTGTAGACCTCAGTTACACCATCTGTCCTTAAACCCCCATATCCAAATATATAAGATGCTGTGGAGATAAAGACATGAGTAAGCAGTGACCCTGCCCTGAAGGAGCATCTACTCTATAAAGCAAAAAGAGACAATTATACAAATATGAGGAGTTAAAATTCACTTCTTTAAGATCCCTTAGGAAAAAAAAAAAAAAAAAGATCCCTTAGGAAAAGATAGTTCTGGCTAGGGTAATCCAAAAGATGATATTGGTGGCAGTGGCATTGAAGCTGAAACCTAAATGCCCCCAGCTTTTGGAAGATGAAGGAAGACATTTAGAATTAAGGGTACAATATAAATAATCTCACTCATAGTTGTATTCCAGAGGTGTCCTATACAATGTCTCATTCAAAGTAATCACACGTTGGGAGAAATATAGCAAAAGATCTTGGCTGTGCTTTTTAAAACTGGGATTTGTGAATTGAGGGTATTTGGAGCTACACTAGAATTGCTTAGTCTCCCAGCTCACCTTTCCATAGCATCACTTTTACTTAGTAATCATTAAACATCCATATGGTAAGTGATAGATTTTCTCATTTGCCAGAGGAAAAAAGATGAGATGTGTTGACCTTTTTGAAAGCTCCCACTGTGGTCCCTGGCACACAAAAGACACTTCATGTTTGTTCATGCTAAAGAGACCAGTTATAGGAGTTGAAATTTGTCATGCAAAATTAAGGATGAAGTAAAAGGCCCTGCTTCCCTGAATGGTCAAGGAATGTGACGATGATCGTTTGAAAGTAGGAAGTTTGAGGGGCTCCTGGGTGGCTCAGTTCATGATCCTGGGATTGAGCCCTGCATTGGGCTCTCTGCTCAATGGAGAGTGTGTTTCTTGTTTCTCCCTTTTCTTCTGCCTGCCCCTCTGCCTACTATGCTGTCTCTCTCTCTCTTTCTCTCTGTCAAATAAGTAAATGAAATCTTAAAAAAAAAAGAAAGAAAAGAAAAGAAAGTAAAGACTTTGGGATGGAGAGGAAGGCATGGCAGTAGAAATGTGGTTTTTTTTTTTTTTTTTTTTTTGATAATTATAGAGAAGAACCAAAGATCTTTGATCTTTTAAAGTCAAGAGACCTAGGTTATTGTTAAAAGCAGAGGAGGCATGTATAGCAGTAATAACAAGGTTGAAAGTAGTAAATGAATAAAAACCTTGTGAGATGTTTGCTTTGTCTCAGGATATTTTCTCTGCTGAAATTATCTAGTGAAGACAGTAAGTCTTCATTTTGTGTTGAAAAGTAACCTTAAATTTCTATTCCATTCATGATCATAATGGAAGATCACAAAAATAAAAGATCCAGTGGTAACTTGTCAAATAAACTTTTAAGTTGTATTTAAAACCTTTTCAAAGGGGAAACATAGTTTAAATCCATTTTACCCAGTCTCTGTCCAAGAGGAAATTAAGACTACTGAACTAAGGCATAATTTTTTATAATGAATTGGCTTTTCTCCAATTCATTGGTATGCTTGGGAGAATTGAGAAAATACTTATTCACGTCATTTTCTTGTCTGTTTAGATGAATCCAGGTTGAAAACTCCTCTTTTAAACGATTAGCATTGTCTGACTGGAGAGTTGTTTTTTTTTTTTTTAATTTTTAAAAAGATTTTATTTTTTTCATGAGAGATACAGAGAGAGAGGCATAGGCGGAGGGGGAAGTAGGCTTTGCTCTCCCTGGGGAGTCCGATGGGAAACTGGATCCTGGGACTCCGAGATCACTCCCTGATCCGAAGGCAGACGCTTAACCACTAAGCCACTCAGGCGTCCCTGGAGAGTATTTTAATTTTTGTTTAAAATTGTTCTAATTAAAGATGTCTGGATGGCTCAGTGGTTGAGCGTCTGCTTTGGCTCAGGGCATGATCCCAGAGTCCCAGGATTGAGTCCCACATCGGGCTCCCTGTATGGAGCTTTCTTCTCCCTCTCCTGCCTGTGTCTCTGCCTCTCTCTCTCTCCGTGTCTCTCATGAGTAAATAAAATCTTCTAAAAAATTAAAAAATAAAATTGTTCTGATTAGAATTAGGTTCTGATATTAGATTACTAAGTAACTAGTTAGATTCCAGTAAAGTTACATTAGGTTCCTGTAACTTAAATCCATTAAAATGCTGTAAACATTCCCTTTTGTCTACAAAGACCTTCATGGACATGGATATAACCTGTATTGATCACACATCACATTCACCTACCATTTACTAATATTATTGCCAAAATACTTTTCTCCAAAGAAATCAATTTTTTTATTGAGGTGTAATTGACATGATGTTATATTAATAATGATTTAGTATTTGTAAATATTGTGAAAGGATCACAACAGTAAGTCTAGTTAACATCTATCACCATACATCGTTACAGTAATTTTTTTCTTGCATAACTTATAAGATCTACTCTTAGCAACTTTCAAATATGCAACACAGTATTAACTATACATTATATCCCCCATGACTTAATTATTTTATTGCTGGAAGTTTGTACCCTTTGACCTCTTTAATCCATTTTGCCCAGCCCCTGCTCCTGACAACCACCAGTCTGTTTTCTGCATGTATGAGCTTGAGCTGTTTTAAGATTCTACACATAAGTGAGGTCATGCAGTATTTGTCTTTCTCCAACTTATTTCACTTAGCATAATACCATCAAGGTCCATTCATGTTGTCACAAGTAGTAAGTTCATTCTTTTTTATGTCTGAATAATATTCATGTATGTGTGAGTATTTTTGTGATCTTCCACAATGATCATGAATGGAATAGAAATTTAAGGTTACTTTTCAACACAAGATGAAGATTACTAAATAATTTCAGCAGAGATAATTTCCTGAGACAAAGCAAACACTTCACAAGGCTTTTTTTTATCTTTTTCCACTGTGTATATAATAATACATATGCAAATAATGTGTATTATATGCATATATATGTATATAAAACATGTACAATGAAATATTGTGTAAAATGTATAATATGTATAATATACATTTTCTTTATGCATACATCTATCAGTGGACCTTTAGGTTGTTTTGATGTCTTGGCTATTGTCAATAATGCTGCAGTGATCATGGAGGTGCATATATCTTTTCAAGTTGTTGCTTTTGTTTTTCTTCAGATAAATACCCAGAAGTGGAATTGCTAGATTATATGCTAGTTCTGTTTTTAATTTTGAGGGGAACCTTCACACTGTTTTCTATAGTGGCTGCACCAATTTACATTCCAAACAATAGTGCACAAGGGTTCCCTTTTCTCCACATCCTCACTTGTTACTTCCTGTATTTATTTATTTATTTATTCACAAGAGAGACACACACAGAGAGAGAGAGGGAGGCAGAGACAGGCAGAGGGAGAAGCAGGCTCCATGCAGGGAGCCTGACATGGGACTCGATCCTGGGTCCCCAGGATCATGCCCTGGGCTGAAGGCAGTGCTAAACTGCTGCGCCACCTGGGCTGCCCCCTGTCTTTTTAATAATAGCCATTCTAACAGGTGTGAGGTGATATCTCGTTGCGGTTTTGATTTGTGATGATTAGTGACATTGAACATTTTTCATCTATCTATTGGTCATCTGTAATCTTCTTTGAGAAAATGTCTGTTGAGAACTTCTGCCTATTTTTAAAATTGGATTAATTTCTTTTGCTATTGAGTTGTATGGGTTTTTTATATATTTTGAATATTATATATATATTTATATATTATACATTTTGAATATTAATTCCTTATCCAGATAGATGTTTTGCAGATATTTTCTCCCATTCAGTAGTTGCCTTTTCATTTTGTTGATAGTTTCCTTTTCTGTGCAGAAGCTTTTTATTTGATGTAGACCCACTTGGTAATTGTCTTTACTTTTGGTGTCAATTCCAAAAACTCATCAAGACCAGTGTCAGTGAGTTTATTGCCTATGTTTTCTTTTAGGAGTTTTATGGTTTCAGGTTTTACATTCAAGTCTTTAATCCATTTTGAATTAATTTTTGTATAATTAACTATGGTGTAAGATAGTGGTCCAGTTTCATTGTCTTTCTGTCTTTTCTTTTTCTTTTTTCTTTTTGTTTTAGAGAAGGAGAGGGGTGGAAAGAGGGGAAAAGGGAGAGAGAATCTTAAGCAGGCTCCACACCCAGTACAAAGCCCAAGAAAGAGCTTGATCGGACAACCATGAGATCATGACTTGAGCTAAAATCAAGAGTCAAGACACTTAACTGAGCTGCCCAGGCACCCCTCATTTGCATATCATTGTCCAGTTGCCCAACACCATTTATTGAAAAGACCATCTGCTCCTCACTGTATATTCTTGGCTCCTTTTTTGTAGGCTAACTGACCATATATGCATGGGTTTATTTCTGGGTTTTCTATTGTGTTTCATTGATCTGTGTGTTTTTATGCCAATACCATACTGTTTTGTTTGATATTATAGTTTAGGATTACTAAGACTTCATGAATAACACGTCTTCAGAATATTTTCTCATAGGGCACTAATGACACGGACAGAACATTGTGATTTAGAAGATATTTTTTATTTAGTGACTAGATACTCTATAAACCAAGGATTCTCAAAGTGTGATCTCTAGTCTCCTAGGAGTCCCCCATACTGTTCCAGGAAGTGCGCTGTGTCGATCATTTGCACTGTTGCTGTAAAAGTAATGGAATGTAAAACAACTGCTGGTGGAAGGTCACCAGGTTGTACTGATGATATATTCTTTATTACCACACAATTTTTTTTAAAGCCAGTCTCACTTAAGAATGTCATTTGTGAAGCAGGAAAAAATATTAGTTTTATTACATCTCGATACTTGAGTATACATCTTTTAAATATTCTATGTAATGACAGAAGTATGCACAAAATACTTTTGTTGCAAGCTTACATGAAACGGTAACAAACTATGTTTATTTAGCAGACATTTTCTAAAAACTGAAAGAAGCTATCTGGTGTCTGACAGTATTTGTTTTCGATAATAAAATTGGTGCTTTTAAGTGAAAATTAGGATTTTAGAAAACTTCTGTCATTGAACTAGATAGATTTCTAATACTTGAAGACTTAGCAGTTGAGGTAGCTGGTGATATTAATGAATATGACTTTTTGCCACCATGTAATGAAATGTGTCAAATTTTGGAAATTCTGCTTTAGTCAGTAAACCAAAATTTTCCAGATGACCAATGCATGATGTTACAAAAGATGGTGAGTGAAAGATCCATTCAAAATACATAATAGACCAATATGTAACAAAGTACAAAAAGTTCATTTATGTAGTTTCAGATTTTACATTGCAGCTAAACTTTAAAAAACTACCACTTGTCAAGTTTTGGTGTGTATGAAAGAATAATATTCACAGCTATTTGAAAAAAGTTATTAAAATATTTTTCTCTTTCCAACTACCTGTGAGGCCAAGTTTGTTGTTTTTTTTTTTTTTTTTTTATGTACATTAACTAGAAAAACATCACAACATATTGAAGGCCAAAGCAGATATGAGAAACCAGCTATCTCCTATTAAGACAGAATGTGAAAGAGTTTTGCAAAAAATGTGAAACAGAGGGGTGCCTGGGTGGCTCAGTCTATTGGGCATCTGCCTTTGGCTCAGGTCATGGTCCTGGGATCTAGCCCTACATCAGGCTCGTTGCTTCGTAGAGAGCCTGCTTTTCCCTCTCCCTCTGCCTGCTGCTCCCCTGCTTGTGCTCTCTCTTCTCTGTCAAATGAGTAAAATCTTTAAAAAAAAAAAAAAAAGTGTTGCCACTCTTCTCACTAAATTTCTTTTGAAAATTTACTTATTTTTCATAAAATATTATTTAAGTCCACGTATAATGGGCTTATTTTTGTTATTTGAAGATGAATTAATACATAAATATTTTAAAGTCATTTCAGTTTTAATGTTTCACATTATAAATATCAATAAATATAACCTACATAAGCAAAAGCTTTTTAGGAAATTTTTTTGAGTGGAAAGTGGTCCTGAGACCAAAAAGTTGGACAACCACTACTGTAAATTTAAATTTAAATACTCCTCTGGAGGGTATTATGCTGAGTGAAGTAAGTCAGTCGGAGAAGGACAAACATTATATGTTCTCATTCATGTGGGGAATATAAATAATAGTGAAAGGGAATATAAGGGAAGGGAGAAGAAATGTGTGGGAAATATCAGAAAGGGAGACAGAACGTAAAGACTGCGAACTCTGGGAAATGAACTAGGGGTGGTAGAAAGAGAGAAGGGCGGGGGGGTGGGAGTGAATGGGTGACGGGCATTGGGGGTTATTCTGTATGTTGGTAAATTGAACACCAATAAAAAATAAATTTAAAAAAATTAAATAAATAAATTTACATACTCCTATGTTTGTATGAGTGAAGTAGGTGCCTTAGGCTTGAAATTATGTCTACAGGTTAGCAAAGTAAAAACTGAATTGTTTTGTAGGCCTGTTAATGCATTGTTTTTTGTTAAGATCTCAAACATGTTTTATTTGGCGTAGCAATTTAATGTTATGAGGGTTTTTTATGTTGTTTCTCCTTAGCCTCTGCGACTTGATATAAAGAGAAAGTTAACTGCCCGATCGGATCGAGTTAAGAGTGTGGATTTGCATCCTACAGAGCCATGGATGTTGGCAAGTCTTTACAATGGCAGTGTGTGCGTTTGGAATCATGAAACACAGGTAGGACTTTTTAAGGACTTTTTAGAAACAATGTGTTAGACTGTGTTTATAATGAAAGAGAAGACACAGAGTCCGGTAGATATGCAGATTGCTTTCTTACTTGGTCCAAAACATTTTCAGTAAAGAGGAACTAACATTTATGGGGTTATAGCTTGTGGTGGGAGAAAACATTTGGGTCTTGCTATGTACAATAATTAAATGTTAAATTCTGATATAGGTAGTGTTACTCTTTCTTTGAAGTGAAGGAAACTGCCACCAATATAAGGTCACTTGCTCTAGATAAAGTATTTAATAGTACTTAATTTTTCATTCAGTGAATATTCTAATGGACTTAGGAATGGGATTTTTAATTTTATTTATTTTTTCCCAAGTGCTTGATAGGATGATATGTAGATAAGTTTCAACCAACCATACAAATTATAGAGTATGTCAGAGAAATATTTGTAGTCACCTTTTGATTATACATACAAGAATGTGCTTTCTACAGATTATCTGTCTTAAATGCTTGTTTTGTTCTTTTCACCTGAGTAATTTATCCTTCAAATTGGTTTATCTCATATTTTACGGTTTTTCTTGATGGTTCTTAATCTTTTTTCCTTCAAAATACAGAACGTATAGTCAACACTATTCCATACAGTTACATGTCTATTTACACAATCAATATCTTCAACATCAGGGTTAAGTTCTTAATATCCAGACAAAATTCACATTGAGTAATTTAAGATGGCAAAAATAGGCTTAGGGAACCAAGGTCAGGAATAAACCTAAAAACAACCTTACAGTCTTAGGTCACTATAATGGCACCGAATGCACACTACACCAGGACTGCATCAGTGACATTTTATACACATTAACTCTTTGTTCTCTGGTTTATGCCAGTGCTGATAACATTGTCTGACACATAAGGCAATTATTTTTTGAGCTAATGAATAATATTCCATTTATCACTGTTGGACTGTATCAGGATTTCTGACCTCTGCAGTTTCACATCTTCATCTTATGAATCCATTTGTCTTAATGCAGATAGTATGCATTAATATGCATGCTAACTCCTCTTTTTTTTTTTTTTTTTTTGGATCTACTTCTGCTTTCACAGGTTTAAAATCTTTGTGCTTTTATGCTTAACACATACGTTGATGCCTTCTCCAGCTCCCACCACACGGCCTAATTCTTCCTAGGGATCTCTTCTATCAACTCCATTTAGCCATTTCTCAGCACTACCATTTCACTATAGTATACTCTAAATCCCAGCTGTAGTTGCCTTACCTTTCTATGGGTTTTTCGTAACATAACTCTATTTTATCTGGTTTATCCACTTTGCCAGGTGTTTCTCTTTTGTTCCCTCCTGTGCCCTCTGGCAGGGCCATCTGCTTCTACTTTTATAATATATCTTGTTGGTGACTTCTAATTCTTTCTTTCCCTCAAGAATGGAGGTCCTGGGATGGACGGGGATTACCCTAGTCTAATTTTCCACTGTTTTTCCAACTGCATATCTGACAGCCAGACTTAGAGTAGATATTGAGTAAGTCTTTATTGAATCTTTGTTCTATTTTTGGTTCTCCCTCTTTTTTTCTCTCCATTTATCACCAACAGAAGTTACTTGCCATTCATGTATATTGAGAACAAAATTCTCAAAAAAGGCAAAAAGTTTTTGAAAGTAATTCAAATGTACTTGAATTTCAAATAAGTCTTCGAAGTGTGAGTTCAATGGTGAAAAATCAGTATGTTAGAATTTGAGGCCATTCTGCTAATTACATGATGTGGGCAAGCCTCTTAACCATGTTAAGGATCAGTTTACTTATTTAAAATGAAGATGGTATTGTTGCCTCCCTATATCATGAGATTGTCAAAAGGATTAAATCAAACTAGATAATATTAGGAGATCTATAAGGTACCATACAAGTGTTAGTCATTATCTTTCTAACTTAAGTGCATGCTGAGTGTGTAGCATTTCCTCCTCTTTAGATTGTTTAGCTTCTAGAATGTGGAGACATCTATCATGTCATTTCTATCAGCCACAGTACTTAACATGGACCTGAACTCTGTTCTGCAGCTGCTTTATTTGTACTGCTCAGCAGCCCACTGGATTTGTTGGCCCCTCAAGAGCTTTCATGGATTTGTCTGTCATCCTATAGATTGTTTGTTCTGTTTTCAGTGTCTGTATTGTAGTCAGCTGGGAGTGGTCTTATAAGTCGAGCTGATGTGCCCATTTATTCTGTTTGTGTGAAAAATCTCTTGAGGCCTGGCTTCAGAAACCACAGTAGGCTCAGCGGTTCTTATGAACCAGTCCCTTCTTTTTTTTTTTCTTTCTTTTATCCCTTTTTTTTTTTTTTTTTTTTAGTATGGTTGACATACAATATAACATAGTTTCAGGTGTAAGTTTCTTTTATTTAGTGCATGTGGTTAATCGGTTAGTAAGATTGTGCTGTTTATCATTATTCTCTGGTACAAAAAGAGATTGCAAAATGATAGTTTGATTTTCAGAATTTTAAAAAAATAAGGCATCAAAGTGGGAGGACAAAGAGATGCATTTATCTGTTCTTCCTAGGATGGTCTCCTAGTTTTCTACTTTTATCCTGTATGTATTATTATTCCATTTTGAGCACCTTGAAGAGACATCTAAAATCACTGTGTTTCATGCTTCACTAAAGAGGGGTAAATAGGATTTATATGGAAACATATTGCTAAAGTGTACAAAAAATTGTATCTTGTTTGTGAGTTAATAGGTTTAGTTTTAAAAAGAAAAAAACTAAGAACCAATTCATTCAACAGATAGTTATTACAAATCAGTTGTTTGCCGGATACTGTTCTAGGCTTTGGGAACGCGGTGAACAAGATTCTTGCCTTTGGAGAGCTTAGCAGGAAAGATTGACATTAAACACAGAGTCATGAAGGTACTATATTATGGAAGGGGAGTATAAGGTTCTGTGCACCCAGGCTTATCAGTCAGAGAGAACAGGAGGAGCAAAGGTAAGGCTGGGAGTAGCCAAAGGTGAGGCTAGAGAGATAGGAAGGGCAGGCTGGAGCACAGAGGATCTGGAATTCCATCTTGTGGACATTTGCTGTCATTTATCCTTTATAATATTTTAATTTTGAAACTAGTAAAGAAAAGATAATCATCTTTTTTTCATTTGGTGGTTGAGCTTTCATGCTTCAGCCTGAGAATAGTTTTAAATTAGGAGTGACCTAAATAATTGGATGTTTTAAATATAAAACAATGGATTTTTCAGTTATTTTCTCATAACTAAAAGTGTAATTTCTTATTAAATTTTAAAGACATTGGTGAAAACATTTGAAGTGTGTGATCTTCCTGTTCGAGCTGCAAAGTTTGTTGCAAGAAAGAATTGGGTTGTGACAGGAGCGGTAAGTAATTATATGAATTTCTAATCCTTTCTTAATTGGTCAGTGATTATGTGAATAATTTTGATTCTTGATTTGCTAATTAGTGTACTGTTTTGAGGCATGTACTTAATACCCGGAGCCCCTAATACACTTGTTTTTCAAGATTTATTTATTTATTTTTAAAGAGAACGAGGGAGAGGGAGCCGAGGGAGGTGGGGTGGAGGGGGAGAGCTAGAGAAGGAGGCTCCTCACTGAGCAGGCCCGAGGCCGGGGTTGATCCCAGGACCTTGAGGTCATGACCTGAGCGGAAATCAAGAGTCAGACACTTAACCCACTGAGCCACCCAGGTACCCCTACATATTTTGCATAGTTTACTTCGTAACAATAATAATGATTTCTAAATTTCCATTTCTAGGATGACATGCAGATTAGAGTGTTCAATTACAATACTTTGGAGAGAGTTCATATGTTTGAAGCACACTCAGACTATATTCGTTGTATTGCTGTTCATCCAACCCAGCCTTTCATTCTGACTAGCAGCGGTAAGAGAGGACTCCTTTTGGTCATGTGCATCTCTTTGAGTAATTAATTTTCATTCAGTGAGACACGCAATTTTTTCACTGCTGTTACATTTAGAGTTCTAATTCCAAGCAGCCTTTAAACTATTTAAATCCATTAACGTGCTATCAGTGCCGCTTGCTTTTGTATTTAATGAAATATCAACTCTACTTAGGATTTGTGTAGCAATTGCTCTGGTTCCTGTCAGGGAAGGCCTGAAGGTCTAGATGATTAAACATCTGCTGAACAGAAAGCTAATTTACATGCTGGTGGGTGAGTTTTTGCCAGATTGCCATATACCCTCGTCAGTTTTATCTTCATATTCAGACTGGTTTGCTCTCAGTATTAAATCTAAAACAGTAGACTTTTGGAGGCTAATTAAAACAAATTGCACTGATTTGGTAATGCTCTTTGAAACATTTTTAGGTTAAAACTGAGAAGTAATTCAAAGCTTTTTTTCACCATTCTTAGAAGAATGTTTATTCCCTAGTCACTGCCATCATTATTCAGTCATAATTAGATTCTAATCAAACTTGTATTACTCTTCTGTCATTCTGTAAAGCCCAGAGTCTTTCGAAATTTTTTCGTGAATTTTTTTTTTTTTTTTAATTTTTATTTATTTATGATAGTCACAGAGAGAGAGAGAGAGGCGCAGAGACACAGGCAGAGGGAGAAGCAGGCTCCATGCACCGGGAGCCCGACGTGGGATTCGATCCCGGGTCTCCAGGATTGCGCCCTGGGCCAAAGGCAGGCGCCAAACCGCTGCGCCACCCAGGGATCCCTGAAATTTTTGTTTGTTAGTAGTTTTTCTCTCTTATCGCCACTCTTCCATAGAGAATTAAGTTTATTTATAGGATAAATAAGGATTTTGAAAAATGTGTTCAGTTCTGATTCTGTTTCTTTAAATCATGGAATGTATGATTTCTCTTAGATTTCCTGCCTTAAAAGGAACAAAGACTGCATCTTCTGAATGAAAGAAATATAAATTGCAACTAACTTGAGACTTTCTTTTGGCCTAGATGACATGCTTATTAAGCTCTGGGACTGGGATAAAAAATGGTCCTGCTCACAAGTGTTTGAAGGACACACTCATTATGTCATGCAGATTGTGATCAATCCCAAAGATAACAATCAGTTTGCCAGTGCATCTTTGGACAGGACCATCAAGGTAGGGTGTCTATTATTTATATCCATTATGATGGTGAAATATCATTGTTTTAGGTATTGTGTTCCTGGCTGTGCAGAAAATTATTCCTGCTTAGAAGTTTCTCTCAAGAGCTCATATTGAAGTCAAAATAGGACTTCTCACTTTGGTCCGGAGGGACATAATTCTGTTTAGAAAAATATTATGACAACTTGTGCTCAGTGGGAGGAGTGTTTTTCCATGTCAAAGCAATCTATTTTTTTTTTTTTTTAAATTTATTTATGATAGTCACAGAGAGAGAGAGAGAGAGAGAGAGAGAGAGAGGCAGAGACACAGGCAGAGGGAGAAGCAGGCTCCACGCACCGGGAGCCTGATGTGGGATTCGATCCCGGGTCTCCAGGATCGCGCCCTGGGCCAAAGGCAGGCGCCAAACCGCTGCGCCACCCAGGGATCCCTCAAAGCAATCTATTATAAAACTTGTAAACCATTGCAAACCTAGAATAAGAAATAGGCCAGTATCTCTTATTTCCTATTTCTTCTCCTTTTCGTGTATTCTGTTTCCTATTTCCTTTCAGTGTATTTGTTGTTGACCTCAGCTGAGTATTAATCTATTTTACTTTAAAATTTCATCTGCCTCCATTCTCTTTTTCTTATTTCTCCCTACTGCTGCCAAGTCTTTCTAAAACATGGGTTTGACCTTTCTGCTCCCAATCTAAGGATAAAGTCCCAGTACCTTAATGTGGAATACAAGGGTTTCCAGACTAGCCACAGCTAATATTATGAGACATCTCCTATAACCCTGGCCTACCCACCATTTTCTAGAGAACTTTATTCAGCTGTTACCTCTACTTATGATACTCTTTATTTTTCCCTTTTGACTTTTTTTCCTCTGGAGAACTACTCCTCTTTCAAGGCTTAGCACCGTTATTTACTCTGAGAGGCTCTCTTCAGACTTCCATTACATCCCCAGACAGAGCCAGCCATGCTCATCCCATTCCTTCCATTCCTTTTTGTTTCTATTATGGCCCTTATTTTGAATGATAACTAATGTGTCTTCAGAAATCTTTATCCTCCAAAATGTTGATGTTTGGGGTAGGAACTGGTATCACCCCCACTCCCTCAAACAGACACTCAGTAGCCAGCAACACAGTGCTTTGCTTGTACCAGACACTTAATACATGTTGCATGAGAGTAGTCATACTCCTTTTTCCATTACAGTATTTAAAATCTCTATATGCATAGATTTAAAATGATAATTGCATTAATTTTTGCTTTCATGTGTGCATGTATGTTTATATCTACGTAACATTTTTATTAATTTTCCTTTAACTTAGGTAAAATATTATGTTATTTGATGATAATTTATTATTAAATGATATCTGTCCAAATATCTTAGGGTTTTGACCTTTTTCCCCCTTTTGCTGGATTGTCCTTGTTTTTGACATAGGTTGGAAACTTTGAGAAATTAGTTTCAAATTTTCTTCAATAAAAGGTATATCTTGAGAACATAAACTGTCTTATCTTTGGTTCTAACAAAGTTTATTAAATGTATTCAGTGGTAAACATTTGTTTACGCATCTTTTATACCTCCTAGAGGGCCACTTATGTAGGAGGCTCTCAGTAATTATTTGTAAAGATAAAGCTCAATAGTAGTGCTATGGTAATGTTTGACTACTTTTCCATACTCTAAATTTTTTAGTTAAGTGGTAATTTTCTCTTTTTAATAAACCTTACTAAATTAAATCCACTTTTATTATCTTTATATTGAAATTCTCATAAAAACCACATCTTACCTTTAAAGAATTGTTCTTCAGACACAGCCTGTGGATTACTGGGGTATCTGTTAAAAAAAAAAAATCTAGATTCCTGAAGAATCTGTAGGGATAGGGAAAAACTCTCTAGGGATAAAGCCTGGAAATTGGCATTTTCAGAGAACACTGTAGTTATTCTGCCCCCCCCTGGAAATTCAAGTAAGGTGAGAAAGAATGGAAACAAATGGATGAAAAAAAATACATACATTCTTTAGTTTTTAGTTTTCCTCTCCTGGGCTTTGACACTTTATCTAATGTATTAGAAGTGTGGTGGAACTGCCTTCTGAAAAGCAAGGCCTCTTATTGACTGGCAGATGCTGTTGCTCTCTAAAGGTTTGGCAATTGGGTTCTTCCTCACCAAACTTCACTCTGGAAGGACATGAGAAAGGCGTGAATTGCATCGATTACTACAGTGGTGGTGATAAACCATACCTCATTTCAGGTGCAGATGACCGTCTTGTTAAAATATGGGACTATCAGGTACAGTTTTTTCATAATCTTGCTTTGCTGTATATTAGACATGGATTTCACTGTTTTCTTCAGAACGCTTAAAACTTTATTATTGAACTCCATTCATAGTAATAATGCTTCAGTATGTGCATCTAAATAGTGGTCTCAGAGTTCTCCATAAAAATGAAAACAAATACCTATCGAGATTTTAAAATAAAATGCCATTATGTTTACTTTTCATTCAACAGTAGAAATTATAATCATTTTGGTTAAAATGAAGTATTACATCCTCTAGTATCCTCACTGGTAGACTTCTGTTCATATTTGAAAACTAGCAGATCAACAAATAATACTATGACATAGCCATGGTATAGCCAGTTGTCACATAGGCTTTGTAAACCTAATTACGACTTCTTGTTACTATGCTTTTTATCTCTAAGAGACAGATTTTCTGTTTCTTAGATCAAAATTTCCATAAACAGTTATTAATAAAATGAGGCTTAGAAAGCCAGTGTTACTCAGCACCTTATTCAGATTTGTGTTTAAGTACAGAATAAAAATATTAAAGATATTATCTTAGAAGTTGCAGGGGGCGGAGGATATTCAGATGAAAATCAGATCTCTTCTTTAAATGTGATAGTTGCAATTACATTTCCCTATATTGTCAAAGAATTAGAAAAAAATATGCACATAAGATAATTGTGTTTCAAAAATTTCTATATATAAAAACTATTTAAATTGTCACAACCATTATCACTTATGTATCTGTGCACTGGAAAAATTAAGGATGAGTTATTTTTCATTAAAAAAATAGATATATTTAAAATATTTTTTTTTTCTGTGTCTTGATTACAGAATAAGACATGTGTACAGACACTGGAGGGACATGCTCAAAATGTGTCTTGTGCCAGTTTTCATCCTGAGTTGCCAATCATCATCACAGGTTCAGAAGACGGTAAGTTAGAAATGTACGTTTGTTCCTGTGCTTATAATTACTAAGTGCATGGTTTTTGTTTTTTTTTTTAAGATTTTATTTTATTTTTTTATTTATTCATGAGAGACAGAGAGAGAGGCCAAGTTACAGGTAGAGGGAGAAGCAGGCTCCACGCGGGGAGCCTGATGTGGGACTTGATCCCAGGACTCCAGGACCAGGGCCCTGGGCTGAAGGCAGGCGCTAAACTGCTGAGCCACCCAGGGATCCCTAAGTGCGTGTTTAAGCCAGGTAGTGCCCTGCATTGTAACTGGATATTTCTGATAACTTCACTGTTTTTTATTAGAGAATACTTGAGCTTTAGGAGAGTGAAGGGACATTGTTGTCTTCACTCTCCTCCTCCTCCTAGTGTGTTTTGGCTCTCTTACTTAAGTAAAAGGATGCCCAGAAGTCCTAAAGAAAAACTGTGAAAAAGCCTGTCAGTACTTTGGAGTCTAAAAACCTGGGATCAAATTCAGGTGCTGCCACTTCATAGATAGTGGTTTGAGTAGATTATGAAATGAGAACAGACATATCTGCCCCATAGGATTATAGTGAAAAGAAAAGATCACATGTGTGTAAAGCATCTGCAGGTATATAGTAGGCAGTGTACCTAGGAAATTCATTATTTTACATGGAAAATCACATTTCTTAGTTTCTTAAAATTTTCTTCACTTATTTATGTTGCTTTATAAAATCACCTACAGACTAGACTATAGGTCAAAAAATTAGGCTACCAGGAAACTAATAAAGACTTCCCTGTGGCCGGTTCACCCAACACAGTTCATTGTTAGATGTTCAGATTAAAAGGGAGCATTCACATTGTTCTTTTTAGGAACCGTGCGTATTTGGCATTCCAGCACGTACCGCCTTGAGAGCACATTGAATTATGGAATGGAGAGGGTGTGGTGTGTGGCCAGTCTGAGAGGGTCCAACAATGTTGCTTTGGGCTATGATGAAGGGAGCATCATTGTGAAGGTAATCTCTAATTATACTCTCTGAATAAATGAACATAGTGGAAGAAGTTTTCCTTGTATTTTAGTACAATCATCTTCTAAGCCACCACTTTTATTAAACTGGCTCTTCTTTCATTAAGCATAAGAGAGTAAGTACTGGAGATTTATTTATTTATTTATTTTTTAATTTTTAAGGTATTTATTTATTTATTTATGATAGTCACAGAGAGAGAGAGAGAGAGGCAGAGACACAGGCAGAGGGAGAAGCAGGCTCCATGCACCGGGAGCCCGACGTGGGATTCGATCCCGGGTCTCCAGGATCGCGCCCTGGGCCAAAGGCAGGCGCCAAACCGCTGCGCCATCCAGGGATCCCAGTACTGGAGATTTAAAGTGGAAAAAAGAAGCCTTCTGTTAAGTGAAAATAGAAATGTTTATTTTGTGGTTTTATCATTCTTCCAGCTTGGTCGGGAGGAACCTGCCATGTCCATGGATGCCAATGGAAAGATAATTTGGGCCAAGCATTCAGAAGTCCAGCAGGCCAACCTAAAAGCAATGGGAGATGCTGAAATTAAAGATGGAGAAAGACTGCCATTAGCAGTCAAGGACATGGGCAGTTGTGAAATATATCCCCAGACTATTCAGCACAATCCTAATGGACGGTAAGCCATAACCGGAATCTCCCTCTGAGCTTCTGTGTATGTTAGAGCAGTGTTTGCATATCCATAGTGTATACCACTCTTACTCTGTGGTGGGCATTCCTGATGAGCTTTGCCCTACCTAGCCTAACAATCCTCAACCCTCAACCCAGTTGGCAGGGAGCATGTCCATCGATCAAGTTGGCATGCAGGATGTAAGCATATTTACCTTCCTGGCTCTGTCCCACCACACAATTTTGAACAGTTAAATACTTTGTATTTATTCATTTTAAATGTGTGGGGTTTGTGTCTTTGTGCTCCTTCAAGGGCAGATACCATGTCTTCTCCTGAGACTCCTTAGGTGCTCTAAAAATTTGCTAACTTAGGAAGAAAAGCTGACTCTGAAGTATGTGTCCTTTGAAAAAATTGAGGGAATGGTAATAATTCTGCTTCTTATCTATACTTGAACCATCATTTTCATTTCTTATGATTTAGAAAGCACCGAACATCTTGTAAAAGAGTTTGAAGCATAAGTTTAAACCTGTGCGCCTTTAAAAGTTACTTTACAATAGATCTGGGTGTCTTATAATTCTGTGCTGGGTATTGAAAAAGATGAACTGTAAACCAAGTGTGCTGCCTTGTTCAGTAAATGGTATCCATCGTTACTTGTAATATAATTTTCTTAGGAAGATGAAAAACGCATTAAATTTTTTTCCCTTGATATCATAAAAAACACTTTTTTTTGTTCTAAGTTTTGCATTTTACCATTGGCAGTCTAATAGCAGCTAATACAATATTTTACAGAGAGTTTTATATCTTGAGAAAATTTCACTTGACTATATACAATATTCTATTTTCACTAATTAAATGTTAAAATATTCTGTTTATTTTGATGAACTTAACAGTCATTAAAAATGAGTATTTTTATTCATTCCAGTGATATGCTTTAAAATTAAGATAATCTTGCAACAAAGTAGCACCTTCTTATGGTATAAATGTAATGAATAAAGTGCTACTCATCTTGGTGCTCAATAAATATCAGTTGAGGGGTGACTGGGTGGCTCGGTCAGTTAAGTGTCTGACTTTGGACTTTGGCTCAGGTCACGATCTCAGGGTTGTGAGACTGGGCCCAAGTCGGGCTCTATATTGGGCATGGAGTCTGCTGAAGATTCTCCCTCTCCTGCCCTCCTGCCTCCCACCCCCAAATCTGCTGAATTATTAGAATCCTGGCCCCTGTGCATCTCCAGCCATTCTTTCTGCCTCAAGTCTCTTTTGTCTATATGAGAAGGCCACTGCAAGAAAGTTTTTAGCAAAACCTCATCTTCGTAGTATGTTTTTGGATAGAATATGTATGGGTAGCTCTGTATTTGAAGAAATGCATAACTTTAAAAGATACCAGATTCAATAATAACAGTCAGCTGAAGTAGCATTTGTTATTAGAAGTATTTTATTATGAAGATGAAGCATTGTTTCATAACTTCCACATGTCACTGATCCTACTTCTCTCCCTGTCTTCCATAATTTGCAGGTTTGTTGTGGTGTGTGGCGATGGTGAGTATATTATCTACACAGCAATGGCGTTGAGAAACAAGAGCTTTGGATCTGCCCAGGAGTTTGCATGGGCCCATGATTCTTCAGAGTAAGTTTTGGCTTGGGGCTGTCCAGCTGGCACTGATTGCAGATGGGTGATTTGTGTGCGGCTATATGAAACATGTTCCAAAGCCTTGGTGTTGGCTATGCTTTTCCGTGTTCAAGGACAATTCTCATCAGAGCTGCCTTTGCCCTTTCTGTATTTGGTATTCAGCAAGCTCACTCAAGCTCATCTAATAATCCCATTAAACTGGGGGCCCAGCACCCGTTTCCTTAATAGAGCCTGTGGCAGGGCTTGGTGCTTCTGGGCTCAAGACAAAGTAGTCTCTCCTTGTGACCTGGCATCCTCAGGTACTGACTGTTAGGGTCCAGAGCTAGTTGGGAGAGACTACAATCTGATGTCATCTTGATGAGAACTTCATTGAATCTTTTTTCTGTGATGTTATCCAACCGCTGTTCTTAAAACAAATTCTGCCTGAATTTAGAGTACTTATAAAATATTCCCATTAAAAGCAGGAAAAATCTCTGAATTATCACACTAGGTACTAGTTATTTATAATTCTTTTTTTTTTTTTTTTTTTTTATTTATTTATGATAGTCACACAGAGAGAGAGAGAGAGAGAGAGAGAGAGAGAGAGAGGCAGAAACACAGGCAGAAGGAGAAGCAGGCTCCATGCAGGGAGCCCAACGTGGGACTCGATCCCTGGTCCAGGATTTGGCCCAGGCTGAAGGCAGCGCTAAACCGCTGAGCCAACTGGGCCACCCGTGGCTTTGTTTTTTTCTGACGACACAACTGAATTACATCTTCAGTTTTCTTAGCTTTGTTTCCTCCATATTTTGTATTGCCCCTGTCCTCAACACCAAGTAACCTGAGCCTTAGTTTTACATATGAAGATATGTGTTTTTAAATTTTTTAACAATAAGATATACTGAGAAGTATGAATTTATTGTGCTCTTTTCATCAATTTCCTAAATATATTCATACACGCACAGTCCCATATACTAAAATGTACTTTGTTATCATCTTTAAAAAAAATACTTACAGTTCATGGATTGCTTTATCTCTCTTTATATATCTCTTTTTTTTAAGGTTTATTTATTTATTTATGATAGACATAGAGAGAGGGAGAGAGAGGCAGAGACACAGGAGGAGGGAGAAGCAGGCTCCATGCCAGGAGCCTGACATGGGACTCGATCCCGGGACCCCAGGATCGTGCCCTGGGCCAGGCAGGCGCCCTCGGCCAGACAGGCGCCAAACCGCTGAGCCACCAGGGATCCCCTCTGTTTTGATAGTTTGCTTTTTGCCTTTTTTTTTTTTTTTTTAATTAGCTTTATCCAGCCAAGGCCCTACTTAACATCTTTCCTCTCTTGATAGGAATGCTTATCAGATCACTTCCTTCAGTACTCTTGAATATCCAGCAACAGCCACAGCCCCATCCCCTCTTTTCAAGAGGCTGGAATATACACACTGTTCTAAGTTGCCAAAAATGTCTACACCACTTATAAAAATTTTTCTTTATTTTTTAAGTCACCTTTATTGAGGTATAATTTATACAAAATTAAATGCACTATTTTAAATGTACATTTCAGTGAATTTAGACAAATGTATATAATCTAACCACCAGCACAATGAAAACATAGAACATTTCTATCATTCCCAAATAATCCCCTTGTTTTCCCTTAACAGTCATTTCCCTGGCCCCAGGAAACACTGATTTGCTTTTTGTCACCATGTGGATTAGATTTGTCTTTTGTTTCATATAAATGGAATCATACAGTATCCACTCTTACATTTGGCTTCTTTTGCTCAGCATAATGTTTTTGAGATTCATCCAGGTTGTTGCATGAATTGGTTCCCATTTTTGCAGTGTTCCATTGCAGGAATATACCAGTTTAATCACTCACTTAGCGAGTGATGTTGGGTCTTAGTTTCTGAAATAGTCTGTATACCCTAATAATGTGTGTATTAGTGTAAAACCCATAATCATTACTCAAATATATCTGAAAAAATTTCTAACATTTGATGGAAGTATGATTGGGTATATAATATGCTATGTTTTTCTTCCTTTCTCCCTAAGATATGCAATAAGAGAGAGCAACAGTGTTGTAAAGATATTTAAGAACTTTAAGGAAAAAAAATCATTTAAACCAGATTTTGGAGCTGAAAGTGAGTGCTATTTATATATGACACATTTTTGGAAGCTTTGCAATGGCTCAGAAACAGCTAAACAAAAATCTTTTTTCTTTTCAGGTATCTATGGAGGCTTCTTATTGGGAGTCAGATCTGTAAATGGCTTAGCTTTCTATGACTGGGACAATACAGAACTCATACGCAGAATTGAAATTCAGCCCAAACACGTGAGTTTTCCCTCAGTTGTTACTTCTGGAACGTGTAGCTTTGTGAGGAGCTCTGGGTCCCTGAGGCAAAGAAATGTCCTTATACCCAGCTGTCCTGGTTCCATTTTGTTGGACTCAGTACCATTTACTTCAAAATTGCTTAGAAAATCAGAATTGTGGTATATGAATGAGGCAGTAGACAGTGGGTATTTTGAAAAGCATCAAAAGTTATACAAATGCCAAGTGCCATTCATATTTTAAATGGATTTGACAGTATAAAAAGCATGCTTTAAAGATAAGAAGTCAGGGAGCTCTTGACTTGGAAAGGCCTAGGAGCTCCCGTACCATTCAGGAAGCCTTTTCATACTTTACCTGATGATGGCTGTTTAAACTTCAGGTAAATGTCTCCAGTGGCAAAGTTTTCTGGAACTACCTGCTTCTTTGACACCTTTCATTGTCAGACAAAAATCTTTGGAGACAAATCCACCTCCCTAGGGTTCTGGTTGTGTCTTTTATAGCCTGCATTCTGAGTGGGCACTAGCACCCTGGTGGGGAAAAATTGGTTCTTGAGGGTGAAGAAAATTTGCACTTTATCTATAAAGGGTAGATACTTAGATGTATATATATGTTATGTGTGTATATATATATATACACACACCATGTATGTATGTATATGCATTATATATGTATAAGCATATATAGTATCCGTGGTATTTTGTAGGGGGAGGTGAGGGAAAAAAATGTCTAAAAAGATTCCTGGGTATGTGGGTGAGGGTGATAATGGAAAAAAAAAAGGCTGAAAAACACTTTTTTAGAGCAATAGGGAATGGGCTGCTGCTTCTAAATGACAGCATGTCCAGTGCTTCCTAACAGCTTTCCTTCCTGTCTCCCCTTGGTCTTTCCATTTCTCAGCTAAATAGCAAGGCACTATAAGAAAAATAAATAAACAAACAAACAAATAAATAAATAAATAGCAAGGCACTGCCCCATCTACCCTCCAAATATGGATATACACATGTACGTATATGTATATATGTGGTATATGTATCTGTACATATATGTACACACCATGCACTATATAAACTTGTCAAATGCGTATTTATTATCCTGATGTAAGAAAAACAAATCTTGTTAGAAACTAAGTGTATGCAGTTAGTCATACCACACAGAAATCTGAAACTGTCCGTGTGTCTGCTTGCCATGTTACAGATTTTCTGGTCTGACTCTGGAGAGCTGGTCTGTATTGCCACCGAGGAGTCATTTTTTATCTTGAAGTATCTGTCTGAAAAAGTCTTGGCTGCACAGGAAACACATGAGGGAGTTACTGAAGATGGCATTGAAGACGCCTTTGAGGTAATTCACCAACACAACTTTAGCTTTGTTTTTAAGTGATTTATATTTGTATAAACTTCACTGAGTTTGATATTTTATTAAGTTTTGGAGAAAGTGAACATATAAGGAATTCCAGTGAAATGTGAAAATTAAAGTCTTGACTCAAAATCAGAGTTTGAAAGTATGTATGCTTAAAAGAAATTTGTACTTTGATTTTAGAAAATCATTAGATTCACTTTGATATCTTTCAGTAAGGAAATTAGAAGGTGTTTTGGTCTTAAGACAGTTCACCCAGAGTGATTTAAATGAGCTCTCAAATGGTAAAATTAAGTCATCTATTGTGGAGATGGTCCTGGAAGATTTTATGAAATACTTCCTTTTCCAGTTTCATGTGTGTGAGTTTAGATCACAGCTCTGATGCAGCAGTGAGATTCTGCGTTACAAATACTCATCCAGGAATCTGTTTTTAAATGGAGAAAGAAGATAGAAATTCCAAGAAAATATTTTCTTTCTTGAAGTAGGATTTTACTTTGCGTTCCTTACTGTACCTTATCACCCCAGTCATACTCAGTTTTTATGATTGACAGGACTTCTAATTCTCAATAAGGTAATATTAGACTATTTTTCTCTCTGCAGGTTCTTGGTGAGATTCAGGAAATTGTGAAAACAGGGCTGTGGGTAGGCGATTGCTTCATTTACACAAGTTCTGTGAACAGATTAAATTATTATGTTGGAGGAGAAATAGTCACCATTGCCCACTTGGACAGGTAACTGAATATTGTTTTACTTTTGTGTCAAGCATTCTAAATCCAGAATTATGTTTTTTAAACAAAACCTATTGCTGGTTTGTAGCAGTGATAGGCTTGATTTTTCAGTGTGTAGCAGTTTTAGTAGGTTGGCTCTTGTTTATCAAAATTGCATCAGTCGAAGTGAAAAGATTCTGAGCAAGAGGCAGGTTGTGTGTGTGTGTGTGTGTGTGTGTGTGTGTGTGTGTGTGTATCATTCTACTGATTTGGGCCTACTCCTAATTAGTTTCTGTGTCTGTTACAGGACAATGTATCTCCTGGGCTATATTCCTAAAGACAACAGGCTTTATCTGGGTGATAAAGAACTGAACATTGTTAGCTATTCTCTGCTGGTTTCCGTGCTGGAATACCAGACAGCTGTCATGAGAAGGGACTTTAGCATGGCTGATAAGGTTCTTCCTACCATTCCAAAAGAACAGAGGACCAGAGTTGCACACTTTCTGGAAAAGCAAGTAAGAGGGATTTTTTTTTTGTTTGCTGGTTTTCTTTTTGGGTGTTTTTTTGTTTTGTTTTGTTTTTTTTAAGATTTTATTTATTTATACGTGAAAGACACAGAGAGAGAGGGAGAGGGGGCAGTTTGTGTAGTCTGGGAAGTTAAAACATTTTAAACATAATGATACAGCCTTCCTGGAGATCCAGCTGGACAGAACTTGGATAGCTGTCCAGCAACTCCCTCTTGGCCACCCCATAACCGAGCATTCTTCCTCATTCCAGGGGAGTCTCTTGAAGTCTCAGCTTGGTCTAATGCACCACATCCATAGAGCTGATGAACTTGCCCACAGTGCATACTCCCATCAGTACTCCTTGTCTTAGGGGAGAAGCTAATTTGATAATTACAGTAGTTGGTTTAAAAGCCTGTTTTGATGACTCTGTGGAATATGGAAGACAGTTTTAGATTTCCTGCCCTTTGATGAATCAAGTAGACATAAGACCAGCAGTCAAGTCCTGTAACCATACCCTATCAGTGTCAGGACCTGCAAGCAAAACGTTTGCTAAATGACCCACAGATTAGGAAAAATTGGAAGGAAGCTTTTACATTTAACTGCTTTTCTTTGAGGGACTGGATTACATGATCTCTGAGCCCAGCTTAGTGAGTAGGTTGTGAACGGCTAGGTCTACACCACTGAGCCTCTCTTTGTTCACTCAGCTTTCCAGAATCTTTGTCTTTTTGACATTTGCTTGCTTTTGCATTTTTAATTTACTAGTTTTACATGAGTTTGTTCAGCATCAGTCACCTTCCAGTGCTTAGAAAATAGCATTGTGGGACTGCATTTTGTCTGCTGGTTTGTTCTTAGCAATTAATTTAATGATTCCTTCGTTTTTCTGTCTTCTCATTAAAGAGTATTATTTATTATGTTTAGGCAGTGGGGTTTGTGTGTTAGCAAGGTAGCCTTAGTTCAAGAGAGAGCTAAATGGCTGACTTGCTGTGTGTGATATACACATATAGACTGCACACACAGTTACATATGTTCTCTGTTTAGGGCTTCAAGCAGCAAGCTCTTACAGTATCCACAGATCCAGAGCATCGCTTTGAACTTGCTCTACAGCTTGGAGAACTGAAAATCGCATACCAATTAGCAGTAGAAGCAGAGGTATGTACTAAGTCATGATTTTCTATAATTGATTCAAAGGTTAGTAGCTACTTCTTTGTGTTTAGTTTAAGTTCTCTTGTTAAATTTTTCTGAAATGCAAATTAGTAAATCTCTTTGGATGATTGCCTCTATTTGTTCACTTAAAAAATGCATTTTGTTAGTCTTTACATGAATGAATTTTATTGGAGATCTATTTTTAGCATTGTGAATTTGTTTAAGAAAAAGTGTTTTCAGTAGCTTATAGGAGATCTGTTTTGTAAAAGAAGATGTAAGATATTAGATATTGTAGTCTGGGAACTTAGAGTACAGACAGACAAGGCAGTAATTTGCCATTATCCCAAACTAGTGAGAAAGTTGTTGGTTTTAAAGATTTTAATATTTTGACACAATTTAATGATTTTAATGAACTGCTATGTATTAAGGGCCCCCAATTGTGGTTTAAGTCTAGCATTTATTGGTAAATTCATTTCAGATGTGCTAAATAAATTTCAACTACATTGAGATCATCCAAATGTGTAGCATTTTGATTTTTGAGAAGCTACAAATAACAGATAACATCATTGTTAAATATTTAAGAATATAAAAAACAATGCTCTAGACTTTCCAGAAATGGTACTAAATCACTCATTAAAATAACTGCAATCTAATTACCTTAAAACTCCAATTAGATAGTATTACTTTTAGTTTTACTGTGTAATTACAAAATTATAATGGTTTGATGATTATTCATGAATCATTAAAATTGATTTGTTTGAATTCATTTTGTATATGCGAATAACTTCCATTTTCTCATTATACATTTTGTCATTCCATTCTTACTTTGATTGATAGAACCAGCTTAATAAGCACAGCTCAGTATATGTATGAAATATCTCCCATTGGCAGCCCAGTAATAGGTTAACAGAAGACTGTTATGTTGAAAATTCAAATGTTTATTTCCATAGATGTTTTAACTTGGAAACTCTTTTTTTACAGTCAGAACAAAAGTGGAAACAACTTGCCGAACTTGCCATTAGTAAATGTCAGTTTGGCCTTGCCCAGGAGTGCCTGCACCATGCACAGGATTATGGAGGCCTGTTGCTCTTGGCCACTGCCTCTGGAAATGCTAGTATGGTGAACAAACTAGCAGAGGGTGCAGAGAGAGATGGCAAGAATAACGTGGCATTCATGAGCTACTTTTTACAGGGCAAGTAAGTATTAATCCAAGATCTAAGAGTGGTGGGCATAGTAATTTAAAGCACTGGTTTCTGCAGTGACTATGAGGATGGTTTACAGAGGAAGAATGAACCCTGGAGAGAGAACGGACAGGCACCTGGCCTAGCCCTGGCTAGTAGGGGTAGTCCGAGGAAGGACAGTGCTACCGTGGTGGCGTCCACCTTCAGCAAGGGATGCTCTTGACACATTTGGTCGAAATAAGCAAAATGTGCCGTTTAAGGAGGCTTGGACTGAGAGAAATGTTAAACACCTTTCTCAAAAGCCTGGCCTCTCCCTGGCTGAGCCATTTTATTTTACCACAGCAGGAAGCTATTGTGCTGTTCCTGTAGTACCCAAATGGCCAATAGTTTTACCCAAATTGGGTAATTCTGACCTGTCCATGGCAAGAATAAAGGGGGTTGAGGATGTCAGGTACTTCTAGAATTGAGTCCAGTTGTAAAGCATAAAAATACCATATACTTCTCAAAGTCTAGCAGTTAGTGCAAACCAAATCATCTCATCATTAGTTGACCATATTATGAAATAAAACACAAAATATTCAGTAACCTTGCCCTGCGTAGTGACTTTTTTAAACCTCACACTTTATTATCAAAGCTTAGTGTATCCTAATGTGTTTTTATAATATATGTATTTATAAATTTGTATACCTGTAGGAATAGGTCCATAATTCAAGAACCAAAAACTGTCCTGAAAATAGTTTCCTATAATTTATTTGATGGCAAAACCTTAACTCTGAAGTATATTATTTTATGCTTTTATGCTACTTGTTCTTATTATCACATTTAGTATTCATGTGTTATTGCAGAATGTTGTTTGACTTTCATTTGATGCCGAGGATATTAGGTAATATATATGTAGTGTATTACATTTCTAAAAGCCAAAAACCCCTTTTTCCCCCCCAAAACCTGTGACTTCTACACATTGTCTACTTTACCAAACTTCAAAAAAAATTGAAATTAAAAAAATAGTAACTAGGACATTTTCCTGCTAGAGACCACTGGATTGTCCAGCACAGCCCACGTTGGAGACACTGCCCTCAATGTTCCCACTTGTGAAACCAAGTTTCTGCTCCTGTATCTCCTGAAAGCCTTTGAAAATGTGCTTGTCTAAGCTGCCTTAGCTGGCCTTGAAAAGCCCCCTTAGATTCTTCTTAGGAGTTGTTAAAACAGGTTGTCGAGAGAGCGAAAATGGTCACAAACCTGTCCTACCCTTCATGCTCTTGGAGTCCATTGATTATGTAAACACACTGATGATAAGTACATGACTCAGTGACAGAAATGAGGTGTGAGGTATATGTGTGGAAGTTGGGGAGAGAATGCTGACCTTGCAACACTACATCTACATTTTTCTCTTCTTGGTAATAGTGCCTCTCCTTTTTCATCTTTAGGCTAGATGCCTGCCTGGAACTCTTGATTAGAACAGGTCGACTGCCTGAAGCCGCCTTCCTAGCCCGGACTTACTTACCCAGTCAGGTTTCAAGGTACAGACTTTTAATTTTAGGAACAAATGTTTCAGATAAAAACTAGAGCAAGCTTACTCAAGTTTCCCTTTGGTTCCTTGATCTGTACAATAGGGTGGTGAAACTCTGGAGAGAAAATCTTTCAAAAGTCAATCAGAAAGCAGCAGAATCCCTTGCAGATCCAACAGAATATGAAAACCTTTTTCCTGGATTAAAAGAAGCCTTTGTTGTAGAAGAATGGGTGAAGGAAACACATGCTGATCTGTGGCCAGCCAAGCAATACCCACTTGTCACGGTGAGTCGCCAGGGAGCAGACCTCATTTAGTGTGACTAGAGTGTAGAAGTGTGTTCATACTTTACATACTTTATTGTTGGATTGAGAGCTGATAATTGAGATTTGGATCAAATTCATAAATGAATTATGACTTCAGAATATTTCATTATTACTTTATTCTGATAGCCAAATGAAGAAAGAAATGTTATGGAAGAGGCAAAAGGCTTTCAGCCCTCAAGATCTGCAGCTCAACAGGTCAGAATACTGCCTGAGATAATCTGGTTAAGTTTTTTTCATTTTAAGTGTCATCTCCTATTTCCTAATCCTGAACAGCCTTCCACTGGGGGAAAATTACCTGAACAAATTCTCCATTTTTATATATGTATCTCCACTTGGCCTTTCAGGAACTTGATGGGAAACCTGCTTCTCCTACTCCAGTAATTGTCACCTCCCACACAGCCAACAAAGAAGAAAAGGTACAGACATCATACCCAGACTTTGCATGGGAACCCCAGGTGCACTCCTTTCTCCCCATGAACGGCTGCAGGATGGGCAGGCCTCTGCATTTCAAGTGACATAATCACTTTCAGAGCAGGGGCTCTGAAATGAGAGAATGTCCCTTTTGACTATTGCTTTGGTTCTCTTTGGATCATGAATCAGAGGTAGCTTCAAAAGTTTATCAGAGATAACAAAGTGCTATATAACTCTTTTCTTTGCAGAGTTTAGTCGAACTGGAAGTAGATCTGGATAATTTAGAATTAGAAGATATTGACACAACAGACATCAACCTGGATGAAGATATTTTGGATGATTGAGTGTAATGTTTCTTGAGAACCCCACTACACAGATCATTATGATGGACAGGTATCGATCGCCACCCTGACCACAGTGCTTTAGACTCTTGAGAACCTCCTTAGATTTTATATGGAAAGGCTGTTTGTGGCCCACTGGGAGCACACTGCTCTTCTCATCTTAGGAGTCATTTATGTGCAGCATCTAAATCATTGTTTCCTTATTAAGTAAACCAAGTGTGGGCTTTGATTTTTTTTTTTCATACTGTCATTAGACTGTATCTCATAAAATCTTTTGAATTAACAAAATACTTGAAAGTTTCCTTTCTAAATAATGAAAATAAGCTCCTCGTTTTAGAAGGCTGAACCAAACTACACCTCACCTAGGGATCAGCCCACATTCTCTTAACCCTTTTTCTTGATCATGTTCCCACCAAGTTGGTATGCTTGGGTTTTTATGCCTCAACCCTAATTTTGTCTTGTAGTTAATTATCTGTTTCTCAAATCAGGATCTGAAACCCAGCTCCTCTGACCTCTTTAAGCTGGGCTCTGTTTAAACTGTTTAGTGATATAGAGAGATAGAAGTGCTTTTTTGTTGTTTACACTGCACATGATTAGAGAAATTCTAACCAGACACTCAAATATACTTCTCAATTATCATCCCCTCATAACCTAGGAAAATGAGTGGAGTATCAAAGATTTCTTTGTATTTCAGTAGAGGCACTGTTAAAAACATCAGGAAACTCCCTTCAATACTTTTGACATTCTTAAATATTCAGTTCAACATTAACAGAGAAAGCGAGTTACAATTAGTAAAATGAAATTTATTTTAAAAATGTTTTCAGGAAGCTGCAGAATGGCTAATGACTGTTTCTTGATAAGCCTGTAGTGTTAATTCTATATATGCTCCTTTCTGTGCTTCTGTTTTTGCAAAGACCTGTTTAAAAAAAAAAACAAAAAAAACTCTTTTAAGCAACATACACTAAAGTTTCCCATTCCTGCATTAGCAAAGGTCCAGTTTAAAAAGTCTTCCAAGGTTCACAATTGTTTTTCTGACTATGAAACAATAAGCCTACTACTACATGGACCAGACAAGCTACAGTAATTCTAAACACCAGAAGAATCCTGATATGGCTGCCATCTCCCTTAGCTTGTTTCCAGAAAAAAATTAAAACCTGACATTGTACTTCTTGCCAGATCATCAAGATAAATTTAGAGGATGAAAGTCAGCAAACTAATTTTTCACTTTAAAGAATATTTTCCCCCAAATATCACAGAAAACCAGAATTAGTACCACAGTTTCTCTCTGCTCCTCCTAGGGGGTGGGCTCATCACTGGTCATTTGTATCCTTAGAAATGTTTTTGCAGTATGCATAAAATAAGATTGGGAGAGAAGCCAGACCCATAAAACTATGTCTGTTCTGAGCACTAGGCAAAAATTATACAATGACAGAGAAATATATGTAATAAGCCCGTGGTTCTGCGAGGTATGCAGTTCAAGATGATAATGCAACCAAGGCTTAGTAATATACAAGCACCACCTTCTCCCATTCTGGACAGGAATGTGATTAGGAACATGGGCTGCCTTGTACTCCACCCTGCCCTCTGGTGACCTGATCACAAGGGAGCTGCTGCTCTACTATCTGAACTGCTTGGACTCCAGCTGCAGCTCCCACACCCCCATCCCATCTGTTTCTATTATCAGATGAAGAAATATGGGGCTCTAGTTACTATTTTAAGATCACAGATTTTCTGTATGTGTCAATCTGTTTAGTTACCATTAAATATGACCCACTTCAGAATCTTCCCAACTCCATTATCACCACAAAACAGCCAGTGTGGGAAAAATCCCTTTACCTTAATTAAATGTAATCCCTCAGCAGCCTGCTCCTTGGCCTCCTGAGCAGACTGGCCATCTGGATGGAGGATGTGATATAGCTGGACCAAGCTGGTGGCATCATCGACTCTAGAGTGAAAGGGTTTACTGCTATCAGTGGGTTTTCTTCATTTGCTTCACAGTCCTATAAATGTGTGCCAACTTTAAGTTACACTTGAGACTTTCCTCAGGCCAGAAATTTTTTAAGCCTTTAGTTTGATATTTTCAAACTTATTTTCAAAGGCATTTTCAGTAAACTGGCCAGTTTAAGCTTCATATGTACTCTAAGGTAGGCAGGGCAGGAATCTGTACAGGCAGTGCCCAATTTATGAACCTGAATATAGTCTAAATATGACTATATTCTTTTGGAAATGGAGCATCATTTCTCATAGAAACAGCATTCTTAATGGAGATGGGTGGGTGCCAGGCCAACCCACCTCACCAGCAAATAATGTAATCTAACTCTGAGGGCAGGAATATCACCTTCATCCCACATAAGCTGGTGTGCAGGGGATGCTCAAAGCCACTAGCCTTCAAGTTCATTAGCATTGACCTCTCCTAACAAATTTTCATTAAGACTCCAAATTAATGAATAAATGCCTCTATGAAACGCCTGAGAATCCAAGGAAAGACTCCCAGGCCCCAGTCTATTCATAGGAACCCACTGGTTATAAAAATGAGTGTCCTAGTGAAGCAAATCTAAAATTTTGCTTCCTGCATCAGAAGCAATGTCAGGTTCTGCTTCAGCAATCTAGAATTCAGTTCTTCTGGCTTGTACTTACCTTTCTAGAAACTCTAAACAATTTTAATTAGCATAAGAATCTCCTTCACCTTCCCCCAAACCAATCACTATCTTCTCACATAGTCAACACTTGCCTGCCATCTGCCATCTCAAAGCTGAGGGGTAAATAACCTTTCTAAAATGCTTGTGCTTTTGAGGTTGTGCTATGTATACTGAGTTTACTGGCTTCCAGTTGGGGTTGGAGCGGTGAAGATATCCTAATTCAGTGTTCCCCCAGCTAACTCACTAATTTTCCCCGTTTTCCTATTATATCTGCGCTGGGGGATAAAGAATGGCCTGAGTGTGGAAAGTGTGGAAAGAGGTAAATAATTTTTCAAGCCATGGTGACCTGAGAGAAATCCTCTAGGCTTATCCCAAGGTCTGTCCACTCTCAAGGCCATCTTCTGGGAGAACTGAGAAACCAGCGCTGTTCATATAGTAAAATGTTTCAGGTAAAAAAAAAAAAAAAAAAAAAAAAAACATTCATTACAAATGCACTGTGCTTGTTATAATCTAACAGAGTCTAATAAACATGGCAGCAAAATTCCCCAAATGATAACATTCTCTTTGGAGCGTAGGCATGTGGTCCTGTAAAGAGCTTAACTGGGCTTCTATATTTAGATTCCTCTTTAGGGCTTCATTACATTCATGCTAAAGTATAATGCCTGCATCTTACTGAACAAGTTAGCTTAAAATCCAGCCTGTATTTGAAAATAAGAGCAAATCAATTTACATGTTCAAAAAAATTTTAAAGACTCTCAAAACCAACAGTGGGACTTGAGTCTGAAATAAACTGCAGAATCCCCGTTCTGCCTTGGGTTCCATTCAGGAGGACGTGCACCCTCTACTGTCTAGTCTGAGGTTTGCAGCATGCTGTCCTGGGCAGAAATCCCACAGGAATGGTTAAGTATTCAAAACTCACTCCCAGTGTACAAGTAAACTGCTTCAGATGTAAAAGCTCATATGTGGTAATGAGTATTACTATAATAGCCTATATTAGTACACTTTAATAAAGAACTTTAATGTTCAATTACACATTTCTTACTCTATCTATAAAAATATTACGTCTTTATAATAAAATAATTCAGAATGATCTGATCCAAAAAACTTCATAAGAAAATTCATTCACAGATGTCACTGCCGACTCACTTGAAAGTAGATCCCTTTTGAGTATCATCGTGAGTGCCAACCAGCCCCCTATTTATGTGGGATGAAGGTCTATTTCTGCCCACTGAATTGGATTATACTACACTTGCTGAAGTGGGCTGGCCTGAAGACATCTACCATTAAGAATGCTGCTTCTAGGCCGACCTCGTGGCGCAACGGTAGCGCGTCTGAGTCCAAGAATGCTGCTTCTATGAGAAATGGTGCTGTTTCCAAATATGGGCTGTATTTCTTAGATAATACCTGTGGAACCTTCTATTTCCAAATGCCTTAGGACCTTTATGTGAATGGCTTTGATTAGATGACAGGGAGGATAAGCTGAGTCACAGTCCCCTATAGTCTGAAGGCAGCCATAATCACTAAACCCTCTTGCAGTTCAGACTTCTGAGTCAGTCAAGGACTTTCCATAGAAAGTGGACTTCCTTAGAGCTGTGCTGGTTTCTTTTCCTTGTCATTTTGGCATTTCTAATCCAACTGATACTCAAAAACAATTTTCTTTTCAGTTTCATCACAAGCTGTAAAATACACTATTGTTTCAGATAGAAACCCAGGAGCACACCAGTTAAAATACAGTAGATGTTCCATGATTCATGCGACTTTGGAAAAAAAAATTGTAATTCTGTCAGTGCCTTAAAAATCTTGCAAAAGCAAGGAATATCAAAAACTGTAGTGTTTTCATAAATAATGACTTTTACTGAAAAGCCCCAGTTCCACTGGAAAACAAGCACCTGCCAGGGCTTATGTCTTACGGTGCCCATTTAATTCCCTTTGAGTGTCTGGAAAGTTCACGGATACCAAGGAATTTCAGTGAGGCCAAGGTAAGTCAGTATTCAAGATCTATAATACAGAGCCACAGCCACTTTCTCTTAAAGAATCTAGCCCTGTTTAACACAGAAGCAAAGGCTGAGAAAACTGGGTTACGCTGGAAGAACAAACACATAAATAAGTGAAGGGTATTTATCACTGGACAATACACTGTCATCACTGGGAGAAAATAGCTTAAATACAGATTTACTGTAATAGTAAGAATTTCTTTTACTTACTAAGATCATACTTACAGATCTCTCTGAATCTGGTCAATCAGTAAACCATCAATCTTTTTCTTATTTACAAAATACCAAGCCATTCCACCAAAGTGTCTTGTTGAACGTAAAAGGTCATACTTCCCATGTTTATCTATGTCTTCGTAGGTCTGATGATGAATCTACCCACATAAAATGCAATTTTTTTCATAAACATGAAAATAAAAAGTGAGCATTACTGGATACACAATTATTTGACTAAGTGTTGCCCAAGAAAGTATCACTAAACCAGGTCTACGTATACCTGCTTCTACTCTCTTTAACCAACAGACATGGTTTAGATCAGCCCTCTACTGTAGAAGTGTGTGCAGCCTGGAACAAGTCTGCTGCACATTTACAGCCAAACCAATTACTTTTCAGCAGCCAAGCACTATTTATGCAGCACCTATTACATATATGTAGACCACTAGAAATAATGGATCACCATTATCTTGGTCATTAGAGGATTTTAAAAAATCGATATTTTTTCACTCCTCCCTTTTCTCCCTATCCCATCAATTACCCGTTCCACCTTATTAACTAACGTTCCTTCAGTTCTTCCAGATTGATCTTGCAAACTGAGGACTAAGATAAGGGCATTCCTGTGTTCAAAAGGTTTCAAAGGCCTGACTGAAGTCCAGATTCTTGAGCCTCGCATCTGAAGTCACCTGTCACATGGCCCCATTTACTTTTCTAGCTTAACCTTGAACACCTCCCATACATTTATATTGCATGTAAAAGCAAACCAGGTAACTGGCCATTTGCAAGCACACTTTGTTTCCTCTCCCTGCCTGAAACACCTCTTCTCACCCAACTTCACAATGTTCCTTGCCCTTCTAGAACCCTGTTCAAGACCCATATGAAACCTACACTGAGAGCACTTTCTAATCTTCTCTTAGCACCTCACATCTTAAACCTAAGGTGATAGTTATCTGCATACTTATCTAGCACCCTTCTCAATCATTTCTGGACTGCAAGCTTTGATAGTACATCCTATGCTAGTTCATGTCATCACCTATGCTATCCACAATACTATCTTATACATAGAGAGCACTACATGATTACTTATTAAATTGAATTGTAAAACAGATTTTGGCAAATTTTAGTAAATGACTGTTCCTGTATGATAAAATGAAAAGAGAAGCAGCTCTGCTATAAAGTTTGGGTCCTTAATGCTATCACCTACTAGCTATGCAACTTGTACCAAGCTCCATAACTCTCCAAGCTTAAATTCTCCCATCTCTAATTCAAGGGCTGTTGTGAGGATAAAATATCTGGTATACATCAGGTAATCAACAGATGTTCAGTTATGATAGATGTTCTTCCCTTCTGCAAAAATCCTACTCATAACCATACTTAAGCCCACACTTTAGAAACTATAAAATATACTCACTTTGATATATTCAGCAGAATCTGGCTCAAACTGGGCAACACAGAGATTGAGGACATCAACATGTCGGTCCTGGCTGTACATGTTCTAAAACCACGAAGCATAGTTGGAATTAGATGAGAAAAATCAACACCTGCCCTGATGCCATGACAGATGTGCCCATCCACTTCTGTGCCCAGTAAGAGGCAGGCAGAAATCATACAGGCTTCATAATTGTTGTCACACCAAACTCAAATCCCAGCTAAGCCAATTGCAAGATAACAGTAGTCATTAGAAACATGTATCTGTGTTTATCAAAGCAGAATGCCCTGCAGCACCAGAGCCAACTTGTTCCACAAAGAAACCATCACTACTGACTCTATGAAACTAAAATCACCTTACCCTAAGATTTTCTTCCTTGAAAATTACTGGTGTTAAAACTCTACGGCCTTCTTTTGGAAAATAAATTTGTATCATCCTGTCCCGTTCTTCCCAAGAAGCTTTGCGTAGTGTGCCACTTGGTTCTCTGACAACAATAAAACGCTCCTGAAATAGAACACAATTGAGGGTAAGTTTGTGGAGACTTATTTCTAGTTCCAATGTTCCACTAAGCACCATTATAATTTGCAATCAAAATATAAAATGCATCTGGGAGATAGAAAATGCAATCATATATGATAATTTTAAACCTCAAAGACTTGGCAAGATTTGATACTTCTTTCACTAATCACTGCCGTGCCTCTGACAATCAGAAATCTAAAATGAAAGTATTTACTAACTGCCAACTATGGTCCTATAGTGGGTTTAATACATAAAATGGTTCAAGGGAAAAAAGCTGGTCAGATTCATCTAAATCCATTTCAGAGGAAAGAAGTGCTATGAGATCTTTTAAATTGCTTCACTTTCCCATCCCATCCTAAAGTCTCACTGAAACAGACTTTACGACTTTGTGAACTACTTCTAAAGTCCCTGGGATAAAAGGAAAAAACCCAAGAATGTGGAGTCTTAATTCCACATCTCTATAATTCCTCGAATTGACATGAGACATAAATGTGTAAGACTGACTAGTCCACCTGCCTCTGGTCTCTTCACTCTTCCAACTACCAAGTCCTAGGCTATGAGATCACTTCCCTCAGAATTCTACCCACTGTTTGTGCCAGTTGACTGGCAATTTATCATGTGTAAGATTTTTTAAATTTTACTTATTTGACAGAGTGTGCAAACACAGGCAAGAAAGTGGCAGAGGGAGAGGGAGAAGCAGCTCTGCCGAGGAGGGAGCCTGATGCAGGGCTCGATCATGGGATCCTGGGATCATGACCTGAGCTGAAGTCAGACGCTCAACCAGCTGAGCCACCCAGGTGCCCCCATGTGCAAGATTCTTGACACTGCTCAGATACTGTCAGAGAGCTGAAAAGGGGCAGGAACTGCATATTACAATTCATTGCGATACCCAGTGATTACACAGAATTTTGCACATAGCAGGTAACTGATACACATCTGATTAATGTTTAAATTAACCAAATGGTACTTTCAAGTTTTCAGGTGTAAGAGTCTCTGAATGTGTTCTCAGGATAATATAATTAAAACTATCATCAAGTACTACAAATAAAACATAACAGATGTCTAAATAACATTCCTCAAAAGGAGTGTGGTAATTTGAATTCTAAGTCCTTTCTCCATTTCAGGTCATAAAATGTTCCATAAACAGCCTTCAAAGCACCCCAAAGCAAAAATTTTAATTAAAATGAAACTCTGTGATCTCTGTTCATCATGTCAGGTGTACGGGTGGCTGATATACAGACGTGGACATCGCTCAAATCATGTCTTCTAACCATAATCATAGATGACAAAAAGACTAATGTGGGGTGGCCCTTCTCCCAACCACAGCATTACGCACTATTCTGCATTTTGTGGGCTACCTTGTAAATTGCTTGTTTCACCCTCAGTTGAAAAAATTCAATACAAAAGTGATCTATTTTATAAGTGCCGGAGTGTTCTTTTGGAACTGGCCATCAAGGGAAGAGGATCTAGAGAATAAAATCCACAACAGAAGCAGCAGTGGTGTCTGAAAATTAGGGAAAACCTGTCATTCTTGCTGCAAATTCTAAAAAGTGAAATTCCTTTGGGAAGTCTGGGTATCAAGAATTTACAGGAAAGAAACCACTTTCTCAAAATGTTTCAGCTAAGGGGGTTAGCCTAACTTGGGTAGAAAGAATCCCCTTCTCCCATTGCCTTGAAGATTTCTGCCTATTTGTGGTCTGGAGATGGGTTTCTGTCTGTAAACCCCAAGTTCTGTCTTAGCACACCTGTCTCTGTCTCTGCAGTCAGTCTGGAATAAAGTGGGTCCATAATCTGTAAGGAAATGGTAACATGCTGATGTAGGGCTGGTCTGCATTTCTCTTCTTCCTTATGCTGGGCTGGATCTTCCAGAAGGGTCTCACCCAGTCACAGGAATTCTGGTTTGGAAGATTCAGAGATACCGGGTCACAATAATGTTGACCCTCATCCCTCGGGCCCATCTCCACATATTTCAAATAAAGATCATTTTGCAATTAGACATGTACTCACCCGGTGTGGTATGCTATATGATATATCAGTAAATACGTATTTGGCTGTTTCTGTTCCTTCCAATATCTTATCTTCAGCTAACACATCATTTATTGGCACTCGTTCTTCCAGAACTGGTGGCATTTTTAATCGTACTTTAGCTGCCTCAATTGCTTTTCTTGTAGCCTAAAAAAATAAAATATTTCTTAAGAAGAGCCACAGGGTTACAAACCAAAAGGATCTTTTGACAAAAGCAGACGCTGATTTAAAAAATGCCAAGAACTACAGAGAGAAGAAGCTGTAGCCACTAAGTGAAAAGGCTCCCGGGCCCTGGCCTTTGCAAACTCTGTGGTGTGGCAGAGAGTACCACCTGCAGGTTCAACCATTCTCAACGTAGCAAAGGAATACTCTGAGACAGACCGAGGGCCACAAAAGCTGCCTGAAATAGAATAAAGGATTTCATTTATTGTGCATGTACTATGCACCATATATTGTTCAAATACTCTGAATGTATCCGCCTCATTTAATGCCTACAACTACCTTCTGAGCTAGGTGACACTTCATGGAAGAGAAAACTGAGGCATACACATGTTAAGTAAACTGCTACAAAGTTGCAGCACTGGGATTTGAGCCCTGGCAACCCAACTCCTGAGCCCATGTTCTTAACCACTGACCACACTGCTCCATGCCATACTGTTAGCAGTGATTACCTCTGAGAAGTGAAAATGGGACTTTTACTCTTCTTGGGATGTACTATTAGATATCTGAAATTTTTGCTATGACTGTAACTTACTTTTGAATTAGAAAAAGGAGAAATAATGCTTCACAGATTCATACATAAAAGCATGTTCCATAAACCACTCATACCCATGACTCCAGGAGGACCCTGGTACCTAGAGTAGGATGTGGTTCAGCAATATCTCATAATCCCACCAAAGCATTCAGCCTCAAAGAAGCTCACAGAAGAGGTTTCTTAGGAAGGAAGCTGAGTCAGGCAGGACAAAGGAAGGATGCTCAGCCAGGTTTGGGAGCAAAGGAGACTCTATGTGGACACATAGGCCTGACCCACATCCTCCAATCTGCCTATTTTCAGCCATGCTCCCTGCTTCTCCCCGCCTGCTCCCATTTCTTCTCTCAATCTGTGCCTGGAAGTCCCATCATGAGTGCTTATGGAAGAGCAGCTATCGCTCTGGAGGGGCCTCTGGAAATCTTGTGTATTAACCCTTTCAAGAAAGGCATTCTACCAATATTTCTACATTTACATACCTCCTCCAACTGTGCCTGGGTCATTAGCTTATAGGTTGGTGGCTTCAGTTCTTGTATAGCTGGCTTAAAAACCTTCTGCAAATTCAAGCCTGTCATCTTGATGAGTAGATTTTGGACTTCCTCATCCATAAATGTAGGTTTCTTGATCTCTGGACTACCAGATTCTGTTAACATGGATTTTAGTAAATAAGAAGATGATAAAAATGATAAGCCAATAAGATCTCTGAACAGAAAAGCTAACAACAGAAATGATTAACAAAATGTCTACCTCAATATGTATAATGTTAATACCTATAAAATCCATTCATTCATTCCTTGATAAAATTTACTACACATTTACAAAAATAGTAATGAGAATACTACCAAAAAAGGCACTCAAAATCTAGTGCAGAAAGCAACACAAAAAAGTAATTAAGGGTTGTCAGGTGGCTCAGTTGGTTATGCGTCCATTCTTGGTTTCAGTTCAGGTTGTGATCTCAGAGTCATGAGACCAAGCTCCACATTGGGCTCAGCACTCAGCACAGAGGCAGCTTGAGACTCTCCTCCTTCTGCCCCTCTTGCTTTGCGGGTTTCTCTCTCTCTCTAAAATAAAAATTTTTAAAGTAATTAATGTGGGGCACCTGGAGTCAGTAGAGCATGTGGCTCTGGATCTCGAGGTGGTAAGTTTGAGCCCCATGTTGGATGTGGAGATTACTTAAAAACAAAATCTTAAAAATAAATTAATAAGGGGTGCCCAGGTGGCTCAGTCAATAAGTATACACTCTTGGTTTCGGCTTGGGTGATGATCTCATGGGTTGTGGGATTGAGCCGCACGTTGGGCTGTAATCTTGGCAGGGAATCTGCTTGAGGACTGTTTCCCTCTCAAATACATAAATCAATCTTTAAAATAAAAAAGTAATGTAATAACGTTAATAATATTTACAGAGTTGTCTCCTAGATGCTAGGCATTACATACATTTTCAGGAAATGTTCTCAGGAGTATTTACAACTCACAAAATAAGATAAATAAGGATATTGAAGCCTGCCTAAAGACAACTAGCTGTTAAGTCACAGAGTCAGGATTTAAACCAAAGTTTGTTTCTAGAAACTAGAACAACTCTAGTCTATCTTGGTGCTCCCCAGTGCAAGTGCTACATACATATTCTCAGAGAAGAGAAGGCCATGGCAGGTCAAAGGTAGCTTCTCCAGGGGCCTGAACAGGACAGAGAAAAAAAGGGGAAGGAAATTCCAGATTAAGGGGCTGCAACTAGGAAACACAGGCTTGGATCACTGGACGTGAGACTGAAAAGGCCATGCGGTGTCACAGAAGAGCCATGGGCAGGAGAGGAGACCCGGATATCACTGCTGCCTTACACAGTTTACCCATCCGTTTATCTAACTTCCTCTATTTCTATCAGGAAAAAATATGGGGGAAAAATACCATTCCTTCCCAGCCACTTCTTCCTCTGCTAGTCCTATAAATGTTGATGGCCCTAAAAATTCTGAACTATACTCTTCTCCTTTCTTACATTCTTGCTGTATGATATCCTCGCAACCTATAACTTTAATTACTTCTATATGCTGGGGACCCTAAAATCTGAATCTTCTTCCAGTCAAGATCATCTTCAATCCACCTACCCCGTGGACATCTCATGTGTACTTCAGTATTTCTTCTGTCTCAAATCTGCTTTTCCTATTTTTCCCTATTTTAGTAGCATCCAACAGGTCATGTGGGCCAGAAACCTTACAGACATTCCTGACTTTTCCTTTACCCTCCACATCTGGCCAACAGCAGTAATAACAGTAACAGCAATGATCACTAACATTAGCAATGATATCTAATATAGTAGATATCTACTATATGTCACAACTTACTGAGCTAAATACCTTACATATTAAGCACATCAAATCCTCAAAACCACCCTGGAAATACTACAGTTATCCCCATTTTATAAAAAACATAAAACACTAATACAGAACATACTGCCTATTATACCTCATAAATCTCTCTTTAATCTTCTATTTCCCACTGCCATTACTCTGATCGAGGCCATCCTCATCTCTTGGCTTAACCTCCTAACCAGTCTCCCTGGTCCATGGAACAACCAGAATAATCTCTTAAAAATGTAGCCAAAACAATAGAAAAAGTTAACAAAACTAAGAACTGGTTCTTTGAAAAGATAACAAAATTGACAAACTTTTAGCTAGGCTAAGCAAGAAAAGAGAGAGGACCCAAATCAAGAAAATTATAAATGAAAAAGGAAACAATACAACTCACGATACAGAAATACAAAGGATCCTAAGAAGCTAATGTGAATAATTATATAGCAACAAACTGGACAGCCTAGAAGAAACAGGAAAATTCTTAAAAACATGCAACCTATCAAGACTGAGAAAGAAACAAAAAATCTGAACACACCTATTACTACTAAGGAGTTTCAATTAGCAATAGTAAATCTCCCAACAAAGAAAACCAGCAGCAGATGACTTTACAGGTTAATTCTACCAAACATGTGAAGAAGAATTAATGCCAATCCTTTTTAAACTCCTCCAAAAAACTGAACAGGAGGGAACATCCCCGAACTCATTTTACTAGACTAGCATTATCTTGATACAAAAGCCAGATTCTACAGCCATACCACTTTGAATGCACCCAATCTAGTCTAATACTAAAGCTAAAAAAGGACACTATCAGAAACTATAGGCCAATAACCCTGATAACTATAGATGTAAAAGTTCTTAATAAAATACTTGTAAACCAAATTCAGCAGCACATTGAAAAGATCATTCACCATGATCAAGTGGAATTTATCCCTGGGATTCAAGGATAGTTTGACATATACAAGTCAATGTGATACATCACAATGAACAGAATGATAGAAAAATCATATATCATTTGAATAGATGCAGAAGAAGCATTTGACAAAGTTCTCCGTCAGTTCATGATAAAAGCTCTTAACAAATCAGGTACAGAAGAAACATACCTCAACATAATATATACCAAACCCACAGACTAAAGCCTTTCCTCTAAGTTTGGGAATAAGACAAGGATGTCTCCTATTGAAATAATGCTGCAAGGCTGCAAGTCCTAGCCAATCAATTAGGCAAGAAAAATAAATAAAAGATATCAGAATTTGGGAAGGAATAAGTAAAACTGTCTCCAATTAGTTGCAAACAATAGGATTTTATATGCAGAAAATGCTAAAAACTCCACCAAAAAACTCCCAGATCTAATCAACAAATTCAGTAAAGTTGCAGGATATAAAATAAACATTTAAAAATTGGTAGCATTTCTTTTTTTTTTTTTTTTTGGTAGCATTTCTATAGTAATAAGTTCTGTGACAAAGAAAGCAAGCAATCTCACTGAGAGTTGCATCAAAAACAATAAAATACTAAGGAATAAATTTAGCCAAGGAGGTAAAAGATCTCTATATACTAAAAACTAAAAGACACTGATGAAAATCAAAGAAGAGGAATGCAGGAAGGATGGTGGAGTGCGAGGATCCTGAGCTTACCTCATCCCATGGCACACTGAGGTAATAATTACATGCGTGGCAATTATGAAAATGAACTGAACACTGGCTAAACGGATCTTCCACAGCTAATTATAGAATTAAGGCCATAGTCAGGAACCAAACCCCTGGTTCAACAAAACAAAGAAAAGAACAGAGGAGCAAGATCAGACCTCAAGATGTAACTCCCCCAGCCCTGGGAGACCCATACTGGAAAAAGGAGCTCCTTTGAAAATGAGTGGGGCTGATTTTAAACTCTGGGAGAGCCAGAAGTTAAAAAACTGAAACAATGCCCATAAAGACCCAGCATGCTAAATAACTCACCTCAGACACAGCAAAAAAATGTAGCAGTCTGAAAAGTGCCTGGGGCATATGTGAAAGAGACTTCCTGCCTAACCTAAGGACCTATGCCAAAAAGACAGGAATCTGCAGGAACTTCCAGGAACAAAACTGATGGTGGGCACCATTCTTCTTGCCCTCCCCAAGACTACACAGCCAGACACTTTTGGGAACCAGTTCTAACATACTCTCCATCTACCTTGCTAGCACCGGGTGCCTTGCTGTGGTGTTGCCCTGTGGACCTGTCCCACCCAACCCACCTACATTGACAGGCACCCTGCCAAAGAAACTCCTGTCATGGAGAGAGTAGGGGAGATAATACCACACACCAGCATGTGCTTGATTCCTGCAGCTAGGCCTCTTACCTGCCTACACAGGGAGCAAATCCCGCCCTCTTCAGTGGGCCCACAGCTGTCACAGCAGCTAACTGCAGACAGCCAGACCACTTACCAGCAAGTCCACAGCAGCAGCAGCCAGACCTCTCAACAGTAAAGATAGCAAACGTTGTCCAGTGTACTTGCAGTTAACAAAGCAGGATACTGAGCCAGCTGAGCTCAGGTCCAGCCCCGACCACCAGTACAGCATGCCCACAACAATCAATATGAAGGTGCATACAGCTCACACAGCTGGTCTCGTGACAAGAGGGGATTGTGGTACAGGACACCACAGGACCTCTTCTACACAAAAACACTACTTTTGAAAAGTCTTGAAAGAATGAGACAAAATCACAGAAAAAGATCTAAACAAAATAGAGATAAAGAATATCCCTAATAAAAAGGTCAAAGTAACATTTATAAAGATACTCAACTGGACTTGAGAAAAGAACAGATGAATTCATAACTTTGACAAAGATAGAAAATATAATAAAATAGCCAGTCAGTGCTCAAGAATACAAAACTGGGAGGTCAAATATGCTAGAGGGAATCAACAGCAGATTACAAAATGCAGAAGAATGGATCAATGAGCTGGAATACAGTGTAATGGAAAGCAGCCAAGCTGAACAACAGGAAAAAAAAAAAAAGTGAGAATAGGGATCCCAGAAGAAAAAGTGAGAGACAAGGGGGCAGAAAACTTATTTGAAGAAATAATAGCTAAAATTCAGGAAACACAAAAATCCCAAAAAGGTCCATGCTCTGACACATAATAATTTAAAGTATTTAAAATTCAGAATTTAAGATAAAGAGAAAATATTACAAGCAGCAAGAGAAAAGCAAGCAGTTACACACAAGGGAAACCATGTAACGCTGTCACCTAATTTTTCAGCAAAAACTGAAGGTGAGAAAGGAATGGCAGAACATATTCAAAGTGCTGAAAGGAAAAACTTACAACCAAGAATACTCTCCCCTGCAAGATTATCCACCATTCAGTATTGGAGAGACAGAGATACCTGGACAAACAAAAATTAAAGTTCATTACCACTAAACCATCCTTTAAAAAAAATGTTAAAGGAAATTCTTTAAGCAGGGAGAAAAAACTACAAGTCAGAAAATTGTGAAAGGAAAAAATTTCACTAGTAAAAGCAAACATATAATAAAAGTAGTAGGTTAATCACTTTATAAAGTCAGTATGGATGTTAAAACACAAAAGCAGTAAAATCAATTATACCTACTAAAATTAGGAAAAAATAGGAGATATACGAAATAAAAAGATGTAAAATATGACATCATATATATAAAAGATAAAGTAAATAGTAACCTAGTACTTTTATAATGTATTCAAGCTTAAGCAGCCATCAACTTAAAAGGGACTGCTATACCCCCATGATGTTATATATGAAACCTGGTAACCACAAATCAAAAACCTATAGTACACAAAAGATAAAAAGAAAACCAAACATGACACTAAAGAAAGCCACCAAACAAGTGAAGAGAGCCAAAGAACAAAGGAACAGAGAACTACAGAGACCACCAGAAAACAACTAATGAAATAGCAATAAGTACAATACCTATCAATAATTACTTTAAATGTAAACGGAATAAATGCTCCAAACAAGAGACATAAGGTGGCAGAATAGATTTAAAAAACCACAAACACCCAAGACCTATCTATGTGTTGCCTACAAGAGACTCATGGCAGAACTAAAGACACACAGACACTGAAAGTGAAATGATGGGAAAAGATATTCCATGTAAATGGAAGGGGGGAAGAAAGCCAGAGTAGCAATACATGTATCAGACAAAACAGATTTGAAAACTAAGACTGCAGGGGTGCCTGGGTGATTCCGTCAGTTGAGCATCCAACTCTTGGTTTTGGCTCAGATTGTGGTTTTGCAGTCAAGGGATCAAGCCCCATATCCGGCTCCATACTCAGCAGGGAGTCTGCTTCAGATTCTCTCTCCCTCTCCTTCTGCCCCATGTAGTACATGCAAATGTGTGCAGAGGCTCTCTCAAATAAATAAATGAATGAATGAATGAATAAACAAATAAATAAAATCTTTAAAAAAAATAAAAAACTGTAGCAAGAAATAAAGAATGGTATTACATAATGATAAAGGTATTCAATCCAACAAGATGATATAACAATTGTAAATATCTATGTACCCAACAATGAGGCACCTAAATACATATAGCAAATATTATCAGACATAAGGGGAGAAACTGACAGCAATAAAAAAATAACAGGGCACTTTAACACCCTTACTCAAAGGATGGACCATCCAGGCAGAAAATCAATAAGGAAAAAATGTCTTTGAATGACACATTAGATTAGATGAACTTAGTAGATATATACAGAACATCCCATCCAAAAACAAAAGAATACACACTATTTTCAAGTGTTCATGAAGAATCTCCAGGATAGATCACATATTAGACCACAAAACAAGTCTCAATAAATTTAAGAAGACTGAATCATGTCATACATCTTTCCCAACCATAACAGTACAAAACTAGAAATCAATTACAAGGAAAAAGAAAGAAAAAACACAAACACATGGAGGCTAAACAACATGCTACTAAACAATCAATGGGCCAACAGAGAAATCAAAAGGGAAATAAAAAAATATTATGAGAACAAATGAAAATGGTAACACAACAGCCCCAAGTCTTTGGAGCACAGCAAAAAGTAGTTCTACGAGGGAAATTTATAGCAATACAGGCCTACCAAAGAATCAAAAAAACCTCAAATAAACAACCTAATCTTATATCTGAAGGAACTAGAAAAAGAACAACGCCCGACATCAGATAGAATAAAATAATAAAGTTTAGAGCAGAAATACATGAGACAATTTTAAAAAATGGAAAAGGTCATTGAAACCAAGATCTGGTTAGCTGATAAGATAAACAAAATTGATAAACCTATAGCCTGACTCATCAAGAAAAAGAGTACTCAAAATCAGAGATAAAAGAGGAGAGGTAACAACCAATATCACAGAAACATAAAGGATTATATGAGACTACTATAAAAAATTATATGACAACCTAGAAGAAATGGATAAATTCCCAGAAATATACAACGTTACAAAACTGAAGCAGGAAGAAACAGAAAATCTAAATAAACTCTTTATGAGTAATAAGGTTAAGTCAGTAATTTAAAAAATTCCCAACAAACACAAGTCAAGACTAGATGGATTCACAGGCTAAAACCCACCAAAAATGTAAAGAGTTAATACGTATTCTCCTCAAACTATTCTAAAAAGATAGAAGCAAGCTTCCAAATACATTCTATGAGGCCAGTATTACCCTGATACCAAAACCAGAAAGACACTTGAAAAAAGCAAGCAAGCAAACACAGGCCAGTATCCCTGATGAATCCACATTCAATTAATCTAAGATAGAGGAGGCAAGAATATACGACAGAGAAAAAAACAGTCTCTTCAATAAATGGTGCTGGAAAAACTGAACACCTACATGCAAAAGAATAAAGGGGGACCACTTTCTTACACTATACACAGAAATTCAAAATGGATTGAAGACCTAAAATATGAGATCCAAAACCGTAAAACTCAGAGAAAAAAAACTGGCAGTAACTTCTCTGACATCAACCATGGCAACATTTGTCTAGATATATCTTCTCAGGAAAGGGAAACAAAAGCAAACATAAATTATTGGAACTACATCAAAATAAAAATTTTGCACAACAAACAAAACCATCAACAAACGAAAAGGCAACCTACTAAATGGGAGAAGATATTTGCAAATGATGTATCAGATTAAGGATTAATATCCAAAATATATATAAACGTAATACAACTCAACACCAAAAATACCCCAAACGGTCTGATTAAAAATGGACTAAAGACCTAAACAGACATTTTTCCAAAGACATACAGATGGCAACAGACAACAGACACAAGAGAAGATGCTCAATATCACTCACTAATCATCAGGGAAATGCAAATCAAAACCACAGAATGGCAAAAAGACAAACCAGTGTTGGCAAGGACATGGAGGAAAAGAAACTCTAGTGCACTGCTGGTGGGAATGTAAATTGGTGCAGTCACTGTGAAAACCAGTATGGAGGTTCCTCAAAAAACGAAAAACAGAAATATCATATAACTCAGTAATTCTACTCTACCGGGCATTTACCCTCTCCAAAACAAAAATACTGATTTGAGAAAATATATGCACCCCTATGTTCACTGCAGCATAATTTACAATAGGCAAGATATAAAAGCAACCCAAGTGTCCACTGATAGATGAATGAATAAAGAGGATGTGGTATGTGTATACTCTCTCTCTCTCTCTCTCTCTCTCTCTCTCTCACACACACACACACACACACACACAAACACACAATGGAATATTACTCACCCCCCCCCAAAAAAAAGAACGAGAGCTTGCCATTTGCAATAACATGGTTGGACCTAGAGAGTACAATACTAATTAAAATAAGTCAGAGAAAGACAAACGCTGTATATTTTCCCCATATGTGGAATCTAAAAATCAAAACAAATGAACAGGGGCACCTGAGTGGCTCTGTTGATCAAGCAACTGCCTTCAGCTCAGGTCTTGTGATCAAGCCCCACATCAGGCTCCCTGCTCAGCAGGGAGTCTGCTTCTCCCTCTCCTTCTGCCTCTCCCACCCCTCCCCACCTCTACCTCTCCCCCTGCTGGTGCACACTCTCTCTTTCTTAAATAAATAGAGGTAGATAACTATGCAATGATATTAAAACAAAAAAACCCAGAACAAATGATTAAACAAAGAGAAAGCAGAATCAGAGCCATGAATACAGAGAACAAACTGATGGTTGCCAGAGGGAAGATGGGTGCGTGGTCAAATGGGCCAAGGCCAGTGGGAGATACAGACTTCCAGTTATGGAAAGAATAAGTCTCAGGTATAAAAGGTATAGCCTAGGGAATATACTCAAAGGAACTGTAATAGCACTGTATGGTGACAGATGGTAGCTGAACTTGTGAGCACAGCATAAGGCACAGACTTATTGAATTACTATGCTATACACCTGAAATGTAACACTGTGTCAATTATACTTCAATTAAAAAAAAAAAAGAGAGGGAGGGGGAGGAGCAAGATGGCGGAAGAGTAGGGTCTGCAAATCACCTGTCTCCACCAAATTACCTAGAAAACCTTCCAATCATCCTGAAAATCTATGAATTCGGCCTGAGAATTAAAGAGAGAACACCTGGAATGCAACAGTGAGAAGAGTTCGCGCTTCTATCAAGGTAGGAAGACGGGGAAAAAGAAGTAAAGAAACAAAGGCCTCCAAGGGGGAGGGGCCCCGCGAGGAGCCGGGCTGAGGCCGGGGCGAGTGTCCCCAGGACAGGAGAGCCCCGTCCCAGAGGAGCAGGAGCTGCACCGACCTTCCCGGGCGGAAAGGGGCTCGCAGGGAGTTAGAGCAGGACCCAGGAGGGCGGGGATGCCCACGGGATCCCCGGGACAGTAACAGAGCAACTGCGCGCCCAGGAGAGTGCGCCGAGCTCCCTAAGGGCTGCAGCGCACGGCGGGACCCGGTGGGACCCGGAGCAGCTCGGAGGGGCTCGGGCGGCGGCTCCGCGGAGGGGGCTGCGCGGCCCCGGGAGCAGCTTGGAGGGGCTCGGGCAGAGGAAGAGGCTCCGTGCGGAGGGGGCTGCGCGGTTCCAGGAGCAGCTCGGAGGGGCTCGGGCGGCAGCTCCGCGGAGGGGGTTGCGCGGCCCGGGAGCGCGAATCCACCAGCGCAGGCCCCGGAGCACAGCACGCCGGGACACAGCCCAGGATCCGGCCTCCCCCGGGACAGGCAGAGGCCGGGAGGGCCCAGGACAGCAAGGACGCTCCTGCCCCGAGCTGAGCAGATCAGCGGCCCCGCCCCGGAGCCTCCAGGCCCTGCAGACTGAGAGCTCAGGAGTTCCTGCCGGAGCTGAATCCAGGTTTCCCGAACTGGCCCCGCCACTGGGGCTGTTCCTCCTGCGGCCTCACGGGGCAAACAACCCCCACTGAGCCCTGCACCAGGCAGGGGCACAGCAGCTCCCCCAACTGCTAACACCTGAAAATCAGCACAACAGGCCCCTCCCCCAGAACACCAGCTAGACGGACAACTTCCAGGAGAAGCCAAGGGACTTAAAAGTACACAGAATCAGAAGATACTCCCCGGTGGTTCTTTTTTTGTTTTGTTTTGTTTTGTTTTGTTTTGCTTTTTGATTTGTTTCCTTCCCCCACCCCCCTTTTTTTTCTCCTTTTTCTTTCTCTTTTTCTTCTCTTTTTTTTTTCGTTTTCTTCCCTTTTTTTTCTTTCTCTTTTCTTTCCTTCTTTCTCTCCTCTCTTTTTCTCTTTTTCCCAATACAACTTGCTATTGGCCACTCTGCACTGAGCAAAATGACTAGAAGGAAAACCTCACCTCAAAAGAAAGAATCAGAAACAGTCCTCTCTCCCACAGAGTTACAAAATCTGTATTACAATACAATGTCAGAAAGCCAATTCAGAAGCACTATTATACAGCTACTGGTGGCTCTAGAAAAAAGTATAAAGGACTCAAGAGACTTCATGACTGCAGAATTTAGAGCTAATCAGGCAGAAATTAAAAATCAATTGAATGAGATGCAATCCAAACTAGAAGTCCTAACGACGAGGGTTAACGAGGTGGAAGAACGAGTGAGTGACATAGAAGACAAGTTGATAGCAAAGAGGGAAACTGAGGAAAAAAGAGACAAACAATTAAAAGACCATGAGGATAGATTAAGGGAAATAAACGACAACCTGAGAAAGAAAAACCTACGTTTAATTGGGGTTCCCGAGGGCGCCGAAAGGGACAGAGGGCCAGAATATGTATTTGAACAAATTCTAGCTGAAAACTTTCCTAATCTGGGAAGGGAAACAGGCATTCAGATCCAGGAAATAGAGAGATCCCCCCCTAAAATCAATAAAAACCGTTCAACACCTCGACATTTAATTGTGAAGCTTGCAAATTCCAAAGATAAAGAGAAGATCCTTAAAGCAGCAAGAGACAAGAAATCCCTGACTTTTATGGGGAGGAGTATTAGGGTAACAGCAGACCTCTCCACAGAGACCTGGCAGGCCAGAAAGGGCTGGCAGGATATATTCAGGGTCCTAAATGAAAAGAACATGCAACCAAGAATACTTTATCCAGCAAGGCTCTCATTCAAAATGGAAGGAGAGATAAAGAGCTTCCAAGACAGGCAGCAACTAAAAGAATATGTGACCTCCAAACCAGCTCTGCAAGAAATTTTAAGGGGGACTCTTAAAAATCCCCTTTAAGAAGAAGTTCAGTGGAACAGTCCACAAAAACAAGGACTGAATAGATATCATGATGACACTAAACTCATATCTCTCAATAGTAACTCTGAATGTGAACGGGCTTAATGACCCCATCAAAAGGCGCAGGGTTTCAGACTGGATAAAAAAGCAGGACCCATCTATTTGCTGTCTACAAGAGACTCATTTTAGACAGAAGGACACCTACAGCCTGAAAATAAAAGGTTGGAGAACCATTTACCATTCGAATGGTCCTCAAAAGAAAGCAGGGGTAGCCATCCTTATATCAGATAAACTAAAATTTACCCCAAAGACTGTAGTGAGAGATGAAGAGGGACACTATATCATACTTAAAGGATCTATTCAACAAGAGGACTTAACAATCCTCAATATATACGCCCCGAATGTGGGAGCTGCCAAATATATCAATCAATTATTAACCAAAGTGAAGAAATACTTAGATAATAATACACTTATACTTGGTGACTTCAATCTAGCGCTTTCTATACTCGATAGGTCTTCTAAGCACAACATCTCCAAGAAACGAGAGCTTTAAATGATACACTGGACCGGATGGATTTCACAGATATCTACAGAACTTTACATCCAAACTCAACTGAATACACATTCTTCTCAAGCGCACATGGAACTTTCTCCAGAATAGACCACATATTGGGTCACAAAGCGGGTCTGAACCGATACCAAAAGATTGGGATTGTCGCCTGCATATTCTCAGACCATAATGCCTTGAAATTAGAACTAAATCACAACAAGAAGTTTGGAAGGACCTCAAACACGTGGAGGTTAAGGACCATCCTGCTAAAAGATAAAAGGGTCAACCAGGAAATTAAGGAAGAATTAAAAAGATTCATGGAAACTAATGAGAATGAAGATACAACTGTTCAAAATCTTTGGGATGCAGCAAAAGCAGTCCTAAGGGGGAAATACATCGCAATACAAGCATCCATTCAAAAACTGGAAAGAACTCAAATACAAAAGCTAACCTTACACATAAAGGAGCTAGAGAAAAAACAGCAAATAGATCCTACACCCAAGAGAAGAAGGGAGTTAATAAAGATTCGAGCAGAACTCAACGAAATCGAGACCAGAAGAACTGTGGAACAGATCAACAAAACCAGGAGTTGGTTCTTTGAAAGAATTAATAAGATAGATAAACCATTAGCCAGCCTTATTAAAAAGAAGAGAGAGAAGACTCAAATTAATAAAATCATGAATGAGAAAGGAGAGATCACTACCAACACCAAGGAAATACAAACGATTTTAAAAACATATTATGAACAGCTATACGCCAATAAATTAGGCAATCTAGAAGAAATGGACGCATTCCTGGAAAGCCACAAACTACCAAAACTGGAACAGGAAGAAATAGAAAACCTGAACAGGCCAATAACCAGGGAGGAAATTGAAGCAGTCATCAAAAACCTCCCAAGGCACAAGAGTCCCGGGCCAGATGGCTTCCCAGGGGAATTTTATCAAACATTTAAAGAAGAAACCATACCTATTCTCCTAAAGCTGTTTGGAAAGATAGAAAGAGATGGAGTACTTCCAAATTCGTTCTATGAGGCCAGCATCACCTTAATTCCAAAACCAGACAAAGACCCCACCAAAAAGGAGAATTACAGACCAATATCCCTGATGAACATGGATGCAAAAATTCTCAACAAGATACTGGCCAATAGGATCCAACAATACATTAAGAAAATTATTCACCATGACCAAGTAGGATTTATCCCTGGGACACAAGGCTGGTTCAACACCCGTAAAACAATCAATGTGATTCATCATATCAGCAAGAGAAAAACCAAGAACCATATGATCCTCTCATTAGATGCAGAGAAAGCATTTGACAAAATACAGCATCCATTCCTGATCAAAACTCTTCAGAGTGTAGGGATAGAGGGAACATTCCTCGACATCTTAAAAGCCATCTATGAAAAGCCCACAGCAAATATCATTCTCAATGGGGAAGCACTGGGAGCCTTTCCCCTAAGATCAGGAACAAGACAGGGATGTCCACTCTCACCACTGCTGTTCAACATAGTACTGGAAGTCCTAGCCTCAGCAATCAGACAACAAAAAGACATTAAAGGCATTCAAATTGGCAAAGAAGAAGTCAAACTCTCCCTCTTCGCCGATGACATGATACTCTACATAGAAAACCCAAAGCCTCCACCCCAAGATTGCTAGAACTCATACAGCAATTAGGCAGTGTGGCAGGATACAAAATCAATGCCCAGAAGTCAGTGGCATTTCTATACACTAACAATGAGACTGAAGAAAGAGAAATTAAGGAGTCAATCCCATTTACAATTGCACCCAAAAGCATAAGATACCTAGGAATAAACCTAACCAAAGATGTAAAGGATCTATACCCTCAAAACTATAGAACACTTCTGAAAGAAATTGAGGAAGACACAAAGAGATGGAAAAATATTCCATGCTCATGGATTGGCAGAATTAATATTGTGAAAATGTCAATGTTACCCAGGGCAATATACACGTTTAATGCAATCCCTATCAAAATACCATGGACTTTCTTCAGAGAGTTAGAACAAATTATTTTAAGATTTGTGTGGAATCAGAAAAGACCCCGAATAGCCAGGGGAATTTTAAAAAAGAAAACCATAGCTGGGGGCATCACAATGCCAGATTTCAGGTTGTACTACAAAGCTGTGGTCATCAAGACAGTGTGGTACTGGCACAAAAACAGACACATAGATCAATGGAACAGAATAGAGAATCCAGAAGTGGACCCTGAACTTTATGGTCAACTAATATTCGATAAAGGAGGAAAGACTATCCATTGGAAGAAAGACAGTCTCTTCAATAAATGGTGCTGGGAAAATTGGACATCCACATGCAGAAGAATGAAACTAGACCACTCTCTTTCACCATACACAAAGATAAACTCAAAATGGATGAAAGATCTAAATGTGAGACAAGATTCCATCAAAATCCTAGAGAAGAACACAGGCAACACCCTTTTTGAACTCGGCCACAGTAACTTCTTGCAAGATACATCCACGAAGGCAAAAGAAACAAAAGCAAAAATGAACTATTGGGACTTCATCAAGATAAGAAGCTTTTGCACAGCAAAGGATACAGTCAACAAAACTCAAAGACAACCTACAGAATGGGAGAAGATATTTGCAAATGACATATCAGATAAAGGGCTAGTTTCCAAGATCTATAAAGAACTTATCAAACTCAACACCAAAGAAACAAACAATCCAATCATGAAATGGGCAAAAGACATGAAGAGAAATCTCACAGAGGAAGACATAGACATGGCCAACATGCACATGAGAAAATGCTCTGCATCACTTGCCATCAGGGAAATACAAATCAAAACCACAATGAGATACCACCTCACACCAGTGAGAATGGGGAAAATTAACAAGGCAGGAAACAACAAATGTTGGAGAGGATGTGGAGAAAAGGGAACCCTCTTACACTGTTGGTGGGACTGTGAACTGGTGCAGCCACTCTGGAAAACTGTGTGGAGGTTCCTCAAACAGTTAAAAATATACCTGCCCTACGACCCAGCAATTGCACTGTTGGGGATCTACCCCAAAGATACAAATGCAATGAAACGCCGGGACACCTGCACCCCGATGTTTCTAGCAGCAATGACCACGATAGCCAAACTGTGGAAGGAGCCTCGGTGTCCAACGAAAGATGAGTGGATAAAGAAGATGTGGTTTATGTATACAATGGAATATTACTCAGCTATTAGAAATGACAAATACCCACCATTTGCTTCAACGTGGATGGAACTGGAGGGTATTATGCTGAGTGAAGTAAGCCAGTCGGAGAAGGACAAACATTATATGTTCTCATTCATTTGGGGAATATAAATAATAGTGAAAAGGAATATAAGGGAAGGGGGAAGAAATGTGTGGGAAATATCAGAAAGGGAGACAGAACGTAAAGACTGCTAACTCTGGGAAACGAACTAGGGGTGGTAGAAGGGGAGGAGGGCGGGGGGTGGAAGTGAATGGGTGACGGGCACTGGGGGTTATTCTGTATGTTAGTAAATTGAACACCAATAAAAAATAAATTAAAAAAAAAAAAAAGAGAGAAAGATCTTGCAATTTGTGACAACGTGGATGGACCATGGGGGCATTAAGTAAAATAAACCAAGAGAAAGACAAATATTGTATGATCTCAACTATATGTGGAATCTTAAAACAAACAAACAAGAACTCACAGAAAAAGAGATCAGACTTGTGGTCTTCTAGTTACCAGAGAATAGGGTATGAGGGGGAACTGGATCAAGGTGGTCAAAAGGTACAAACTTCCAGTTAAAAGAAGAACTAGGATGTAATATATTACATGATGGATACAGTTAACACTGCTGAATGATATCTATGAAAGTTGTTAAAGTAAATCCTAAGGGTTCTCATCACAGGAAAATTTTTTTTCTTTGTATCTACATGAGAGGAAAGATGTAAACTAAACTTATAGTGGTAATAATTTCATGATATATGAAGTCAAGTCATTGTGTTGCACACTGTGAACTTATACAGTACTGTATGTTAAATATGTCTCAGTAAAACTGAAAATTAAAAAAAAATGTAATCAAGATTCATGTTCAAAACTCACCAATGAAAAAATAAATAAATAAAATAAATAAAACTCACCAATGACTTCCAACTTCATTTAGAAAAAAAACTAAGGTAGTCTGCTTACTTCACGTGCTCCCCACTAAACAATGTGCTCCTCCAAAGGCCAGACGTGGTCTTGAACTCACCTCTGGAACCCAGCGCTTCACAGACAGTATGTGCTCAGCACTGCTCTTTCCTCAATCTCACCATTTCCCCAGCTTGAATTACCACTTTTATTTAATTTTTAGATTTTATTTATTTATTCACGAGAGACACAGAGAGAGAGAAAGAGAGAGAGAGAGAGAGAGAGAGAGAGAGGCAGAGACAGGCGTTGGGAGAAGCAGGCTCCATGCGGGGAGCCGGATGTGGGACTGGATCCTGGGACTCCAGGGTCATGCCCTGAGCCGAAGACAGATGCTTAACTGCTGAGCCACCCAGGCGTTCCACTTTTACTTTAAAATAGGAAAAATTAGATTTTTTAGATTTAAATCTAAAATTAGATTTTTAAAAAAGATTTTATTTATTTATGTATTCATGAGAGACAGAGAGAGAGGCAGAGACACAGGCAGAGGGAGAAGCAGGCTCCATGCAGGGAGCGCGACGTGGGAGTCGATCCTGGGTCTCCAGGATCCCGCCCTGGGCCGACGGCATGAGCCACCCGGGCGTCCCCGAGTTACCACTCTGACCCGACGCTTCTCACTTTAGATACAACCGTGTTTTGGGTCATACAGTGTACCTACACTCAAATTTCAAAAGTACCTCAAATTTAATATGTGTAAACACAGACGCTTAATTCTGCCTCCTTTCCAGTCTCACCTCACCTACTGCCTTTGCATCCCTCACCCCTTCATTCCTCCCGCCAAAAAAAAATAAAATTAAATTAAAAAATCTTACAATTAACGTTCTCTGTCTTGGTATAAATGGGAATACTTTGCACTCAAACGTTCAAGCCAGAAAGCTGAGACGCAAGGCTGACTTCTCCTTTCAGACCCGGAGCCGCACCACACCCAAGCCTTACCGATCAAGGAATCCCACCTCAAACACGGGTTTCCAGACTCCCTGTGTTCAGTCTCACGCCAGGACTTTGGCCTAGGCTGTCCCCGCTGCTTGAAATGCTTCCCCGGCACGGTCAGCCAGGTCTCAGCTCTGGTCCCAAGGTCCAGGGACCCCTCCCGGTCCTTCCGACCAAGCCTGCGCGCCGCTCTGGGTCGCGCTGCGCTGCCCCTTCCCCACGGCGCCAGCGGCTCCCTCGAGGGCAGACTCGCGGGGTCGGCCGTGCCCCCTACGTGCAGCACGGCGCGCGCAGACCTCCGAGCTCGGGCACTGCCGGCCGCCACAGACCCAGCCCCTACAAGGTGCAGGAGCCGGCAGGGCCTGCGCGCGCAGCTGGAAGAGCCGGCACGGAGGGAGGGGCCGGCGGCCGCGTGCTGTCGCCAGCCGGAAGCGAGCGCTCCCGCGGACATCTGGCCGGTCACTTACCCGCCTCGGAAGCAAGCCGACGGCATGGCGGCCCCACCCCGCAGGGCCCGGGCGGCGGCTGGAGCAGGGCGCCGAGCTGGGGCCGAATTCGGGCCCGGAAACAGCCCCGCTCCGAGTTCCGAGAACCTGTCAGGAGGCTCCACAGCGCCACAGACGTTCTGAGGGCCGCCATGACTATCCGGAGGTGGGGTGGGGAGGGGCACCTGCGCCGGAAGCAGCTGGAAGCAACCGGGCCTCGCGAGGTTCGCGCGGCATTCTGGGAAATGTAGTCTGGTTGAGGGAGGCGGGAGGCAAAACTGAGCAACTTTACGATTTCTTGTAAACCTCTCCTGCGCCTGTGGAAAAGATTAGTGTCCTCTGTCTTGTTGATTTTCACCATTCTCCCTGGTGTGAGGTGGTATCTCATTGTGGTTTTTTTTTTCTTTTTTCATTGTGGTTTTGATTTGTATTTCCCAGGTGGCCAGTGATGCGGAGCATTTTCTCCTGCGCTTGTTGGCCATGTATATGCACAAGGCAGGGAACAACAAATGTTGGAGAGGATGTGGAGAAAGGGGACCCTCTAGCACTGTTGGTGGGACTGTGAACTGGTGCAGCCACTCTGGAAAACTGTGTGGAGGTTCCTCAAAGAGTTAAAATAGACCTGCCCTATGACCCAGCAATTGCACTGCTGGGGATTTACCCCAAAGATACAGATGCAATGAAACGCCGGGACACCTGCACCCCGATGTTTATAGCAGCAATGTCCACAATAGCCACACTGTGGAAGGAGCCTCGGTGTCCACAAAAGATGAGTGGATAAAGAAGATGTGGTCTCTGTATACAATGGAATATTCCTCAGCCATTAGAAATGACAAATACCCACCATTTGCTTCGACGTGGATGGAACTGGAGGGTATTATGCTGAGTGAAATAAGTCAATCCGAGAAGGACAAACATTATATGGTCTCATTCATTTGGGGAATATAAAAATTAGTGAAAGAGAATGAAGGGAAAGGAGAGAAAATGAGTGAAAATATCAGTGAGGAGGACAGAATATGAGAGAGTCCTAACTCTGGGAAACAAACAAGGGGTAGTGGAAAGGGAGGTGGGCAGGGGGTGGGGGTGACTGGGTGATGGACACTGGCGGGATGAGCACTGGGTGTTATGCTAAATGTTGGCAAATTGAACTCCAATAAGAAAAAAAAAAAAAAGATTAGTGCCCTCTGTATGCATAGAACCAAAGGTAAAACCTACACCATCTCCCCCTCTTTTTCCTGGACCTTTCCTTCGTTTCCATGGCTCTAAAAAATTTCCATTTCCTGCCCAAACCTTTTTTCCCAGCTTCAGGTTTAAATCCAACTGCCTATTCGACTTATCCATTCAAACTTATCACAGTCCCTCCTGCACGCCAAATAAAGCTCCTGATTCCAAGGCCTGATTGCCGCCACCACCTTCATCCCCACCAACTCATACACCTCATTCTGTTTCAGAACCTTACTCCTTTACTGCATCACTCTTTTCTCATTTTATGATTATTTTCTTATTTTTTTCTCATCCCATGAAGATGATCGCTCTATATATTTTATTATACTGTGGCCTAACCTGGTATATCTCTATGCACAGCAGACATTTGTTGAATAAATGACAAAATGAATGACTTAATAATCCTATTGTTTTCTTACCAGCTGTCCAGGATGTGTTTCTCTTCCCTATAGTCTGGTGCCTGTGCTAAGAACTCATCTCAAGGCCTGGGTAAAAGAGGATGTTAATACTTGTCAAACAAACAAACAAATGAAAAAAAAAACAAAAATTTAAAAAATTTAAAAAATTGTCAAGTATCCACACGCACTGAGAAAGAAATGGGAAAAGGGGGGATCCCTGGGTGGCGCAGCGGTTTAGCGCCTGCCTTTGGCCCAGGGCGCGATCCTGGAGACCCGGGATCGAATCCCACGTCGGGCTCCTGGTGCGTGGAGCCTGCTTCTCCCTCTGCCTATGTCTCTGCCTCTCTCTCTCTCTGTGACTATCATAAATAAATAAAAATTAAAAAAAAAAAAAGAAATGGGAAAAGGTGTATCTTGGCTGGGGACCCTCCCCATTTCCTTTCATTTAATGTCCTTTACTTAGGCCACACTAAGTTTTACTGACATGTATCAACCACAATGCCTGGTTCTAGCTGTAACCTTGGACAGATGTCCACATCTTTCAGAGTCTCAGTTCCTCGCCTACAAAAGAGGTTTGATGAGGGCACTTATCTTGCAGACTTTGAGGATAAAGGATTCTCAGGATTTGATGCCTGGTATTTCACAAATGGGATGGACGCAAGACAGTTGGGTGGCAGCAAGTCAGTTCCTTTCTGAACATCTTAAGAGAGAAAGTTATAAAGTTACTTTTTATCAATTAAGTTTATCTGGTTATAAGTGACAGAAATCTTTCCTGTCTAAAACTGAGATGGAAGTGATGGGAAGGATGTTGAATATCTCACAGAGTTAAAGGGAACGCTGAGCAGCCAAACCGCAGGAAGGCCTTGAACAGTGGAAGCTCCAGGGTCCCCAGAGGCAGGAACTCAAGAGAAATCTCTCCAGGAGGCTGCTGTCAGAATGCCTGGGTTCCAACTATATCCTTTCCATGAAATTCAAGTTCCTGGTGAGAGAAACTGATTGGCCTGGTGAGAGCAACTGAGGTCGTATTCACCAGTGCAATATTCTAACTGAGAGTCCCACAACACCCTGGATGCCTCTAGTGGTAGGATTCATCAGGTCAAATCTGGGATCTTCAGTTCTGTGGAGCAAGAATTGGTCTTATTAGTATTTTTAAAAGATCTTATTTATTTATTCATGAGAGACACACAGAGAGAAGAGAAGCTGAGACACAGGCAGAGGGAGAAGCAGGCTCCATGCAAGGAGCCTGATGTGGGACTTGATCCCGGGTCCCCAGGATCACACCCTGGGCTGCAGGTGGCACTAAACCGCTTCGCCACCGCCACCAGGGCTGCCCATTCTTATGATTTGTAAAACAAAAGTGTAGCAACATTTCAAAGACTCAACTATCAGTGGTTTTATAGGGTCTAAACTTTTCATTGTTTTCCTAAAGGGATTGGGATTTTGCCCTGGGATTTTAAGAATTCTTCAAGATGAGGATCTGGGGGCAGAGGTCAGGAAGAGGGATGGAGAGAACAAAGACAGGGCCTGAGAAAGAAGAGTGACAGTCTGGAAAATTTAACCTCCAGCAACACCCTTGAAACTTCTACATAGTTTTCAAAACACCATCTTCCCCAAGGACCACATGTGCCCCATTTTTGTCTTCACCCAGAGTGGTTTTTCCATGCCTGTTTTAGCTCCAAATTCCCAACATGTTCCCACAGACACAAATTCCATGGCCAAAGCCTCTTTGTGCACTGAGAAGAGATGGGTAACGAGGCAAATAGTAAAATGAGAAGGGACAAGTAATGATGGGAGGTTCCCAAGGAAGCTGCAGAGTAAGAGGCCCTAAGTGGGAACACTGGCCACTGATGAAAAGCAGTCTTTGTACTAGGAAGCAAGAAGTGAAAAATGGGTTGAGTATGTATAGGTTTTTTTTTTTTTTTTAGATTTTATTTAATCTTATGAAAAGAGAAAGAGAGAGAGCACACAAGAGGAGCAGAGGGAGAAGCAGACTCCACATCCAGCAGGGAGCCCAATGTGGGGCTCAATTCCAGGACTGGAGCGGAAGGCAGATCCTTAACCAACTGAGCCACCCAAGTGCCTGAGTGTGGATGGGTTTTGAGGAAGGAATCAGAAGACCTTCCTGCCTCTCTGCCTCTTTTCTCCAAGCAACAGAAAGCAAAGCCATTGGCCGAGAAGAAGCAGGGTTGTGTTGGCAGCTGCAGGAACACGAAGTCTGATGGTGCTGCTGGGGGGTGGGATGGGGTTATGCACGTGGCTGTGATGCCAGAACCTGAAGAAACAGCACCCCTCTAGTGGTAGGGCACTCACAGCAGTGCAGGAGAAAAGGAACCAGGATCTGGAAGCCAGGAAGTTATTCTTGATAGTTCTAGAGGAAGATGGAAAACATTTGCCTGGAAGCCTGTGCAAGTCTAGATCTGAGCAGAGATACCCTGAGCAATGGTGAGCATGTTGAAAGATGTGACAAAGCACAGCCACTGTCCCTGTCCCTTGGAGTACACTCTTTTCATCAGTCCTGCTGGTCATGGCAAATTGGTGAAGCAGACAGGAGAGGCATCAATATGACCATCTTCTCTAGTGTCAGCTGGGGCTCCGAAGTTAAAGGTGTTACCCAAGGCCATCCAATTTATTCAAAGCAAAGGCGGGGCTACACTCTGGGGTCCCTGGCAACATTATGGTGGAAAAGCTGTTTCACATGTGTTTCATGGGGTAAGGAAAAACACTGAGACTTCCAGAAATGATACAGACTGTCTTCTGAGCCCAGAAAGGGGCCCAAAAAGAGCAAGCAAGAGGATTGTCCTCCACCGTGAGACAGTGGGGGCGGATGAGTCACGTCCTCCAACCCTGGAGTTAATCTGTTTATCTCCAATTTTCCGCATGACACTCTGGTCTCTTTATTTCTGACAGCACCCACTGAACTATAGTTCTACCCCAAACTGAACACTAGAAACAGAAAATGATAGCCAGAGGCCAAGGCTACATCTATCTCTGATGACAGGCAGACTCTCCGTCCGATAGCACAGGGACATAAGTGTTAAAGGCACTTAGACTGGCTCCTCCCCACTATCCCAGGTGCCCCCACAATGACGGAGGCCCAGAGCAATCACCCCATGTCACAGCCATCATGGATATGATCTATAATAGCTGACACTTGGCTCCCTTGCTCCCGAGAGCCGGCTGCTGTCAGGTTTGGTATGTGGAACATTTTGTCAGAGGGACATGCTGGCCTGGGTTGAAAGTAATTCCCATCAGCTCAGAACCGGGTGGTCTGTCACAAGATTATTTTTCAGTTCGATCTGGACTCCGGAAGTCCTTTGGACAGAGAGCTGGTATTTTCAAAGGTTAATAAGCCTGTCAGAAATTTCTTTTATGAGAAAATGTGACGCATCTGATTGCCCTGACTTGCAGGCAGTCGCCAGATCAGGGACCTGAACATAATTTCACTTTTGATTCAGAACTGCAGCGTCCTGAAGATACTGGGAGAGGCTGGACCAGAACCAAAGACCAGAATATAAATTCTTAGGGTGTTCTAAGCGTGTGTGCCTATGTGTATGCGTACGCGCAAATGTGTATGTGTCTTCAGGGGATCTATATGTGTGCACGTGTATATGCATGGGTGGCCATGAATGTGCATATGTATTCAAATATATATGGACATGCACATAAGCAAATATTTTCTCCGTGCTTGCAGCTTGGCATTGTATTCTTTTAAAAACATCTTTAAGGGAAGTTTTTAATTTTGATGTTCAATTTATCAGTGTGTTCTTTCATGGGCCGTGCTTTGCCTAACCCAAGGTAACAGCTTTCTTCTATGTTCTCTTCTAGAAGTTTCACAGTTTTACATTGCACATTTAGGTATATGGTACATTTTGAGTTAATTTTTTATATTAACAGTATATTACTGTGAGGTATGGATTGAAGTATATTTTTGCAAATTTTTTTTTATACTTTTGCAAATTTATGCCAATCGTTCCAGAATCAGCCATCTATATCTGTGTGGGCACACTTTTGAAGTCTCTATTCTATTCTAGTGACCTATTTTTATATGTTTATGCCAATACTAGATTGCTTGTTTTATTATGTGGTTTTATAATAAATCTTGAAATCAAGTAGTGTTAGTTCTCCAATTTAGTTCTCTTTTCCTTTTTTTTCAAAGTTGTTTTGGCTATTTTATGTTCTTTGCATTTCCATTTAAATTTTAGAATCTGGTTTTCAGTTTCTATAAAAATCCTGCTGGAGGGGATCCCTGGGTGGCGCAGCGGTTTGGCGCCTGCCTTTGGCCCAGGGCGTGATCCTGGAGACCCGGGATCGAATCCCACATCAGGCTCCCGGTGCAGGGAGCCTGCTTCTCCCTCTGCCTATGTCTCTGCCTCTCTCTCTCTCTCTCTCTCTCTCTCTCTCTCTCTGTGACTATCATAAATAAATAAAAATTAAAAAAAAATCCTGCTGGAGGGGCATGTCCAGCATGCTGGGTGGCTTAGTTGGTTAAGCATCTGACTCTTGGTTTCCACTCAGGTCATGATCTCACAGATTGTGGGATCAGCCTTCGTGAGTGCCTCCTCCCCATGTTGGGCTTCCCACTCAGCAGGGATTCTCTTTCTCTGCCCCTCCCCACACTGGTACTTGTGTGCATGCATGTTTACTTGTGCTCTCTTTCTCTCTCAAATAAATAATCTTTTTAAAAAATTCTTTTGGAGTTTTGATTAAAATTATGTCAAATCTCAGATGAAATCTAAGATCTCTGACCAAATCAAATGGATTTATTTGGAGAGAATAGATATCTTTACAATACTGAGTCTTCTGACCCATGAACCCATGAATCTGTCCATTTATTTAGGTCTACTTTAGCTTCCCTAAGCAATGTTTGGTATATTTCAATGTACAGATCATATCTTTGGTCATATTTATTCCTAAGTGTTTCATATTCTTGATGCTATTATAAATGTTATTTTAGTTTTAATGTATGATTGTTGCTAGTTTAGAGATAGAACTGATTTTTGTGTATTGCTCTTGTATCCTATAAACTTGTTATACTGGCTTTTTAGTTCTAGTAGCTTCTTTGTAGATTCTATCAGATGTTTTACATAAATAATCACATTGTGAATAAAGATAGCTTTTAGTTCTTCAATCTGGATGACTTTTCCCCCCTTTTTTTCTTGCCTAATTATACTTGCTAGAACCTCCAGTACAATGTTGGAGAGCAGTGTCTTGTTCCTGATCTTAGAGGAGAGGCATTCAGTCTTTCACACTGTGATGCTGGCTGTAGATTTTTCATAGATGTCCTTTATCAGGTTGCAGAAATTCATTTTATTCCTAGTTTCCTGAGAAATTTCTCTCAGGAATGGATGTTTGATTTTCATCAAATGCTTTCTAAGAATCTGTTGAGATGATGATAGGGTTTTTCTTTTGCAGTTTGTTAATATAGTGAATTACACTGATTGCTTTTCATATGTTTAACCAATCCCATATGCCTGTAATAAACCCCATCTGATAAGCATGTCTCTTTTTAAAATACATATTGTTGGATTGATTTGGTAACATTTTTAGAAATTTTACTCTATCTTCATGAAGGATTTATCTGTAGTTACTTTTTCTGTAGTCTTTGTCCGGTTTTAGAATCAGAGTATTGTTGCTACATAGAGTCAGTTGGGAAATCTTTCATCCTCTTCCATTTTCTGAAAGAGTTTATGTAAAACTGGTATTGCTTCTCCCATAAATGTTTGGAAGAATTCACCCATCAAGCCATCTGAGCCTTGGGTTTTCACTGTGGGATAGTTTTTAACTGAAGTTCGATTTCTTTAATAGATATAGGGCTATTCAGATTACCTTTTTATTTTTATTTTTAAGTGACCTTTCATAGTATCTTCTAAGGAATTTGTCCATTTAATCTAAGTTATTAAATTTATTGGCACATTGTTTATAATATTAACTAATTAGCCTTTTAAATCTGTATATTCTATAAATATATCACTTCTCTTATTCCTGATATTAATAATCTGTATATTCTCTTTTCTTTCTAATGAGTCTAACTAGAGGTTTATCAATTTGATTGATCATCTCAAAGAACCAGTTTTTTTCTCTGTTCTTGTGTTTTCTATTGATTTCTGTTTTGATCTTTATTATTTATTCCCTTTATTCTGCTTATTTTTCTAGTTTCTTTTTTTTAAGATTTTATTTATTTATTCATGAAAGAAAGAGAGAGAGAGAGGCAGAGGCACAGGCAGAGGGAGAAGCAGGCTCCATGCAGGGAGCCCGACGTGGGACTTGATCCTGGGTCTCTAGGATCACACCCTGGGCTGAAGGCAGCGCTAGACCACTGGGCCACCGGGGCTGCCCTTTTTCTAGTTTCTTAAGGTGAAAGCTGAGGTTATTGTTTTGGGATCTTTTGTTTCTCCAGTATAGGTGTTTCATGGTATAAATTTCCCCTTAAGATTTGCTTTAGCAACATCCCACAAATTTTCACATGTTGTGTTCTCATTTTCATTCAGATCATAATACTTTCAAATTTTCTTTGTTACTCCTTTTTTTAACCCATGGGCTATTTAATTCCTCCATATTTGAGGGTTTTCCAGACATCTTTGTTAATCACCTCTAATTTAATTCCATTTCAGTCAGAGACATACTTTGCATAACTTAAATGAGACTTGTATTATGGGCCAAAGTATAGTCTACCTTAGTAAATGTTCAGTGTGCACTTGGATATCTTCCTGTTATTGTTTTCTAGCTTAATTCCACTATGATCTGAGGGCAGACACTGTATGAGTTCTGTTCTTTCAAATTTGCTAATGTCTGTTTTATAATCCAGAACATAGTCTATCTTGGTGAATGTTCCATGTGAGCTTGAGAAGAATATATACTCTGATGTTATGGGATGAAGTGGTTGACAGATGTCAATCGTACTAGCTGATTGATGATGGTATTGAGTTCAACTGTCTCCTTACTGATTTTTTTTGCCTGATAAATCTGTCCATTTCTGTTAAAGGGCTGCTGAATTCTTCAACTATAATCACAGATTCATCTAGTCTCCTTGGAGTTCTAAGATGTTTTGCTTCACATATTTGATGTGCTTGTTAGGTACATACACATAAGGATTGTTATGTCTTCCTGGAGAACTGACCTCTTTGTTATTGTGTAATGTGCCTTTATCACTGATAACATCCCTGCTCTAAGGTCTGCTCTGTCTGAATACAGTAACTCTCTTTCTTTTGATTAGTAATGGTATTGTACGTTTTTCTCCATCCTTTTACTTTTAATATGTATGTGTCTTCCTATACTCAGAGATACTATCCTCAATCATGTCTAGACTACTAATGAGCCCATCAAAGGCATTCTTCATTCTCTTGATGTCAAATTTTTACATCTTTTTTTTTGTCTGAAAAAAATATTTATTTTGCTTTCATTTTTTGAAAGATATTTTTTGCAAGGTATAAAATCCTAAATTGTCAATTTTTTCTTTTGGTATTTAAAGATGTGGCTCTAATGTATTCCATATTATGTTTTTATGACAAGAAATCTTCACTCATTTTTTTGTACCTCTGCACATAATGTGTCTTTTTATCTCTGGCAGTTAAGATTTTTCTCATTATCTTAGGTTTTGAATACTTTATGATGTGCTTTAGTGTAATTTTATTCCCATATCTTATGCTCTAGCTCTATTGAACTTCTTGGATCAGTAGGTGTATAGTTCTCAGTGAATGTGGAAAATTTTTGTCCATAACTTCTACAAATATTTTCCTGTCCACTCCCTAACCCCTCACTCTCCTTCAGGGACTCCATTTACATATTTATAAGGCCACTTAAAGTTGTCACTCAGTTTACTCTATCCTTTTAAAAAATCCTCTATCCTTTTAAAAAAATCTTTTTCTCTGTTTCATTATGAATAATTTCTATTGATGTGACTACAAGTTCACTAATCTTTTCTTCTGCTGAGTCTAATCTGCTGTTAATCTAACTCAGTCTATTTTTTTTAGTCTACTTTTAATTTCAGACATTGTACACTTCATCTCCAGAAGTTTGATTCAGGCCTTTTTTGGTTATGTTCTATGTCTCCACTTAACTTTTTGAATAGATGAACTAGTTATCATCACTGTTAATGTCTTTTTTCTACTAATTCTAATATTTGTGTCAGTTCTGCATCAGTTTAGATTTATTATTCTTGTTATTAATCATGTTTTCATGCTTTTTTATGACAGTTAATATTTGTTAGATTGCTACAGTTTGTGAATTTTACTTTGTTGGGTGCTGGATATTTCAGTATTCCTATACATATTCTTGTGCCTTGGTCTGGGATTCTGTTAAGTGAGTTGAAAACATCCTATCTTTTTGGATATTCTTTTATGATTTGTTAGGTGGGTCGGGAACAGTGCTCCACATAAGGCTAATTATTTCCATTACTCAGACAAGACCTTTCCAAATATTCTACATGATATCCCATAATTTATGAATTTTTCTTGCTGGTGGAAACTCACTATTTCCAGCCCTTTGTGTGTGCTGTCCACTGTTCTCTATTCCTTTCTGATGTCGCCTTTGCCTAAGCTTCAGGTAGTATCTCCATATACATTCTCTGACTAGTACTCTGCTGAAGGGAACACTTTGTGGATCTTCAGAGGTCCACATGTATCCCTCTGCTTCTTTGGTACTATACTTGGCAAACTCTAGCCACCTTGGTCTCCCTGGACTTTCAACTCCATCTCCTGAGCTCAGGGAGTTTTCTGGTCTCTGGCTGGGTTCCCCTTCTCTGTGCTATAGCCTGAAGAACTTCTCAACTTAGTAACGTAAAAATTGTAGGACTCACCTCATTTGCTTCCTATCTCAGGCATCATTGCCCTTCAGAGCCTGGTGTCTAGTATTCTGAAAATCATCATTTTATATATTTTATATATTTTTTGTTTATTTCCTTCAGGTATATCTTAGTCCTTGTTCCTCTATCTCCAGTGGAAGGGGAGGTCCCCCTCAATGGAATTTGAAGGACACGAACGCATATATGATACCATTAGGGAGTAATTAGAACATGAATTTTCTAAACCTGGACTTTCAAGGAACATTTTTCTTCTGATTTAAAAATTATAATTCATGAAGACTCACAAGGTAATACAAACTCTGAGGCAACTCAAAGAAAGCAATGAAATCCCATGGAACTAGAAATGTCACTGAGTATCCAGGATGCAGGGCCCTGAGGCTGGAGGATTTCCTCTAGTGCAGTTAGTGTGGGCTGGAGCATATGAGGCTGGCTGCAGGGAAGGGAGCCTCTAGACTAAGGCAGGGTTCCATGACATGCTGTCATAGTATCCCAGTCCTGCCTTCAGAGCATTTATGAAGATTGTGGTCAAATGCTTGTTAGTTTACTTGGTTATTATCTATTTATCTTCCAGACTGCAGGCTTTGTGAGGGCAGGGCCTTTTGGCACTATTTCTTCAGTATTCATCACAACGCCTAACACATAATAGGATCTCATTAAATATATGAATGAATAAGCACATGAATAACAATAAGCAGAATTGAAGAGAAGAGTCCAGGCCTCCAGGCAGTTATGAGAAGAGCCCACCCCAATCAGAACCAGAGAATGGCAATCATGGTGACTTTGAGGGCACATAAGGGTCATGATTCACGCTGGCCTCCTGCAGTGACAGTGACAGCATTCATTATGTTTGTGGAATATGTGATGTCGATGATGGTGACAATAATGGTGCTCATTTTTATTAAGCCATGAAGAGAAAATGGATCTGAATTTGTAGAAAAATCACTACTGTTTTATTTTTTTTTCTTGTTGCCAATTTTTTCTTCCACCACAGCAAATTCCACCAATTTTGTAAGACAATGATGATAAGAGCAAGAGGTCCTTCCAGGGAACCAGGGATCTAAGGGCTTAAAGGTGTAAGTCTCAGTTTTGTTTTGTACAGCAGGATGAATTTGTGTGCATTACTCTGCTACGCTGAGATTCAGTCTCTCTTCTATAAAATAGGATTGATAATCCCTGCCTTTCAGTATGGCTATGGGACTTAGTGAGAATACTCAAAAAAGTATAAGCAGCCTCAGGCACAGGGCAGGTACTCAATGAGTGACACTACTTCTCTTAAGACATTTTATATTTGCCCCCAAAATGACTTGGTGGGAGAAGGGTGCAGATAATCAATCATCCAGGAGGCAAGAGAGAATTCGGGGCACAGGTGGGACACAGGCGGTTGCAGGCTAAGGGCACTGGAGGGGGACATGAGCCACTGCTGGAAGTAGCTCTGACTTGTCCCAGCAAGAAACCAAGTTTTTCTAGGGCCACCTACTCTCTCTGAGCCTCGTCCCTTTCTCCTGCCAGGCAGAGTTGATGGGAGGATTAACAAGGTGATCCAGCCACTTACTGTGCAAAATTTCCTAGCCCAGGTTGTGGCACTTAGGAGGTGTTCTGGGTTCCTGCATAGAGCCCCACTCTGTGTGAGGACACGCGTGTACTCACTGGCTGCCACTAGATGGCGCTGTGGGACCGCCGTCGGGACCCAGACACTAGCGCCTGGACCTAGTCCTCCCAGATGATGTAGTCCTGGGGTGCCTTTCCCCTCCCCTGCCTCCCCCCCAACCCTCCATGGTCAACATCACTGGAAAGGGAGAGTGTGTCCTCCCCTTTCATGCAGCCTTTTGGTTCCTTAAAAAGGACAGAGAACCAAAGAGACAGGGGATCTCCCAGGATGCAGGGGCAGTGGGGAGCAGAAGGCTGACAATAGGGGGAGAGAGAGCGACCTTGCTGCAAAGACCCCATCTACCTTGTAACTGCCAATAACCCACATCCAGGCACACAAACCCCTCTCATTCTGGAAGCTTGATGATAAAGTTCTGTAAACCCTGTCTTTGGGGAGACTTGCTTTAATAAAAGGGATTAATAGAGCCAGAAAGCCGAGTCCTCCTCCCATCTGGTACTGAGGAGCCCCATTTTTTGCCCACAGTCCTTTGCTGTGGAATTTTCAACGTGTGCAGAGGAGAGAGCACGAGTCAGGAAGAATCAGGCCTGGAAAGCAAGCCCATTTTTCACAAACAGATTTAGAATCAGAGTTCGCAGGTAACTTTTCTGAGGCTTATTTGCAAAGCAGGGTGAACGATCCCCGCTTTAGAGGGTTGCCATGAAGAATACATGAGTGTATCTTGTGAAAGTGCTTTGTCTGTTGGAAAGTTCTAGGCACCTGTGAGATGTGATTATCACAAAAAGATAATAAACTTGGACAGCCTTGGGACATGTACAAAATGGCTGTTATGGGCAGGGTCAGGGAAGCCAGAAGGGGGTGGAAGGGAGAGGGACCTTGAGCCAGGCCAACAGGATTAAGGGTGGAGGGGGAGTGGGTTTCACAGGCACACAGGGACTGGAAAGTGTCGGGTGAGCGGAGCCGGGAGCACAGGCTGGAATGAGAGGACATAGGCAGAGGGGGGTGGGGAGGACGGGGCAGTAGGATGGTTTTAGTGCCTGGCTGCTGAATCTGAACTTGGTACCCCAGCCATCAGAGAAATTCCACCCACAAGGGGCAGCCCTTGGAGAGATCCCTCTAGTAGCAGTGAGAATGAAACAGTGAGAATCCAGCCTGGAGGCTGTTGTAATCAACGTGCATTTTACCCTGGTTTATTTTTTCTAAGATGTTTAAACAGCAACTATTTTATTACTTCTCACAATTTTGTAAGTTAGGAATTCAAGTAGGGCTCAGCTGGGTGATCCTTCTTTTCTATATGGCATCAGTTGAGATTCCTTGTGGTATTCAGCTGGTGCATAAGCTGGGTCTGAGGGATATACGGTGACTTTCCTTACATGCTGGCACCTTGGAGGTGATGTCCAGGCAGTGGGCTTAGCTGTCGATCAACACACCTACAGGCGGCCTTGTCATTGTGGTGGTTCTTAATGGTGACTCTGGATGGCTGCTCCTTCTCTAACTTTTCCTGACTACTGAAATGGGCCCAAGAGCAGAGGCTCACTTGTCCTTTCTGTCTCAGGGGGACAGGACTGTCTAGGTCACTGCATGCACGCGTGCACGCGCTCACAGACACACACACAGATGTGTTCCCATCTGCACTGATACCACAAATTGTGTTTCTGAGGCTTCACTTCCCACTTCCCAGGAAGGCAAGGAGCCCAGCTGAGGCCCGTCTCAAGGAGAGAAGCTGGTTACAGCACCCACGGCAGCACCACCCCCAACACACACACAGATATACTTGAGGAATGAAATGTGTGGAAGTCAGGACCCACCTCTGCTCTAGCCACAGGTTGTGACACATGACCACGTGGGATGCTGATGGGGTTTATCCCCTCTGCCACACACCAGAAGAGAAGGTGCTGCAGCTGGGGGGCCCCTCCCATACAGCATGGTGCCTCCCCCCACAGCAATCTGATCACCAAGCCTTGGTTGGGACTGTCTGCCAGGAGACTCTGGTCGGCCAGAGGGTGGGGCAGGGGGTGCTTCTGTTAGGGAATAAAGTAGCACCCAAAATTGCTTCCCTTTCTCTGCCTGTGGCTGATAATCTCTCTGAAATATCAGTGTACACAGTTCCCACCACTGTTGGTGGCTTTGAATGTTAACTCTGAACCCCAGCAACAGAAAGCCCACAGGAGGAGGAGAAGAGCCAGACATTAGTGGGGGTTGACCTGTCCTGAAGACCTATGTGGGGACCACTTCTTCGGAGGAACATTCAAATCTTAGTTTATTTCCATGCCTCCTGAGACCGCCTCCTTCCCAGAAAAGGCAGAAGAAGAAGGCAAAATCTGGGATGACTTGGTTTGTTGGGTTCTGGCTCAGTGAGATTTACATTCTGAGACCCGGGAGCAAGTCCGCCTATCACATAATTTTCCCCTCCCTGTGGTGGCCTCACAAGACCTTTGAACCAGAGCCAGCCCTGTTCTGTGTGTCCTGGACAGCCCCCAGAGTGCTTCCTGTTCAATTACCCCATCTGTAATATGGGGACAACAGTCCATGAAGGCACTTCATAGGGTTGACGTGAGGATTAATGGATCCCTGTAAAAGGATTTGGAAAATGGCCACGTACCATTTAGTGAAGGTGGTATTTCCCCCCCAGTGGAAAAAAAAAAAAAAAAGAAGCAGCAATCTCTTCTCGGTACATACAAGTACAACCTCAGTCCCCAGAGCCAAGTGAGTCCAAGAAATGAAGCCAAATGCAAACCTGGAAGGCTGTAGCTGGAATCCTCAGCGACACGGCCTTTGAAGTTCCAGCTCTCCCTCCCTCCAAGGGCTCCGGCAGCTCCCCCGGCCCGGCCTGATGAAAGGGAAGACAGGCTCTGTTGTGGTCTGACACATGCCCCAGATGTCAGGTTGCAACTCTGTTCAGCAATTAGCTCTCAGAGGTGGCAGCTGCGTGCAGTGGAAAGGGCCTGGGCTTGGGATCGGGGTGCACGGTGCGGGTCCCAGCCATGCCCCACCCAACTTATCTGTGCCTCCCTTCCTTTCCAGGTGAAATGGGGATACCAGTCCAGGCCTCCTTCTTAAGGTTGCCAAACTTAGCAAAATGAAAATACAGGATGCCCAGATCGATTTGAATTTCAGATCATCAGCAAAGAGTCTTTTCCTACACGTATATTCCAGGCAATACTTGGGACACATTTCTACTAAAACATTATTTGACGCTTATCTGAAATTCAAATTTAACGGGCATCTTGTGTTTTATGTGGCAACTCTACTCCCTCAGACTTTATGAGGGGTCGTCTGGGTGAAAGGGCTTCAAAATGGTCCATACTTTGAAAAAGACTGGAAGGTATTCTAGAAAGATGGTGGACAGTAGCCTTAGCAACCAAAATGGTCTTTCACTTTGAACCCCCAAATGTCCCCCACTCTCATAGAGTCTTCTCATCTCTCAAGGGCTCCCCTGCTCTTCCAACCCCACCCGCTGCATTCACACCTGTCCCCCCACACACACACCACCTACCTCCAAGCTCTGGAGAGGTTTGCTTGGTTCTTGGAGGCTGCTGGAGCCACTCTCTGTTCTGGGTCCTGCCCTCCATGGTTCACGAGGCTTAGGTTTGTTGTAGCTTTGCCTTCAAGGAGCATGTGCTGCAGTGCAAGGGTCTTAAGTCCACTCAACAGCCCTGGCTGGAGTGTGTGCCTGCAGAAGCAGAGCCCGCAAGACAAGCTGCTCCTAGTCTCTGAGCCTCAAAGTCCTGATCTGTATAATGGAGGACAGGATGCCAACCCTCGCTTTAAGATAGGAAAATAGGATGATGCAGTAAAGCACTTAATAGGATGCTAGGCATACAGTGGGCACTAAATAGTGCACCTGCTCATTACCACCTGTTGGCTCCTCCCTCCACCAGGCCAGGCCGGCCCAGTGGCCATCACCCATGCATTCTGTCTGGGGGGAAGGCTCTCCCTCACTGCTGCCTCTCCCCTTGTTCCCACACTCAGGATTTCAGGCTACTGGCCTCCGTAGCTTCTGTCTCCCTAGTGCCCATCTGTCTGCCCCTCCCCAAGCCTCCCTGGATGGGAAATGACAGTCATTGTCATTGTTGCCCAAATGTGGCAGAGAAACAGACAAACACGGCTCACACTGCAGCTGTGTCTTGGTCACCCCACAGGCATATGCCCTCCCTCCCCAAGCAAGGCCTTCCAAAAAGCCAGCTACCTCAGGGAAGTAGGGTAGGTCCCCCCAACCTACCCACTGCTCCCCTGTTCGGACCCCAAGTGGCTTCCAGGACAAAGTGTATTTGGGAATGGGGGTGGATAGGGAACAATAAGAAGGAGGAGGACTCTAGGGTCTTTTTGTTCTTTCAGCCCAAGCAGCAGTGGGGTAATGGGGGAGGGCTGGGGTGTGGGTCCCATTGGGAAACACTGGGTTGAGAGTCCAGAGCCTCTGCTTGCCTCGCCATGGAGCTCTGAGCCTGTGCCTTACCCCACTGGGTGGGGCTGCAGTTTCTCCCCTTGTCAGAAGGAGAGGCTAACACATATGTAGATCCCCCCCACAATAGAATTATCCATTCATTCATCCAACACATGGTCTGCTGGTGAGATTGGAGGACACAGACACATCCCTCTTTGTGGGGCACCCAGTCAAGAGAAAGGGGGAACAGAAATGAGGCAGATACAACGCAGGCAGGGAGAGCTGAGTCAGAGGAAGTCTCTGATCACTGGGGAGAGCACACGGACAGGCTCCCCACAGTGTGCAGACTAATGAGTGTGAAGAGGAACAGAACATACACGCACGCAAAAGTTGACGAATGTTGAAAAATTGGTCATCTCAAAGGTTGGCAAAGATGTGAAACAATAGGAATGTTCACACCCTGCCAGCAGGAGGATAATTGAATACAACTAGTCAAAAAACAATGTCCATTCCTTATGACCCCTTGGAGAAATTCCACTCCCAGGTATGTGCTCTGGAGAAACACACACACACACACACACACACACACACGTGTGCAACAGGAGAGCAGCAGCCGAAAGTGCCCAGAGGCCCTGCTCACCACAGCTGGACTGAAACAGCCCGGGGGCCATCAGTGCTAGAATGTAGAAGAGCAAAGTGTGGCGTGTTCACACGACAAAATGCTGCACAGCGATGAAAACGCTCGGCAGGCAGCTACACGCAGCGGTAGGAGCCATCCCATCCAGACTCAAGAGTACGAAATGTGTGAGTCCATTTCTACCAAGTTTCAGAACAAGCAAAACAAAGCCATGTTGCTTTAGGGATGTGTGCATGGGTGTTACAAATCTAAAAATCAAAGTCCTGACTGTCACCAAGTCACAATGGTGGTTTTCTCCATGGGAGAGCTTCTCTACTGGGGTGATTTTGCCCCCCACCAAGAGATATTTGACAGTGTCTGAAGAAATATTTGATTGCCACAAATGTGGGGGGTGGGAGTGCTACTGGCCAGGGATGCTGCTGAATAGCCTACGATGCACAGACAGCCCCACGCACACTCCCCAGAGAATTATCCTGCCCCAAGTGTCATAGTGCTGCTCTTAAGGCACCCTAGTCTAAGGGACAATGGGGGGATGCTCACATAGGGCTTCTAAGATCCTGGCAATGACAGGGTGGTCATTATATATACACATCCTCTAACCTCTACATAAATGTTTTATACGCTCCAAAAATAATTACAGCATGTGCAGTTGGGTGTTTGGGGGATCAGCAGGGAGGCCCATGAGACAAGATCAGCCTTGGTCACCACCAGCTGAAGGGGAACCCGGGGACCAGCGCTGTTGCTGGGACACACTTACAAGGTGTTTCAGAGCCGTGGGCAGCCCAACCCGTGTTATCAATGCCCCGCCATGGCATCGGAACACAGAGGAGCTCCCCATGTCAAGGATGAGTGTCCTTTGCAACGAGGTGAGTTCTCTGGGCTCTGTTCCATTGTGGGTTATGATGGGGACCTGGGGTGTGGGGGGGATGCGGGTGGAGAAATGGCCTGGCCAACTGCCTCCTCTCCTCTCAGCTCAGCAAGGCCTGGGGTCTGGGACTTCGTTGAAGCATTTTGGAGGGTGCCAGAAAATCGATCCTTTGGGTCCTTGGGTTTTACATGTGGAGGTACCACCAAACAAGCTGTGAGCTTTTTTAAATCCCAAGATTAGCAAGGAAGGGCAGCAGCAGCAAGGTGTCCTAGGAGTCAGACCTGGGTTCGAAGCTGGGCTTGCCAGCTGTAAGCGGTGTGACCTTGGACAGGTTACCTGCTTTGGTTGAACCTCCATTTCATCACGTATAAAAAATGGAAACGGTAGTGTCTCAGCCAAGTGCTGGCATGAGGAAAAGATGAAATCACGTAGGAAAGGTGGCCACACTAACAGCGAGCGCACAGTAGCAGCCGTTAAGTGGCAGCCGCCGCGGCAGACTGAGCAGGCCGTGGTACAGCAGGCAGTGGCTGTTGTGTGCCACCTGCATGGCCCCGGCCTCTTGCGGCCGTCCTGTCTGCCACCCAGGCCTGGGTCAAGGCTCTGGAAGAGGACTGTGCCCCCTGGGGCCCGCTCCAGTGGGCCATGGCATCGGAGCTCGCACATTAATGGGAAATGTGGGACCCCTTGGCCCTTCCTCTGCCACTTCCACCTGCATCCCAGGTTCTCCCACCAGGGTCAGAGCCTCTGTTTTATTTCACCAAAAAGATGGTGTGCTCTATCCATTGGGATCCCTGCAAGCAAGAGGTGGCCCATTTTTTAAAAAATTTTATTTATTCATGAGAGACAGAGAGACACACACAGAGAGAGGCAGAGACACAGGCAGAGGGAGAAGCAGGCTCCATGCAGGGAGCCCGATGTGGGATTCGATCCCGGGTCTCCAGGATCATGCCCTGGGCTGAAGGCGGCGGTAAACTGCTGAGCTACCTGGGCTGCCTCAAGGTGGCACATTTGAATTAGGATATTTTGAAGAGGGTTTAACCAATGGACTGCTCAGTGTGTGTGTGCAAGTATAGGGCGCTGTGGGACGGTGCAGACTCAGAAAGGGTGGGACGACGGGAAGGCTCCCAGAACCCAGAAGGGAGAGGGATCCAGCAGGGCTGTCTTGAGGGGGGCTGTGACCTGAAGGTCCAGGGGCAGGAGCGGCCTGCAGCAACTCCCTTTCCTCTGCCCTCAGATCTCCTGCTGGTGCCTGCTGCTGGCAGATCTTAACAGGAAGACCGTGGGCAAGGGGCCATCCACGCAGTCCATTCCAGTCAGCCTCAGAGACAGGATGGAGGGGTGGGGGAGCAAACACAGATGCCCAGCACAGGGGGATGTGAAGGGGATGTAATCCACAGGGGGCTCCGGTGGTGTGTCCCGGCCTCATACGCCAGTCTTGTCAAGACCCTCTGCCTCATGTCTCAGTGATACCCCTGAAGTCAACTTTATTGAGGTATAACGCCACTCAGTAAACTACACCCATGTTAAGTCTATGTTTTGATGATTCTTGACAATTTGCATACCCATGTAACCATCAGCACAATCAACATATAGAACATCCTCATCCCTCTGAAGCACTCCGGGCCCCCTCCTAGTCAATACTCCCTTCTACCTCTGGCTCTAAGCAACCACCAATCTGTTTTCCATCATTATATATTCCACTTGGCTTTTCTAGAGATTCATATACATGGAAAAATACAGTGTGTACTCTTCCGTGCCTGATGTCTTTCCCTCTGTAGAATTTTGACATTTATCCACGCTACTGTGTACACCAGGTGTTGGCCGATTTCATTGCTGAGTGAAATTAGTATTCCATTGCACTAATATGTCACAATTTATTCATTCCTTCCCTTGCTGATGCGCATTTAGGTTGTTTTTTAGGTTTTTGCTATTAGGAACAAAGCTTCTGTGAGTATTTGCATACGAGTCTTTGTAGAGAGATCGGTTTTTGTTTCTCTCAGGTAAACACCTGTGGGCGGGGTGGCTATATCATGGTGCGGGTGTTGCCCACCTTTATAAGAAACTGAAAAACTGTTTTCTAAAGTGGTTATATCTTTTTTGCAGCCTACCAGCAAAGCAGTAGGGCTCTGGTTGCCCTTCACCCTCCTCGACCCTTGGTGTGGGTCAGTCTCTTAGCTTCAGCCATCCTAGTGGAGGTGTCGTGATATCTCACTGTGGTTTAATCTGCATTGCTCTATGGCAAATGACACTCGCATTTTTTCATGTGCCTGATGACCATTCAGATGTCTTTTTTTGCAGAGCAGCTATTAAAATCTTTTGCCCTTTTTCAGTTGTTTGTATACTTAAGTATTGAATTAGTATCTGCCAGTCTGGGGCTCTTGTTTCTGCTTCTTAAGAACACATTTGGGAGGTCAGAAGTTTTTGATTTCTCAGTAGGGCCCACTTAAACTCAACTACTCTGCTTCTCCCCTCAGCTTATGATAGAAACAAGGTGCTGCACTGGGAGCCCCGGCCGGGGCCACTCCCTGGGTGCAGGTCTCAGACCATTATGCTCTTCACTGGTACCTCCTCACTGAGTCCTCACAACCACCTGGACGCGGAGTCATTTTCCCTGTTGGACAGGTGGGGAGCCAGGTGTGAACAGGTGTCTCCATCAGGAGAGGGAAAGCATCTGCTTGGCAGAGCCCATTTCACAGAATTAACCAGGGGATCACAAAACTGAAAAGGGAAAAGGGAACCCTGAGATACCACAGATGTAGTGACAGCAGGAGAATGTGAAGAACTTTTATAGTTCAATAATAAGAAAGCAATCAAATCCTTTTAAATAGGCAGATGGTTTTAATAGACACTTCCAAGGAAATATAGGACCAGAGTGGTCTGATGTCCTGAGACATCCGGGCTGTCTGAGCCGGGGAACCAGTACAACAGAGTCCAGGAAGCTGGGCGATCTTGCCTGTCTCCTAGACACAGTAATCTTCTTCAACAGAAGTCATCTCAAGGCAAGGCCGTTGGGATCCCAAGTGGATCATCTCCTAAGCTGATTTGGAGCTTTCTTCTGAAAATGGCCTCTTTGTTGTAATGACCATAAGCCAGCCACCACTCATTTCTCCTCTAAAGAGGAGTTTACAGAGAATGGGGCCACACTCCAGACCCCATTCTCTGTCAAGGGTGTCAAGAATTGCTATGAGACGGAGAATATGGGTTGCTCTTCACTGGCCCTGCCAAATGTCCTGGCCATCCCTAAGCAGATCCAGGCTGGGTGGTCACCAGCAGGAGACCCATGCCCCCACTCTCCCAAATTGCTCTAATCCTCCTCTTTCAATCTTCCCCTGAGTGTACAACTGCTAAGCTGGGGTTCTCCATGCATAGACTTCTTCTGTTTCCAGCCTCCCACTGGAAAGCCCTTGTACCCCACCGTCTCAGCCCCCTATCACCTTTCCTCTGTGATGAAGCTATGTCTGGTCTGATCTCTGGGCAGCGATACAGCTGGGGATCAGGGGCTCCAACTTGGGGCTCACACAGCCATGGGTTCAAATCCTAACTCTGCCATAAGCTGGCTGGGTGAAGTTGGTCACAGCACTCAGTCTCTCTGTGCTCCACTGTGTTATCTGTCAAATTGGGAGGCATCAGTATGCCCACCCCCAAGGCCCAGTAGGAGGATTGCACAAGGCTTAGCATGACGATTCTGGCATAATGCCAGGTGTATGGCGGGTGCTCAAGCGAGGTGGCTGTTGTAGAGTTAGCTTCAGATTTGGGGCTTCCAGGATCTCCTCTGGTCCTCCACCCACCTCCAGGGAACAAGTACCATCTGTGCATTCTAACTTTTCACTTAGCTCCTGCAGGGAGGGCCCCTCCCCATCCAGCCCTGCCAGACTCTGATTCCCTGGTCTAGCCTAAGCTGCTGTGATCTAGCTTTGGACATGAGTAATCACTGATCCATCTCGGATACCTTGGATATAGGGCCCAGCCAGGTGCCTAACTGGTCAGCAGCACATAGATGGCAGCTCCCCCACCCCCAAACCCATGACTAGCAGGGCTGTCAGCCTGTAGTCCCAGCTGGCTCTCCCCATGTTCTGCTCCAGCATCCATGGGCAGCGGGACGTCTGCTTTTTCTGCTTTGATCAGGACAGGGGGGTGCTCAGCGGTTGGTTTGGGACCATCTCTGTGATGCATTTTGACAGCCTTGGCCAAGCAAGCATATGCTTTAAATCCTCATGAGAAAGGGTCTTTTTAAGTGGAGAGGGAGCCCACAGCAGGCCTTCAAAGGGCTCTCTGGACAAATGAGGGTGTGTGCAGAAGACCCCTGGCTCTGGATCACCCTGCTGCCCCATGTGCAAGTTCACTACGGCTCAAAGGAGAAGACTCTTGGCCTGTCCTTCAATCCAAGTGGGGACAGCGGAGTCGAGTCACAGTCTAGCTCAGTCTCCCCTCCACAGAGTTCAACATCCTGAGCCATTTCTCCAGGTTTCCCAGCCTGGCCTCCTGACAGTCCCTCTGCCCTGGCCCCCTAAACCCTCTATTGTAAACTGCCTCAAGCAGAACCTGCATTCCTTCCAATGGCTTCAGAAGGAGTTAGATAATTTGTACCTGATACACCTGGAAAAACTTAATGAGACTTCAGTTCAGTACTTCTGAAAGATCAATGATATCCAGCCATGAGGACTTAGACAGCAGATACAACATTAAACAAAAAGATTTCTCTCCCGTCTTTCGTTACTAGTCTCCCTGTTCCAGTCAATAGGAACACATCACCTAGATGCAGCTGCCACCGTGGGGTCACAGCTCTCCGGCCGACAGCAGGGTTGGCCTTTCCCCCTGATGGTGCTCCGAGTCAGGGCTGAGCCTCAGGAAGCCAGGGAAGGAAACTTCCCTGGAGCTGGCGTGTCCCTTCTGTGTTTAATTTTCCCATAAGTCAGCTCTGATTAAGGGGGATGGCCTCATGTTTCGTGTATTCAGAGTCGAGTTCTGAGAGCACCTTGCGAGGGTGGGGGAAGCCCCCTGGCTGGCGGGCGGGGGCGGAGGGGTAGCTGCTCACCAGGTCACCCCCAGCACACATGTCTGCTACCTATCAGATCTCATTGGGGGAATGATCTGCCGGACGCTGAGATCATCTGACAGTCTCCTCCTAATGAGACCCAGGGCTGCTCCCAAGCTTGTGTGGGGAGGCCGGATGGAGAAGGACCCCCAACACCCTGGAGAAACCTCTCCCAGGGAAGAAGGATGTTCCCTTCCAAGCCTGCTTTGCACTGTGTGAAGTGGTGGACCCAGCACTTCAGAGAAGCAGACACCTCTCCACCCAGGACAGCTGCCATCAGGTTCCCTCAGGTGAAGACAGGATCTTCCAGTATCTACTCATGACACTGGCTTCTCTGTCACTAGTTTACTTCTGATGGCTTCATGCAGGTGCAAGAGGAGGCACCATTCTGTTCTCATCTCCCAGAACTTGCAGTCCTCCTAGGGACACATGACCAATGCCCACAGAACAACGAGGGTCAGTGTGCCCCACAGCAAAGGGAGAGCTCTGTGTGCAGGAGTACATATCCAAAAGCATAACTCAGATTAGGCATGCCCCCGCTGCTGATGCTCTCCTGTGTCTCCTATCTCTTGGGGAAAAAAAATCCAGACTCCTCACCACAACACTCTCATCTTTGCCCAGCCAACCTTCAACCAGGCTCCAGCCAGGCTCCAGCCAGGACGATTTTCTTTTGTTCTTTAAATGCCACCAAAAACTCCCAAGCCTGCCTCTTGCTGTCCCTTTGCTTGGAATTCCCTTCCCTCAGATTATCACACGGCTGTACCATCTCATACTAAAGTTTCAACCCAACCACCTTCTCCTCAGAGAGCCCTTCTCAAACCGCCCAGTACACACAGGGCTCTCCCTGCAGGAACTCTTGGTGGCACCAACTTGTCACAATGTCCTGACCACAGTGTCTTTCTTGTTGACTGAGACAATCTCTTGTACTTCCCACCAGAATGTAGCTCCATGAGAGCAGGGACCTTGCCAATTTTGTTCTCCAGAACGTGAGGACCTTTGAGGAGTCTAATGGAGGAGACTCAGGAGACTCATTAAGTATTTTTAAATATGTGACGTGAGAGGCACATGGGTGGCTCAGTGGTTGAGCATCTGCCTCCGGCTCAGGGTGTGATCCTGGGATCGAGTCCCACATCAGGCTACCTGCAGGGAGCCTGCTTCTCCCTCTACCTATGTTTCTGCCTCTCTCTGTGTGTCTCCCATGAATAAGTAAATAAAATCCTATAAATAAAATAAATAGTGATGGGAGAGGGAAGAAGGAATCTATGTACTGCAGCTACTTTGAAATGCTCCCAGCATCCCACACCAGCAGCCAAAGTGGTGGGCAATAATGATGCCCCCCATGCTAGCACATGGAGTGGGCCTTAGTTCCCCTGTGAGTAAAACAACAGCATTGCTGTGAGCAAGTGTGACACAAGGTAAGTGCTCCAGCACTTGTAGCTCGATCCCTACTGCCACCATCATCATCTACAGGGTGGTTCAGCAGTGACCCACTCTAAATTCTCTTTTTTGTCTCCTCTTAGCTTTTGCCTCAGGAGGCTTCCTACCCTGGCTCTTCTCCTTGCCTGGCCTTACTTGAACCACCGGCAACACTGCTGGCTTTCTGGTCCAAACACATCCCAACCTTTCTCTCTGCTAAGAGAATGTTGATTATCTGATAATAGATGTCTTTGATCTAGGGCACGTGGGTGTAGGACCTAGTCTGGGGAGTGGGCACATGAGCCCGCTCCCCTGGTCAGGAAGTCCTCCTACCAGAAAAGAGAGGTAGATGAGCTAAAATTGAATACACTTGTAGTATGAGAATGTGATGTCTGGAGTTATTGCAGCTACATTGTGACTGCGAAGCATCATACATGGGTGCCAAAATGCTGATGTGCTAAGGATAGGAAAGTAGCTGGAAAGAGCCTTGGTACTTGATGACATCCTCAAGCCACTGAACTAACTCTGGAGCCACCTTTTTTCAGTTTTCCTGCTAAGTATCTGTATTTTCTAAGTCACCCTCGGTTGAGTTGTTAATTGCAGCCAAAAGCTAAGATAGCAAATGTGGTTTCAGGCTACAAAGCTTAGATCTGTTACTCCGCCCAGCAATCTGCACTCTAGCTGGTCAGGTCCCCTCCCTATGGGGTAGCCGCTAAGCTGGGCCCCTAGAGAACCCATCCCCGCCCTCGCTCCTGTTGCCTGCAGAAAGGAAGCACAGTGGAGCAGGATGGAAGCACGTAGGAACCAGGATGGAAGAGGAGGGAGTACAGCAAGAACTTTCCCATTTGAAGGAAAGAAGGAGTGGGTCTTCGAAGGTCTCTGGTTCTGGACATTTCAAGTAATAAATGATGATATGATTTAAAATGATAAGTGGTAAATGATCTGAGAGAGAGAAGATTTCTCACATGTGACATACTGTGCCCTCAGCATTAACTTATGGCCAAACCTGAGATTAATCTGGTTTCATGATAAAAAATAAAAATTTAACACACTGTGCTAAGGCCCAATAAAAAACTTCTTTTTATTTTCTGTAAATGACCTCCTCTCTCAGGATAGCCGAGGGAAGCAGGCGGCCACTGAGCTTAACAACGAAAGGAATTATAGCAGCAATGTCCACAATAGCCAAATGTGGAAGGAGCCTCAGTGTCCATCGAAAGATGAATGGATAAAGAAGATGTGGTTTATGTATACGATGGAATATTCCTCAGCCATTAGAAATGACAAATACCCACCATTTGCTTCAACGTGGATGGAACTGGAGGGTATTATGCTGAGTGAAGTAAGTCAGTCGGAGAAGGACAAACATTATACGTTCTCATTCATTTGGGGAATATAAATAATAGTGAAAGGGAATAGAAGGGAAGGGAGAAGAAATGGGTAGGAAATATCAGAAAGGGAGACAGAACATAAAGACTCCTAACTCTGGGAAACGAACTAGGGGTAGTGGAAGGGGAGGAGGGCGGGGGGGTGGGGGTGACTGGGTGATGGGCACTGAGGGGGGCACTTGACGGGATGAGCACTGGGTGTTATTCTGTAAGCTGGCAAATTGAACACAAATTAGAAATAAATTTATTATATAAAAAAAAAGGAATCCCAGTTCCTTTCAGGTAAAAAGGCTGTCTTTCTCCTGCTTTTCTCTTTTTCTTCCCAAGATAGCCTTTAAGAGTAGGGAAAGCTTATGTGGCCCTTTTTGGTAGGTGGAGGAGTCTCGGGAAAGTGAAAGACAAGCATTGGAATTGTTCCCTCAACCCACTCCCCCTGACCTCCTCTGATGGAGCTCAAGGCTGAGAAGTCATGGTCTCCTTCAGCATGGCCCATGGCCACCCGGCTCCCCCACCTCACTGCCCAGCTCTGTCCTCAGTACTGCATGCCCTGTGTCTCAGCCTCCCCCATCCCAGTCTCCATTCTGGGACCCCTTGACCCTCACCATGGTAGTCCCTCAGCTGTTCTGCTCTCTTCTTCCTATATCTTCCAGTGGGAACTTGTGGACACCTCCCAAGTCCTCTAGAGGAAGACCAAAGAAGACCATCCACTATCCACATAGTTCCCTGTCCAGCCATGGCTGACTCTGTCTTGTGGGCAGTGGCACCATGCTGGATGGTGGACTTCTCTAAGAGGGATCAAAACCTTCTGTCTACTTCCATGGGAACCATAAATAAGCCCTGAAGTCAGAAATACCCTCAGACTTCTCTGCAGCTTATGCCACATTTCTCTTGGGTCTCATGGGGAGGGGTGGAGGGCTTGTAGGGGAAACTGGAGGACCTATATAGTCAGGACCACTCCTCCTGCCTTCTTTCTCTTTCCTTCTCCCTTCCAAGCCTAAGAGAGGCTTTCTTCCCCCTTGGAGTCTGAGAGGCTCCCCTTGACATTTCCTCCTTCCCTGCCCTATGGAGCACCATCTTCTAGGCTCCTCCCCTAGAGCACAAACCCCGTGGCTTTGCCTTAGTGGGTAGGTGGGATTTCAGAGAAAAAAAGTCAGCTCACTCATTTTAGAATGCATGTTCAGAGGCATTTTAAAAACAGTATGTGGGTTATATTCACATCTGCACACTCTTCAAGGACCTGCTTAGTAACATCTCTTTGACTAGAATTCATTTCCAAATGAGAGGCCATTGATAGCTTCCCACCACTGCGTTTGTTCAGCAGATGACAGTGGCTCATTGTCTCCCTTCCCTCTCCATTTTCTCCAGCCAGCTTTCTGCTGGGCCTCCAGGCTGTGGTGTTTCCACCAAGTTGGATCATCCAGGTTGGGTCACAAGCATCCTGCATATGGGCCAGGGTGGGGATGCCTGGGGGGTATGATCAACATGGCTGAACTAGACAAGGCTTCCTGGATGAGGTGGGCCTGGAACTCAGCCCCAATAATTTGGTAAGAATCACACTGAGGAAAGGAAGGGGAAGGCCAGCTCAGTGACCCAGAGGCAGGATGAGCTTGCTGAGAATGTGCACTTGCCCAGGGGTCTCCTTTACTCGACCTTTAAGACTCAGATACAAAGCTCTCCAAAGTTCTGTCAACATTGCTGATACATACTCTGCCAATAGTGAGAAACCCATGGGTCCTCCTTGATCAGAGGCATGGGGCACCCCTACCAGCTTAGACTTGATGACTCCCAGGAGGGCACTCAGCTTCGGTCACTGGAAGTCAGACCTGTCCTTTATCTGATTCATATTGCCATATACATCGGTGTGCTGTGACTTGCTTGGCAAGTCTCTTAACCTCTCTGGGTCAGTTTCCTCATTCATAATGTACCCCTTGCAAGGGTATAAGGATTACATTCATTCATGCACACAACACACTTAGCACATAAGAAGTGCTCAGCTAATGGCAGTTTTTACTATATTTCTTCACACCTCATCATTAAGGCAGGTCCTGCTTTGGTAGGAAGCTTGTCTTTTTTCCCTATGGGTCTATACAACCTGTGCCAGGCTGCCTGGAAGCCATGGCCAAGTGTATCATAGAAGAGTGCGTCTGCCTCACAGAGGCCTGCCCATCCCAGCGCCTGCAGTCTCTGTACCCCTGCCAGGGTGCTCACTCTGCTTTTGCCCCATGCTGGGTGCAGCAGAGAGCCCTGGGAACACTAGACCTCCTCTCATCTCCTGTTTCGTCCTCAGCTCTGTTCCACTCCTCTCTGTTCTTGCCTCCCATCCCTGCCCACCGACACACTCACATGCACACATATGCTCACACAGTCACATGCACAGGTGGTGTCACATATGTGCACAGATGCACATGACCATAGGCCTCCTCATGCAAAGAATGACCTTCCAGAAGCCACATGCTGAGGTCTGACCATGATAAAAATGCCTTACAAAAGCTGGGTTTAAATCACAGTAGGAGATGAAGGGGCTGGTCCCCTCACTCGGGAAGCCAGGGTTAGCCAGATGGACCCCTGTCAGTGGCAGCCCAGAGGAGGGCAGTGAGCCTGTGTGAGGCAGCCTGCAGACAGAAGAGCATAGGCGCTGGGGACACTGGCTCTCCAGTCCTACAGACGAGACATTCGGATCGCTGCCATCACTTCCTGGCTGTGTGACCTCTGGCCAGTTACTTAACCTCCTGGAGTTTCCACTGTCTCATCGGAGAAACGAAGACAGCGGGACCCACCTCTTGGCAGGATTGAGGAGCTAACCCAGAAAGCACTGAGTAAGCAGGACAGCTTTTTATTATCATGCTCAGGCACTTAGAGACCAAGGCATAAACGGAGGCCAGAGGAGCCAAAGTGGGCTGTGTGCAGGGGTGGGGGAGGCTGCGCTGGCCTCGCAGGGGTTCAGGCAGGTGGTGGAAACAGTGTGGACACGGGCAATGGAACTTACACGTGCGCGGGCCTGGTTGAAGAGCATTTGCCCTGCAGGTTGGAGAGCATTCAGAGGATACCCTAAGCCTGGGGTGAATCCTATTTAAAATCCTCTTACCCCAAACTCCTTTGGAACTGATTTGAGAGCCTTGGTATCAATGAGCGTCCTGCTCATGTTTCAATGAGCGGTCCGCCGGTGAGGCCCCAGGTCACAGCCCTCCTGAAAGACCCAACACTGTCCAAATCATGGAACACGAAACGATAGGCTCTTTGGAACCAACAAACCCCAGCTTTGATCCCAGCTCCCCGCTTACTGGCCACAAGACCCCAGACAGGACAGTGCACCTCCTCTGCGGGATGGGCAAGCAGTAGGTGCTCAATGATGGCTGTCAGCAACCACACGGGTATCAGCCCACCTCCCAGTTCTGCTTCCTGCCCGAGCTTACACCCCCTCTAAGGCTCAGGCCCACGTGGTCACTGTCCATGATGTTCCTCCCCTCCATGTGAATGCTAACGTTCCTCTCCTCTCCGGAAGAATTCAAAGGGCCCTGGAAACTTGTTTATTAGGAAAAGCTGTGGGAGTCTGTCCTGCTTGGTGGAGGCGCTGACCTCTCCCATCCTTCCTGCATATTTCTCCCCAGCGACATCTTTTCATGTTCCCTGGCTCACTTGGGTGAGTCACAGATCTGTAAATCCCGACCACAGAAAGCTTGGCAAAGTATGTTAGGTGTTTATTGGAAAGGGAAGGAGGCAAATGATCAAAACACTGGCTGTGGCTCTGGTCTCTGAAATTTGCAAGAGCGAGATTTAAAATCTATGTTTGAAGCATCTAAATGGATTTGTGGAGCTCTCTCTCTCTCTCTCTCTCTTTTTTTTTTTTTAAAAAAAAAAACCACAATGAGAATAAGATTGTATATACTCCTTAGTGGCAGCCGAATCTTTGGGCTGCCTTTGTAGGGCGCCAGATATCTGAATAAAAACTGAGATGTGCAATTCAATGTTCAGGTTCCCTATTGATACACAACCCCGTGTGGCCACAGCCCCACCGAGTGAACACAGGCCGGAGGTGTCTCCTCCCCCCACGCTGATTCCTGCCTGCCTCCATGCCTTTGTGCGTGCTGTTCCCACTGTCTGCAACTCTGTTCCACTCACTTCAGGGAACATTTGTTGTTACTTTACGCAGGCCCTGGGCTGGCCACTAGGACACAGAGAGGAGTGGGACATAGTTTCTGACTCAAGAATTAAGAGAAGAGGCTGAGAGAGGAGGCGGCCCAGTGGGTCTTGAAGGATGAGGAGGAGTTCTCCAAACTGACAAAGAAGGGAAGGCCCTTCCCATGTGAGCACATCTACTCATCCTGGAAGACCCAGCTTATGTTTCCTCCACTGCGAAGTGTCCCCAGCTTGTCGATCTGGTGTCCCCTCTCTGTCCCCACTGTACCAGGTCCACTCCCTCCCTTACCTACCCAGTGCCAAGACTCATCTCCTGGGTTCTGTATCTGCCTGGTGGTCTAGGCTGGGTGTTCTGGACAGTGGACATTACTTCCTCTCTGCGTCTCCAGGGCCAACTCTGGACCTGCTCCATGGTGGCTTCGCTGGCTGGCTGGCGGTGTTTTTAGGCTCAGCTTCACCATCAGCAGCAGGCAGGAACCCAAGCAGCCACAGGGCACTCGGAGAATGCTGACTGCTGTTCTGGCAGAGAATCCACACCTGAACCCCACCTGCCAGGCCCTGTTGCTCTGAGCATCTGAGCCCTGAAGGGGTCTGGGTGGGATTAACCCCTGGATCCCAGCCTCATTCCAGCATCCCGGTTTGGTGGTGGAAGTGGGGGGGCCCTATTCAATCAAGGAAGAAATATGCTTTGAAATGAAAACGCTTCTCTTTCTGATCTGCCTGGCTCTTGGTTCTCCTGCCTTCTTAGTATGCATGAATTCAGCCCCCATTTCAAGACTTACCCTCAGCATCTTCTCCACGCTGACGGGGCTGGAGCGGGCTCCCTCCCCTTGCCCCCCCCCCCCCCCCAGTCCTCTCCAAAGACAAATTGCTTACATCTGTCAAGGCTTTTCTGATTAATAGAGGAATACGCCATGGGATGTCATCAGGGGTTCAGAGGCTTTTGATCAAAGGGGGAGGGGGGCCAGGCCACACATCCCTGTTGGTTCATTTATCAGGTCAGTTCGGCACCTTTCCTCCTGAGTGCCCCTGGCAAAGGCGCACCCAACAGCCCACCATCAGCTCCCCCCCCCCCCTACTCCTAGGGAGGGAAGCAGGGAAGAAATGCCAGTAAGGGAGCAGTGGGGAGCCAGGGGCAAGGATGGAAGAAGAGGAACAAGTTCAGGGGCCTGGCCTAGACACTGATCCTTGAGGCAAGAGGCCTCAAGTGCTTTTCATTTCTGGCCAGCCACTGGGATGAGCACCTACCAGGCAATTCCTCAAAGCTAGGAATAAAAGGAGGGAGGGAGGGAAGAAAGAAGGGAAGGGAGGGGAAGAGGGAGGGATGGAGGGAGGGAGAAAGGGAAGCAGGGGGATAGGAAGAGCCAGTGAATGAATGAATAAATCAGAGGGAATGAGGGAGGGAGAGGGTCTAAGAAAAAAATGAATAACAGAGGGGACCAATGGTTGAATTAATGAATCCCAAAGTGTCTAAACGGGCGAAGGAATGAATGATTCACTGTAGTCATTACAAAAGTAGTATTTTATAGCACAGACTGCTCTTGCATTCTTTCTTCCATTCACCCACTGATTGGTGTTGACAAGAAATGTAGCTCAGAGGAGCAAGGCTAAGGTGACTTTGAGGGAATTCAGCTTCAGCCCCATGCCAGCCCCTCCCTGCTGATGTTGCTAACAGCCCTGTGCGCTGGGCCAGCACAGATGAGGCCCCGGGGGCTGCTGGAGACTGGCGCAGGGGCAGAGCCAGCAAGAACCCCGCCTGTCCCCCAGCTCAGTCCTGCACAGCCAGGTCCTTAGGAGCAGCTGGTGTCCATCAGAGCTTTGCGTGTCCTCAGGCCACGAAGCCACTGCCCACCGTGTCCCCCGAAGCTCACCTCTGCTGGGGACACTGTCTTGGGAACTCCAGAGAGCCATGTAGGGTAAGGCTTCAGCTGGCCTTGGAGGCTGCTAAATTAGGCTCTGAGGATTTAGATTAGCCTAATTTAATGACACGGATGGCTGGCTGGATTGAAGTTCCTTGCTACGATTTTTTTTCTTTCAACTCGCTCAACAATTATTTCCCTCAAGTTGGTTGCAGATGCAGCCTGCCCAGGAATTATAATCCATTCCTTACTGAGCAGCACGGAGACCAGGGAGATGCTGGCCATGTCTACATGCACACCACCCAGGCAGGGGGGGGATGGAGGGTGGGCAGGGCCGTGGCTGTGTCTGTGTCACACGTCCTAACTTGGAAGAGAGGGCACAGAGTGTCTTGCTGGGCTGGGGCTGGCTGTCCTGGGAGGCTGGCAGGCAAAAGACTCCACGAAGACATAGCTGGCTGGCTCCTGACTGGTGACTGCCTCTACCCCCCGCTCTCAGCCCAGAGGGAGCATCTCTACACAGGCACGCAACCCACACAGGCACGCAGTCACAGAAGTTACATATGGACACATCCAGGATTAGACACACATGGACACCCGGAGACATATGCAAGCACACGTACCTAGAGAGGACACACAGACCCAAAATGCAGGATACTCATAGATACACAAAGGCACAGACACCCCAAGCCCACCTACTCTAATACCCCACTGTTCCAAGCCTAGTCGGGGAGGCACACGAGTAAGCAGGCCAGGACATCCCCTCATCTCCGGGCTGTGACAGAGGGGGGGGTGTCAGTCCTAAGGAGCCTGGGGGCATCTCTGAGGTCCTCCCAGAGGAGGAGACGCCTAAAGTGAGGAATGAGGTGAAAATGGAGAAGGACAAAACCCAAGAAAACTGGGGAGAAGCTATGTTCAGAGAAGGGTAGTTCATGCAGTGCCGCTGGATCACGAGGAGTGACCAGAAGCATCTTAAGGAGGTCAGATCACTGATGCTGTGATTCATCTTAAAAATACCTTTGCCCCCTGAGCAGGGCACCATTTTGAAAGTTCCCAGTGCCAGCCCAGTGCGTTGGCTGTGGTTGCTGACCCTCCGCTCACCACTGCCGGCTGCCAGTCCCTTCAGAAGCTGACCCTTCAGGGTCCAGGAGAGATTCCCACTGTTGTCAGTGGGGCCACTGCCCCGCACCTTGCCTGGGCCCAGAACCTGGCTGGGCACTGGGTTTTGAGGCCACAGTCCTGATGTGCCCTGGCAGATGCCAGGCCCTGTGCCAGGTGTGAGGCCCCACACTATGGTCATTTCTTCAAGAGACCCATCACTCATGGCGCAAGTGAGAAAAGCCAGATAACTCCCTGAAAGCCATCTCCCAGGGATCTGGCCCTCGTTCAGGTTCTCCCCACACTCTTCCCCATTTTCCATCCTCTCCCTGCCTAACTCTCACCCGCCCTTCCAGAGCAAACTAAAGTGTCACCTCTTCCAAAAAGCCTTTCTGAGTCCTCACCCCACTGCCCCAGGGGAATTTGACATACATCCTCAGCATTTCTCTCTATCCTGCCTTATCGAGCAAGAGAACTGCTGTCTGCTTACTTAGAGATCTCCCCAGAGACCCTGACGACGCTTCCACTCTGTGGGCCCAGCCTTCCCACAGAGCCTATGTATCAGCAATCTATCGCTGCATAACAAACTATCCCAAAAATCAGTGCCTCAAAACAGCAATTATTTATTGTATCCAACATCTCCAGAGGCCAGGAATTTACCACAGCAGGGACATCATACCCACAGCATCTAGGGCCTTATACTAAACTCTAGAACCATCTGAAGGACTATTCACAACGGCTGGTAGTTGATGCTGCTTATTGACCAAGTACTAGCTGGGTCCCTCCATGTGGTCTAGGCTTCCTCTGGGTGGTTGGGTGCCAAGGGCAAGCATCCAAGAAGAGACAGAGAGTCAGACAAACACAAGAAATATCTGTACCATTTTTATAACTTAATATTATGTCACATAGCATTACTTCTGCTGTACTCTGTTGCTTAAGGTAGCCACATACACCCTTTCAGATTGAAGGGGAATAAACGTAGGTACCCGCTTCTCAGGGGGAAGAGTGGCAGTCACACTGTAAGAAAAGCATGTAGGCATGCTTGAAAAGCATGAAATATAGACGTGTGGCTATCTTTGGAAATGACAGTCTGCCATAATTAGCAGGTACTCATGAATAAATGAATGAATGAATGGCTCTTGTTCTGTACTGTCCATCTCTCCTCTGTCCTCACACAATTCTCAGCTAAGATTCCAACCAACTCCAATAAACACAAGTGGCAAGTGACTTGGGACTTCTTGCCTGTCCACTCCCACCTGGAATTCCTTTCTGGTGGCCCCTGTTCTGGAAGCCAAGGATCCCAGAAGTCCCTTCCAGCTTCAGAGCTCCCTGAATTGTGCCTGGAGCAGTGCTCACTGAGGTTTGGGGGACAAGGAGTGGCAAACGGAACCAGAAAGGCTGCCAGAGCTGGCCAGGGGAGAGAACTTCCCTTGCCAATCCACAGACACTATTTCAGGAAGCAGATCGATGGAACTAAAACATTAGGGGAGTTACTTTTTTCAAGTTTTCAAGGTTTAAATAACAGTTTTCAGTTATTTAATATTTTTAGGAGAAAAAGTACTATTTATTTGTATTAGATAATTATATTTTTGAGCTCCAATTTTTGAACGGTTACTATGTGCTTTCACAATGCTTCCTATTTTTAAAAAGATTTTATTTATTTATTTATTTGACAGAGGGAGAGAGAGTGCACAAGCAGAGGGAGCAGCAGGCAGAGGGAGAGGGACAAGCAGGCTCCCTTGCAGAGCAGGGAGCCCAATGTTGGACTCGATCTCAGGACCCTGAGATCCTGACCTCAGCTGAAATAAAGAGTTGGATGCTTAAGTGACTGAGCCACCCAGGCGCCCCCACAGTATTTCCTATTAATAACAGAATGCATTGAGGTCTTAAAGAGCCAGATTCTGTGCTAAGTGCTTTATAAGCACTATTTCTGTAACAACACAAACACACACACACACACAACCAATGTATGAGCATTCACTGGGTCACTCCACTTGCCACATTATGATGCAATTCAGCTATAATCACTAGGGAAAGAACAGAAAAGCCCTTTGGTGAGTGAGGATTTTTGTGGCAGGTGCAGGAGAATTGAGGGAAAAGGAGAGTGACTTTGAGAATCACTCTGAGAGCTACAGAATGGCTCTCCTGTTAAGTTCTTCAAGACATGCATGAAGACTGAAATATTTTTTAAATTACTTTTGGCTTGCGGACCAGGCTTCCTTGAATATGCTCTGCACAATCTGAGCTGCAGAGACACTGGGACCTCTAGTGTTATATCTCACTCAATCCTCACAACAACTGGGTGAAATAGAAGTTATCATCATCTCCTTTAAATAGCTAAGTAAAATAAGATGCAGGGAGTCTAAACAATATGCCTACGGTACAGCACTGAGAAATGGCTCAGGCAGGACTAGAACTCTCTGATCTGGAGGCTGACCTCACACCCTGTCATACTACCTCTTAATCTTTGTGGGTAATTGAAAGAGAATGGGCAGTTCACCCGAAAGGGATTCCAGGTATGATTTTTCAGGTGGGAGTGGGTGGCAAGAAATTCAAGACAGGTTTTTTTCTACTCTTCATATGAGATCTGGGACTCTGCTTTTCCTTCTCAGCAGGAACATCTTAGATTAAGCTTTCAAAGAACACATACCCCAGGTAATCAAATTTTTAAAAGGGAAAAGAATGAATTCATTTGGGGAATATGAAAAATAGTGAAATGGAATAAAGGGGAAAGGAGAAAAAATGAGTGGGAAATATCAGAAAGGGAGACAGAACATGAAAGACTCCTAACTCTGGGAAACAAACTAGGGGTGGTGGAAGGGGAGGTGGGCGGGGGGTGGGGGTGACTGGGTGACACTTGATGGGATGAGCACTCGGTGTTATTCTATATGTTGGCAAATTGAACGCTAATAAAAAATAAATTTAAATCAAGAAAAAATAAAAGGGGAAAGAACTAAATAGATATTTCCCCTCAAAAAAAGATATATGAAAGGCTAAGAGGCACATGAAAAGGTGCTCAACACCACTATTAGGAAAATGTAAATCAAAACCTCCTGCCTATTGAGAATGGCTACCACAAAAACGACAGGAGATAACAAATGTTGGTGAGGATGTGGGGAAAAAGGGAATCCTCGTGCATCACTTGTGGGAATGTAAACTGGTGCAGCCACTATAGAAAACAGTACAGAGGTACTTCAAAAATTTACAAATAGGGATGCCTGGGTGGCTCAGTGGTTCAGCATCTGCCTTTGGGGGTCCTGGGATCGAGTCCCACATCAGGCTCCTCACATGGAGTCTGCTTCTCCCTTTGCCTATGTCTGCCTCTCTCTGTCTCTCCTGAATAAATAAATAAAATCTTAAAAAATTTACAAATTCAACTGAAATTCCACTTCTGGAAAGACATCCAAAGGAAATGAAATCAACTATGTCGAAGAGATATCTGCACCCCCATGCTCACGGCAGTGTTATTTATAACAGCTAAGCTATGGAAACCACTACGTGTCCATGGACAAATGGATAATGAAGTTGAGGTAGATATATACAATGGAATATTATTCAGCTGTATGCAAGAAGGAAATCCTACCATTTGTGACAACATGAATGGACTTTGAGGGCATTATGTTCACTGAAATAAGTCAGACAGAAAAAGACAGTTACTGTATTGATCTCACTTACATGTGGAATCTGAAAAAAAGAAAAAAAATCAAAGTCATAGGAAAGGAACTCAGACTTGGAGGGAGGCAGGAGCAGTGAGAGAGGCACTGCAGGAAGGTGGCCAAAATGGACAAACTTCCACGTAGAAGATGAATAAGCACCACCGGTGGTCAAGCATAAGATGACCATATGGCTAGCCCTGCTCTATGGCATATTTGAAAGTCGTTAAGAGCGTCGATCTTAAGAGTTCTCATCACTAAGAAAGAAGCATTTTTTCTTTTATTTCTTTTTTGTGTCTGTATGAGATGATGAACATTAAATTTATTGTTGTCATAATTTCACAATATATGAAAGTCAAGTCATTATGCTTAAACTATACAGGGGTATCTGTCAATCACAGCTCAATAACTGGAAAGGAAAAAAGTACACCCACTGTCCTCCACGCCATTCAAGTTAGTTCCTGGCCCACAACAACTGCGCGTAAAACTGTCCCCTCCGTTAGTCCTGCTGTGTTTTCTCCCTGCATGTCCTTACCTCTGTCTCACCAGTCTGGCTCCTACCCTACTTTTAAGGCCCAAGTCAGGGGCCACCTCCTCCATGAAGTCACCCGTGAGCTCTCCAGCCCATGGTGCATGGAAACACATGCTGGTCTCGTCCCCTCTGCCTGTGTGCAGGCCCCACACTTGCTCTTTCTCTCTCCCTCCCTCCCCAGAGCGGCAGGCCCAGGCTCAAGCACCTGGTACGTGTCCGCTAAGAACGTTGGATGGAAATGGGGGCTGGGAGTAATCTGAGCCTTACAGGGAGCTTTTTAGAAAGTCAAATCCAATAAAACAAATTTCATGATTTCAAATTCAGCCTCAGTGTTCATTCAGTGCAAGTCTGGGGAGCCTTTAGAATGAACTGGGCTCATCTGCAGCAGACCCCAGGCTCATTACTCAGGGCGCGTGGATACTTCCAGAGCCATGTCCCTTCCCAATAAATCATCAGACACACATATATCCCTGCTTGTTCTAAGTCGTGTTCCTGAGGGTCTCATACTCAGCAGCAATCCCCAACCTCGCCAGCCTGACAAACACCGGCCTCCCTAGATCTGAGCCCACACCCCTCAATCCTCCCTCACCTCCCTTCATTCCTTGCCTTGAGTGCTTTGGCAAGTTGCTGAGCCTCTCTGAGCCTAGGTCACTCACCTTATAGTAGGGGTGGTAAGAATGCCGGGCGGGTGGTGACAACTAGTCCAAGAGTTGTGTGGTGAATGAGTGACCCAAAAAATGCATACTTCCTAGGGTTGTTTTGAGAATCAGGGGAAACATGATGAGGGTGGGCGGGGTACACAGTAAGCACTCAGTACACAGTAGCTACTACGATAAAATAGGTAGAAGGACTGAGGCCCTGCACTGGGAGTTTTCTTGCCACTGACGGCCTAAAGTCCTTACTCTTTTTACATAACCACATCTCTGCCTCATCTAAGCAGCATTAAGAAACAGTAACAAACAAAACGCAAAACCAAAATAACCAGCACCAAGTAACTCCGTAACTGTCCCGTGACCACACACATGCCAGGCATAGCTTTGCGGGCCAGTCCAGCCACCACGGAGAGAGAACAGTCCTGGCGAGATCCAGCAGAAGAAACCCGAGACTGCTCCTGGGGGGGTGAGTCAGACTCCAGCGTGGAGACCAAGGCAGCCAGGGCGAGTGGGGGGCAGCGTGGGGCCCATGTGCACATCTGCACAGTGCCAAAGACACCAATCTGGCCGTGAGTCTGTGGGTGGGTGGAGAGGAGGCTCAGGAATGAGCAGAACACAGGAATCACATGAACAGAGGAGAGCCATGGACAGCTCAGGTTTCCACCCAGTGGAGCCTCACTGTCAACCCTGCCACGTGGAGAGTCCCTCCGCTGGCTCCTCAGGGGCCTTCCTCAGCACCCTGTGGCTCTTCTGGAGGCCAGCTCCTACTCCCCACCCTTCCCTGCTGGTCATGGTTGATTCCCCCAGGCAGCAGACCAAGGGTTGGGGCGGGTCCCAGGCTGCTCCAACTGTTCATCCAACTGACCTCTGTGTAGACATCTGAGTAGTTCCCAGGACAGGGCGCACCACAGCAAGACAAGCACGCAATAGACAGAAGATATGATTATGAATGGTGCAGCAGGGCCTTTGGAGTCCACTCTGCTGAAGGCTACATCTCCTATGTGTGGGCCCTGTCCCCTCACTCTCTAAGCCAGTGGCCTGCCTGGGGCGCAAGCCATTTGGACCCTCAGTTCCACAGGAGGTGGGTATCCAGGGAGAGTCGTGGCTTGGATTTGGTGGTCCAAAGCCCGGAGCTTTGGACCCACTGGGAGTCCTGGACCATGTAGGAGGTTGCCCTTGACTCTCCAGCCATCTCTCTGTACTTTAAACCAGAATGCATCTGGCCTGGAGCCTCTGCTTCTTCCCACCCACTCAAAGTGCAGCACTTCCCAGGGCAACATGGACTTTGTTTGGCTTTACAGAAGGGATGAAGGGAAGCCCAACTACAGGTCAAGTCTTGGCCAGCCAGCTGGGGCGCCCTTTCAATGTGCCTGTTCCTTCCTGGGCCCACCCCAAGCAACAGGCAAAGTCAGCTCAGCTGGCTGCAGGAAGGAGCCACCCCAACCCACCCAGGTATGCACACTTCTTCTTCCAGCGAGGGTAAGCTGGAGCAACATCCTCTGCTCTGCAGGCTTAAATCTGCAGGCTTTCTCTTGTTCCATCAGACTCTCTTTGTAAACACCATTTTTAAAGGCTGCATGGTCTTCCTTCACTGGACTGAGCCAGGGTTTATATGAGCACTCCCCTAGTTTGTTTTGTGGTATTGCAAAAGTGATGACATGAAAAGCTTTGCCTGTATTTCAAAAGATTGCCCTGAGACGGATTCCTAAGAGTGGCACTGGTGGGGAAAGTGTAGGAACATTTCTAGGGGTCTTGGTCTCTGTTACCCAACCTTCTCTGAGAGGACTGAACCAGTTTACACTTGATAAACAGAGAATTCACCACTCTGTGCTCGGTGCCAATGATAGAGGAGCCCTCAACCCACAGACCTTGTTGCTGTGAATCCAGTTATTTTGCCACCACTATCAATTCTGGGGTTTCCAAGCACCAAACATTACCCCGTCTTCCCCACCACTCAAAGGCCACCTTCCCCACGAAATAAAGAAAACTATAAACATCTTTGGAAAGAGCTCTGGGCCCAGGAGATCAAAAGAGCAAGTCTCAGAATCTCTGCCACTGTGAGCTGGATGAACACAGGCCTTAGGGTCTTCACTGGTCAGGCAGGACGCTGGAATTGGGTGGTCTACAAGGGCCCCCAGCCCTTGGCAGAGGCTGGCAGTAGAGGAAGCAGGGATCCGCACTCGGCTCCCAAATTGTCTCATCTCATAGCCCAGCCCTCCCACTTGCCAATAGCATGCTCTTGGGAAGTTATGTAACTGGCCTGTCTCAATCCTATACTCTATAAAATGGGAATGAAGGAAATTAAATGACCTATATCAAGTTATCATGAGGATTAGATATAATTATATACTGAAACCTTTTAAAACAGTGCCTGACACAAAGTGAATAGCACACAAAAAGTCTGACAGGTGGATCACTCTTGCTTGCTGTAGAGCATAAACCCCAACGCAATCAAAGGAGGTCCTCTAAGGTTGACACATCCAGCAAGGAGAGAGAGCAAATGCTCCCAGCCCACAGGGCATGAGTTACCTGGCAGTTGCCTGACCCTGTCCCTGTCTGGCCCAGGCAGTGACCAGCACTTGCTCATCTGACATCTGACCCCCAGGTCTGGCCATGCAGTGCCCCTCAGGCAGTCAGCTCCGAAACATGACACGAAGCTTCCCCAGGAGGGGAGTTGAAGGCCGCTTCACCAGGTGGTTATCAAAGCCCCAGGCTGCACAGAGGCTTGGGAACCTAATCTCCGGAAAGAGATTGTCTGAACTCACTCACTGGGGAACAAGGACACTGCACTCTGATAAGCCCGTGGAGTGGCCAAGAGAAACTGTACCTGCGGGCTTCGCTGACTCAGCGTGCAGACATTTCCTCTGGGTTCTGGGGAGCCTGGAGCAGGGATCTGGCTCCAGGTGGTGGAGGCTGGCAGTGAGATCAGGACAGAATCCTAACGGAGAGAGAGAAAAAGGCCAGGATCAGAGATGTGCCCTGTTACCAGGGGCAGCCACCTGTTCAAGCCAGAACCTGCCAGGATGAACAGGTGGTTGGCTCAGGGGACACTTAGGCTCTAGTCAACAGGTGTCCTCAGCACCCCAGTTCTCTCAGCAGCGAGAAGAAGCCCTGACTCCAGGGCAGGAGGAGGCCCTGGAGGAGGCCGTGCGGGAGTGCCTCTCAGCATTTCATAGACCTCAACCAGAAACTGAGGTTGAGGGTGGTCAGAAAATGTACCTAAAATGGCAAAGTGAATTAGGGCCCAAGCAGCACGTGAACATTAGTTTCCTCCATCTCATTTTTCTGGGAAGGGCTCAGAGGCTTCACTAGCCTGTGACAAAAAGAGGTGAAGAATCTGAGCCAGTTACTGATGTGTTAACAGAGTCACCTACTGAAATCAAGTGAAATGACTTTGTGTAACAGGAATTAAGCATCTGCAGTGGGCAGCGTCAGGAAGTAGCTGCTAGAAGAAGGTAGTTCTCTTTCCTTGATGGCTGAAATTCCACATTCAGGCAACAGGTGTAAAGTCCCCTTCAGTGGATTCTGTTACCAATCCGGCACCCAGCTGCTCCCTTTCTTTCAAAACAGAACCCTAATTTTATTCAGGTATTTATCTCTCTCAGGCCAGCATCCTAGAGGCACAATAATTATCCTCCGCGCATGGTTCCCAAACCATGCACGAAGGTGCCCCAAGGTGTGTCAGTGAATTTACTGTAGCACCAAGCGATATTTTAGCTTCGAGGGAAACACAGTGACATCTGTCAGAATCACAGAAACTACTAGCTCAAGGTACTTTTGAGCTCATTAATGACCTCGTATCTCTGTAAAGTCAGGTTTTTTGCGCTGCTATCATAAAAAGCAAGAATTGCACAAAAATCAATGTAGGGGGAAAAAAGAATGGTGGGCTCCAGTCTAACTCCCAGGTTGGGGAAGCTGTGTAGTGCCCAACAGACACACACATCCCTTTAGTAAACAGCTATGGTTAATTAAGAATGCTGTAAAAAGAGGAGTTAAGCATCTGCCTTCAGCTCAAGTCATGATCTCAGGGTCCTGGGATCGAGCCCTGTATCCGGCTCTCTGCTCAGTGGGGAGCTTGCTTCTCGCTCTCCCTTTGTCTCACTCTCCCTGCTTGTTCTCTCTCTTTCTGTCAAATAAATAAATAAAATCTTTTTTTTTTTAAAAGAGGACTTTTTCCAATTTACGGGCATTAATTTTTTAAATTGCTACTAATTTTGCACCTCACTAGTTGGTGCCTAAGTAATTAGTAAGGAAAACTGTTAGATATTTTCTTTTAGTCTAGGATGCCATGAAAATTTCTGAGGCACTATGGGTGCTGTCACTGAGAAAGTTTGGAAAACTCTGCCCTAAGCTAATAAGACCCCTGATACCTGTTCATGGTCCAGACTGTGCCACTGTCCCTGAGGATATATGTGCCATGGTTGGTTGGTTCTCTCACACAGTCCCGAGTGCCACTGGTGGCCACCTCAACCTCAGGGGACCGTCCTTAGCATGGCACCCACACTGAGGACAACAGAGAAGAGGGACAGGGATACCTGGGTCCCTGAAGCAATCAGTGAGCTGCTGGATCTGTCCACCCTGCCTCTGGCCTTCCTTGTAGTGTGAAACAAGACTGACTAAAAAGTAGTTTGAGTCATAAATTCTGTCACTTGCAGCCCAAAGCATTCTTTTTTTAAAAAAAAAAAAGATTTTATTTATTTATTCATGAGAGACACAGAGAGGGAGGCAGAGACACAAGCAGAGGGAGAAGCAGGCTCCCTGTGGGGAGCCCGATGTGGGACTCGATCCCGGGACTCCGGGATCATGCCCTGAGCCAAAGGCAGATGCTCAGCTCCTGAGCTACCCAGGGATCCTGCAGCCCAAAGCATTCTAAGGTGTAGGTCACCAGGACCCCCCTGGCCGAGGGCTATACAAAGCTCTCCTGCGACAGGCCGGGAGGACTGGCTCTTCCCAGGGTAAGGGTGGAGGCAGTCAGCACGGAAGCCTGCCAGGAGGGCACTCCCCTGACAACCCATCACCCAGGGCACCATCTCTGCACTTAGCACACTGCACCAGGGCTCACTGTCCCCATGTGTCCCCTTCACTCACATGAGCTCCCTGTGGGCCAGAACTGAGCTCCGGAGGACCCACCTAGTCTGGCTCCAGACACACCTAGGCTCATCAGTAACAGTGAATGAACCAAATTAAAAGGATAGTAAGAATAGAGAACGGGTGAGCAGACTGAGTTTCTTTCTCTATAAAATGGGCATGAGGAAAGTGATAATGCCACCCCCACTGGGTCCTGGTGCGCAAGGCACCTAGAAGAGCATCGGGGTCAGCCTCTGCTATTACTGGCATTGCTCTTTAAATAGACCACCCGGCTGCCGTATAACACGGTGGAGCAGGGAGGCAGAGAATCTTCCAGTCTCCCGGAAGAGATTACAGTGACCACGTTGGTGAAGAGTGGCTGGAGTGTGGCTGGAGGTGACGCTCAGGGAGGGGTGAAAGCAGCCGAATGAAACCTCCCCAGGCTGCTCAAGGCTTCTCTGGTAGCAGAGGGAGCTGCCCTTCCCTTCTGAAGGGGCCGGGTGGAATGGAGGCAAGCCCCACACAGATGCCTGGGGGTGGGGGGCCCTGGCTGGCTGAAGGGTGGCCTCTCCTCTCCAGCAGCCTCCACGCTTCTCCCTTCCCTTCAAGGCAGGACTCAGCTCTGGGAGCTGCCATCTCCGTAGATCAAAATTGGCTCGAAATGCAAATCAAGAAGGAAATTACCACAATGTGAAGCAGATTTGCCTTCTATTTCTGGCACCTTGGTAACTGTAGAAAGTCCTGAAAGATTTAAATGGTTTGTCATTTTGGGAAAATTCTACCCCCCTTCCGAAGTGAGGCCAAGCCTGCCAAGCTCCTGCCCAAATAGTCAGACGTTTCAGATGTGCGTTGTTGCCAAAGAGGGCGCAGATGGGAAACCACAACTCACTGCTTATTGCTGAATCTCCGACCCAGGGGTCCATGGACCAGGCTGCCGGCCCCAAGCCCAGGCCTTCTCTCCTTGCAGGCCAGGGCTCTGCGGCTGGAGGCCAGCTGCAGCCGGAGACTCTGATCTGGGATCCAACAGGGGGCACCAGAGACTGCTCAGGATGGTGCGCGCTGAGCAGCCAGGAAGCTGCTGAGAAGGTTCCAGACCCGAGTCTGATCCTAGGAGCAGCAAAGATGAAAATCATCCTACACTCCCAGTGAGCCCTTTCTCCCCACGCTCTCGAGTAACTGAACAAGTTCACCCAGGGCACACCTCCACCCCCACATAGACTATTATAGCAGCTCCCCGGTTGTCTCCAGGCCTCCAGGCTGAGATTGATTAGCAATGTCTGCTGTGGACACAGGACACAGGGGAGTGTGCTGGGTTTTTCCCATTTGTGAACTCAACAATCTTGGAATACAAATGTCATTAGTGTCCACTAGTTCAAAGAGCCACAGTGCTCTGGGCTGTGGAGAAAAAGCCAAGCTTGGCATTCAAAGCCCTTCTCAGTCTGTACCCCACATCCCCAGTAACCTTAATTCCTACCAGTAATCCACTGAACCATATGCTTCAGCCAGACGGGCCGCCTCACTGTGGGCCTCCAACATGCTGTCAGGCCCAGCGCCCTCACTGTGGGCCTCCCTGCTCCAGCGGTGGAGCAGGGAGGCAGAGAACCTGTATTCACTGGGCCCCATCTGACCTATATGTCTCCTCTCCTTTCCACAGTCTACCAGCCCCAGCTCAGGGCCTATGCCTCCAGGAACCCATGCCTGGTCCCCCAGCCCAAGTGGCCTGCCTTCTGCTCAGCTTCTAAAGCACCAGCGTTCTTAAGGCCCAGTGGAATCCATGCCTTTTATGCACACGGAGTTTGCCCATCTAAACTATACGCTCCCTAATGACAGGACGCATCCCTGGGTGGCGCAGCGGTTTGGCGCCTGCCTTTGACCCAGGGCGCGATCCTGGAGACCCGGGATCGAATCCCACATCGGGCTCCCGGTGCATGGAGCCTGCTTCTCCCTCTGCCTGTGTCTCTGCCTCTCTCTCTCTCTGTGACTATCATAAATAAATAAATAAAAATTAAAAAAAAATTTTAAAAAAAGGGATCCCTGGGTGGCGCAGTGGCCTAATGACAGGACGCTGCCTAGCTCTTCCTTGAGAAGGGAAGTGAAATATCCACTCCATTCCAGGAACCATACTGGGAATTTTTATCTATTTCTTTCGCTCAAGCCTGGTAATAATCTCGTGATGTGGGTATGACCACCTCTATTTCACAAATGAGCTAGAAAGGCTCAGAGTTACTAAGCAACTTGCCCAAGGTCATACAGCTAATAAAGACCAGGGCTAGGATTCAGTCTCTGATCTGAATTCAAATCCAGTTTTCTCTTGCTCTGCTCCAGGACTTCTCTCAGGGAGAACCACACTGCCATTGAGGACCCTGAGGGGGTCAATGCTACACCCCGCTGGACGGGCCTGATGCTTCACAGGCACTCAAAAAACTGTTTGTGGTCTGAATGATAAAGCTCTAATGATGGAGTGTGACATGTGGAAGCAGGTACAGGAATGGGATTCACCTAGCTCCCCACCAACCTCGTCTCCCAGGTGAGTGCAGATACCACCTGCGAAGGCTAGCAAGGCCTGTGAGCCACACAGACCATGAATTTTCTGCCTTTTAATGTTACGCCTGCCCTCTCCCGCTCCCCTCACGCTTCCAACTCTGACCATCCCAGATGATTCAGCCTTGAACTGCTGAGGCTGCCAACCAACTGCTTTAACCACACGGAGAAGCCAGAAATGTCCGTCACTTGTGCCCTCAGTTCATCTTTAGAAGGAGAATGACTGAAAGGACCTCCACTGCCCAGGATGATTGTTTTGACAGGTTTTTATTGTGCATAAAATTGCGTCATTGTTTTGTTTAACATTGAAAGGAGTTAAACTGCTATGAACTTAATGCGCCACCCCCAGTAAACCATTAGGTCCCTTCTGTGTTCCTGACTTTATAAGTCTGTTTCCCTCAGAGGAACATCTGTTGTATACTTAAATGACCTTAGTTCAAAGGCACGATCAACAAAAAATTCTTAACTCCACTAGGAAGCATTTGAGGGTATCCGTTACTCTGCGCTGGTCGCAGTATTAGGGGCTTCTCCATTAACAGCTGTGCACATCTGCCCATGCAGGCAGAGGCCCCTCTCTTTCTGCACGTCATTAAAGATGCTCAGGCCTGCTTTTCAGCCTCATTCCCACTCTGCCCCATGCAAGTGAGTCTCGCCAAAGTCTCCATTTTATGGGCATTGATAGCCAGGGTTCTACCCAAGTATGATTTTTTACCCCACGTGCGAAGGGAGTGTGGTGAAAGACGAGCAAGGGGTGTTCTGCTAATCCTTGGAAAGAACATGAATGAGCATTAGGAATTTTGAGCAACTTGACAAATGTAGGAAAAACACATTGTTCTTAGCCAAACACGGAGGAATTTGAGGAGTAAAAGGAGCCTGTGGCAGAGAAAGAATACAAGGAGACACCAGCTTGGAGGCCATAAAAATCATATTGGAAACAGGGATGGCAAGACAGCAGGCTCTCTGGCTTTCACATTGATTAGCTCATCCTGACGTTACCCCCATTTTCCAGATGAGTCCTTGCACACCGCGCTCCTGACTTGACCACAGGAGGGCCCAGGCATTTCCCTCCAGCCGTCCAGTTTATAGGTGGCTCATGCTCAGGTTAGAGTGAACCAGGCCAGTCTGTTGAGATGAGGACAGTGAGGGAATGGATAGTAATAATGAGGTGCTTTAACTTCTTCCAGCATTTCTGCTGCGGGCTGGGCTCTCCAGGGGTCTCCAGGAAGTTAACTGACAGTCTTTTTTTTCTTAGTGGGGGTTCAGTCAGACTATCCAGAAAATATGAATTTTCAAGGATGTTCTGGTGTCCGATCCACCAAACTTCAGGGAAATGCAAAACTGAATTTCTCCAGAAGTTTGAGGAGAGAATCCAGGCTTGCTCTGGGACACCCCACCTCGCCTCAAACTGTCCACTCTGGCTGGGGAGTAGTCCTGGGGACAGGGCAACTGGGCGCCAACTCATGCTTCAGGCTTTGTCTGGGGGCCCCATCTCTAAAGGGGGCAATTGGGTTATCGTGGGCATTCAAATCTTCATGAGTTGTTGAAACTTTTCTGGAATTGGTGGGTCTGTTGGACCAAAATGCAAGGCTGGTTCATGGAACTGTGCCTTCTTACAGTTGAGAAAATCATTGCTAAAAATAAAAGAAAGTTGGGTTTTGCCTTATTTGGAGAGGATTGGCCAGCAAGATCTCCCTCTTCTTATGTTATCTTTTAGTTGAAGAGCTTTATTCACGGGAAAAAAAAAAAAGTGTTTTTAAAAAGTATAGGTCAAATTCCATTGCCGAGAGTTTCAGAGACTGCTAGGATCTCTTTATTGGGCCAAAACATTGCAGCACTTATTCTATGGTGCTGGCAGCATGTGGACCCATCTGGGTCTGAGGAACTTCAGGGGTTTTGTTTGGTTTTGGTCATTAAAGTTTTAGTTGCAATGCGTATGACCCATAGCCCTGTTATTCTTTCATTTGTCCATTCATTCATCAGTCAGCCAAAAACCATCAAAGCCTAATCTGCGTCAGCCCCCATGATGGGCTTTCAGAATGCAGAGATGACCAAGTCAACATTCCACTCTGAAGGAGCAGAGGCCAAATAATGGGCAGTGCTGGGGGAGGGAGGGGAGCCAGGTAGGGGGGTACGTGGAAGGTCTCCTAACCTGGGGATAGGGGAGGGACTGCCAGAGCTGAGTTTCAGAGGTATTGTAAAAGATCCAGGTGAAGAACAGAGAGGGAGCTGGGAGAGAATTCCAGGAGGAGGGGACAGCAGTGCAAGGTGTTGCTTGGGGGATGCTGAGCGGTCAACTCCGGTCCAGCTGGATGGTGGAGAATGAGTGCATCCAGACACAGGACCAGCACAAGGCCCACAGAAAGGCAGCATCTGGTCCTGCCTTGCACAACTCACCACTTCCCTCATGAATCCTGGCCCTGTTGGTCCAATTCTTCATTCAAAATTTGGATATTTTATCACGGATTTTTTTTTTTTTTTTTGGCGTTAATTTTGATTCGAAAACAGACTACATGAAGACATGGCTTATCTGGGGACACCTGGGTGGCTCAGTCGGTTAAGTGCTCAACTCTTGATCTCAGCTCTCTGAATCTCAGGGTTGTGAGTTTGAGCTTTGGGGCACCCTTTTTTACTTTGCACCGGGAGAGTGCCTCACTCATAGTCGCCACTCGTTCAAGACAAGAGGCTTGGGAAGTAGGCAAGACAGGGGCCCCAGGAGCGGTCCTCTCAGCTCAGAACTTTGTTTTTCCCCCCCCTGAAGGCAGTGGAGCCACAGAGGACCGTAGAGACGGGAAGTAATGGCATCAAATGTATTTTAGAAAATCTCCCAACAACAGCAGGGTGGAAGGGAACCAGGAGGCAGAGGGATCAGCAGCAGGAGGACCCATAAAGAGTGAGTCCAAGAATCCCAGAGGAGGACTGATAAGGACTCCAACCAAGTCTAGGGAGATGGGGTCTGAGAGGAGGACCTGGACGAGAGCAATACACATTGCAGAAATCTCTCCAGCAGCCCTGGCACCCAGCCTCCTCGGGTTCCCTTTGGTAGAGCGGGAACAGCACTCCTGGACCCTCTGGTGCGCAGAGGGAGGCCCAGAGGTTGGAGTCACCAGATGACCGGTTACAACAGCCTGACGTGGAGCTGAGCCCTGCCCTGCCCACCCCACAGGCTGGAGCTTCCCTGATCCAGAGTAGGGGCCACGCATAGAGATGGAGCTCCCTCCTTCTCCCGCCCCATTCTGGCCCCATACGGGTGAGAGGACTCCGGGCCTGCAGGCAAGACAGGGGCCCCCAGGGCAACTTTTTCAGCTCAGCGCACAGGATGCGGACACACAGGCAGGCAGGTGGGAGGGCAGAGGAGGTCTGGTCCCCATTAGGGGCCATTTGCTCGTGGTATCAGGCTAGTGGGGCTGCAGGCTGGTTAACAGGCATGGCCACGGGCTGCTGGGAAGGAAGCTGCTGCCTTGAAATCGCCTTGATTGGCTCTAATTTCCCCTGCTCCATGCAGGGGGCCCCAGGGGCAGCCTAATGCAGGGTGGCAGCCGTGGCAGCCCGAGACAGGACATCTCTCCTGACTAAGAAAACACAGGGGGTTTCTTCTCTCCAACTGGCTCTTACAGATAATGCAATTTACTGTCACCGAAGTCTCAGCCGATCAAATTCCACCTCCTCCAAGAAGCTTTCCTGCCCCGTCCTGACCCCTGGGCTCTGGCATCAGGCACATCTCGGTCCCTTCCCCCCCCAGTCTCTCCCTGCCTCCCCCCACAAACCTCTTAGCCTCTCTCAGACTCAGTTTCTTCAGCTGCAGTATGGACAGACTGATCCTCCAGAGCAACTGTGTGGTGACAGTGATGAGGTGACACGGTGATTGGGCACCTTGTTCAGGAAAGCACATCCCTTCTAAGAGCAAGCCCGGCCTTCATGTCCAGATGGCCGCTCTGCCCCATGCCCTACTTCACCCTCACCCCACCAGATTTGATTTTGATGCACCTCTCTGAAGCTACAGAGGAGGAACCTGCATTTCCACCCCCCCCCCAAAAAAAAAAGAATCCAGACCAGCCTCGAAGTTCCCACCATCCATTCCCAAGCTACCCACTGCCGAGGGAAGGCAGAGAGAAAGCCTGCTGGCTGGGGGTGATCCTGCTGGTGCCGGCACTTGGGCAGGCATGGGGTGGGCACTGGGTTCCCAGGCTCTTACAGCTGGGGAATATGGGGGCAAATCTCTCCTCCCTGCCCTCACTGCCAGCTGCTTCTTGCACCTCTCTCCTCTTCTCTCCCTCTTTCCTCTCTCATCCCTCCCTGTGTAGCACCTCACAGCCAGCTGGGCTCCCCACTTCTCTCTTTGGCATTTCTCTGGCCGCTTCATCTTCATTTTCTCTACCAACCCTTACCCCCAAGCTTCTAGCTCTTTCCCTCTTCATTCAGCAATATTTATGAAACAGTCCATAAACATTTTGTAAGTGCCTGTTATGTATCAAGGGCTATGCCAAGCACTGGGCATGGAAAGGGTTGGCAGACATAGGGATGTTCTAGTGGATGCCATTCCACTCTGTCTTCCTTTAGGGGTCTTTCTGGGATAAGAGGGAGATCAGGGTTGCCTTATAACCCACACAGGGGACCAGACAAAGCCAGGCCCTTGAAAGACCATCTTTTCCTGGCTCTCAGGCCTGCCCTGGGATGCAGAGGCCCTCCTCCCCCCTCCATCCTCCAGCAACTATTCCTTCCCCCAGAGGGTGGGGAATGAATGAGGAGGAGGGGACCCCCCTTTCTCAGAAAACTGCCTTGTGGGCCTAGGGAACTGAATGGCCAGAGAAGAGCATGAGGAGCAAGAGGCTGGGTCAGCACCAAGTCAGGCCCAGAAAGCACTGCTTTACTCTCCACGCCCCCACCCCCAGCTGCGGGCCTGGCCAGCAGCCCCCAACCATTTCAAAGGGCTTGATAAATAGCTTGGCGGCCTTGTCTCCCCCACACGATGCGCGGCAGCACAGGCGGAGAGAGGAAGCCTCCTGGCCAGCAGCAGCACCACCAAGGGTAAGGTGCTCCTCTGCTGGGTCAAGGTGCTCCAGGCTCCTTTCTAGACCCCCAGAACTAGCCGCCTTCTGGCAGCCAAACAGCTGCAATCCCTGCCTGCCCTGCGAGGCACATCTGTTCACAGTTAGGAGTCGGTGCCCATCCAGGAAGCGCAGAGGCAGTGTGCGCTCAGACCCTCATGCCTGTGCACCCAGCCGCACCGTGCCACCACCCTCCTCTGCAGAGACAGCCACCCACATGCGTCCACAGGGCCCGTGCACACCCAGATACACATATACACTCTCACATCACCGAGAGCACGTTCAGTCCAGGAATTATACAGCCAAGTAGATTGGAGGGAGGCAGGAGGAGTGCTTTCAACTGAAAAATAAAATATAGGCTAAGGAGGTTCAGAAACAGCTTTAAAAGAAAAAAAAAAAAAAAAAGAAGGAGCTAAGCCAACATCTTAGCACTCCTGATGCTATCAGATAGGACTGAGCTAACAACGGGCTCAGCCCTGTTCCACGGAGAGCTGTTCTTCTCTGGCAGGGCCCAGCAGTGTGGGACACAGGGGGCATCCTGTGAAAGTCAGGGCCTGGTCTCTGTCCCCACTTCCTTGAAGGCTTCAGGAGAAGACCCACAGGGGACTGTGAACCTGGCCAGGTTTAAGGGGGAGCTGCTCTCTGTGTGAAGTCTCTTTAGGTACTAAGGCACAACAGGGCCCTCTCTGGTCCCCCATTATATAATGCAGAGACCAGCCCAGAGAGGCACAGCGCCCGTCAGTGGAGCCCAGCAGGTCAGCAGCTGTTCCAAGGGTAAATCAGGCCTCCTCACTGCTCACCCTCCATTTCCCCCCTGACTAGTGTATCCCCCATTTTAGGCCAATCTGGCTGGCCTTAGGGAGGCTCCAGCCTGGGTCGGCAGCATCAGGGGGCAGAGGGAGCACTGCCCTGGGGCATGCCCAGGCCTACCCTGAGCCTTCCATGAACAGGGGTTTCTCCAGGCTCTGAACTGATCCCATGGTCTGTCTTGAAGGGCCAAAGTATTATATCCCAGCACGTGGCCTCTGGGGCCGGCCTGCTTGCCCGTCTTCACATCCTAATTCTGCTGCTGGTCAGAAGTGACTCAACTCTGTCTCAGTTTATCCTTCTCTAAAATGGGAGTGCTCATCCCACTTGGCAAGGTCCTTATAAGGATTCGATAAGATAATGTAGGCAGATGAGACCCAATAAAACCTCAACAAATGTTACTCCAACAGTTAACTCTGAAAAGATGAATTTCGAGGTCCCCTTTGCCTCCCTGTAGTGTACACAGCCTCCCTGGCTCTGGCTCTGGTTCACCCTTATTTCCCAGACAGTGGGGAAGCACAGACTTCAGGCAGTGGTTCTAGAGTGTGGTCCCTAGACTAGCAGCATCCCCAGGGAACTGTTAGAAATGCAAATCCTGGGCCCCACCGAAGCAGATACTCTGGGGTGGGTTCTGGTAGTATGTGCTTTAATAGGCCTTCCCGGTGATCCCGACGCAGGCTGAGAGTTTGAGAACCCCGGGGAAGCTCAGTACATGCCACTTAAGCAGTAGATCCAACACTTGCCTTATGTTAGCCTTTTAGGACTGCTGCCCAGAAATACCCAGCACTTGGCTCAAGGGTAGGCCCTGGGCACCAGCTACTGGTTGCCAAACCCTGAAGCCATCTGACACCCACCTCCCACCCCGCCCCAGGCCCTCTCCTCCATGACACCAACCCCCATTCCACCAGCCCCAGCACCCCCCCACACACACTCTCCCCTCCTAGTGCTTCCCTTCCCAATCCACCTCCACAGCCCACACTCTGGGGCCTTCCCTGCTCCTGCTTCCAGCCACGTGGACCCCAACCTCTGCCCTGTGCTCAGCCCGTGTCCAGCTGGGCTAGGCCCAGCCTCACAGGGAGAGACTCAGGCACTTGACTTCAAAGCCTTGTCAGAGTGAGCCTGGTTTGCAGTGGAGGTCAGAGATAAACCAAGGAACAATTTGGCCAGAAAACGTGCGTGGGGGGAGGCTGCCTGGAGCGCCAAGGGAGGAGAGGGGACTGGGGCTTGTCTCTGCAGACATTTCTGGAGACGCCCTCCCCATGGCTCAGCACCACACTTTGGTTAGGCGACCTGAGGGAGGTACGGCCCCAGCGGATCTCGTCCCACCCCACCTCTGCATGAGTTTGCACTCCATCTGTTCTAATTGCATGCATTTCCTCTCAATAGTCACATGCCATCAGAGCTGGACCAATGTTGAACTTGACCCATGGACAACTTGATGGAGGTAACACAGCTGGATGGGAGTGGAACTGAGTCCAGCTGGGACGCAGGAGTCCGGTGCCGGTGCTGCTGTCTATAGTGTGTGGGGCTGCCCATGCTACCGCCTGCCCTCCTGGGCTTCAGGAGAGGTCTGCATCTGCATTTCCTGAGCATTCCACAGGTCCCTGAGTCACCGTGGCCACGCTAAGACTCCAGGCCCCCCCTCCTGTTTATGCCACAGGGGCGCCCCTCAGGAGCACGTGAGTGGGGGTGTAGTTTGCGAGCCCCGTTATACTAGAGCAGGGGCACAGTGGGTAGCATGGGGGAAGAACATGGCAGGGTTATCCCCCAAAACCATCACGTGTGATGATGGCTGGTGGGCCTGCTGGGTGGGGCTACCATGAGAAATAGGCCTGCCCCTCAACTATCAGTGGAGAGGGAGGCAGGGCACAACCAGGTATTGATGCCACTGTGTGCTGAGCGTGTCCACATATATTATCTTGCTCATTTAACCCACAAGGTCTTCTGTCAAGAGAGGTGTTGCTTTCTTTTGTTCATAAAGAACATGAGGCCATATGGGGCCCAACATGCCATGACTAGGAAGCAACAGCGGCAGGAATGGAAGCCAGATCTGACCCCAAAGCCTCATGTCCAAGATGAGCCAGTGAGGAGAGCTTGTCATCACCACTGTTCTGACTTTCAGACGAGAAAGCAGGTTCAGGGAGCTGTCCTGCCTAGCTCGGCCCCCCTGGCGAGTGGGTTAGCTGGCCTGGGAGCCCACCTCCAGCAGACAGTGCCCTGGGTTCACACGTGCCAAGATGTGAGAAGGTAGGGTGGGGAGCATGCTTCTGTCCTAAGGGTGTTAGCCAACGTTATTTCATTTTTTAAAAAAGATTTTATTTATTTATTTGAGAGAGAGAAAGCAAGAGACAGAGAATGAGCAGCGGGGAGGAACAGAGGAAGGAGGAGCAGGTGCCCCGCTAAGCAGGGAGCCCGATGTGGGACTTGATCCCAGGACCCTGGGATCATGACCTGAGCCAAGGACAGACACTTAACCCACTGAGCCACCCAGGTACCCCAGCCAATGTTATTTTAAATAAATTGCAAACTTCATGGTACATCATACAGCATAAGATAGCATGTCCCCTCCTCTCCTCGCCCCCAGCCAATTCTACTTTCTCCCCAGAAGTAACCACTGTCATCAGGTGGCCTGTGGCTCCTTCCAGAGATTTTCTATGCACTTATAGACATCTACAAGCACCTCTACACTTATTTGATGTATGTGTTGTTTTTTACAGAAATGTTTCATATTATACATGTTGTTTTTCTATGACTTGCTTTTTTAACTTAACATTTCTTAGAAAGAGTTCCATGTCAGGACATACAATATACAAAAATTTTTTTTAGGGTTGCAGAGGCTCTCTAGGCACCAAAGTTCTGTGGTCAGTTCACCCACGGAGGCCAGCCCCAGGCCAGTGCCAGGTCCCATCCACCTGTGGGTTGATGGAGTGCCTGCTGGTCTAGCTGCTTATAATAGGGCTATCCTACACCTCAGGTAAGACCAGAAGCCCAGGCTTTCCTGGGAGCCAAGCTGGTTCTGGTGTCCTCCCATATGGCCCCACCCCACCCCCCTTCCTCAGTCTCCCAGGGCCCTCGAGCTAGGATCTCTCCAGTCCAGTTCCACCGACCCCTGCTCAAGTACTTGGGACTGAATGCTCTACCCTTTCTGGGAGTGTTGGCACTGTGAGAGAAGGCCTTAACCCAAAGAAACAACGCCCGAGTGGAAGTTCAAGGTACCATGACAGGTAAGTGACAGAGACATGTGGGGACAGAGGCCAACTGTAAGTGGTACTGCACTGGGGACTTGCCTTCATGCTTATCCAGCCTGGGCTCCTGCCCTGTATGAAGATGGCTGCTATCCCCTGGGTAGGGCTTAAGCTTATTGGATGGGGATACTCAAAGCACCCCCAGTCTGGCCCAGGCTTCTGGCAGGAGGGCTAGCCTCTCTCATGGTCCCCTCTACAGATGACAGTCTGGATGTGAGGGGCCCTCCAGCTGTGGCAGCTGCAGACACCAGGCTTACCTCTTCACCTTTCTCCCACCTGATTCTGGGATCATATAGCTGGGCTCCCCCATACACATCTTCCCTGACCTTAATGTGCCCTGTGGACTCTGCTTCTCTGCCTCTGTCTGCTGTTCCCTCCACTTGAACTATCCTTCTGCTGTTCCCTCCACTTGAACTATCCTTCCCTTTCATCAAGCCTGTTGAAACTCTACTAGTGCCCCTTTCTCTGGCCCAACAGCCATCAGCAGCCCTCCCTCCTCAGGCTGCTCTGACATTTAAAGCCATCTCTGATGGTCACCATTCATGCCCAGTGGCCCTGTCAGCCCAGCTCCTATCCACCCCACCAGACTGCATGTTCCCTAAGGTTAGGAACCAGATTGTACTCACTTTCCACCCCAAAGCCCAGATGGGTCTGGCACAGAGCATGCTCCTTGTGGTTTCTTGGCCAGGTGACCACAGGGTCACTTCCACTCCTTCACTGAGAGGAAGCCTCTCCTTGAAACACAGGGAGTGTCTTGTGTAATGGCTTAAGATTGTCAGATCATGAGGGGGGGGGAAGGTCAGGGTAGCTACTCTGTGTTGATTCCCCCTTTGGCTCCTATATATTTGTTCAACAAACATTTACTAAGTAGCTACATCACACAAACATCATACTGGTCAAATGACTATTCACTTCAAGGAGCTCCCAAAGCCTAGTCAAGAGGCAGACAGTATGACCTGACGGAGGGAAGTTGGTGAACAGGAAGGTGTGTGAACCCCTGTGTGTTGAGAAGGGGTAATGAGGGCCCAGCAGAAAGAGAAGTAAGGAAGACTTCCTGGAGGAGGTGAAGCCAGAGCTGAGTTCTATAGACTGAACAGAAGTTCTCTAGGAAGAGACGAGATGAAGGTAAGGGAACAATACATACAAAGTCGCAGAGACAATGTAGAACTGTATAGGGAGCCTCCCTCTGCCAGAGCACTACCTGCTGTGCTGTGACTGTCTCCCCTGTCAGACCACAGTCCGCCGAGGACAGGGACCACCTGAGACCTGCAACAGGCTTGGCCCATGCACATCACCCAGGGATATTTGCTGCAGTAAGCTGAACAGAGGGGTCCTGGCTGCTTCATTACTGCCAGCTCTTCTCGGCAGGGCAGGAGGGCTCATCTCCAGGCGAGACCATGCCCATAGCTTGTCTCTACTTGGAAACTCAGGCCTTCAGAGAAGAGGGGAAGCAGTTGGGGGGAGGGCAGGGAAAACAGCCAGGGCTGGGTATCTCAAGTCCTTTAGTCTATGTTCAGCTCTTCTTCTAGTTTTCTGGGTGAAAAATCACAATGAAGCCCTCTCTGATCAAAGACTCTCCCAGATACAATTGGTACAATGACCTGGTACTTTGAGAGAACACGTCTAGCACTAACACCCTGTGATTCTTTTTTTTTTAATAGATTTATTTTTTATTGGTGTTCAATTTGCCAACATATAGGATAACACCCAGTGCTTATCCCGTCAAGTGTCCACCTCAGTGCCTATCACCCAGTCACCCCCGCCCCCCGCCCACCTCCCCTTCCACCACCCTTAGTTCGTTTCCCAGAGTTAGGAGTCTTTCATGTTCTGTCTCCCTTTCTGATATTTCCCACTCACTTTTTCTCCTTTCCCCTTTATTCCCTTTCACTATGTTTATATTCCCCAAATGAATGAGACCATATAATGTTTGTCCTTCTCCAACTGACTTACTTCACTCAGCATAATACCCTCCAGTTCCACCCACGTCGAAGCAAATGGTGGGTATTTGTCGTTTCTAATGGCTGAGGAATATTCCATTGTATACATAAACCACATCTTCTTTATCCATTCATCTTTCGATGGACACCGAGGCTCCTTCCACAGTTTGGCTATTGTGGACATTGCTGCTAGAAACATCGGACACCCTGTGATTCTAATTCCACGGTCCATCCTTAGGATCCTTCCCTGGAAGATGTCCTGCTCTCATTGTCCCTCATTGTCTCTGCAAGGCAGGGCTGGGCAGGTAGGCAGAAGGCTAAAGGGCCCCAAGCCAGGTGCTGGGCTCCCTTTCCTCTCTTCTCTTCCATGCTGCTCCAAGTCATTGACTTGGATCTTACCCTGGCTGACCATGCCCTTTCCAAGAAGGCACTTACACTCCCAGCACTTCATCACGAGCCAGGTGACCTCTGAGGACTTTGCCATCTCTCACTCTTCACAACTGACCAGTGGACAGAGCAAGGAGACCAGCTAATTGGCTCAGAGGCTGAGGTGGGGAGAGGATCCATTCAAAGCCCTAAACCAGCTAGGCCTAGGTACCTAACCAAGTACCTCTCCCAGACCTGCCTGGAGTGGGCCCTGCCCTTAAGGTGCCCACACCCATGGGAGAGATGGAGCCACACACACATCTCCTATCCTGGCTGCCAGAGGTGCTGGCAGGAAAGCTATCCAGAGCGGATGCTGCACACTCAGAGCAGCAGCATCTGCCAGTGGCGTGACCTGGCCCACATTTCTCCAAGTGAAGAAAAGAGAAAGCAGACTTCATTCTCACCCACTCTAATTGCCTTCCTGCAGCCTGGGAGAGAGAAACTGCCTCGTTCTGCCAGAATCTTGCCTCCTGGAGGCTTCTAGGATCTTCCTCTAGGGGGGAACGGCTTCTTCTGGCAGGACCTCTGGGGTGAGGGTGTGCAGTGCACATCGGAGGCAGAGCGGGTGCCGGCAGGAGAGGGGGCTGAGTGGAGACAGCTGCCGCCCCTCTGTTGTGGGGCCGGCGTTGAAGAGCCGTCGCACACATAATTGGGGTGACGTCCTGGTACATTGACGAGACCCACTTCCAGATGGCACTGAGGGACCACTTAGAACAATTAGCCAGGGGAGATGACTCTACCTGCTATTTTTAGAGGGTGCCACATCTGGAGGTGGTATCTTTCGGCTGGAGATGTCTGCACCAAAGGCTGGGAGATTTGCATCATCTTCCGTGATCAGCTCATCAAGATTTCTCCACCATGTTTTCAGGTCTTCAGATGACAAGTCATTTTGGTGTTTTGTGCATGGGGCCTGGCTCTTGAACAGCCTCCAGAAATATCCTCCAATCAGTGCTCAGAGCTATGCTGAAAGGGGAGGAAAGGGCCCAGGCAGTCTTGCTTCCTGTACCCATGTTATCCAGCTCTGTCCACAGGGCGTGGTGCTGAGCAGCTGGGAAACCAGGCCTCAGGCATGGCTAGGGGTACTTCTTTGGATTTGAGGGTCTTTTTGCTGGGGATACAGTGGATATGCTGTCCCAGGATCCCCATGAAGCAGACCACAATGAAACCAAAGGAATAGATGGGAGCTTTGAAGTCACAAAGATGGGAGCTCAAGTCCCGGCCCAGCCACTTGCTGTGGCCTTGGATAAGCAATTTCACCCCTTGTGCCTCAGCTCCTTGTTTGCAACAGAGAGAAGACCTCAGAGCAGCTCCTTGTTTGCAACAGAGAGAAGACCTCAGAGCAGCAAAGCTAAACACACTGAAGAGGAGGGTATGATTTTACACATCCAGACCCTATCAGACAAACTTATGCCTTTCTTTATTTCCCCACCTTGTTTAGCTCTTGAACCTTGTGTCCACTGCTAGAATTAATTTCATAGGAGACCCAGTCTCTACCAGAATTTCTCAGTCAACTCCCACTCAGTCTAGCACTCCTTCCCTTTCTCCACCTTCTTTGTCCCCAGAGGGGAGATGGAAGCTGCAGGCATTAGAGAAAGGGACTCCATTTCTCCTTCTAGTGGCCTCTGCCCAGTGACTGGTCCTAGATGCCCCTTATCTGGCCTTTGTCTATTGGCCTCTGGCCACACTGTGACTGCTGTTCCCATGTCTGAATGCTTCCCGTTCTCTGCTCATCAAGTGCATGTGGTCACTCGGTTTTCTTCCTATTCTGATACAAGACATCTCTGGATCTGTCTGCCGTGCCCTCAGCCTCTCCCTCATCGTCAGGGTGGGGAAGCAAGGCAGTAAATTCACAGTCACTCCCATGCACCACATAGGGCAGTTTTTGGTGTCCCCTGCTCAACATTTCTTCCTTCTCATCCTCACTACCCTGCCAACCCTCATCCCTCATACCCTCTCTCCAAATTTACTCCAACCAATGTCCCTTCTCTGTAGCATCCCAATCAGCAGGCCCCACTTGGACAATGCATCAAGTACAGGACTTGGGTCATCTGAACATGTCTTAAATCTCAGACTGATGGAGCCTGGTCCCTGCTGGGAACTCCTCAGTGGTAACCACAGTCCTCTCCTATAACCTGCCAAGGTTAGGTCCTCAGTTAGGCTTTCCCTATGCAAACTATGCTCCCCATGTGGTGAGGCAAGCATCCTTTTTATGACCTTCTTCATGCTTTCTGGGGTTCTCTGAGGTTTATATAATCAACACAAATAACCCTTTTTCTTTTTTTTTTTTTCAAATAACCCTTTTTCAATTAAAAATGTATTTCTGATTTTTCTTAAGGATAAAGAAATAAGTCTTTGAAAAATAGCTGCCCTCCTGCCTCCTGGCTAGAAAGGCAGGATTGAGGAATGATTAAAAATGGGAGCTCTTAGGCAGCCCCAGTGGCTTAGCAGTTTGGCGTTGCCTTTGGCCTGGGGCGTGGTCCTGAAGACCCAGCATCGAGTTCCACCTCGGACTCCCTGCATGGAGCCTGCTTCTCCCTCTGCCTGTGTCTCTGCCTCTCTCTTTCTGTCTCTAATAAATAAGTAAAATCTTAAAAAAAAATGGGAGCTCTTATCAAAGTTAGTAGAATTAAGGAAATAACAAAGATTAGAGCAGAGATAAATGACATCGAGACTAAAAAGACAACTGAAAATATCAATGAAACTAAGAACTTATCTTTTGAAGAGATAAATAAAATAGACAAACCTTAGTTACACCTACCAAGAAAAAAAAAGAGAGGGCTCACATCAATAAAAATCAGAAATGAAAGAGGAGACATTACAACCAATACCACAGATATATAAAGGATCATGAGACTACAATGAACAATTATATACCAATAAATCGGGCAACCTAGAAGAAATGGATAAATTCCCAGGAACATACAACCTATCAAGAAATAGAAAATCTAAACAGACCGATTATTAACAAGGAGATTGGAACAGTAATCAGTAAACTCCCAACAAACAAAAGTCCAGGACCATATAGCTTCACTGGTGGATTCTACCAAACATTTAAAGAATACAATCTTTCTCAAACTCTTTCAAAAAACAAAATAGGAGGAAATACTTCCAAACTCATTTTAAGAGGCCAATACCAAAATGAGAAAAGGACATTAAGAAAAGAAAAGTATGGGCCAATACCCTTGCTGAACACTGATACAAAACCCTCAACAAAATATTAGCAAACTGAATTCAACAATACATTGAAAGTATTCTTACACATGATTAAGAGATTTACTTCAGGGATGCAAGGATGCTTCACCATCTATAAGTCAGTCAATGATATACACCACACTTACAAAATGAAGGATGAAAATCATAAGATTATCTCAACAGATGCAGAAAAAGCATTTGACAAAATTCAACATCCATTTAAAGATAAAGACTGTCAACAAATTGAGTATAGAGGGAATGTGCCTCAAAATAATTAGAGCCATGTATGACAAAGCCACAGCTAACATCAGAATCAATGGTGAAAAGCTAAAAGCTTTTCCTTTAAAATCAGAAATAATACAAGGATGTCCACTCTTGCCAGTTTTATTCAACATAGTCTGGAAGTCCTAGCCAGAGTAATTAGGCAAGGAAAAAAAAAAATAAAAGGCATCCAAATTGGAAAGGAAGAATAAAACTGTTTCTAATTATAGATAACATGATATTATATATTTTTAAAATACCCTAAAGATCCCACCAAAAACTATTAGAACTAATAAATAATTCAGTAAAGTTGTGTGATACAAAATAAAATTTAAAAAATCATTCGAATTTCTATCCACTAACAATGAACTTCAAAAAGAGAAATTAAGAAACCAGTCCCATTTATTACTGCATCAGAAAAATACCTAGGAAGGTATAAACTTGTCAAATCATTGAGTTGTACACCCAAAACTAATGCAACATTTTGTGTCAACTATACTTAAAAAATACCTAGGAATAAATTTAACCAAGTTGTGAAATACCTGTACACTGAAAATTATAGATAGTGATGAAAGAAACTGTTGAAGACACAAATAAATGAGAAGCTATTCCATGCTCATACACTGGAAAAATTAATACCGTTAAAATGTCCATATTACCCAAAGCAATCTACAGATTCAATGGCACTGAAATTCAAATTCCATTTTATAGAAATAGAACAAACAATCCCTAAATTTGTATGGAACCAAGAAGACCCCCAACAGTCAAAACAATCTTGCAAAAAAAGAACAAAGCTGGAGATATCACATTTCCTGATTTCAAACCACATTACAAATCTACAGTAATCAAAATAGTATGGTTTTTACTGGCATAAAAACGGAAACATAGATCAATGGAACAGGATGGAAAGCCCAGAAATGAACCCATACTTATATGATCAATTAATTTATGACAAAGGTGCCAAGAACATACAAGAGAAATGATAGTTTCTATCCCACATCATGTAAAAAAAAAATTCAAAATGGATTAAAGATGAATGTAAGACCTGAAGCCATAAAACTTCTAGGAGAAAACATAGGCAGTAAGCTTACTGACATCAGTCTGGGTGATGATTTTTTTTTTTTTTTGCACTAAATAAAGGCAACAAAAGCAAAGATAAACAAGAGGACCAAATCAAACTAAAAAGTTGCACAGCAAATGAAACCATCAGCAAAATGAAAAGGTAATCTATAAATGAGAGAAAATATTCACAAATTATATATCTCAATAGAGGTTAATATCTAAAATATAGAAAGAACTCACACAATTCAATAGCAAAAATATCTGATTAAAAAATAGTAAAAGTAACAGAATAGATATTTTTCCAAGACATACCAATGGCCAAACAGGTACATGAAAAGGTGTCCCACATCACTAATCATTAGGGAAATACAAGTCAAACCCACCATGAGATTATCACCTTACACCTGTTAGAATGGCTACTATCAAAAAGACCAGAAATAATGAGTGTTGATGAGGGTGTGGAGAAAAAAGAACCCTTGTGCACTGTTGGTGGGAATGTAAATTGGTGTGGCCTATTTGGAAAACAGTATGGTGGTTCCTCAAAAAATTAAATATAGAACTACCATATGACCAGAAATTCCACTTTTGAGTGTGTAGCTGAAGGAAATGAAACCATCACCTCAGAGATACCTACCCACCATGTTCATTATGGCATTAGCCAAGACAACAAAATAACCTAAGTATCCATCAACAGACAAATGGATAAAGAAGACATGGTATTATACACATGCAATGGAATTTTATTCAGCCATAAAAGAAAGAGGAAATCCTGTCATTTGCCACAATATGGATGGGCCCTGGGGGCATTACGGTAAGTGAAATAAGTCAGACAGAAAAAGACAAATACTGTATTATCTTATTTAGCTGTGGAACCTAAAAAACAAAACAAAACAAACCCTCATTGATAAAGAGAACAGAGGCAGTCAGTTGCCAGGAACAGGAGGTAGAGGTGGGGGAAATGGGTGATGGTCAAAAAGCACAAACTTCTAGTTACAAGATTAGTAAGTTCTGGGCATGTAATATACAGCATGGTGACAATAGTTAGAAATAATGTATTGTATCATTGAAAATTAAGAGAGTATATTTCAATAGAGGTTAATATCCAAAATATAGAAAGGACTCACACAAGATATCTCAAAAGTTCCCATCACAAGAAAAACCTGTAACTATGTGAGATGATGGATATTAACCAAATTTACTGTGGTGATCATTTTGCAAAATAAACACATATAGAATCATTATGTGGTACACTTGAAACTAATACAAAGTTACATATCAATTATAGCTGGTGCTGCAGAGCTACATTCAGAGACACCTTCCAGCCACCTGGGTTTAACCACCTCTGTTCTTTTCAGAAGCTCAGTGCCACTGAAAAAAAATTTTATTATGAAATATACAATCGGCCCTTGAACAATACATGAGATCAGGGGTACCAACCCCACACATGGTCAAAACTCTGCATTTAACTTTGGACTCCCCAAAAACTTTACTAATAGCCTATGGTTCACCACAAGCCTTACCAATAACATAAGCAGTCAAAAAACATTGTTTTGTATAATATATATATATATATATATATATATATATATACATATATATATATGTATGTATATATACACATATATATTGTATTGTATTCTTACAATAAAGTAAGCTAGAGAAAAGAAAATATTTTAAAAATCATAAAAATAGAAACTACATTTATAGTATTGTCTGTATTTACCAAAAAAAAAAATAAAATCTGTGTATATGGGGACCTTAAAGTTCAAACTCATGCTGTTCAAGAGTCAACTCAACATACAGAAGAGTGTGTTTAAGTAAGTATATACCAAAAAGGAATAACAATAAAAAATACATATACTTAAAAGTGTCATTGATGTTCTACAACTTTACTAAAATATATATGGCTGTGAATTTCTATTTATCTTAGTTGAAATTTGTTGTGCTTCTTAAATATGAGTTTTGGGGGTCTTTAAAAATTTCTTGGAAGGGGATCCCTGGGTGGCGCAGCGGTTTGGCACCTGCCTTTGGCCTAGGGCGCAATCCTGGAGACCCGGGATCGAATCCCACGTCAGGCTCCCGGTGCATGGAGCCTGCTTCTCTCTCTGCCTGTGTCTCTGCCTCTCTCTCTCTCTCTCTCTCTCTCTGTGAGACTATCATAAATAAATAAAAATTAAAAAAAAAAATTTCTTGGAAGGTGCCAGCCATTTTTTTTTTGAAGGTTGTTACTCCTCTATTATTACTATAATCATCTCCTTCTGGAACTCCAAGTAAATATATATTAGACCTTCATATCCTATTTCTTGTCTCTTAATCTTCCTTTTTGTTGTCCATATCTTTGGATGCTAGATCGATTTTTAAGAATTATCTTATCAAAAAAAAAAAAACCCAAAACCAAACAAACAAACAAAAAAAGATTTATCAGTTTGTTAATTTTCTCTTCAGCTGTATCTAACCCATTGTAAATTCGCCCAGTGAATTTTCCATTTAAATGATTACATATTTTCCCCTAAAAGTTCTTTCTTGTTCTTGTACAAATCTGCATTTTAAAAAATCGTGTCCTGACTTCCCAGGAAGATGGCAGAGTAGGAAGCCCCTAAGTTCACCTCATGCCATGGATACAACTAGATGAAACCTACATCAGTGTAAATAACCCAGAAACAACCTGAAGATTGGCAGAAATCAGTCAAGGGATTCACAAAATAAGAGATGTAAACTATGACAACATATACCTAAAACATGATGGGAGAGGAGTAAAGGATGGATTCATACTTAAGTGACCATCAACTTAATACACACTGCTATATGCATAAAATATTATATACAAACCTAATGGTAACCATAAATCAAAAACCAGTAATAAATATGCAAAGAATAAAGAGAAAGAAATCTAAGTATATCACTTGGATTGAAAGAGAGCACCTGAAGGAGAGCAAAAGAAGAAAGGACCAGAGAAAAACTACAAAACAAGTACCAAAATAGCAATAAATATATATCTATCAATAATAACTTGAATGTAAACAGACTAAGCACTTTAACCAAAAGACATAAGGTGACAGAGTGGATTAAAAAAAAAAAAGACCTGGGGCACCTGGTTGGCCCATTTAATTAAGTATCCAACTTGAGATTTCAGCTCAGGTTCTGATCACAAGGTCATGGGATCAAACCCCACAACAGGCTCTGGGGTAGGCTTGGAGCCTACTTGGGTTTCTCTTTCACCTCTCCCTCTGCCCCGCCCTGGCTCTCCACTCACACACACAGTCTCTCTCAAAAAACAAAACAAAAACCAAGATCCATTTATATGTGCTGCCTATAAAAGACTTATTTCAGACCTAAAGACACATACAGATTGAAAAGTGAAAGGATGGAGAAACATTTATTATGCAAATGAATGTCAAAACAAAGCCAGAGTAACAATATTTGTATCAGACAAAATAGACTTTAAAACAAAGATTATAATAAGAGATAAAGAAGGACATTATATAATCATAAAAAAGAGACAATCCAATAAGAAGATATAACAATTGTACATATTTATACACCCAACATGGGAAGTACTCAAATATATAGAGCAGCTAATCACAACATAAAAAAGGTAATCAATGAAATATTCCTCAGCCATTAGAAATGACAAATACCCACCATTTGCTTCGACGTGGATGGAACTGGAGGGTATTATGCTGAGTGAAATAAGTCAATTGGAGAAGGACAAACATTATATGGTTTCATTCATTTGGGGAATATAAAAAATAGTGAAAGGGAATAAAGGGGAAAGAAGAGATAATGAGTGGGAAATATCAGTGAGGATGACAGAACATGAGACTCCTAACTCTGGGAAACGAACAAGGGGTAGTAGAAAGGGAGGTGGGTGGAAGGTTGGGGTGACTGGGTGATGGGCACTGAGGGGGCACTTGATGGGATGAGCACTGGGTGATATGCTATATGTTGGCAAATTGAACTCCAATTAAAAAAAAAAGGAAAAAAAAGAAGGTAATCAATAGTAATAATAATAACAGTAGAGAGCTTCAACATTCTACTTACATCAATGGATAGATCAGCCAAACAGAAAATCAACAAGCAAACAGTGGCTTCAAATGACACACTGGACTAGATGGGCTTAACAGATATATTCAGAACATTCCATCCTAAAACAGCAGAGTACACATTCTTTTCAAGTGCACATGGAACATTCCCCAGAATAAATCAAATATTAGGACACAAAACAAGCCTCAACAAATTCAAAGATCGAAACCATACCATGTATCTTTTCTAACCACAATGCTATCACACTACACAGCAACCACAAGAAAAAATCTGGAACAAATACAATACTTGGAGGTTAAATAGTACGCTACTAAACAATGAATGGGTCAACTAAGAAATCAAAGAGGAAATTAAAAAATACATGGAGACAAATGAAAATGAAAACAAAACAGTCCAAAATCTTTGGAATGCAGCAAAAGCAGTTCTAAGAGGGAAGTTTATAGCAAAACAAGCCTACCTCAAGAAGCAAGAAAAATATCAAACAAACAGCCTAACCTTACACCTAAGGGAGCTAGAAAAGAAGAACAAACAAAACCCAAAACAAGTAGAAAGGAGGAAATAATAAAGATATGAGTGGAAATAAAACTAAAAGAAAAAAAACCAATAGAACTGATCAATGAGATCAGGAGCTAGTTCTTAAAAAGATCAATAAAATTGGGACTGTTGTTGGCTCAGTGGTTGAGCAACTGCCTTTGACTCAGGTCATGATCCTGGGTTCCGCATCAGGCTCCCTGCAGGGAGCATGCTTCTCTCTCCCCCTATGTCTCTGCCTCCCTCTCTGTGTCTCTCATGAATAAATAAATTTAAAACTTGAAGAAGAAGGAGCAGGAGGAGGATGAAGAGAAGGAGAAGGAGAAATGATACAGGCCAATATCTCTGATGAGTAATAGATCAAAAACCCTCAATACAATAGCAAACTGAATCCAATCATATATTGGAAAAGTCACTTATCATGATCAAGAGAAATTTATCCCTGGATTCCAAGGATGGTTCAACATTTGCAAATCAATCAGCATGATCACATTAACAAGATAAAAGATAAAAACCATATGATCATTTCAGAAGGTGCAGTAAAAGGATATAACAAAGTACAACATCCATTCATGATAAGAACCCTTAACAAAGTAGGTTTTGAGGGAACATATCTCAACATAATAAAGGCCACATACGAAAAATCTACAGCTAACATCCTACTCAGTGGTGAAAAACTGAGAGGTTTTCCCCTAAGGTCAGGAACAAAGAGGGATGTCCACTCTCACCACTTTTATTCAACATAGTGCTAGAAGTCCTAGCCATAGCAATCAGAAAACAAAAAGAAATAAAAGGCATCCAAATTGGTAAGGAAAAATTAAAACTTTCAATATTGACAGATGACATGACAGATGATAGCAAAAAATTACAGCAAAAAAACTACTAGAACTGATAAATGAATTCAGTAAAGCTTTAGGATATAAAATCAATATATAGAAATCCATTACATTTCTATACACTAATAATGAAGTTGCAGAAAGAGAAATTAAGAAAACAATCCCATTTATAATTATACCCAAAATAATAAAATATATAGGAATAAACTTAACCAAGGGTGTTGAAGACCTGTACTCTGAAAACTATAAAAAACTGATGAAAGAACTTGAAAGACAAAGAAATAGAAAGACATGGATTGGAAGAACAAATATTGTTAAAATTTCTATACAACTCAAAAGCAATCCATGCATTTAATGCAATCCCTACCAAAATACCAACAGTGCTTTTCATTGAACTAGAACAAATAACCCTAGAACTTGTATGGAACCACAAAAGACCTCAAATAGCCAAATCTATCTTGAAGAAGAACAACAAAACTGGAGGTATCACAATAGCAGATTTCAAGATATACTACAAGCTGTAGTAATCAAATAGTATGGTATTAGCACAAAATAGACACATGGATCAATGGATCAATGGAATAGAATGGAAAACCCAGAAATAAACACATAATTATATGGCCATCAATCAATCTTCAACAAGAATGCAATGGGAAAAGATAATCTCTTCAACATATGGTGCTGGTAAAACTGGACAGCAACATGCAAAAGAATGAAACTGAACCACTTCATTACACCATACACAAAAATAAACTCAAAATGGACTGAGGACCTAAATGCGTGACCTGAAGCCATAAAAATCCTAGAAGAGAGAACAGGCTATAATTAATGAAATTATTACTCATCCATGAAAGAGAGTGAAATCTTGCCATTTGAAACAACATGGATGGAGCTGGACGGTATAATGCTGAGCCAGAGAAAGACAAATACCATATGATTTCACTAATAAGTAGAATTTTAAAAACAAAACAAAGGAATAAAGAATAAAAGAAACAAACCAAAAAAGAAAAACCAACCAGACTATTAACTATAGAGAACAAAACTGATGGCTACCAGAGAAGGTCGGCGGAGGGATAGGTGCAACAGGTGAAGGGGATTAAGAGTACACTTATGACGAGCACTGACTCATGTATAGAATTGCTGAATATTATACACCTGAAACTAACATAACACTGTATGTTAACTATACTGGGATTACATTTTTTTAATTAAAAATAAATAATTAATTTGAAAATAGTGTCCTTTTGCTGTGCTCACACTATCAAACCTTTGTTTCTGAAAACACGATTAGGCACAGCTACTTCCCACATCTGATCATTTCAATATCTGAAGTTATAGGTCTGGTTCTGTAGCCCGTTGTTTCTGCTAATTCTCATTAATGGTGTCTTATGTCCTGGTATGATTTTATGATTTTTGACATGAACTGAAATGTTTCTTGGAACCCTACGTCTATAAAAAAAATTCTCTGGGACCGTGCTGACCTTGGCTTCCTATAGAAATAACGTGTCTTTGTTTCTGCCAGTCACCTAAAGGTGACACCAACAAGGTGAATTTTTAAGGAAGCACCAACTAGGGACCCTTTTTAATTAGATTCTTCGCTTTAGGATTTCAAGCTATACAGCCCAGCACAGTGTTTGGCAAGTCCTGGATTAAAGCGGGCACTGTGCTCCATCCCACTGTCCACAGTCTCCATCCAGTTTCAGGCTCTGGGATTCCCCACTTTTTTGTCAACTCCGTGGCCTATTATAATTTTGGAAATATTTTATCTGCTCTATCACTGTTTTCATTTGGAAGGTTGCCCAGGGTATTGAAGGCATCTCTGCTTCAAAAATGGGAGTCCTTCCACAGACATCTAGGGCAAAAATATTAGGCTTTTCCCATCTCAAAGCTAGACTTAAGCAAATCTGGGCTGCTGGAAAATATTCTTCTAAACTATCATTCTCCCTCCTCTTTCTTCTTTTCAGTGATTCTCCTCCATCCTTGAATGTACTTAATTCTCATTGTTGCACTCTCCCCTCAATACAAAGAAATGACTAAACCAATTCATGTTAAAGTATTAATGACTAACAACAGCTTACCCCCTTCCCCTGGTAGGTTACATATCATACTTAGTATATTAAATATTAGGAAACTTCTTAGATTTTTCTCTTCCTTAAAAATTTACATTTTGAGGGATGCCTGGGTGGCTCAGTGGTTGAGCGGCTGCCTTTGGCTCAGGTCCTGACCCCACGGTCCTGGGATTGAGTCCTCCATTAGGCTCCCCACAGGAAGTCTGCTTCTCCCTCTGCCTACGTCTCTGCCTCTCTGTGTCTGTCATGAATAAATAAATAAAACCTTTTTTAAAAACTACATTTTGAAGGGATCCTGGAGATGACAGAGTTTGATGGAAGGAGTGAGTGACTCTTTGATTTTAAATTCCAGGAATCTGTCTGTCAGTCAGAGATCCCTCCCATTGCCCACAGGCTAGATGCATAGAGACCACTCCTTTGTGAGACTCTAGAGACCCTGAAGTAGAAGGTGGGCCAAGGAGTTTGAAAGCTCAGTTGTGAGCTGGCCAGCCACACTACACGTGTGGATCCAAACCCCTTACCAGCAGATCCACCACAGACTTGTACACATTAGCACATTAGATATGGCTTCTCACAACAGATGGCTCTTTACAAGCCCCCATGGCTTACTGTCCACCTCCAGCTCTCCACTAGCATGTCCTATTCTCTTGCTCCAGGAAGGGAGGGGCTTTGAGGAGGAGGGGTCACTGACGGATACAGGAAGAAAAGGGTTCTAGTGTTCTTAGGAGAGATTTAACACTAGCTTCTGAGTAATGCTTTAAGTACACGTGTGTATGTGAGACCCCTAGAGAGTATAGAAGACCCTCACACAGCCTGTGGCCCAGACAATGATGAGAGCCCCAAACACCTTCTGCCTATCATTTGGGGTACTGCCCTCTCTTCCATCCTGCCTCCCTATCCCAAGCAAACTCAGAGTCCTGGAGAGTTGCCCTATCTCCCCCTTCCACTGAGAAGGAGTCCGGGGATGTAACCCAGGCAGACTTCCAGCAATCCCTTGAAGGACCTCAAGTAACATTTCTTCTCACACATACATGTAACCAGATGGTGTTCTAGTTATGTATTGCTCCACAATAAGCCACCCCATTAATTTTGTTTATGAATATGCACCTTGGATAGAGCTTATTGGGCAAGGGGAGCTCATTTTTGCTTATCAGCTGAGGCAATATCCCAAGATAACCTATATGGCTGGAAAGTTGGTGTATCTGTTGACTTGGGCTTCTGCATAGCGTAGCACTTGGGTCCCAAGAGTAAACGTTCCAACATATGTAAGGAGAGGCTACACAGCTTCTTATGATTTAGCCTCAGAAGTCCAGGACATCATTTCTGCTACAATCTAAGATTTATTTATTTATTCATTTTTAAGTAATCTCTGCACCCAACATGGGGCTTGAACTCACAACCCCAAGATCAAGTCACACGCTCTTCTGACTGCGCCAGCCAGGTGCTTCATTTCTGCTGCACGCTAAGTCACTAATGTCAAACCAGAGGCAAGGAAAGGTGATTAGATGACACTCTCAATTAGCATAGTAACACAAAAGGTATGGCCATCTTTAATTTACTACACAGGAAGGTTTCAGAATTTCACTCTGTGTGTGTGTGTATGTGTGTGTGCACGCATGTGTTGGGCAGTCATTTATCCACTCATTCAACCATTCAACAAACACTTTTGAACACCTTCACAGAGTCATTCAAGACAAGACCCCACTCTCAAGGAGCTCCCAGTCATGTGGGGGAAGCAGACACAGAGGGATGAATCCATTCGACACACATTGTTTGAGCACCCAGTAAGTGCCAGGCCCAGCGCGGGGCATAGGGGAACCAAGCGGACAGGCCCTGTCCTTATGAAGTTCACAGTTTGTCAGAAAAGACATCAAAGCTATTATTACAAAGAATGTGGTAATGGGCTCCATGGGACTGGGAGGGTCTCTGGCAGACAGATGTGACAAAGTTTCCCTGGAAAAGAGGTACTTAAGCAGAAACCTGTAGTAAGAGTTTGTGCAGATGAAGCGGAGGAAGCAAGTGTGCTCTTAGATGTTTAGTGTGGTGCATGCTTGCATGTGCGTATGTGTTCATGTATCTGTGTGTGTACAACCATGTATGTGCCTGTTGGAAGTATGTGCAAGTCTGTATGTGTGCATGCACATGTGAGTGTGTATATGCGAGCACATGTTATAGAAACACCAGGACCTCCTCACCGTCACCAGGCCTAAACTGATAGAGTGTCCCTACTCTGCAATCCAGAGATGAGGGGAACAGCACCCCCACCCCTGCTGCCTCACTTCTCAAGGGTACCCTATGACTCATCCCTTTTTGCATTCTGGCCTGAAGCAGACACACACCACTGGCTCCCCATGAAAGTGCATGTTGGCATGGCCCATGACTAGTGTATAGCACTGAGAAGAGGAGGCAAGCTCCAGGCCCAGCTTCAGGGCAGTCAGTCCACTTCCACCTAAGGCCTGCTGGGCATCCTTGGGACCGCCTGCCTCCCCTGCTGGAGCTGCATATAACCCAAGGTCAGGGTAACACAGGGGGAAGGGTATGGGAGGGGGCCCCATCACCGACGGGACTGGACTGCCAAATGCAGCCTGGACCAGCCTTGCCCATCTCTGGGCTTGAGAATTCTCTGATGTGAGAAGGGGACCCAGGCAACCCCACCCCAAGGATATGTGCATAAAGCTAAGTGCCACTCTAGTTTCCAGTCCATTTCTCCATGAAAGGGGGTGTTAAGGGTAGAAGGATTAGGGAGAAGAGGTGGGGAGGTAAGGAATAAAGCTGGGCCTGCCCTGGGCTATCCGTCACATGGCCCCAAGGAAAAGCTGTCCTAGCACCACGTCTCTATCTCACCGCCATCTGCTGGTATGCTCCTCAGCAGCCTACCAGGGAGAAAGAAAAAAGACAAATAATCATCATAGAAGTAATAATAGTTTCAGGACTATTCTAATCATTCTCTCCTGGCCCTTCTGTTGCCCTACAGTCATCCTCCTTCTGTCAGGACTTGGTTCGACTGCACACAATCAAGAGCAACAGCAATGGCTAATAATGGCTTTAACAAGATAAATGTTTCTCTCTCACATAAAAAAAAAAAAAAAATCCAGAGACAGGCAGTCTAGGCCTGGTATGGTGACTCCACAAAGTCTTCAGGGACTCTGGCTCCCTCTAGTTCACTGCTCTTCCATTAGTGAACCCTAGTCCCCATCTTCATGCCAAGATGGCTGCTAGAGCTCCAGCCATCACATCTGTGGAAAAGAAAGTTCTTTGTCATTTTGTTTTAAAAAGTTTTAAGTTTTAATGAGGTACAATTTACCTAAAATAAAATATACACATTTTAAGTACAGAGTTTGATGAATTTTGACCAATTTTAACACCCACTTTTGAGATAAGCACATTTCCACCTCCCTGAAAGTTCTCTCATGTTCCTTTACCATTAAAGCCCTCCTTTGGCATTACTATAGATTAGCTTTCCTGTTCTAGAACTTCATATAGAATGCAATAATTTAGAACTTACTCTTCTGTATCTGGATGCTGTCACTCAGCATAACACTTCTGAGACATATCTGTGTTATGTCTATAAGTGGAATTTTATTGAATAACACTCTATAGTATGGATGGGCCATTGTTTATTCACATATTGATAGACATTCACTTATTCTCTCTTAGAACACTTTCTAGAAGTTTCACATAATACTACTTCTTGGATTTCAATGGCCAAAATATGGTTACCCGCCCACATCTAACTATAAGGAAGCTGAGAAATGTAGCCCTTTAGTTCGATGGCAGCTGAGATTTTCCTCTAGGAGGAAGTAAACACTGGATGATGGGCACAAATAGAGGTCTCATGTGGTGGACTGAGAAACCAAAGTCCAAAGAAGCAGTGATTTCCCTAAAGTCACCTAGGTCCTCATAACAGAGATGGGTCAAGGCTCCAGATTTAGGGCCTTTCTAATCTGTGCCCAGCAGACCACTTCACATTGAGTAAGAATCACCCACTGGCCGATGTCCATAGAGTCTAGGGTACTAGGAGAGCACCATGAAGTAGCTGACTGGCATCAGGAAAGAGGGATAATGCTGATGCCATGGAGCATGTGACTGAGCATTTGCTAAGTACCAAACCTTTACCCAATGTGCCAGTAATCTGTAAAGCTATCTAGTGGGCTAGTTACTCCTGTTAGTCCCATTTCTCAGATGAGAAAATTGACATTGAGAGAGGTTAATTAACTTATCTGAAGTCACACAGCTAGCAATTGGCATCTACAGGGTTCCAGACCTGCAGTTCTGCTGAACGTCTTTTCTGACCACAGAGAGAAATCACTTTAGAGTTGCTCAACATCCCTTCCAACAGGTAGAGGAGCTACAGCTACCTCTGTGGTTTGAGACACATAAATAAACAGTCCTTTCAGAGCCCCGCCTGTCAGCCTCAGGGGCCTGCCACAGACCCCTACTCTCCTAATTCACTCAGGACTTCTTCTCATAACTCCACTCTCCTCCATTTCATGCCTATAACGTATTAACATAAACAACGGTGCTGACAGCAGCTCAGTTCTAACGGGCTCATGCTGGAATCTGACTGATGATTTTCATCAGGGAAAAGACTAAACAGGTTAAGATGATTAAATTTTCTTAAACCTACAGCTAAGCCTAATCAAAGCCATTTGTGCAGAGGTGTGTGTGTGTTTTCCTTTGCTGGAAGGTTGATTGGCAGTTTCAAATAGATGAATATGACTTCTGGGGGAACAGAGTTAAAATAAAGCATTTTCCACAACTTGCACACTTAAGCATAGGCCATTTCCACTTCCTTGTCTAGGATGGAATTCTCATTTTTCTTGAGAAACCTCTGATGATGAAAATAAAATTCAAAGAATCTACATTTTATTCTCTCCCTCCCTGCTTCTCCCACCCCAACTTGTGTCCTTCTATAATTAGAGGATCTGTGTTGAATGGATAGAAAAGGCCCATAGCTTCCAGGAGTTGGACTCTCACACAGCCTGCATGTATTATCTTGGGCAAAGTCTTTCCCTCTCTGGGCCCTAATTACCCTCTCTGCAATGGGATCCTGGCCCTGGGGATTTCCTATTTATTGCTGCCAGTCAGTTGAGTAGGGGCATAAAATGGGGCAAGGCAGGAATCAAGTTCCATGTGTGTGATGTTCTTTGTCACACAGAGCTCCTAAGAGGACTTGCTGATTATCAGGCCATATGACCTACCTAGATACTGAAAGGGATGCACATAGGACAAAGGAGGAGGAAGCTCCTGATCATAGTTCTCTAAGATATTACTGGCTGGCTGTTTTGTCCTCTTATAACATCAGATGCCAAAATGCTGACCACCCCATCCACTGGGAATGCATTTGTAGGCTCCTATAGACACCTACTCACCACACAGACAGCTTCCTGTTGATGGCTGTGCACTCTCTGGCTCTTTGAGCCCTTTCTGGCACCCTCCTAAGTGGTCCACCTCACAGGCTTTTACTGCTCAGGTTCCCTCTTTCCAGTAGGCAGGTCTTGTCAAGACAGCCTGAGCTCAGGGCACCTGGGTAGCTCAGTGGTTGAGCTGCTGCCTTTGGCTCAGGGCATGATCCCGGGGTCCTGGGATCAAGTCCCGCATCAGGCTCCTTGCAGGGAGCCTGCTTCTCCCTCTGCCTATGTCTCTGCCTCTCTCTGTGTGTCTCTAATGAATAAACAAATAAAATCTTTGGGGAAAAAAAGCCAGAGCCCTAGTCTGTCCACATGACATATAGGAAACGCTCATATGTGAGGCTGCTCTACTGTCCCTCTCCTTGCCCCTTCCCCCTTCCACAACAGGTCACTCCAGCCAGCCCTCCAAGCCGCTGGAAAGAAGCAGGCAGCAGTCTCCATGTTCACAACCACTCCCAAACTCCAGGTGATGCAACCACTCTCACTGCCCTTTCCTCTCTTCATGTAGCAAAACAGCCCATGGCTTTCTGAAGTTCTGCAAATATGCCTAAGGCTAGTACCAGATTCCTCTTCTGACAGCCTACTCCCAATCTCTAGAAGTACTTCTGAAGTCCTATTAATCTATTTAGGGGAAGCATCTGTTTCTTACTCATGGAGTAGGGGATATGGGAGGATGCAAAGACAACTGAATTCCTCTCAAATCTCTATTTTCTTCTATGTAGGCTGGAGATAGATGAGGGTGAGTAGTCACTGGACCATTTCTGCTACCTTTTAGTAATCTGCATAGATGTGGCTGGCATTTTTATAATGTATTTTTTTTAATTTGGGAGCTTCAGTCGATATCCTAAAACATCAATATTGGGTTACACAATTTTTAGGGTCTTTCCCAGAAAAAAGAAGAGCGAACTAAACCCAGAGTAAGCAGAAGAAAGGAAATAAAGACTAGAGTAGGACAAAATGATATAAAGACTAGAAATAATAGATAAAATCAACAAAACCGAAAGCCATTCTTTGTAAAGACCAAAAAAATTGACTAAGTTTGAGCTAGACTGGTCAAAACAAAAAGAGAGAAGGCTCAAATAACTAAAATCAGAAATGAGCGAGAAGACATCAGTAATAATAGAACAAAAAGGCTTACAGGCATACTCATTTTACTGGGCTTCACTTTATTGAGCTTAATAGACATTGTATTTTTTAAAAATTGAAAGTTTGTAGATGCACTGAGCATCTACAGGTACCATTTTTCCAAAGCATTTGCTCACTTTGTGTCTCTGTGTCACATTTTGGTAATTCTTGCAAAATTTCAAACTTCTTCATTATTATTATATTTGTTATGGTGACCTGTGACCGGTGATACAAGTTGCTGAAAGCTCAGATGACAGTTAGCATTTTTAAGTAATAAAGTATTTTTTAATTAAGTTCTGTGCATTGGTTTTTTAGACATAATGCTATTGCACACTTAATATATAGTATAAACATAATTTTTATATGCCCTGGGAAACCAAAATGTTCATTTGACTCACCCAACTGTGATATTCACTTAAGGCACTAGTTGGAATAAAACTCACAATATCTCCCAGGTAAGCCTGTATCAGGGAATACTTCAGGCAATCATATGCCAATAAATTAGATAACTTAGTTGAAATGGACAAATTCCTAGAGAGATGCAAACTACCCAAACTGACTCAAGAAGAAATAGAAAATCTGAACAGACCTATAACAAGAGAACAGTAATTTAAAAACTTTCCACAAAGAAAAGCCCAATGTCAGAGCATTTCACTGAACTATACCAAAACATTAAGAAAAATTAATACCAAACCATCACAACTATCCAAAAAAGCAGAAGGGAACACCTTCCAACTCATTATGTAAAACCAGAATTACCTTGATACTGAAACCAGACAAAGGTATCATTAAAAAGCTAAAGATCAATATCCATTATGAATATACATGCAAAAATCCTCAACAAAATACTAGCAAACTGAATTTAGCAAAATATAAAAAGGGATTATTACATTATCACCTAGTGGGATTTATCCCAGGAATGCAAGGTTGGTTTAACAACTGAAAATCAACATAATACACCATATAGATATAGATATAGATATAGATATAGATATAGATATATAGATATAGATATATAGATATAGATATCACACACACACACACACACACACACACACACCCCATCATGATCATCTCAATAGATATAGAAAAAGCATTACGCAAATCCAAAAGAGAGGATACATACAAGGTGCTCCAGACAGAGAAAACAACCTAACCAAAGTCACAAGTAAAAAAGTTTAATTTGGGGAGATAAACAGGGAATAAAGAAGATATTTTCAGACAGCGATGATGGCAAGGGGTCCATCTATAGAGATCCTTGAATGCCAGTTTAAAAGATTAAGGCAGAGCTATGAGAATTTTGAGGAGAGCTCCGACATTATGAAAGCCACATTCTCAGAAGCTAATCTGGATAAAATTATCCAGTAATGAACTTATATACTCCAATGTGTCTCTAAGGTACAGAGCAACAATATCCTAAATTTTCTGGAGAGTGAGTTTCAATCTAATTTACTCCCAGGAGAGATCCATGCTTTCCAGCTAGAAGTATATATAGGTTTTGAGGACCACTTTAAGAAAAAGAAAATAAAATTACAAATCAAAATTATGTACAAAAATAACATATATTTTGAATGAAAAAGAAATCACAACAAATGACAAAGTGCCCATAGCTACTCCAACTCCTTCAATACAAGGAGTAGAAAGAAGCAAGAATCTTAATCTAGTATCACATTTTACTTTTCCAAACTGTACGAAAACATTATGCCCATGTGAGCACGTTGTACAGGCCTTGGAAGGATCCCTACGAATGCTCAGCCCTGAAGTTTGAGCCTCCTCTGACTCGTGGTGAATCTGTCCACAAGTGTGCTGGAGGCAGTGTGTATGGACTCATAAGAACCAATTATTAATACCTCTTCCCAACTTAATGTTCAGTGATGTCATGCTGGTAGCTTAAGATCAGCCATGGTGGAAATATTTACACCACAGAAATTGTCAAATGATACAAATTAAGGCTTTGTTCAACCCTAGAAATCTGGTTGTTCACCATTTGTCAGTAGAACATTGAATTCACTTCTACTTATTCAGTTCTGGTCCTTGGCACAAAGTCCCTGTCATTGGCTATCACAGCTGGACTATTCAGAGGTCAAAATCATTAGACTCAGGATCAAATCAGGAGGGGTCTCTCTAGGGCAGTGGTCTCAGAGCCTTCCATTTGTGCACTGGCCACTCTCACCTTGTCTGTCCTTCCCTCACAAAAGCAGCCCTGTCAGCACTGCCATGCAGCTGAGATGACATTTCAGATCAGCATTGAGTGTGAGCCTTTCCTAGCCTAGTAGATGCAAGACAGGCTCACAAGGAAGGCTCTCTCAGCCTCACACCTTGAAGTCCTTCAGGATAACAACCCTAAAGATGAAGCCACTCCCTGAGCCATCTCAATGATCCACTGGCTGCATGCATGAGGTGATCTGAGTCTCCTGGATTAGGTGATATTTCTGGCCTTTAGCACTCTCAGAACAGTGAGTCCCCCACGCATACATCCCCTCTCATTTCCCCTACATATGCTCACCTCCAGTCCTAAGGAACCCTTCATTCCAACATGATGAGCTAAGGGCAGGGGTCTGTGTTCCTCTCCCTGTACTCTTCAGAATTCACAGGCTTTGACCTCTTCTTACTCTCCCTCCCCCCTCCAAGGTGAAGCTGCCTCAGGTTTTAGTGGAGAAGCCAGCCTTCTCCACCTATTCTCTGGAACTGCAAGCCCATTTCATAGATAGAGAAACTAAGGCTCATAAATCAGCAGTCTCACAGGGGCCTGCCTGACTCCAATGTCCATGCTCTTTTCATTCCATTACGTCACCCCTTGAATCAGTATGGCTTCCATCACCCACCAGCAGGGAGCCAGGTTCCTAGGAAGAATGCATCCCAATCCCCTACACAGGGTCCAGAACACACAAAATTCCCCAGGTGGCCATCCTTCGCTTTAGGGCTGTGGGTTGAACACACAGGATAGCAGGCAGGATAAAGACAAGGAATAGAAGGGGTTAGGTGAGGATACACCAGTGTCCCAGGGTTATGGCCTGAGGACATTAAGTGCATGGTACTCAGTGGGCCATACCTGGTCCCTGCCCATCGCTAGGGATCACGTGTAGGTGTGTGCAGCATCCACCAGCCAGGGTCATAACTGCCTGTGAGTACTCCTGCCCAGGCTCTACACTAGCACCACTTGGGAATAAGCACAGATACCAGCAGTGGTTTAGGGCCCATACTTTGAACCAAAAGACGTAGGGCTGACTCTTGGCTCTGGAACTAACTAGACATGGGACCACAGGGAGTCACATAACCTCTCTGAGGCTCACTTTTGCTCTCTGTAAAATTGAGGTAGTAAAAGCACTCACCGTATGGGGTTGATCAGGAGGCTTGGGAGACAATGCATGTAGTGTTTAGTGCCCAGCATACAGGAACCATATATAGTAGTGGTTACTATCATTGCTAAGATTGCACTATACCTGACAAATGTTTGCTGACTGAACGGATGGCAGTCCTTGCCCAGTTATCCAGCAAACCAGGGATGCGAGACCAGTTCTCTCAAAGGAGGTAGTGTAGTCTGGTGGTTAGGCACAGGTACCTTGAGATCATAGCACATAGGATCAAAATCTTAGTTCAGTCCAGACAAATTACCTAACCCCTCTGTGCGCTAGTTTCCCCATCTGTAAAATGGGAACAATAATAGCACCTAATTAATAAGATAGGTAGGTGTAGATAGGTACAAAGGATATATATTTTTTTTTAAAGGATTAAGCTAATACCTATAAAGAACTGAAAAAAGGGGCTTGGCACATTTCAAGTGCTATTCAGTGTGAGCTCCTGCCATATTCAGGTGTCAGCCTATGGCTGTCCACCAACAAGAGGGCACTGGGCCTCAAGACTAAATTACTCTGTCCAGGAGCTTTTGCCTGTCCATACTGCCCCATCCAGAAGGTCTCCCACAGCTGCCAGACCTCTGTCATCTCTACCACTGGCCCCACCACCCACCCTACTCAGGTTTCCAATTATTTGTCCTGTTTTGAATTCAAGTGGGATATTAGCAGTGAGTCTGGCTTTATTAATGGCGGTGTCTTTAGTGTTATCGACTTTCTCACTCACTCCTCACTCTCACTCCAAGAAGCTCTGTTTCCTTTAATTAAGCCCCATGCTAAGTGCCAAGCAGGTGACGTGAGTCTGGAAGGGCCTTTGTTCTGGGACTTAGGCGCTTTCTCATGGACTGGAGGTTGGAGAAGCAGTGCACTGCTGCCTTTGAAGTCTGACATCCATCCCCACAACCAGGGAAGTGGGACAGTGTGGGGAGCCAGGCCTGAGAGGCAGGAACCCAGCTCTCCCCGAAGTCTGCCTCCTTATACCTGTGAAGCAGAGGTGGGGTGTGTGAAAGTATCTCCACCCCCCACTCCCAGCACTGTGACATCTGCATCTACTGAGGACTGGTTGGTGTTAGCCCAGCAGAGGGGGGTGGTTCCAGTCTGCAGACTCAGTGATGGAGTAACAAAAGCCATGGGTACCCCAAAGGGAGCAAGGCATAGAGAAAGCAGCCCAAACTTTGCATTACAGAGCACAGGTTTGAATCCTGGCCCTGCTCTGCCTTGGCAAGTTACTCAAGCACGTTAAGCCTCAACTGCCTCCTCTATAAAATGGGGCAATGGCATCTACCTCTCAGGAGATGGCATATGGGAGCTATATTCAGTGCCAGCCCTCTATTAGGATCTCACTGCACAAAACACTTGCTGTTTGAAGGACAATTCTTCCCAGCCTCCAAGTCCTGCTTGGCCGTCAGCACGTCAGTATGCTTTCCCGATCGCCAACACTGAATTAATCCCACTCTTCTTTGCATGTTTCTGTACATTGTCATGGAAGGATGCATGCATCCCACACTATGGCCTTCTGTGGCCTGCTTCTTATTCTATTTTTGGCAGCTGAGTGGAGAGGGAGGCAGGCTCAGCAAATAGTAGGCACTTAGTGACTGAAACAGTTGAGTTCAGCTCAATTTACTTCAGAGTAATAGTATCACCCTAGTTGGCAAGCAGACCCAGGCGAGACAGGCCTGCACTGCCTCTATAAGCCTTTCTAAGCACATTCAGAAAAGTGGGAGCCAAAGCAGGTGATTCACTGTTAAGTGAGGACACAGAAGTTTGTCTGTAAAGCCCCCAGCATAGCATCTACCACAAGGAAATACCCAGCAAATGTCACAGAACTGTTGTTGATGCCACAGAGGCCTTGGATAATGAATGCCATGACGAACGTGACTGGCTCACCCAGAAGTATTGGCACCTGCATCCCTGCCTCACCATGTGGTTGGACAGCCCCATCTCCTTCAGCTGGCCCACAATGCCCACACATGTCCCAAGACAACCACCACAACTTTTCCACTTCACCTCCCAGCTGAGGGGGCTGCTAAGGAGTGGGCAGGAAGAGAGAGAGCCCGGAGACCCTGTCAGGTGCTAAACAGCAGTTTAGGGGCCTCTTTTCCAGGGGTCTGGGGCAAGGATCTTCAATTTCATAATCAAGCCTCTCCTCCTCCCTTGGGTGACTTTCTCACCTCCCTGGTGAAGCCCCTCACACCCTCCCAAGCTCTTGTCTCTTTCATCGAGGTGCTCCCAGAGCCCTGCGGTTGGAGTGATTCTCTACAGCACACATGGCACTTCCTCCTCTCAGCCCCAGGCTGCAGCTGGCAGCTGCTTCTCTTACCTCCCCTCCAAGACTGTGGGCTTCCAGGGCTGGGTCTGCTCTCATTCTTCTATGTCCCCAGTACCTAGACAAAGAGCCAACACAGAGCAAGGGAATCAGGAGAAGTCTGTAAAACTGGTTTCAGTCACAGAATTATGACCATTTGGATTTTTTTTTTTAAATTGTGTTTACTTACTTGGGAGAGAGCAGGTGGGGGCATCAGCAGAGGGAGGGACAGAGGGAGAAGCCAACTCCTCGTTGACCAGGGAACCCTATAGGGGACTCTATCCCAGGACCCTGGGATCATGAGTTGGGCTGAAGGCAGAGGCTTAACCAACTGAGCCACCTACGCACCCCTGAATCTGATAGTCTCTACATTTCACTCAGTTCTAGAAGAATCTACACATCACTCTTGGAACTAGCCCTGCGCCTTCTGCATGTATCAGAACCACTGGTCTCTGCATGCAAAGACTGAAACCCAACTCATACTGGTTCAGATGAGACCCAGTAAAATACTGGATTAAAATGCGCAAGAATCACCCACATCTGGATTCAGGTGCTTGACCATGGACCTAAGAACCCCTCTATGTTGCTCAGTTCCACTTCCCAGGAACTGGCGTCGCTTTCAAAGGCGCTTCCCCCATGAAGTGACCAGATGACCACCAGGAGCTCTGCCCTTTGATTCTCCTAGTTCAGCAATTCCGAGCACAGACATGCATCTCTACGGGTAGCTTCAAAAGCCTTCCCAAGTAGGTCTCTCATTGGCCTGGTGTGAGTCACCTGCTGGTCCCTGACCACAGCTCCGCAGGTGCCTAGCGCTGGGAGGAGTCTGGCCAGCCCTGCCCGGACCACATGGACCTTAGACTGAGCCTGGGGGAGGCGGGGCACTTTCCTCCTCGTACTCTTTCCCTGAGAAGGAGATTCGACACTGGTCAGCAACAGCAATTCATACTCACCTGAGAGCCTTCATTAAATAGGGCAAGAAATGGAACAAGTCCAGATTGCAAAGAAACATCTAGCAGCCTTCGTGAGATAGCACACTTAAGCAAAACCATCCAAGCTAGTGAACGTCTCAACAAGAGCCAGCTCCCTCTCATTGAAGCTCAACTGGGTGTCACAGACCCTCAGGGCTGTTGGAGATGAAGAAGGCAGGCTAGGGCAGTCCAGAAGGCTTCCTGGAGGAGGAGGTAGGGTTTGAAGGACTGGCAGGCCCAAGAAAAAGGGACGATGTGTTTTCTGGGCTGCTATGCTCAAGTGTCAGGGAAAGCGGTGCTGGTCTCACACGTCGTAGGAGGGCACCCAGCTGTCACAGGACCACGCTAGGGGGACGAGGGGTGGGGAGGGAGGTGGAGGGTAGGAGAGCCTCGCCCTTCCAAAGGGTTAGGCTCCACCCACAGGACCAGAGCCAGCAAGATCAAAATCTAATTTACTCATTAGGCGTGTTTCTTCTGTACAAATCAAATCATGGGCTATTTTTCCACATCGTAAATATTGTTTTAAACTCTTGCTCATAGGCAATTAGATTACAAGCATCGCCTGGTGAGCTATACGCCAGCGCATTTGGCGGGCCTCTGGCTGCTTTGCGAGCAGTTTCCTTTTGAAATGTTTCCCAATGATTTTTAAGGGTCTTTGAAATCTTCTCCCTAGTGATGCGTGAGGGCCCTTGTCTGTGGCCATTAATCTCCATAACAGCCCAAGAGAGACTCAGTCTCATCTGTGTTCATTTCCAAACAGCCCAGCTGAGCTCCACGCCATGCCCCTCCTTATTTCTCCCTGCTGCTCTTCAGCAGTCAGCTACGCCCCCTCCCCACCCCCTGGCAGGGACGTCTCTGTGTTCATTAAAAACCTAGAAAGGACACAGTCTGAGCCCCAGCCCTCCTAGATTTACGTTCCAATGCCAAGTTCTTCACTCATTTTGAGTAAGTTATTCTATCTGTCCTCCATGGGCCTCAGTTTTGACATCTGTAGAATGGGGTTGATTCTTGCCTCACCAGAGGGGCCCCTATTCTCTGCTGGCCTTTCTGGGCCCTCCTGAACTCCCACAGCTGACTAGACTTGTGTTGTTGCTTCTCTTCCAAAACTCCTCCTTCCCTTTCAGATCAGACCCTAGCCCCTTCCCGTGCCCTCTGCCCTGGCTCACATTAGGCCCTGCCCTGGGGTGATAGCCCTCTCCTTGAGACCCACATGACCCCACCGTGATCTGGCAGGGCACCAGGGTCACTTCCTCTAGGAAGTGCTTCGTGACTGCCTTAGCCCTCGGTTTCCTATCTCTTTTGTGGACATCCACCCTATGAGACACACTTTAGTCTCTGATAATAATAACTATAACCACCTTTTACTGAGCACCTACTATATGCCAGGCAGGGGCTGTAAGTGGTTTTTCTTTCAGTCCTCCCCACAATAATTACACTGTTATTATTCCTATCTTACAGATGAGGAAACTGAGGCTCAGAGAAGTGACATCTCGAGCTCACACAACTCATAATGGCTGAGCCAGAATTTAAAGTCTGGATTTTTTTTTTAATTGTGTTTACTTACTTGGGAGAGAGCAAGTGGGGGCATAAGCAGAGGGAGGGACAGAGGGAGAAGCCAACTCCTCGATGACCAGGGAACCCTCTGGGGACTCTATCCCAGGACCCTGGGATCATGGGTTGAGCTGAAGGCAGAGGCTTAACCAACTGAGCCACCTACGCACCTACGCATAGGATCTTGTATTGACCCTATGCTGTGTCAGGCAAGGGCAGGACATCTTTGAATCCCCACAACAGCCCACGCAGTAAGTAGTGCTATCCCTAGAGGACACACAGGACCAGAGAAGTGGCATCTCCATCCGCAGTTTCTCAGCTGACACGTGGAGTAAGATTCTAAGCCAGAGCTATTGACTCCACAGACCTACTCCTGTTACCCTTCACCCCACCCACACACAGTCCCGAAAGTGTAGCTGTCTTGTCCCCACACTAGGGAACAGCCCCACTTCCCAAGGTATTGGCCCACCTTCCCAGACACAGTGCACCTGCTCGGAGCCATGAGCCTGAGGAGGAAGGTTAAAAGCCCGTACTCAGGACGTCTGGGTGGCTCAGCTGTTGAGCGTCTGCCTTCAGTTCAGGGCATGATCCCAGGGTCCCAGATCAAGTCCCACTTTGGGCTCCCTGCATGGAGCCTGCTCCTCCCTCTGCCTGTGTCTCTGCCTCTCTCTCTCTCTGTCTCTCATGAATAAATAAAATCTTTTTTAAAAAACAAAAGGCCCATACTCATGGTGAAGAGTCCAGAGAGTATGACAAAATGTAAACTCTCTTCCAAGGGGCTATCCATTCCTTCCTTTCTTCCACAACTATTTATGGAGCAGTACCTGGCTCTGCGTCCCTCCATGCTTTAGGACAAAGTCACTGCCTGTCTCCCAGCCAAGAGCCTTCTGGGGAAGTTGCGTCTCAGAGGCAGTGGTGGGCGCTGACATCCCAGAAGCTGTGCACCAGTGGCAGGGCTGGAAGCAGAGTCCTGACTTGGGGTTCTCTACCCCCGGAGCTGAATGAAGGAACGTAGACCTGGATTCTCACAATAATATCTGTCCTCAGAAAATGATGCTAGCCCTGCCCTAAAAGGGAGGGTGGATTGGCCTTTTGGGGGTTTCGACAGAGTTGTGAAGGCAATAAAAGACCCCTCCACCCACTATTCCAGGCCTGGTGGGGTTCTTCTTAGTGCCCGAGGTGCCTTGGGGCACAGACAGCCGTTTCCCAAGGGTCTGATTCTGACCACTCTGTGTATTCCTCCCTGCAGTTGCCTTTACTGATTGGCCTTCATCAAGGGGCACTGTACCAGGCCTCTTCATAAAATTCCCTTTTGTCACTGTTAAGAGGTCTTATTGCTGACAGCATCATCTCTCATATCACAGCTCATCCTCATGCCATTGACTTCCAAAAGTCATCTCAGTCCTAACACCAGGAACACTCAAGTTTTTAATATTGTGGATATTATGAAATTTACATCTGATCATATTTCCCTTTTTGCTTTGGTTGCTAAGAAACTCCGTCAATATTCATTTCTCTCAGCAACTGTATAGGACCTTAGGTTACAGGGACTGATTTTCTGTACCTCTAGAATTTTCCCTTAGTCCATTTTCCCTTAGCTTATGTTTTTTTTTCATGTATTTCTATTAATTCTCTTGGATTAAGTATATTTTAATCCAAACCTCAAATCTAACACTTTCCTGCTGTGTGACCTGAAGAAAGTTAAGTAACCTCTCTGAGCCTCTGCTTCCTGAATGCTAAAGTAAGGAGAGGGACACATATAACTTCATAGCGCTGGTGTCAGGGTTAAATAAGAAATTGAGGGCTAACCATGTGGCACAATGCCTAGAGCCCAGTTGCCACTCCTAATTATTAGCTGTTATTACTTTTATTATGGAGACAAATAAAATTAAAGTTACAGTCACTGATTTGGGAATAATTCTTCTATGTTGTCTTTGGTCACAAGCAAAGATCAGGAGCTGAGAGTGGTTAGAATTTAACCCACGCTCTAATCACTCAACTGGCTGGCTGGCCTCTGCTCACCCATATGCCTCCACTATGTGTCTCACATATCATCTTTCTGAAGGAACCTAGAGTGCCCTGGAAATGGGTGGAGTTGGGACCGGCTTGGCTCCTTTTCTACAATGTTCTCCAAGATTTGAACCTTCAGTGTTAGTGGCAAGGCAATCTGTTGGGGGAGGTGATCTTAAGAGAACATTATCTAGGGAGCAAGACAGGTCTGTGGAGGAGATGTGGGCGTCCTAGAGCTCCTGGCTCCATTTCTCTCCTATTAGAATAAAAAAAAAAAAAAAAACACCAGAGCTGGAAGGTGTTGCTTAGGACACATCTGGTCCAGCCCACCTTAATTTGCCTATGGGGAAATTGAGACCCAGAGAGGGAAAGGGATTGTACTATGGTCACACAGCAATGTCACACAGCTTCCTTGTCTGTTCCATGACCCCAGCCAAGACCATTGTTTTGAAGCCAGACACATCTCCAACTGTCCACCTAATACCTCCAGGTGAAGGTCTGACGGATGCCTCAAATTTAGCACATCTAAAACTGAAATCCTGATTTCTCTCCAAATCCATGCTTACCACCAATTACTAAAATTGAAAATTTGGGCATCATCCTTAGTTATCTATTTCTCTCCCTCTTCTTCTCAGCATTTGTCTCTATCTCTGTCTCTGTCTCTCTCTCCATCCCTCTGTCTCTCTTACTCTCTCCCTCTACCTCACCCTTCCCCCCCACCCCCACTACCATATTTGGTCTATCACAAAATTCTATCATCCAGATTTTCACCACTTGTCATCCCCTGGATCAGACAACCATCTTCCCTTGCCTGGGTGGTCTCTTTACTGGTCCTCATGCTTTTGCCCTAGGCCCCTAAGTCTATTCTCATCATGGGAGCCTGAATGGAAACATAAAGTAGACTTCCAGTGGCTTCCAATTTTGCTCAGAGTAATAGCAAAGTCCTCTCTGCGACCTACAGGCCTTCCATGATTTGTTTCCCCCATCTCCCACCTCTCTGACCTCATCTTTACCCTTCTCCCCTTTACGTACTCCACTGAAGCCAAATCTGTCCTTCTTGATGTCACCCTACTTACCCCAGGGCTTTTGCACCAAACATTCTTCCCTTAATATCCACATAGCTAGTTTTCTCAACTCCTCTCAGTCTTTATTCAAAATTCATCTTCTCCCTCATATATATAGTCATATGATTTTCAATAAAGGTCCCAAGGCAACTCAATAGGTTAAGAACAGTCTTTTCAACAAATGATACCAGAAAGGTCAGACATCCACCTGCAAAAGAATGGAATTAGACCCTTACCTAACACCATTTACCAAAATTAACTCAAAATTAATCAAAGACCTAAGCATAATAACTAAAACTATAAAACTCATAGAATAAAACATAGGAGAATAGCTTCATGATATTAGATGTAGTGATGATCTCTTGGATATGACAACAAAGGCATAGGTAACCAATGGAAAAATAGATAAACTGGACTTAAAATGAAAACTTTTGTTCATGAAAGAACACTACTGGAAGAATGAAAAGCAGCCACGGAATGGGAGAAAATATTTGCAAATCATGTATCTCATAAGGGATTAATATCCTGCATTTATAAAGAACTTCTAAAACTCAGCAACAAAATAGCAAACTACTCAACTAAAAAATGGGTAAAGGGCTTGAATAGACAATTCTCCAAAGATATATCAATGGCCAGTGAGCACATGAAAAGATGATCAATATCACTAAACATTAGAGAAATGCAAATCAAAACTACTCTTCACTACAAAACCTACTCCTTACTCATTAGGATGGCATGTATGTATGTGTATGTATGTGTATTATATATAATGAAAAATAAGTGTTGATGAGGATGTGGAGAAATTGTAACTTTTGTGCATTTGCTGGTGGGAATGCAAAATGATACAGCTGCTGTGGAAAACAGTATGGCAGTTTCTCAAAAAATTAAACATAGAATCACCATATGATCCAGCAATTCCACCTCTGGGCATATACACAAAAGAATGAAAAGCAGTGACCATAGTACACCCATGTTCATAGCAGCATTATTCTCAATAGCCAAAGATGGAAACAACTGTCAGATGAATAGACAAAGAAAATGTGGTACAAAGAAAGAAAAAGAAAGAAAAAAAGAAAGAAAGAAGAAAGAAAGAAAGAAAGAAAGAAAGAAAGAAAGAAAGAAAGAAGGAAGGAAGGAAGGAAAGAAAGAAAGAAAGAAAGAAAGAAAGAAAGAAAGAAAGAAAGAAAGAAGGAAGGAAGGAAGGAAGAGAAAGAAAGAAAGAAAGAAAGAAAGAAGAAAGAAAGAAAGAAAGAAAGAAAGAAAGAAAGAAAGAAAGAAAGAGAAAAAGAAAAAGAAATGTGGTGTATCCATACAATGGAATATGGAGAGTTAGTGTTCAATGGGTAGAGAGTTTCAATATGACATGATGAAGTTCTGGAGATGGATGGTGGTGATGGTCGCACAACAATATGAAGGTACCAAATGCCACTGAACTGTACACTGAAAAATGGTTAAAACGGTAAATTTTATGTTAGGTATGTTTTACCCCAATAAAAACAAATAAATTTTAAAAATTTATGCCACTCTCTAAAATTCTTACTCTCTTCTCACAAGATGATTCATATCTCTTTTCCTTGCTTTATTTTTTTCTTCTTAGTGCTTATGACTATTTAATACATTACTATATCTTACTTTTTTGTTGTTTATTGCTTCCTCCCTCCCATGGGAAAAAATGCTAGAATATAAGCTCCATATGGGTAGAGATTTTTGTCTGTTTGCCAATGCATCTCCAGCACCAAGATGGGTTTTGGCACCTATATAAACATTTGTTGAATGAATGTAAGTCACCAAGGGGTGTTGGGGGCCAAGAAGAAGATGCCTCAGGCCATCTCAAGCAAATTCACAGTTCCCTAGATGGACTCTGACCCTAGAAAGGGGCCAAGACCCTGGAGGCGTTTCCAGGCTTCCGCTTCCCTTAGCGCCCAGGGAGCTGCTCTAGTAGGTTATTAGTGTGGCTGCTGGAAGGGCAAGGAGTTCATGGGAAAGAACTTCATCAGATCCATAAAAGAAACCAGGAAGGATTCCCCTCCTTCTGCAAACACTGCCCAGTCTCCTGAGGGAAGTGGCTGATAGGAGTGCGCCCAGCAAGGGCAACTGACAGGCCAAGCTTTGGGCCAATAAGACAGCTACAAGCACTTAATGGGCACCCACTGTTGTCCAGCTCTTTGCTGAAGTTATGTAACCCCCAGGAGAATTGTTCAGCTTTTAAGAATTGTACCTGAGGATGGACACACACACACACACACACACACCCATGCACACACCCTAGTAGGTAATGTAGGTGAGAACTGAGTGTTGTACAATATAGGTTGTGCAGCCTGACACTTCCCTCTCTCATGAGTTCTTTTTTTTTTTAAGATTTTATTTATTTATTTATGAGAGACAGAGAGAGGCAGAGAACACAGGCAGAGGGAGAAGCAGGCTCCCTGTAGGGGAGCCTGAGGTGGGACTGTATCCCAGGACCCCAGGATCATGACCTGAGCCAAAGACAGCCGCTTAACCACTGAGCAACCCACAGTCCCTCCCATGAGTTCTTATCACTTTTAAGACAGCCAGAAATTTCCTGCTCCTGTCCCTGCCCCACCTAGTCACACCTGATCCCAGGTAAGTATATTATGCTGGCCATTTATGTCTTAATGTGAAGTTAACTTAAATGTTCCTTCTCCCCCAAGGGATTTCATATCTACTATTTAACTTTTCAGTGAAGTTTCTTATATCCTAAGCAGTGAATATGAGGCTTCAAGTGTGGTGTGGTCAGGGAAAGAACTGTATGTGGAGACCTTCCCCAGGGCCTGAAAATGGGACCCTGGGGGAGCTCTGTGTCTGGTATAGTCCTGAGGGCCTTCAGGGAAGAGGTGATCACCATGAACTGGAGGGGGTGTGCAAAGAGGGAGTTCCTGTCCCAGAACAAGCTGGATGAGACCCCAGGATATGGGGGAGGGGTGGAGAGGAGATCATGAACTCAGCTGGCTAAAGCCAAGATACAAAGGGAAGAGGACATGTTTTCCTTCTGATGGCCCAGGATTCATGCCTGATTGATGGACATTCATGAGCCCACTTATGCCAGGTCCTAACCTAAGTACTGTGGCCACTACCAGTGCATCAAATATTGTCCCCATCCTGGCAGAGTCTACTGCCCAGGCATGGAGGCTATTACATAAAAGAGAGGCTTGAGGGGGCTATGGGAGCCCAAAGAAGGAGCTCCTTGCTCATCCTCCAGGCTCAGGAATGACTTCTAGAAGGGGACACCATCCAGGCTGGGTCCTGAAAGTATAATGACAATTTTGCAAGTGTTGAGGAAAGGGATAAGAATCCTAGCCTGGGGGATGGCACGTCCAGAGGCTTCACAAGCACTTCAAGAGGAGTGAAAGCTTGGTGGCTGGCTGTCTGGCAGCTAGGAACGAAAGAATGCTGGGATCAAGGAGGTCAGGGGGGCCTACATCCTGGGGGACATTGGGTGTCATGTTGAAGATTTGGGCTTTCTCCTTGAGTCTAGAGTTTTGAGCTGGGGTGCATTAAGGTCAGATTTGGGACTTAGAAGATTTTTCCTACTGCCCCATGGAGACTGAATGGAGGGGGGATGGGGCTGGAGCTTATGGAATCAGTTGGGAGTCACTGAGTAATCCAGAGAATAAGTGAGGGTGGCACAGAACTTGGAGATTAGCCAAGGAGAACTTAGCTGTGAGGAAGTGAAGGTGAGGGACTGTCAAGGACGAGCCTAAGGTTGAGGCTTGGGTAGCTGGGTGAGCAGGAACTCCAGTCTCTGCATTTGATGTGGGAAGAAATGATGCCAACACTTGTGAAGTGCTGAAGTGAGATGTCTGTTGGACATTCAGGTGGAGACCTATGAAGTTCTGAAGCTCAGAGGGGAGTCTGAGCTTGAAAAACAGACACCTACACACAGAGGGTAATAAGATCGCAGAGATGTGATCACCCAGAGAAGGTGGAGCAATGAGAAGAAAGCTCAGGGAGCAGCCCCAAAGAACCCCAGCATTCAAGGTTGGGTAGAGATACACACCCCAAAGTTGATGAAGAAAAACCTGCCAGAAACACCAGTTCTGGGAGTGAGAGTTTGCACAGCCACCTGCAGGGTTGGTCATTCAGTCATTTGACAAATGTGTGTCTTGTGATTGGAAGGGGTGATATGGAAGAGAAGGGCTGAGAATTATTTCCCTACTTAGGGAGCTTGGTCACCCATGGAGCCTCCCTTGGTCAGAGCTCACTCCAAACCCAGCAGGAATGGAGTCCTTACAGTCTTTCTGTCCTTGCTTTCCAGTCCATTTATTCCATCTGCGTGGAGAGGCAGCACATGTTCTAGAGTGAGACTGCATGGGCCTGAATCTCATCTCAGCCCCTTATAAGCTCTGTGACCTTTGGCAATTTACTTGACTTCTCGGAGTCCTAATAATCCCATCTGTGAAATGAGAACAGCAACTACCTCTTAGAATTGTTTAGAAAATCATGGATTATGTGTAAAATGCATCTGAGAAAGCACCTGGTTTCACTTCTATTATTAATTTTTTTAAATAAGCATCCACTAAGTTTTCTGTTTCCAGACACATGGCCAAGCCTGGGAATACAAAGATGAATACTGCAGAATTGTTTGTCTCAAGAAACTAACAGTCCAATGAAGGAAACATCAAATAACAGACATGGCTGCCATGAGGTTAGCACCCTGGGGCTGAAATTTGGAGCAGAGGTAGAAGGGCCCTCAACTCACTCCAGCTCTGCTCTTGCTTACTATGTAACCATGAGCAATAACTTAGCCTTTCTGAGCTCCAGATTCATTTGTACCTCCCAGGTGCTATCCACTGCGAGGAGATTCACAGGAAGGAGAGATGGTTAAAGTATCCAAAAATGAGGATATTTTTTTCCACAATTTCTGGGAACTTTGAGGAGAAGCTGAAATGAAGGTGGGAGGTAACCTAAACAATTGCAAAGACAGAAATGAAGCCAGCAAGAGAACAAGCCAGGGATCATTGCCCTCTGGCTCCCACGGCCTCCGTCCCCAACTCTATCGACATAAAGGGGAGCTGTTGAGGACTTCCCAAACCAAAAGGGAAAACAAGAACATTCTTGAGATTAGCTGAGGCAAACAAGAGCCAGGAGAGCCTCACGTTCCCATGGACCCTGCCTGGGCTGTCCTCAGGAGAGGGGCTGGGCAGCAGCAGGTGAAAGAAGACTGGGGGTACTGCAGAGGCCACACCTGTGAGACGATATGTCTGGCACCCGTTCTGGCCCCAGGGGCCACTCTTTGGGCTTCTGCTCTGTTCCCACAACCCAGTGCTTCATGCTCCACTGAGCTCAGCAAACACTTAGTGTAGCTAGACTCCCTCACCCACAAACACCTGCCAAGGCCTACCTGGAACCAGAGCCTGCATCAGGCTTGGGGAGACCAGAAGCCACAGCCTTGGAGTTCCCTGAAGAGTCCCTGTGTCCTTGTGAAGTAGGGTAGGAAGGACCAACAGTGTGCCTGTGCTGACAAGGGTTCAAGGACCCATGGTCAGAAGGATCCCTGAGACTTGAGTCTCAGCAGGAGGGGAGGCACAGAGCAAACCCCTGGAACCCACATAATCAGATGGTTGTTTGTGGAGATGGATAGTCAGGGGCCCACTGCTGACCTTCAGGTCTCTAAAGACTCGGCCAGGGCAGTCCCAGCAACTGTCATCTCTGGCCATTTCTTCCCACCTGCCTGGGTGATAGAAAGAGAGCTGAAGTGGAAGGTTTTGACCCAGGCTCCTTTCACCTGTTCATTAATTCCATCAGTGCCCCAACCCAGTGGAAATGTCAGAACTGTCATATTTCTTCCCCTTAAAGGTTAAAGGGAGGCTTCTCAGAAGGCTTCTCCTTCTCAGGAGGCTATATCTGAAAAGAGGACAGACCTTTCCTCAGGGGCTATCTTAGAAGGAAAGGCCAGAAGATCCCAAGGCCTAGGGATATTCCCACGTTTTCCTTATAACTTCAGGCTTGTATCTCTTATCTTCTTCTCTTCCCTTTCCTGCACACCTGGACACTATCTACTTATTCTTTTAAGGTGGGATGAACACCTCAGCATCCCAGGAGGGAGATTGAGGAGCAAACCTGCTCTTGAATCACTGGACAGGGGACAGACAACAGACCAAGGGGTAGGCCAGGGCACTTGTAGTGTAGCAAGGAAGTAACAGAGAAACCAAAGGTATATGTCTCTGTCTTGGATGTGGTGAAACCATCAGCAAATGAACTAATAGACATTCACCTTTGCCTCTTGTGGGCAGGTAGCCAGGCCTTAGGCTTTTGAGCACTGGACTTCCTCTCCCATGGGGATTTTAGAGTTGTGTGGTTGGAAAAATAAAGAGAGAGAAGTTGCCTGGAGTCAGCATCAAATGAGCTTTGTTTCTAAAGGTCTCCATTTATAGAGACACAGAGGGGAAGAGTCCCTCTGTGTTAAGGGACACAGAGGAGGGGAAGATGAGCAAAAGGAGGAGGGAAGGAAGAGGACTGGAAGTGAGAGGGGAAGAGGGGACGAGAGGAAAGACCCTGAGACTGAGAGGTCAGAGTTTTATGGGCAAGAGGACTCACATCCACTAATGCATAAATCCCTGAAAGTGACAAGCCATGGGGTGGCCATAGAGTGGCCCAGACATTGAGTTCTAAGTCCTATGTCCTTTCCAATCACAGAGAAGGTCTCTGTGGCCAAGCTTGCTATGAAGGGATGGGAGGCTGTTGACAGAGTTAGCAGAGCTGCTGCCTTTGAACAGACCTAGCAGGTCTCCCCAGAGGTGTTCTGAGCAGCTGCCATGGGGACTGCAGTCAAGAGGCCTTGCTGATGTGAGCATCTAGGGCTATCAGAGCCCTGGGATCCTGCTGCTCTCAGAGAAGAAAGAAGGAGTCTCAACTCCCAAAAAGTGACCTCTCTTGGGACTCAAGTTGGTAGATCAATTCACAGCTGTTTAATACTTAATGGTTACTGGGTTGCTATTCTGTGCAATTTCTATCTACTTGATATTTAATATAACATAGAACAATGAATACAATATATAATAACAAATTAATTAAAAATAATAACATAAATAGCCTGTAGAGATTATATCGAGATGTCACATTGAATACATGTGTCTGCTTGTCCCTCCAGAAATCCTTAGAAATGATACACATATCAAGATAAAAAGTTTCTGTACAGCAAAAGAAATAGTCGACAAAACCCAAAGGCAACCTACAAAATGGGAGAAGCTATTTTGCAAATGTCTTATCAGATAAAGGGTTAAGATCCAAAATCTATAAAGAATTTATCAAACTGAACATGCAAAAAATAAATAATCCAATCAAGAAATGGGCAGAAGACGTAAATAGACTTTTCTCCAAAGAAGACCTACAAATGGCCAACAGATACGTGAAAAAATGTTCCACATCACTCGGCATCAGGGAGATACAAATCAAAACCACAATGAGATGCCACCTCACACTGGTCAGAATGGTTAAAATTAACAACTCAGGAAACAAAAGATGTTAGCAAGAATGCAGAGAAAGGGGAACCCTCTCGCTCTGCTGGTGGGAATGCAAACTGGTGCAGCCACTCTGGAAAACAGAATGGAAGTTCCTCAAAAAGTTAAAAATAGAACTACCCTCCCAACCCATCAATTGTGTTACTAGGTATTTGTCCCAAAGGATACGAACATAGTGTTCAAAGGGACACATGCACCCCCATGTTTCTAGCAGCAATGTCCACAATAGCCAAAATATGGGAAGAGCCCAGATGTTCATTGACAGATGAATGGATAAAGATGTGTGTATACAATGGAATATTACTCAGCCATCAAAAAGAATGAAATCTTGCCATTTGCAATGACGTGGATAGAACTAGAGGGTATTATGCTAAGTGAAATGTCAGAGAAAAACAAATACCATGTGATTTCACTCATAGTGGAATTTAAGAAACAAAACAGATAAACCTAGAGGAAGGAAAAGAAAAATAAAATAAGATAAAAATTGAGAGGGAGGCAAACCATAAGAGATGCTGATCTCTAGGAAACAAACTGAGAGCTGCTAGAGTGGAGTGGGTGAGGGGAGGGAGGAGAGGGTTACTGGGTAATGGGCATTAAGGACACCACATGATGTAATGAGCACTGAGTATTATATGCAACTGATGTATCACTAAACTCTACCTCTGAAACTAATTTTAAAAATGATACACACACACACACACACACATCAGACTAATGGAAAACAAAAAGTGATTCTAGTTATGACCAGGAAATAAGTAGTATTATTGAAAGGGAAAACACAGATAAGATTGGACCAATGATAGTAACGCCAATCAATCAAAGACCTGCAACTGAGGCCACTATGAAATATGGTGCAACTTCCAGAGTGCTCCACATTCACAGGTTGCTGGGACAAGTGGTGGAAAAAAGTGACTATCAGAATCGTGTTTAGGGCATAGCATTTGGAGAAGACAAGTGAGAGATCCCTTCCCTGGACCTCGAGCAGGGCATCAGGCAGAAGAAGCATCAGCCTGTAAGCTGAAGCCAGGAGCTTAAACAACATAAAAAGATGAGTCCATTTTCCTGTCTGATTCCTGTCTGTATTGCATGCCATTTTTACACACCTCTCTCCCTCATACCCACTCTTATCCCTCCCTCCAAAAAAGAAATTACTAGAAAGCAGACTGATGAGCATATGGTAAGTACAAACAGCACCTATCAGTAGATAGGGAATCTCAAAACAGAAAAGTATACACCGAAGAATCACCAATATAGGAAAGGAAGGCACCAGACTCAACAAACAGAACATCTGAGGAAACAGAATTAACAGATAATCTGAAGCAGCTTTAAAAATATATTAATGTCCTCAGAAGGATTAAAGAGGATACCATAACCATGAAATAAATAAACAAAGAAGCTGCCATTTTTTTCAAGAGTGGTAAAGGTATTGGAAATGAAAGATATGATTGTCAGAACTTAAAAAACTCAATTAAATACACTAAATCTACAAAAGGCAAAGCTGAGGAGAAAATTAGTGTGTAAAAGATTGTTCTAATTTCACAATTTAGGACAGAAGTATAAATGACCAGAAAGTACAAAAAGAGTAATTAATGGTTAATTATTATAGCTAATACACTGTACTACATATTGGAAAGTTGTGAAGGGAGATTTAAAAGTTCTCATCACAAGAAAAAAAATTTTGTCACACTCTATGGTGACAGATGTTAAGTAGACTTACTGTGGTGATCATTCTGTAGTGTATACAAATACTGAATCATTAGGTCATACACCTGAAAAAAATATAATGTTATATATGAATTATACCTCAATTTAAAAAATAATAATTAAGAGATATGTGTAGATTCCAATATTTAATAGGAATTGTAGAAGAGAACAGAGGCGGAAAAGGGCCTAAAGGAATTATGCAGAAGGCTGAAGAAATAGCATCCTTCCAAGGAGGCAAGCCAACACAGATGCAGGCTCATTCTCTGGAACCCATCCCTGGAGACACCCCAGAAGTCAAAGTGAGGGTGGTTAGACTTCCAAGCTGATTTATAAACTTGGAGATGACTGCACAACTCCAAGGCCACATAAGGGAGTTCTATCATGGTGTGTGTGTGTGTGTGTGTGTGTGTGTGTGTATGTGTGTGTGTGTGTGTCAGAGAAGGAAGAAGGAAGACAGGAAATGGCAGCTCAGAGCATAAAAGGACCCAGCACCATGAATGAGAGACAAGGTCGGGGAGAGATTTGACTGTCATCTTCTCCTCACTAACATACACACATTGCTCTGGGTATAGCAATGGCTTTCCCTTGACTTCTGTGAGGCAGAAAGACAGCAACCAGGTAATATCAGATGGCTTTCAAGTCCCATTGGGATGTGGAGTAGTTAACAGCAAGTGAAGAGATACTGGCTGACTTCTGCACCCTCCCGTCCTCTCACCACCACCCTTGCCAGCCCAGTGGCCAGCCAGCTATGGTTAAGGAGGTCAGGTCCTAGCAGATCAGCAGTGCCAGGGTAACTCCAAACTTCTCTCGCTTTGAGACACACCCACCACATCTCCCTGTTTTGCAAACACTTTAGGAGGAGGGACAGAAGACTCTCTCCTCAGTTATTATCTCCTCACATCACCAGAGTAGGCAACTGAATCCCCCAGGGATCCCTAGGACAAATACAGAGAAACCTTAGGAGTGTGACCACTATAAGGGAAAGGCAGACTGAACAATCTCTACCTGGTGAAACAAAACCCATGGGCAAATAACTTAAAATAAGCATGTTAAATTTCCTCTAAGACACATAGAGGATACTGGAAAACAAAAAGCAAGAACCAGATGCCACAGAAGAGAAATCCTAGATACAACACATATAATAATTGGAATCACGGACCCAGTGGACAAGTGGAGTAGCAGACTGGTTACAGCTGAAGAAAGAATCTGCACATTCAATGATCAGGTCGATGAGCTCTCCCAAATGGCATCATGAAGGGATTGGCAAATACGAAAGAAAATTCAGAGATAATAAGGGTAAGAAGAATAATTGTCAACTGCAGAACAAGTGAGCTCCCAGAAATAGAGAAAAAAAAAAGGAAGAAATACTTGAAGAAAGAATGGCTGATAATTTCACAGAATTAGAGAAAGATAAGACCTCAGATGGAAAGGACCCGTAAAAACAGCGTAAACAAGAAAAAAAATCTCTTCACAATAGTGAGAATAAAGGCCATAAAAGACAAGGGAAATGTTAAAGTCACCAAAAATCAAAAATAATTCACCTACAGAGACATAAGTATCGGGGCACCTGGGTGGTTCAATCAGTTAGGTGACTGTCTCTTGGTTTCAGCTCAGGTCATGATCTCAGGGTTGTGAGATCAAGGCCCTCATGGGGATCCCCACTCAGTGGGGAGTCTGTTTGGGATTCTCTCTCTCTCCTACCCCTTCTGCCCCTCTGCCTATATTCTCACTCTTTCTTTGTTTTAAATAAATAAATAAATAAATAAATAAATAAATAAATAAATCAAATCAATCAATCTTAAAAAAGAAAGAAAGAGGCACCAAATTGCCATGAGTCTTCTCAACAACAATACTGCATGCATAAAGATAGAGACTGCTACTTTTGAAGTGCTGAAATAAAAGAACTTGGATCCAGAATACTAGATCCAGCAAAAGTATCATTGAAACATTAAGGGTGAAATAAAGACCCTTTCAGTCATATGAGACCCATATGCTTTATTGCACACAAGCCCCTACAAGAAACAACTCCTGGAAGACACACTCAGAGAAACAGATACCAGAAGATTCTATGAAACATGGATAGAGTTGTCAGATATAGGGATGGGGCAGGGGAGGGGAGGGACCAGCAACAACAATAACACATCTGGTTAAATATGGATTTCAGATTAACAATGAATGCTTTTTGGTATAAGTATGTCCTATACGATATTCAAGTTTGCCTGGACATCCTATATTTCATCTGGCAACCCTAGCTAAAGGATATAAGGATGGGTAAATAAATGAATCAAGTTAATTATAGTCTAAATAAGAAAAACACTGATGAAACAAAAGGGATATATGTGAAACTCCAGAACTAAAATTCTAGATAACATATATGATGGAAGTAGAGGCAGAAAGCCAGAGGAAGTAAGAGAAGGCAAAGGAAATTGTCATATCCAGGAGAAAAATGTAGAAAGATGTAGAAGAAAGTGACAATAAGAACAGTTGGTAAGTTAGAGGCAACCACATGAGAATAAATACAAGGCACACAACTTTCATATCAGTAGACAAAAATTTGACCTATCTAATGGAATTCAGGAAAGGAGAAAACAAAAATAATACAAAAGGATACTAAATAAAAACAAGAAATAAAAAGCTTTAAATAAGTCCCAATATAATAGTAATTACAGTAAGCCTGGTACTCAGATTATATTTACCAATCAAAAAGCAAACCATCAGAATGGGGCTTTTAAAAAAATTAAATAATATATTGCCCAGAAAGAAACATCTCAAACAGAAGAATATAGACTGTTTAAAAATTAAAGGATTGAAGAAGATGCTACAGGAAAATATGAATCAAAAGAAAACCAGAGTGGTAATTTTAATGAGATTAAATAGATTTTTAAGGCAAAAAAAAATTCATAAAGAGACAAAAAAAACCATCATGCCTTAGTAAAAGGACTACTATAGATATAAGACATAAAGATTATATACATACATGTAGCTAAAGATACACACTCAAAATACATAAAGTAACAGCCAATAAACTAGATAAAATAATTAAGTCAACAATTTTAGTTGGAGATTTTGACACACCCTTCTCAGAGACTGATTTATCAAGAGAAAAAAATATTAGTGCAACTAAGGTTAAAATTTACAGTTGAAAATTATGAAATACTTTTATCTGAATTATACTACATGTAAGACTCACACAGGACAGCTAAAATGGTACTTAGAGAAAAATATACAGCTTTAAATACATTTATCAGATTACAGATAAAATAGGCATGTCAATTAAGAAGTATGGGGAATAGCAACACACAAAATAATGTATCTCCAAAAGAAAAATAAGAAAGATGAAAAAATATAAGAAAAAAATAAGAGCAGAAGTTGATTAATAGAGAAAAATCAAAGCAATAGAAAATATTAAAGGTTTAATAGAACATATTAAAGCAATAGAAAATATCAAAATATTAAAGACATTAATAAAACTTACAAAAGGGAAACAGAGAAAATTATAGGCAAAATGCAGGATGGAAAAGAAGAAATAATCTCAGTTGTAACTGAGATTAAAATAATTACTTAAATTATAAAAAAGTCCATACAACAATAAGAGATAAAGCTTTGGAAAAAATCTACAGTGCCAAATGTGGTAAAAGACAAACTGGAAATAAAATAACCATTAAAGAAATAGAAATTATATATAATGAAAGACTACTCTTGTTGCTACTGCCCTCTTTAACTACCAAGAAAAATCTGAGGCTTAGATAGCTTTAAGGAGAGGCCAACACAATTAAGAGATTGTTAAAGTCTGTATTATACAAGCTGTTCTAGGAAATAGAAAGAAAGAAGGCTATCCAACTCATTTTGCAAGGCTGGAATCATTTATCCATGATTCCAAAGCCAGATAAGGACCTTATAAGGAAAGAAAACAAGACCCTTAATAATAGCTAGTTATCTGAATCCAAAAGTGTACTTACAAGTATGGGTTATATTGAAGTTAAATCTTTGAAATTACTGTACTCACATATTAATGAACTAAAAAATAAAATTATACAAGGGTGTCACTAAGTATGAAAAACACAGACTAATTATTTCTGATAAAAGTCTAACTACTTAAAAAACAAAAGGTCCCAGAAGAGTAGGAAATGCTGGAACTTCCTTATCTTGACAACTATAGATTAAAACATGGTGTAAACATACTCCATGGAAACCTTTAGACGTGTTCTCTCTAATATCAGCAACCAATTAAAGATGCCCACTATCACTGCTTTAACTAGGTTCATTCAACCTAGTACTAGCAGCCCCAGCCTGCGGGGTAAAACAAGAAAAAGAAATGAAGGGTACTAGATAGGCAGGGAAGAAACAACACTCTCATTATTTGCATATAATTTGATTACCTACATAGAAAATGCAACCAAATCAAGCAAACAATAGAAATAATGAGAATTTAGCCAGGTTGCCAGAGACAAGATCAATTTCCAAAAATCAATATATTCTCCATGGCAGCAACAACCCAAGCTATAGCAGAAAACAAGATGCCATTCAGAGTAGCAGCAGAAAGAACACAGTATCCAGGAATTATCCTGGCAAACAATATAGCACCAAAGATGCCCTAGACAAGGTAAATAGGCCAATGGCAGGTCAGGAGTAGATATTTGCAAGAATTAACATCAGAACTTTAAATAAACTCTCACAAATCAAGCAGTTCAAACCAGAACAACTAACAATTTTATGAAAAGATACTTAGCTTCATTAGTAATTAGAAAAAGAGCAAACAAGACACAAGGGAGCCATTAGAGTAGAGAGATTATAAAATCAAATAATAACAAATGACAGCAATGGTGAACACAAGGGAAGAAGCTCTGTTTCCACACCAGTGGGTATGTAGAGTGGTATAGTAATGCTGGAGAGCAATCTGGAAGCAATTAGTGAAATGCAGAATGCATATTCTCTACAACCTATCAGTTCCATTCCTGATACTGCTCTGGAGAAACTAGTGCACAGCCCCATAAAGAAACATATATAGAGGGATGCCTGGGTCGCTCAGCAGTTGAGTGTCTTGCCTTTGGCTCAGGGCATGTTCTTGGGGTCCGGGATTGAGTCCCATATCGGGCTCCCTGCATGGAGCCTGCTTCTCCCTCTGCCTGTCTCTGACTCTCTCTCTCTCTCTCTTTCTCTCTCTCTCTCTCTCTCACTGTCATGAATAAATAAATAAAATCTTAAAAAAAAAGAACAAAACATATATAGGGCTGTTTATCACAGCATCATTTCTCACAGCAGAGAGTGGGGGCAACCTAGAACTTAGTTACTAAGAAGATAGATTAATAAATGGTAGTGGCACACACAATGCAGATAGCAAAAGGCATCATGTTGAGATACATATAGTTACATGGACAGTGTTTGGAAACATTGTGTTGAGTGACCAAAAAAAAAAAAAAAGAAAGAAAGGAATAGAAAGAGGTCTCACCATGTCATTCATGTAAATTTAAAAACATACAACTGCTAAATATTTCAGAGGCAGGTCCTTCAAAAAGCCCTAGACAAGAAGAACCAACAGAATCAATAGACAAATATTAAAACTAAAAGAGAGTTTGTCAAGTTGTTGGGTATAATATCAAGTTACAAAATTCAGCAGCATTCTCAAAATGAGAAATAACTAGAAAATGTAACCCAAAAAAATGTCACTCAGGATTGCAACAAAAACCATCATCTAAGAATTATCTTGGCAAAGAATGTCCAGTACCACTATTGAAGGGCATAAAGAATTGTTGAATAGACATCCTACACTTTTAGATGGCAACATCTATTATTATAAAGATATCGCTGCTGCTCCAAAAAAAATCTCATATGCCATGTGATCACAATTTTTATTCCAAGAGGATTTTTTAAGCTTAGTAAACTAACTTGGAAATACATAGGGAGTGATAAAAGACTAGAAATAGTTAAACTATTTTGAAATTGCTCGACTAGCTATTAAGACATACTACACAAAGCCATAACAATAACAATGGTCTGTTGCTGGTACAAGGACAGGCAAACGGACAATGGTTACAGATGAAAGAGCTCAGAGAACTGCCCTTGTGTATATGAGAATTTGATAAGATAAAGGTGACATCACGAATGAACGTGGAAAAGATGGCCTCTTTAGAAGATCATCTTGGGGAAAATGGCTCACCTTAGAGAACATTTTAAACTGTATCCATACCTGCTGTAATGCATGGCGATGGAATTCAGATAGATTGAAACCTTAAGACCATAATGTAAACTATAAAGTTGGCAGTAGATAATAAACCTCTATATTCTAGAGGTGGGAAAGGACTTCTTAAATAAAATCCCAGAACCACAAATCACAAGCAATAAATAAATTAGGAAATAAATAAAAATGAATTTGATTAAATAAAATCTAAGGATTTTTCTTGACTGACAGACAACACAAACAAAACTATAGGCAGAAGAGTGGAAGAATATATTTGCAATGTATTAAATTGACAGCAGTCTAATTTCTAGTATAAGAGGAACTCCTAAAAAATCAACAACCAATTAGATGTGAAGAAACCCAACAGGAAAATATATGGGGAAAATGATAAGAACTGCAATCAAGAAGAGAAAACTGTAATCACTAAAAAGTTTAATTAGAGAAATGCAGATTAAAACAAGAGATTCTTATATTCTTATTAGATGAACCAAAATTAGAAAACTCAATAATGCCAACATTGGCAAAAATGTTAGGATACAGTGACTTCTGTTAACTGGTGATGGGAGTATCCAGTAGTATACACACATTTGGAGGATAAATCTGAAAGTAATTAAACTAAGATAGTATACACCCCATGATTCAGAAATTGGACTCTTGGATACATATTTCAAGAAAATCCCACGTAAGTCCACAAGGGGACATTGTGAGGATGTTCATCATTATGGTGTTGGAGGTGGAGAGGGGGTGGAGAGGCCACCTAGCTGCCCATTACAGAGGGATGGGCACTTGCTATGCAGCAAGTAAAGCAATAGTACTGTTACCACATCCAAGGACTGTGTGTTCACATAGCAACATGGACAGGTCTTTAAAAATGAGGGCTCAATGAAAAACATAAGACTTATAAGCTCTGTAGTGAAGTGTCATTTGTGTAAATTGAAAAAGTCTTCACAGATAAATAACCCTACACATTTTATAAGTGCACATACAAATGTCCAAAGATGAGGAGAAAGGGGGTTGGGGTAGTTGAGGAAGGGGGTTGGAGTAGTTGAGGGAACAAAATGGAATAAATAAGATAAGAAAGGGGCTCTAAATAGATAAATATAACAGTGTTCATGAACTGAGGAGTTTAATAAACTCAACCCTCCATACCAGAGGTCTAGAAAAAAGAAAAAGAAAGGGGTGCCTGGGTGGCTCAGTCAGTTAAGGGTCCGACTCTTGATTTCAGCTCAGGTCATGATCTCAGGGTCATGGAATCAAGTCCTTGATTCCATCAAGGAATTCACTTCTGAATCACTTCAGACTCTATGCTAAGTGTCAAATCTGCTTGTTCCTCTCCTGCTCCTCACCCTGTTTGCTTGCTCACTCTCACACTCTCTCCCTCTCTCTCTCTCAAATAAATAAAATCTTTTTTAAAAAGAAAGGAAAGGCAGGGAGGGAGGCAGGGAGAGAGGGAGGAAGGAAGGAAGGAAGGAAGGAGAAATATATACATAAACAAAAACCCTACATAGGGCAAAGGTATACACCAAAAGAATTAGAAAGGATACCGCTGAAGAGGGAGGGGGAATGGAAGTATAGATTAATGATAAGAGAGAAAAGAAATGGTGAAATTAAACCTGAGAAGTTATACACAGACTAGTGAATGGGTAATGAATTGAGAATAATAAAATCAACTCTGCACCAGAAGCTCAAAAAAAAGGAAAAAATAAACAGAAGACAATTTCCCAAAGTTGTTGTCTCCAAAATTCAAAAGATGAGCCAAATACTAAGTCAGCTGGAAATGAATATCAATAAACTCTATGATAGATTATAAATAAATGGTAAATAACTCATACCTCAGTCTTACAAAGGATTCTTCTTATTCCTAGATATTTCAGAGAGGAGAAAAATAGATATATAGGGCAATAAGAATCATAAATAGACACTTCTCTGAGCAACATTAAATGCAAGAAAATAATGGAGATATAACTATTGTTTTGAGGGTTAAAATCAAATAAAATATTTTGAACCTAAAGTTTTATACCCAGCCAAAAAATCATTTCAATAGGAAAACAGACTAAAGTCACCTTCAGATATTCAAGAATTCAGAAAACATCCCATCTACAACCTTTCTCTAAATGATGGCCTGAAGATGGACTCCAGATCAAAAGGTAGGTGTGACTATTCCAAATATGAATGGAATAATATCTTTACATATTGATAATAAAAATTTGGTGGCAAACATAGAATGAAAATGGAATTAAGTAGACTTGTATCAATACAATAAAGAATAGGAAATAGAAACAATAAATAATATTGTAAATGAAAACATAAAATAAGATGTCAATAATACATTCAAGGGGTGCCTGAGTGGCTCAGTTGATTAAGCATCTGTCTTCGGCTCAGGTCATGATCCCAGAGTCCGGGGATCGAGTTCTGCATCAGGCTGCCTGCCCAGTGGAGAGTCTGCTTCTCCCCCTCCCTCCCCTTCCCTCTGCTCATTCTGTCTCTGTCTCACTCACTCACTCTATCTCTCTCAAATAAATAAATGAAGCTTAAAAAATAATACATTCAAATATCTCAGAAATTAAAATAATTTACTACATTAAAAGTCTCCTCTTCAGAATCAATGAGTCACAGATTGGACTGAAAAAAAAAAATAGAAAAGTATATAAAGAATGGAAAAATGATACCCCAACCAAAAGGAGGAACGTTTCAAGGCCAATAAACATGTGCGATCCCATGGGAATGCAAATTGAAGCAACAAACAATATTTTGTTTTCTGTTTGACAGATAAGCAAATATTTAAAAGCATCAACAATATCAAATACTAATGAGGAACTAGAAAGAAGGGTCCTCTCCTATGTTCCTGGGGGTCGGACTATGAAGGCACAGCCAAACTAGGGAGCCTCTGGCAGTATCCAGTAAGTGTGCAAATGTACATATTCCACAATTCAGAGAATCTGCTTACTGAGATGAGCTCGCCAATGTCATCAGGGATGTGAAATAGTGCACCAGTCTAGAGAGAGATCTAGCAATATTTAGTCATATACAGGACTTGTACAAGGATGTGCTCGCAGCATTGTTTATAAGAGTGGGAAATGGGAATCTACATAAATGTCCATCAGTAAGTAAATGTATTAATAAAATGGGGTCTATTATATGATAGAATTCTACGTAAGAGTTAAAATAACAAATCTACATACACCAACAAGGTGGATTTTTTAAAAAGATTTTTAAAATTTATTTATTCGTGAGAGACACAGAGAGAGAGGCAGAGACCCAGGCAGAGAGAGAAGCAGGCTCCACGCAGGGAGCCTGATGCAGGACTCGATCCTGGAACCCCCGGATCATGCCCTGAGCCGAAGGCAGACGCTCAACCACTGAGCCACCCAGGCATCTCAACAAGGTGGATTTTTTAAAACACAGTGTACGTTTAAAATGAAAAGTGCAGAATCTTCAGGTTTCTTTGGCTCAGGTGCAGATCGGGAGTCTTGATCCTTTTTGCCGTCTTTCCTATCCAGCTCCTTCCAGTGGTCTTTGTTCCCTCTGTCTCTTGGACCACGGCTGGAGTTCCCACTGTAGCCTCTTGGGACACTCACCCCATCTACTTTGTTTTCATCTGTTCTCCTTGCTGGTACTTCCTCCCGGGGCTGAGCCGGGACTGCTTTCCCCCCACCACTCGTGGGGGACTGTGGTTCCGCGTCCGAGCTCTGAGATCGGGCAGAAGGGTTAGAACTTCACTTCACCCAAGCATTCTCCTTTGGTGGAGGGGCTGGCATTACCTTCAGAGGCTGTTCAGATTTGGGTGGCTTAGAAGTTGGAGAGTGATAGTCTTCCTCCTTATTCGGTGTTTCATTTTCTAGAGACTTCTCACTCTCTCTCCTTCGTGCATCCTGGTCTGACTTACTTCTGCCAGTTGTGGCCGAAAATCAAGCTTCCAAGTTCAGTTCTGCAAGCAAGTATGCTGCTCTCTCCATTGATGGTGAAGATGAGAACGAGGGAGAAGATTACACCAAATAGACCTCTGCATCCTGTGCTTTCTCCTAGTCTCTCCACCCTGGAACATTCGAGAGCAAATCAAACCTCTATCCAGACAAGACAATAAAACTCACCATCTCCTGGAAAAGAAAGAAAGAAAGAAAGAAAGAAAGAAAGAAAGAAAGAAAGAAAGAAAGAAAGAAAGGAAGGAAGGAAGGAAGGAAGGAAGGAAGGAAGGAAGGAAGGAAGGAAAGAAAGAAAGAAAGAAAGAAAGAAAGAAAGAAAGAAAGAAAGAAAGAAAGAAAGAAAGAAAGAAAGAAAGAAGCAGAATCCTACATAAAGCATGACATCACTTATGTAGATTTAAAACCCCAAAATTCACTTGTATACTGATTAGAAATGACATGCATGTGTGTAAAAGCACAAGCGATACATGGAAATGGCACACACCAAATGCAAGATAGTGGGTGTTTCAGGGAAATCTGGGGGAGATAGGGAGCTCTGGTTATCTCTAACTGTGATATTTCATTTTTTAACAAGAGAGAAGGAGGAAGAAAATGTCAATAGTTATTAATTCTTGGTGAGTGAATATATGTGCTCTTTATATCTGTTCTCTTCTACTTAAAAACACCTTCTCAAAAGAAAAACACGTTTAAGGCAAATGATAAAGAAAACAGATGTTAACAGTATTAATATCAGAAAACATAAAATGCTTGACCAAAAAGGAAAAATATTAAATGGCAAAGAATGTTTTATCCTGATAAACACCTAGAAGATATAGAACATGAATTTTAATGTACCTGACTCAGACCTTAAAAATAGATAAAGCAAAAAACAGAAGCCAAAAGAAGAAACAGACAAATCTATAATCAAAATGGGAAAGTTTAACACTTCTTGCTCAGAAACCAACAAATTGAATAGAAAAAGAATAAGTAGGCATATAGATGAATAATAATCTTGCTCTAAGAGCTATAAGTAGGGCAGCCCGGGTGGCTCAGCGGTTTAGCGCCGCCTTCAGCCCAGGGCGTGATCCTGGAGACCCAGGATCAAGTCCCACGTCAGGCTCCCTGCATGGAGCCTGCTTCTCCCTCTGCCTATGTCTCTGCCTCTCTCTGTGTGTGTGTATGTCTCTCATAAATAAATAAAGAAAATCTTTTAAAAAATAAAAATTTTAAAAAGAAAGCTATAAGTAGAACTGAATACTCAACAAAATAACACTACCCATTTTTCCCAAACATACATGAACCATTAAGAAAAATTCATCATGCTACAGAAAAAAAATCTAAATTCTAAAAAAAAAAAAATCATATGGATGTCATGTGCTGGTTGATTAGTTGCTGGAAAAGCAAAGTGAAGAAAAACAGGAGATAGAGGAGGAGAGAAAAAAGAATAGGAAGCAGTGGTGCTGTAAGTTACCATGGGTGCCTACAAGTCCCAGGGAGGAAGGCTGATCCTGTACACAAATTCATTCTTCCTCCTGAGGAGTCCTCTCTAAGCACCAACTAGGTGCTGGGTTCTCAAGACACAAGCATAAACAGTCCCTGGCCTTAGAGAATCCACAATCTAGAGCAGGAGAAGGCAACGCCCCACTTGCCTTAGGGTAGCTAGGAAGTAGCCTCCCCCCACCTCACCCACCATTCCCTGGGTGCTGTTTTTGTCCCTACCCAACAGCTCCAAAATAAATACCAGGAGCTTGTTGCCTGAACACTGTTCCCTCAGTTCCTATTCAAAATCCAAATGCCTCCTGGAGGAAGACAAAAACATTCCTAAACTCTTGATGAAAATCAGGTTTCTAAGGGAAGGGTTTTGAAGGAAGAGTGAAGCTGGAGGAAGACGAGCAAGGAGGAGGAAGGCAATGGGACAGAGAGAAAAGACCAGAAAGGACTGTGAAGGATACAAAGCCAAAACCCGGGGCACCTGGGTGGCTCAGTGGTTGCGCATCTGCCTTTGGCTCAGGTCATGATCCCGGGGTCCTGGGATCAAGTCCACAGAGAGCCTGCTTCTCCCTCTGCCTATGTCTCCGCCTCTCTCTGTGTGTCTGTCATGAATAAATAAAATCTAAAAAAAAAAAAAAAAAGCCAAAACTCAAGAGCCACAGTTACCCCAGGCTGGTCTTGTTTGGAGTGCAAGCTTAACATCATTCTGGAAAAACAGCTTCAGTGTATATCTTCCAGAAGTGGTTGTTCTACCCCTGGTGTACAATAGGAAAAGAAAGGAAGGAAGGAAGGAAGGAAGGAAGGAAGGAAGGAAGGAAGGAAGGAAGGAAGGAAGGAAGAGGGAAGGGAAGGGAAGGGAAGGGAAGGGAAGGGAAGGGAAGGGAAGGGAAGGGAAGGGAAGGGAAGGGAAGGGAAAGGAAGACTTATTGATACACTGACAGGAAAGAAACATAAAGATCTAGATCAGGCTCCCCACCTCCCACATCTTTTCTCATTTGGGAGAATGTTCTGGAAAAATATACCTATAATTAGCTAATGGTTTTGGTTCTGCTCTAAAGGTCTAAATGTCTGAAGTCTTTGCTCATTACTTCTTGGCTGCTTCAAGAATCTCACTGTGTTCACTGTGTTCTAAGATTCTGAGCATCACTTCAGAATCTAAGATTCTGAGAAGAACATCACTTCATGGTGAAGGACACTGGGTGATTTCTGGACTTCCAGGAGCCCATTGCCTCAATTCTGTGACATCATAATTGAGTTTGCTAACAAACCAGGAGGGTCCACAATTTGGTGCCCAGTTCCCTGGCATGGACTGGACACAGACGAGGTATTCATAAAATGTCTGCTGATAGAACAAGTGGAGGAAGCAATGAAGCAATGAAGCACACACTCCCGGAGCAACAGTCTCTGACGTGGCCTAACCACCCACCACACCCTGGGTCCGGGGAGGTCTGTGACACCAAGACCTCTGCCCCTCTGATTGAGCCCTGCATCAGAGACAATCCCAGCACTGGCAGGACCACAGGGCCCAGTTGACCTCGAGACTGAAGATGGAATTGGGCCACTAGGGACAGAGCGTCTCTGGGAAGACTCCTCTTGAGGACAAATGCAGGCTCTAAGTCTTAGTGAGGAGTTATCTTGGTCACTGAGATCCTAGAAAAAAGCAATGGGTGAAACTGGAGGAAATTCTAATGGAGTCGCGGGTCTTTAAGTGTTTCTCCATGGTCACGTTTTTTTGATACGGAATCACATGCTTTGATAAGGAACAGCCCCAGGAGCCACTAGAGCAATGAACTCATCTTGCTCCCCAGCTGCCTTTTTAGGAGAACCTTTATTTTCTTCTATCGGGGCAATGTTATTATACACATTCAGGTAAAATATTTCTCTGCTGATGCCCTATCACAAACAAGATCCACCCATCCAATTTGAGAAAAGTTCAGTTAAGTATAGAATAGCTTAAATGGCAAGAAAGCTATGGGAGAAACTGATTAAAGTCACACACATGTGCGGCTATGGACCAAAGTTTAAAAAGAAAAAAAAAAAAACTCTCCTTGGAATGAAACCAAATGATCGCCTGGATCCTAAAGTGAAGCGATATTGTTCCAATTTTTCCTTTATCAGACAAAAGAAAAGGTCTTTCCACGTAGCCTTTTGACATAGAGCTAATTTAAAGAAGATTTGGAACTATGATGCAGGATCAGATGCCTTTGCAGAATTCCTTGCTGTTTTCATTTGAAATCTCTCATTTATGCTCAGATTTCCAATTGGAGATTTAATGACTTTTTCTTTAAGGGAAGTTGGCAAGCTGAGTTGGTTTAAATACAAATCTCCCAAAGGTAAAAGATCAGACATCATTATAAAAATAGAAAATATTCCCATTGTCCTTTCGAGATGTTTCTCCTAAAAGACGTGAGGATGTTTCTGAACAGCAGATGCGTTTTGGTAAAACAAAGTTGAAAAATATGTGAAACTCTTGACATTGGAATTACTTCCTGAGCTATGTCAAGTTATGTGGCTGCCTGGGGTAACTAAGAGCATTCTATCTATGGCAATAAACTCATTGGAAATGTGCCCCCAGTAACAGAAACACCCATCCCTGCCGCGTGATGATTCACAAGCTTCTCTGAGCAAGTCCTTTACCCACCAGCCCTCAGTATTCCCATCTGTCAAATGGGAAGCTGGTCCACAGCCTTTCAGGGCATACCAAGCATCAGCATGCTCTGAGTTTATGGCATATTAACATATCGAATGAGTTTTCCATGCAGCTGTTAGGGGATTTTTATTTTTTTACTAGCAAAATATCAAATTGCCAAGTAATTTGTCAAATCGGACATGGATCATCCAGTGCAACCAAGTAACAACCAGTGTTCCACAAGCAGCCCAAATTGCCCTGAAAGGAATTGTTTCTCTGCCTCTGTGCCACCCACCCTAAAACGAGCCCAGCTTGAAGCCCTGATGATGTTGAAGAATAAATAAATGCTCTCCTGTAAGGCAAGGGGGCTAAGAATTGCTGTCTCTCAGGAGCTGGGGGCCTGGCATGTCCTTGCAGCAAGCACAAACGTTCGGAGCGCTTTCAGCACCTTTCCATCCAAGGGTGGGCCTGAGCACTTGACCTCCCTGGACAGCCGGTGGGCTCCAAGACATGTTCTGTTCACCTGTGTGCCCAGCTCCTAAATCAGGGCCTGACAAATCGCAGGCTAACTGTACTGAATAAACGAGATATGTTGAGACACCCAACATAGACACTTGTTGGCAAAGGTCGTGTCAATGTTTATACAGAAGATCAGGGGCAGAATTTGTTAAGAAGACAGGGAGGCCACCAGGAGATTTGTCTTAGAGCTGAAGTTGCTCAGCAAGAACACCAAATTGATTTAGGCTGTATTTTATTCACTTATTACTTATTTATCTACTTCGTGTGTACTTCTGCTGGTTCGCAGGGAGATGCTGACGGGAATTCCCAAGCCCTCTTCTCAAGATACCCTCTGATGACACCTAGGACGACTGATGTCGCGATGTCTGAGGACCTCCTCCCAGGATGTCCCATTCAGGAGTATCTGGGATGGAGGGGAAATATTCTTTCTCTATCTGCACAGCCCCAGGCCACACGGTCACTGGAGCCATGTGGGGCACCACGTCCTGGATATGACCGTATGCATGTGTGTTTGTTGCAGGATGCTGGTGCATAATATATCTGGAGGGGGCAGGGCAGAGTAGGGGACAGAGCATGAGCGTGGAGGGGACAGGGCTTGAGTTTCATCTGGGGCAGGAGAAAAGTGAGGTTGCCAAAGGACTTTATGACATTGAGGGGCCACTTAATCTCTTATCTATAAAGAGGGGAGATCCCTTCCTCCCTCACGGGCTTGTACCTGGACCTCCTCAAACAACTGAAACTTGTACCATTCATTCGTGTCTTTGTTATATGGTTCTTTTTACCCTGGCCTCTCCAGATCCCCGTGGCAGGCTCTGTTCTCCCCCACAAACACAAGGAACACATTTTCCTTGTCCCTCCGAAGCAGCCCATGCAGGTGACCCCTGACCTTACCCCAGAGTGGAGTCAGGGGTAATCACACTGAGTTGATACCCCCGTCAAGAGAAACTGGGGCCCTTGTGCACAGAAGCAGGGGAGAGTCGGTACTGGGTGGAGGAGGCTGGGGCAAATGTTAGGGCGGAACAGACAGGACCTCAAATCGGTTTTGCCACTCAGACACCAAGGATCCTGAGTCCTGACAAAGCTGGCCTTTCCAGACCCTGCCGATGATGACTGGGGTTGGGAGAGTCAGGTTAAATTTCCTGACCTGCTTGTCCCAGCCTGACTGGGGCCTTTTCTCTTTCAAACCACAAGTCCCAGAGAGGCATCACTACTGTGTCCACGCTAGTACGTGTGTGTGTAAGCACACGTGTGCACGCAGACACACGTACATGTCGGCACATGGATATGACAAACATGACAGCTTCTCAGGCCAAAGCCAGTTTCAACCTATTAACAAAAGGGGAGAACACACAGCGGAGAAAACCTGAAACACATTTGCACTTAGTGATTATTTGAAACGGAATCAAAATCCGCTTCAAATATGAGAAACACCTTTGTGAAATAAGAGCTTAAAAAAAAAAAAAAACCTCGATTTTTAGGAAAATAATTCCCTGATCAACTGACCAAACAAGAGTATCAAAAGCCATAAAACATGGCAATATGCTGATATGGTAGGCATATCATATGTTTGGAAAATATTCACATAATACTCCAATGTCAATCACATAATGTTTTTATTTACCCTTATTAAATACAATAGCTAACATTAAAATCAATAATCACGTAATCCTTTTCTTTCAAAGTGCAGTACTTTCACTTTGTGAGGCACTTTCTCAACAGGCGTCTAGCAAACCTCTTCCACAGGCACCCCAAAATGGGATCTGATCAACTTAAGACAGACCTAAAATAGATGCAACATCCTCATAAACATTCATACGTAAGGTTTGAACTTGGACACCAGAATAACGTTACATCGACTCTGGGAAACCACGGGGCTTGACTCTTCTTGGCCTATTCTAGTCTTCCAGCATCGTGGGGTAATGATGTGTTTTCTCAGGAAAGCCAGCTAAATTTTAGAGAAAACTCATCTTTTTTTTTTTTTTTTTTACCTGGCCCATGAGAGATATCTGTACACCTAGGTTTCAACATCTGCTGCGAGGAAGATTAAGAACAAGATCCTAATTTCTGGTGCACTCTGGATGTTGGGGAAACATCAGCTAGCGAGCATTATTAGCTATCTTCGAGTTGACAAGAATGCAGGATTAAGTTTCTTTAAGGCAATTACACTTTTGATGACCTCTCTGCATATAAAACATGTTAGCTAATGGGGGTGCAGAGGGGCAGGCTTAAGTGTTTGATCAGGAAATCCTGCGTGAGCATATTGGATGGAAATTTGATTAGTAGCCTTAGTGACGGGCGATCAGATCCTCTGGGTTTGCACAATCAGATCTGGCAGCGTTTGCCTTCTTGCCTCTTTGAAGGAGGCGAACATTTGTGCAGAATCAAGACAGTGCTGGGTCCTTGATTTTTTTTTTTTCTGGGTCTTTTTCTTTAAGTTATTGCAGACTGAAAAGTACCTTTTATTTTCTTTCACCAATATGTTTGCAGTTACCTTAATGTTGAAGAATAAAATTTAAAAAAATCAGCCTTCCCTGAAACTACGAGGGCAAAGGAAGCAGAAATCAAAAATCGACAGAGCCAGGAGGGACCTGAGAACCCATCAGTGTAGGAGTAACGGCAAGGCTGAGTCTCCCGTGGCACTCGCCGCACGCGAAGCACTGCCGCAGGACTGTCACACATTAATCCTCATGATGACTCTGTTGTACGGAGCAGGAAAGTCACACACTACAGTGGGGCGACCCGCGGTCGTGCGGCCAGGATTTGAACCCAGGCAGCGGAGCTCCTGATCCCCTCTACATGCTCCACGCTTCTCTGCTTCGCCAGAATTAAGTCAGGAAAACTGAATCCCAGAGAGAAGACAGGACTCCCCGAAGTGGTTCAGCTGTGACTCAAATGATGATCTTTCGTATTTCTCATCCAAAGCTCTTCTCCCACACCACAAAGTCTCTGTCTCCAAACGTCACCTTCCTCCACCAACCTGGACAAAACAGAGTGTCGATGCTCTACAGCCATCGCGCCATGAGCTGAATATTATTTTCATTTTATAGATGAGAGAGGCTGTACTCTTGGAGACAGCAGGTGACCTGCCATGGCCACACAGCAAGAAACAGAAAAGAGACTTGATCTCCTGTCTGTCTCATTTCAGAGTCCACTCTATTTTGCCCTTTCTCTCTGAGAAAAAAAAAAAAAAAAAAGGAGGGGAGGAAAGATGGAAAGAATAACCCCTGAAATATTTTGGGGTCAAACAGGAGTTAAAGCAGCGAGTTTACATTGTGCAAATGTAATGCATTTGTTTAGCACAAGTAACAGGGTCCAATCTTCATATTAGATGTATTTAGTTAAAGCAACAGGTATTTTCCATGTGCTCGATCCCCTATGAGAAAAATGAGGCCTGCATTAACAAACGGTCATGGCCAGTTCCAGCCTTTAAAAGACGCACTTAAAAAAAAAAAAAATACAGTCATAGCCACATAGGCATGCACGTGTGCACACACAGACACATCACGTAGTCTGTGTTTCACTCTTCTCTTTTATTTTTTAAGTGGACTCTAAGGTCCCCAGATCCCCCTTCTAGTGTGAACCATAAAGCTATGGATATGTTTACAAAGGAAATGAAACAAAACAATCCTGAAATCTCTCGCTAGAAGAAGTGATCAAGGTAGGTTCTGGCATCAGATTGACCCTGAGTCACAGAAAAGTCAATTAATTGTGATGGCCATAATGGATCGATTATTCTGGGAAATCTACAACATGACTTCAGCCCAGCACGCTGACAGGGAGGCGCACATCAAATGCGTCAGTCCTTTCAGAGGGAGCAACGACAGGGGGTGAGGGGACCCGCCAGCACACCAACTCACCTCAGACAGTGTGGTGGTCCTGACACGCATGCAGGGAGATTGGCATATGTCCCCTCCTCAGCTGGGAAGCTGGGTGCTGCCGTTTAAAAAAAATATCCTGTTTCTTCTAAATTCATAATCTTGTGAGTGAAATGTATTTCTAAAATAGGATACAATGCTAAAACCAACACAGCAGCTTGTATTTTTTGCAGGAGTGTTGGACACATATATATTTTTTAATCCATGTCCAAATGAATCGAATTCATTTTCTTCAGGCTTCGGTATTTCACTCTCCTTTTAAATTTTTTATCTACTAGAAAAATAATTCACAAAAGAGTAAAAGACAAAAGACTCTCCTAGTCCTGCCACCCAGAGAGAACCATCATAACACTAATGGAGCATTTTATTCCAGACATATCCAGTCTCATATATAATTAGAGTCATTGGACATGATCAAAGTTGCTATATTAATTTTTGAAAAAGCACAGTTGATTTTTTTTTCCTGATTATAAAACTAATATACCCCCTTCGAGAAAGTTTAGGGTAAGTAAACAGAAGAGTAAGAGAGAAGAAAATGAAAACTCTCTATATCTCATCATTCAGCAAAAAGCCCTTCTAACACGAATCCCTAGGCTCTGAACTGCTTCCCTCTCCAGCCCTCAGGTCCAGGTTGGGTCCAGGACTCCAGGGATAGGGGACAAGGGGGCTGTCCTTACAATTAAAGCTCCAGGCGCCTCCACCCGAGTCAAGGCTGCAACCCCCTCAGCCCTGGGGCTCCACTCCCGCCCTACAGTCGTTCATCTTCTTGGCTACTTTATGTCAAAATATTCATATTTGTTTTTGACTTATTAGCTAATGTCCTTTGCCGGCCACCCGCCCCCCAACCGCTGCACCTCGTTTTAAATATTATGGTCCTAATTACAGCGGATGATTGTTGAATGACCAAACAGGCGGACAGAGCGTGATCACACTCGGGAGGCCCAGCCTCTCTCTTACAAAATGGGACTCTTTTTTTTTTTTTTTTAACACCATCCAATGATGTCACCCGTTTGCGGTTTCTCTGGGACTTTATTAAAATGTTTGTGACGGAGCCAATGTAAACCATCCTAAATCCAACACAGAGCTGAAAGGACTGATTTTAGGGAATGCGAAGATATGGATCATTGGGCCTGTCGAAGCCCCATCTTGAGCCAATTATTGGTGTCATCTTGAGCCAATTTAATCAATCCAAGAGGGATTGGGGGGTAGAAGGGGGCGCGGGCAGGGGTTGTGAGCGTTGGTCAAACGTGCTGGCTCAAATGCGAGTGTCGTGAAAGCAATCGAGCCTCGGCTTTGGGGATTTCCACTGCTCCTCTAATAGGCACGCGCCTCCCGGGGTACCCTCCTGTGCTGGTCTCAGCCTCCTTACTGGGTTTGCTTGAAATCACTGGGTAGTGCTGGCCCAGGTTTAAGAGAACGTGCCCCCCAAAAGTCTTTAAGGCCACTTCTCACTGGGGAGACGACGACGTCAGGGATGCAGAACCCAGACACTATTGACATGTGAGCCATCGGGGGACCTGGAGAGTCCTCCAGGCTCTCTCACCCCAGACCGGGTGGCCGACAGCCGGCCGGGCCAGGAGCAGTCAGGGTGGGATGCTTCGAAACAGCACCCAGCCACTAAGCCGCTTGAGTGCTTATCTTAGTTTACTACTTAAGTTACTGTTGTTGAGTTGTCCTCCCCCCCCCCTTTTTTTTAAGTGGATATCCGGCATTACAAATCACAAACTAGAGGTTTGCCTCTCGTAAAAAACATTGATACTGGCAAGAAAAAAAAACCAGCGTCACCAGCACCAGAAATACTTGGCCATATCAAGAGCTGAAGTAGTATCAGCTTCATGTTTTACACTCTGTACCTAGAACAAGTGACACAAATATAGGTAAGACAAGCACAGAAAATTAGATTTTTTTTCTTTTGCAGGTGCACAGGAAATGATCCATGTGTGTGGCATGTAATTATTGCTATTATCGATACATTGTTACTCATTTACATTTCTCCATGTTCCAGAAAGGTCTCAAGGGGGTGGTACCCAGGCCCGACATACTAAATCAGGCACCCCTCCTCTCACCGGGCCTCTCCATCTAGGTTTCAAAGGGCTGCTTCTCTCCCCTCCCCCAGGGTGGCCCTTCACATTTTTGGTGAGATAAAAAGTCTAGGCTGTCTAGTGCGTGTACTTCGTGTGTTTTGATAGATAACATCCATGAGTGTGCTCAGTCACTTCTCCAGAACCGGCTCTTCATCTTGGATCTAGCGCTCTGCAATCGCAGCGAGGTTTGGAACGGTTACCGGGGCAGTGAGCCTTGTCGCAGTGCATCTCTGCCTGAACTGGAGGCCGGTGGAGCGGAATGTGGGCCGATAACACAATTGTTTTCAACCCCACAAAATTGATGAGAAAGGCCCTCTTGAGTTTTGGAATGCATGCTTGCTGTCGGTTCACAAAGGAGGTATCCAAAATCTTTAGCCAGGAACCAAAGAAACCGAGTCAGACAATCGCCTTGATGTTCCCAAATTTAATCACTTTAAAGAACCCTGCCTCCCCATCACTGAATTCTTTTCAGAAAACAATGGATGTTGAATTCATCTCTTCCCATAATACGCAATCTGAAAGCTGTTTTGATTAAAACTGACTTTTCTTCTTCTTCTTCTTCTTTTTGTTTTGTTTTCACTTGTTTCCAAAGATTTTTGATTACTAAACTTGTAATTTCTGCAACCCTAATGGGCTTCTGGGACCATCCAGGAGCCTCATTACTCTAAACGTGTTCAAAACAAATCCAGAATGAACTTTAATCACCGAACCTCCGAGGAATGAGTAGGAAATGCAGCTCCGGGATGGGTTGGCTTGGTCTCTAAGTCAATATCTCCACTTGAGAACGTGTTAGTCTGTTTAGAAGCCAGGCTAATCCTACCTTTCAATTATGGAAGGAAATGGATTTTAGATTCAAGACTCAAGGTGGGTCCACCGAGCGAGCGTGAGGATCAAACACTCTGGCGCTTTCAACAAGCAAATGCTACTGCCTGTCTCAAGGCGGAGGCCAGCGGGGACTGCAGGGTTTATAAACAACACTCTGCTATTTATTGGAGCTGCCCACCCGAATCCAAATCTTCCTCTCTTCAATAGCAGCCTATTTACCGCAGTTTAAACGGGGTTCTGCAGCCCTGCCTGGGTCTGCAATTTATTACTTGCTGCGAGAGCTCAGACCCAGAGTTTAAATGTCCCTAGTTGAAAGTTTATACCAGTCAGGACAGAAAATTATTCTCTCTGCCTAGGTTGAAGCACATTACTTCTTTATTGAATTAATTATGATAAGGATCATAACTTTAAACGAGGGGTGAGGTGCTGGCTTTCCGCTGGGATTGCTTGGAGCAATTTTCATCCAAGCATTTTTGTGGAGTTATTGAGTCTGGCAGGTCTGAACTTTGGAGAGGAGTAACTTTCTCCAGAACTTAAAAGGGGTTGGACATTGATCCAGGCAAAGCTGTACCAGATTCCATGTTTTGAGACGGGGAAATTTGCACTGCATGCTGAACAAATAACCGCGGGACCGGATGAAAGACAGCTTGGGAACTCCTCACATGGCCTGGAGCTTGGCCTTTCCTTGCCGGAGCTGGCCCCCGGGAGGGCAAGGGACAGACAGGGACAGAAAGGTCCTCAGCAATCCCATCTTTCCCTGCCTCTCAGTCTTCCAGGCGCAGCCTGGGCTGCAGGGCTGTGCAAGCAGCACACCAGATCCTGATGCACAGAGGACAGGGGGGTAGACGGCACAGGACACCAGCTCTCAGGTCAAATGCACCTGGGGATGAATCCCGCTTCTGCCACTTAACAGTGGTGTCACATGAAGACAGTCCCTTCTTTTCCCCTTTTGTTCATTCTGTATCAATGGACTATTTAAAGACGTGTGTTTGTGTATGCATACTACACATTATATATACTATACAGAATACATCAATACTCTGTACACATGTGAATGTACACACACATGCACACACACATACACCTAGCACTTAGTTGGTGTTTTTTTAAAGGCCGTCATGTTTACCATTGTCATTATTAATAGGAAAATGAAAAAGTTAAGCCAGACCAGTATTTCCTACCTCTCCCAGCTAAAATCTCCCCAGCTAGTACCCAGGTGACAAAGCACTGCGGTCTCTGGCTGTCGTCCCAGGTCTCCAGGCTGCCAGCTGGACTGAACTCAAAGCCACACTCTGTCCATCCTCTCTAGGTTCAGGGGATGTGCTGCCCAGGCTCCCAAATGCTGTGACCATCCCATCATCAATGGGAGTTTCTCAGACCAGCCCTACCCAGCCCAGGTCCCGGCAGGTCCTGGGGAGCAGGCCAAGCCCCTGAAGAAGGGTGTGTTCTCTGACACACCCTCACATTCAGGGGGCAGCTGGCTCTAGTGGATAGAGTCTAGCCTGTGGCTCAGGACAAGGTGACTGTATAATTTACTATGCAAATCAGGACACTTTCAACAGTGAAAAGGGGCACCGATAATACTAGCTTTGAGAAAATACACATAACCAGGACAGTGTTGGCCCTCAGGATATATGATTACTCATACTTGGATTATTCTAGGTCTGAGACCCCGCTCCCCATCACAAGATGTATAAGAACATTCCTTTAATATAAACTACACTAAGTCCATCACTTCAAAATGACCTTCCCTGGTGACCCCTGGCCTCTCAAGGCCAGGTTATCTGGCAGGCCTCTGAACAACCACACCCAGCTTCCAGCCATGCCTCAATTACTTAGTGTTTTCCATTTCCCTTCACTGCTCCTAAAGGTGAGTGAATCTAGAGAAGCGGCTGGTGGGGCCCGGTGTCTAAGTCATCTCCTGGGACTTAAAGAGCAGGGGGGACCCTTGGGAGGCCCAAGAAGCTCACAGCACCCCTCAGTCCAAGGCCTTGGGTACCCAGACTACAGCTGCCCCAACATGCTTTTCCACCACGCAGGTCGACCTTAGCAACTCAACTGACAGCCTTGGCAGCCACCACTTGGTGAGCAATTACAATCACCTGGTCCTTGCTCAGAGCCTCACTGGGGTTACCTCATTGGAGCCTCAATGGGATTCTCTTGGTAAGTGCAACAATCAATGCTGATAGATGAGGAAACTAGAGCGGTTAAGTAATTTGCTCAAGTTCACCGCGCATCAAAGTGGTCCAGCCAAGCTTTGAACCCTAGCAGATGACTCTTGGAAGCAAAGACTCACAATGTATGGGGTGGGAATGGGCTTACACCTAGATTCAAAATCTGCCTTCACCAGTTCCTAGCGGTGACCTGGGGAAGTTCCCTTAAGGAATGACTTAATTCGACTGAGGATTATTCTAGGATCAAAAGGGACAATATATGCACAGGTATCCTACAAGGTATGGGGCCCAAAGGAGTTTCTTATTGGATCTGTTACACACCCCAACGTGACAGTGAGTCCTCTACTGTGCCCCCCAGCAAGTGGCCATCCTACCTAGAACATGCCATCCACAGTCCTTGGCCTTGGGGCCCTGCCCTCAGTGGCTCAGGGCCTGACCCTGGACCCCAGCTCCCTCAGAAAGCAGCTGTGCTCTGAGAGAGGATCCTGCCACCCCAGGGGTTTCAAACTTTCAGGTTCTGACAGAGGCAGCCCCTTTGGGAGAGGTTTGATTTCTGCTATTTCCCTGGGGCTGTACCCCTCCAAGTCCCCACCCCAGAAACATACCTGCAGCAGGCCCACCAGTGTTGTCCAAAGCTAGGGCTGCAGGGCAAGTGGCCAATGGCAGAGAGGCCTGGGGCACCACAGCTCAGCCACAAGCCCACGGAACATCCATCCACCCTGAGGCCCTCTGTAGACAGGACCCACACCACTGAGACAAATGCCCTTCCTGGTGCCCTCAAAAGTATGCTTTTCATCTCCCATATACCCCTACCATGGAGACCACGTGGTTTGGGTTAATGGAACTCCCTCTGAATAGGGTGAACTATTGTTTTAATCTGTCAGTGAGAAGGTACCGCCGCTGGGAGTTGGCAAGGTCTGGGCACAGGGGCAGCAAGCAGGGGCTGGGCCCTGGTGGTCTTACCAGCAGCTTTCCCAGCCTCCCCTTTGCTCCCTCAGAGCCAGACCCCAGGCCCTTGGGGCCTGCCCAAACTATGCCCCTGTATGAGGAGGGTCCCTTCCTCCCCACAGGGTTAGCCAGAGGTGAGTGTAGGACAAATATCAGGTTTCTCAGCTTCCTGCAGTGCAGGGCAGATGACAAGATTATTACACCTCAGAGGGGATAAGGCTGAAAGTATCAACAGGTTTCAGGAGGGTTTTAAGAGTTGCATGGAATGTGACAGAGTAGGGAGCATGACTAATTGTGGCTGGGGTGGCCTGCCCTGTCTTTCAGCACACATTCTAATTCAAGGATCCAAACCTCTCTGCAAAGAGATACAGGAACTTGTTCACACTAAAATGTGAATGATTAAATGTTTTTCGTGCAGTACAATGCATAGAAGTTTTTCACGAAAAACATGTAAATAGAAAATTTCAATACAACTCTTTAGTCACTACCTTTCCCCACTACACACACACACACACACACACACAACACAGACACACATAAACACACATATGCACACACACATATACACAAGACTCCCCCATCCAAACCAAACGACTTAGCATTTCCTAAACCCCCTAGACCCCCTTTCCTTACTGGGCATTTATACTACCTACAGTCCATTGAAGCATTACCCCCACTTTGTCTCCCTAATTATCTTAAATGCATCCTTCAAAACCCAGCCCAGTTGTCACCTTCTCCAGGAAGCTTTCCATAGGCTCCCTTTCTCAAGGCTACATTGAGAGTTGTCCTACGGCATGCCCTCTCTCTGCCCCTCCAGCAGAGCCCTCCTCATCCTGGCCCACCATCACCTGTTTCCTGGCCTGACTCTCCCACTAAACCGTCAGCTCCTGAGGACAGGACCTGGCCCTCAATCTTCATTTCATCCCGAATGCCCCGCACAAGGCTTGGTACACAGTAGGTTCTTGAGGAGTGTTGGTTAAATGAACAAATAACAATCTGCATCATGGAAGCTTCTTCCTTTCTGAATAATGAATGGAGAGCCCCTGCCATGAGTGTGTGGAGCCAGACACACACACACACACACACACACACACACACACACGTACACCCAAACAGAGGCACCCGCTGAGGCAGATGAGTTCCTCTCCTCTGACCACACGGTCACTGGCCAGTTTCCTAATAATCACTCTGACCATAGCTGGGGAGAAAGAAACAAACGAGATCAAAATCTTGAAGAACTGGTAAAAGCCACTGTGTCTCCCAGCCATGTCATTGGGGTCCCCAGAGATACATGACCTGAAAAATGTTAAAATTAGCCAGCAAATAAATATCCTGTGCCAAGTCTGATTTCTCAGACCCATAGCAGGCCCCATCCCTCCAAGCTTGAGAGTGCCCAGCCCACTTCACTTGGTGCCCCCATAAGCAGGTAGATAGATGGCTTCTCAGACCACATTGGTTATTATTCATTTCCCTGACAGCACATACTTCTAGCCTACCCTTTTCCATTACTTGGACCTAAAATAACATCCTCTTCCTTTCTGCTGCCCCCAGATACAAGGCTTGCTCAGAACCACGATGACAGAAGCTACCTAGGCTTGGCACAAGCCACGTATGGGCATGCTCACCAGTCCACATGGCCACATACCACACACAGGTCTAAGAGATCCTACGGTGAGGGGCAGGTGAACATCAGTCCTGGAGGTTCTCCACACAGGTTCAAATACTGACTCCATACACATTTACCAGCTGGAGGAGTTTGGACAAGAAATGGAACCCCTCTAGCCCTCTATCCCCTCATCTTTAAAATGGAAAAAAATAACATTTCTTATCTCATAGGAGGGAACTGAAGATTAAATCTACCTAAAAGAGCTCCTAACAGCGTCCATCTATGGTAAGCACTGAGCAATCACTATAACATACCCACACAGATGGAAAACTGCATCACTGACCTGTGATTTCCCCCAGTTAACCCCCAGACATGGACTAAGAAGTTCCTTTTCCAGACTCTGAGGAGCAACCCAAAGCGTCTTGAGAGTCAGGGGTATGGTTTGGACTCATAATCAGTCATTCATTCAGCAGACATCTAATGAGCATTTGCAATGTGATGCTCTGAGCAGAGACAGTCAAGGCCCAGTCTAACCTTGAGGAGCACATAGCTGTGCTGGAGCTCAAAGAGGTGACAACTGTCTGTGATAAGTGCCATAATGAAGCATGGGAAGGGGAGGGGTAGAGAGTGAAGGGAGGGGGATAACCTAGGCTTGAAAAGTCAGGGAAGGCTTCTTGTAGGAGGGAACATCTAAGTATTGAAGGCTGAATGTGAGTTAGCCTTGTGAAGGTGAGGAGGCTGAGAGATGGACCCAGGCCACACTGGCTCTAATTAACTAATTAATCGTGACAACCATCACAACCGATAACTATGATCTATTGAGCTTTTCTCTGTGTTGAGTCCACTCTCAAACATTTTAGCCACATTATTGCATTGAAGCCTCCCTCTCAGCTCTGAGGAGGACAGCCTCTGCCTTGGCTTTTGTTCATGGCTGTATCCTCAATGCCAGAATGGCACTTGGAACACAGGCTGTGCTCAATAAATACTAGTAGAATGAGACTGGTTCTAACAAGATTCCCATTTTATGATGAGGAAACTAAGGTGAGAAAAATCAGGCACCTCACTGAAGGATGCCCCACAGCTACTATGCAACAGAGCTAGATTTGGCGGACCGTGTCGAGGTCAAGCCAGGACTCTACTCACTGAGACTCACTAACGGCGAGACCAGCCTGTAGGGACCTCCACAGTCAAAGCAGCTGCTCTCTCCCATGCTTGCAAAGAGCCAGGTCATGGGAAATCAACCAGAACTCCCCTCAAAGAGGGCTTGGTGAGGAGGGCTAGTGAGCAGGGTGCCCAGTGCCCACCCTCCCCGCCCCCATGGTTGCTGGCTCAGCAGCCTGTGTTTACATTTCTCCCTCAATCTGGAGGCTGCAGATTGAAATTATCTCCTCTCGCTGTGTCAGCCTGTCCTGAGCCTCACTCCCAGCTCCAGCACCTCCCAGAAAGCCCAAGGCAGCCACAGCTGGAGTCTGATAAAGCCAACTCTGTCCCATGGGTTTCACCCATGATAGGGTGGGAGAGAAAGGACCCCCTGCTCCACACTGAAGCAAAACCTTCTCAGCCAGAGACCCCCTGCCTAGGGACTGAGGGCAGTGGAGGGATCACTCATCCCACTGCAGTAGCCTATGGGCACTGCCGAGGTGCCCACCATAGGACCCTGCAGGAGCAGTCTCAGGTTGGCCCCAGGCCTCCACACTTCAGCCCAGGCCACTTGGTGGGCAGGTGGCTTCCAGGGAAGTAGAGAGATACAGGGCATCCCTCACTTCAGACTCTCTTTCCTCCTGGCCATCCTTACTATCTCTGAGATGAAAGTACTTGCTGTGCAACCCTTAGTCAGTTCCCTCCCCTCTCTGGACCTCAGTTACTTCATTTATACAGTGAAAGACTAGGGTAGATGATCTTGGGTGACAGTCCCAATCCTTACCTGCATCTCCAGCACCCAACACAATGCCTGGCACTCAGTAGGTGCTTAAGGAGAGCTTTTCAACCAAATGAATGATGGATGGCTCTCTGTCCCCCTCTCCTGCCGGTGATGACTTCCCTTTCCAACCCCTCAGGGCCCTCATGAACCCTACCATACCTTTGAACTCATCTCAGTACCTCCTTGGCAACCGCAAACTCCAGGCCACCTCTTGATCTATAGAGAGATCTTTCCCAATCCCTTTTTTCAGTGTGGAATCTCAATAAAAATTGCTGAGTGCACTGTAGGAACTCAATAAACACTGGTTACTACCATCATGATAGCATCAGAGAAGCTCATATACACTGAAATCTTAATAGTTAACAGAAAGTTTTTCTAGAAGGGAAAACCCCAGAGAACAAATCTCTAAGCATGGCACCTCAAGTACTACAGCAGGCTATAGCTTGGCTCCCAGCTATGGGCAGGAGGTAGGGCAGGTGTTCCAGCAAGTACACAGGGTCTTAAGACTAAGGTCCTTGTCTCAGAAAGACAGAGGAGGCAGACTGAGGGCGGAAACTTGCCGGTTGAGCAGGCTATAAGGACACATCCCTGTGCTGAAGGCCACCTGTAAAAGTTATGGTAATAGTGCCAATAGCAGAAACGCAGGAAGAGAAATCTAGGATGGGGTCAGCATGGGCTGAGCCATGAAAACACTCTGTAGCAGGAAACCATGCTTAAGCTAGAACCAGGCACCAAGTCTGAGGAATTTGTAAAGAGCTAAAACAGGCTGAGCAATGTATCTGCAATATGAAACATTTACAGATGCAATAGTTGAGTGCTAGATTCTGGTATACTTATATTCATACTCATACTTCAAAATCCTAATAAGAATTCTGTTCCTGACAGTATTGTGGATTCAATATTCTAAATTACATGCAAACACACACACACACACACACACACACACACACACACACACAATCAAATGATCTTTTTAAAAGTAGAGATGACGTAAGTCAATCGGAGAAGGACAATCATTATATGGTTTCACTCATACAGGGAATATAAAAAATAGTGAAAGGGATCATAGGGGAAAGGAGAGAAAATTAGTGAGAAAAATCAGAGAGGGTGATAAAACATAAGAGACTCCTAACTCTGGAAAACGAGCAAGGGGTAGCAGAAGGGGAGGTGGGCAGGGGGATGGGGTGACTGGGTGATGGGCACTGAGGGGGGCACTTGACGGGATGAGCACTGGGTGTTATACTGTATGTTGGCAAATCTAACTCCAATAAAAAGTATACATATACAAAATAAAAATAAATAAAAGTAGAGATGAACTGAGAGTAAGACAAGGACTCTGCCAATGTCACAGGCAACAAGCAGACAGGCCTCCAACCTGGAGAGCCAGTACTGCACCAAGCCAGCTCCCAGCCATTTGCTGAGACCAAGAAACTGGGTTCTCCGGGTTTACTCGCAACAGAGGATACAGTCCTTAAGCATATATGTGATTGGATCCCCTACCTGCTCCTCTCCCATACACAGAAATTGGGGCCTTTAAAGGACTATACCCTCAGTGAAAGAATACATTAGGTGGAAAAAATCGGCTCACGATCAAAGGGAGACAAGATAATTCAACCATCTTAGATTCAAGATTTGACCTTAGGCTCAGGTCCAAGTGGAGAAAAGGAAAATAAAAGAATTAAGACTCTGCTGACAATCTGACAATCCACAACCATAGCCAAGCAATCTGCAGATCTGGGTTCAAATTTATACTAGTTGCTTGGTCTAGGAAAGCCAAAGCCAAGAAATCCCAGGCCTGTAGTCCTTTGCAACACCTGGCAGAGGCAAAAGCAAATCCCCCCTGCAGAAGCATACCATCAACCCAGGTATCCTTAGGCATTCTAAAAATTCAGAGCAGTCAGATAGAGCTCACAATCAAATAAATAAATAAATAAATAAATAAATAAATAAATAAATAAATAACACATGAAAATCAGTAAGTGGGAATTATCAGAAATAACCAATAGTTGAGTTATACCTATAAGGACTTGAGACACTGGATTGTTTAGGTACAATACATAAAATAAATACATTTAAAATATTTTTAAAAGCAAAACAGGGAGGAGGACACCTGGGTGGCTCAGTGGTTGAGCATCTGCCTTCAGCTCAGGTCGTGATCCCGGGGTCCTGGCAGGAGCTTGCTTCTCCCTCTGCCTATGTCTCTGGCTCTCTCTGTGTGTCTCTCATAAATAAACAAAATCTTAAAAAAAAAAAAGAAAGCTAAACAGGGTACTAAAAACTCAAGCAAGAAACAAAAACTAATAAAAATGAACAGGTCTATTTAATTAATTAATTTAATAAGTCTTGAAACAGAAACTTGGATCTTTGAAATTTAAAACCTAATAAAATTGATTAAACATTGGAATAAGAGAATTCATGAACTAGAAGACAGATCTAAAGAAATTACTCATTGTACAGCACACAGATAAAGAGATGAAAAATATAGGAGATACTAAGAGACATGGAAGATAAAATGAGAATGCCTAAATTGTATCTAATTGGAGTTCCTGAAGACACAACTTAGTGACAGGCAATCCTTGAAGAAATAGTGACTAAGAATTTTTCTAAATCGATAAAATACATGAATCATCAGATTCAGGAATCACAAGAAATCCAAGCAGGATAACTAAAAATGAATTCACATGTAGACTGATCATAATGAAATTGCAGGACACATAGAAAAAAATCTTTTTAAAATGCCAAAGGGAAAAGACAGATTATTTATAAAAAAAATAGCAAGCAGACCAACAACCATAATAATGGAAGCCAGAAGGCAATGAAATAACTTCTTCAGGGTGCTGAGGGAAAATAACTATTTACCTAGAATTCTAAACTCAGCTTAACTCTGTGCATGTGTATGTATTTTTTTTTTAAAGATTTTATTTGTTTGATAGAGAGTGCACAAGCAGGGGAAGCAGCAGGCAGAGGAAGAGGGAGAAGCAGACTCCCCTCTCAGCTAGGAGCCCAATGCGAGGCTCCATCCCAGGACCTCGAGATCATGACCTGAGCTGAAGGCAGACACTTAACTGCCTGAGGCACCCAGGCACCCCAGTATGTACTATTCCGCCCTTAAAGTGTAGGAAATCTTGCCATTTACAACAGCATGGATGAACCTAGAGGACATTATGCTCAGCGAAATAACTCATATGAATGAAGACAAATACTGTACAATTTCACTTATATACAGAATCTAAAATTATGAAATCCATAAAAATGGAAAGCATAGTTGTGCTTACTTACCAGGGGCTAGGATAAAGGGAGAAATGAGGAGATGTTGATCAAGGGGTACAAAGTTTTGGGGCACCTTGCTAGGTCGGTCAGTAGACAGCATGACTCTTGATCTCGGGGTGGTGAGTCCAAGCCCCATGTTGGGTGTAGAGATTACTTAAAAATAAAATCTTTTTACGTAAAGACTGCTAACTCTGGGAAACGAACTAGGGGTGGTAGAAGGGGAGGAGGGCGGGGGGTGGGAGTGATTGTGTGACGGGCACTGGCGGTTATTCTGTATGTTGGTAAATTGAACACCAATAAAAAATAAATTAAAAAAAATAAAAAAATAAAAGAAAAAAATAAAAATAAAATAAATAAAATAAAATAAAATAAATAAAATAAAATCTTTTTTTAAAAAAAGGTATAAAGTTCCAGTTATGCAAAATAAGTTCTTGGGATTTAATATAAAACAATGAGACTATAGTTAATAATAGGGTATTGCATACTTGAGATTTGCTAAGAGGGTAGACCTTAAGTGTTCCCATCACACACACATGCACACGTGAACACACACACACACACACACAAATAGTAACTATGTGAGGTGATAGATGTTAATTAGCTTCATCGTGGTGAATATTTTGGAATGAACATGTATATCAAATCATCAAGTTGTACATTTTAAATATATACAATTTCTAATTGTCAATTATACCTCAGTAAAGCTGGGGAGGAGAAGTAAGAATAAAAGGACCAGAGCCTTTAAAAGAACTGTCTTCACTATAAAACAAAAAAAGAGGAACATGGTTCCAGAGAAAATATCTTGTATACAAAAAGGAATCGAGGACAAAGAAAACAGTAAACATGTATGCAAAGCTAAGCAATCATTGGTTTTATTAAATGATAATAATGGCTCATATTAGGATATAAAATAACTTGGAACCAAATTATTGGACAATGATAACAAGTAAGACATGGAAGATGAGAAGAGGGTGATCACAATCAGGCATTAAAGGTACTTACTAAAATTTTGAAAGTAACCACTAAAATGAGAATTAAGCTTTCTAAATCAATTCAGAAGGAAAATGGAATTTTTAAAAAATCTTAAATTTAAGCAAGACATGAGAGTCCCTGACGTTGAGGCGCTCAGAGTCTCCTTAAGGGAACTCTGAGTGCAGTGTCAAGCAAATAAGGACATAATTCTCCTTACATTTTAAATGTGCAATAAGGCCAAATGTTGATGAGAATCTGAGAAAATGGGTTATGGTCACAGCTCACATGAGTATAAGTTGGTACAGTTGCTCTGGAGGGCATCTTGCCACTGGCTTCCCTGGTATCCCTTCTCACTGTGGGCCCTTTGAGCCATTCACTCATGTACAGGTGTGTGCAGAGGGGGCACCCACAGGCATGCTCAGGCAGCATTTTGTGAACTGCCTCAGAAACCCCACAGCCCCAGAAACAGGCACACACATAGAACATCCCAGGCCGAACTCCTCCAGGCCCAGGACAGAGCCCTGACATCTCACAGGTATGCAGGAAATACAAACTGACCTGAACTGAGCAAACTACTGCAGTGAGGGGTCAGGACACACAGAGAGATTATGAGCCAGGAAGAGCTTCTAGCAGAAAGAGAATGCAATGAGGAAAAAGTCCCTGGCTGACACTCTGGATGTTTCCTCCACAAGGGAAGGGGAAGAAACTAAGAGGAAACCCAGAGACACAAACACATCTGGTGCCTGGGTGCTTATACTCCCCACAAGCCCACACCTGAGGGTATCTAGGTATTGGGGACCAGACCCAGACTGGGGTAAGGGTGGTAAAGGAAGGCTGGAAAAGACCAGGCAGCAAGCCCCCACTCTCGCTTCTCTCCCACACTATCAGCTTTTGACTTCCTGTTTGACCAAACTTGTCAAGTGTGTTTTTGAAAGCCCCTATCCTTGAGAAGAGTTATGGGGGTCGGGGACAGACCTCTCAGGGGGCCACAGTGACCACCCAGCCCACAGCTCTGCACCCTGTCCTGACCTCCCAGAGAGGGGAGAGTCTGCAGTGTTTGGGTCCCAGGGCTTGCCTCCTACTGGGCTTCTCTCCCACAGGAAGCCTGCAAGATTGGGTAAAACTCACCAGTGTGTGTGTGTGTGTGTGTGTGTGTGTGTGTGTGTGTGCATGCTTCCACTAGGCTGCTACTTGACCACATATAAAATTGTCTCTATAAGTTTCGACTTTTTTGGACACTGAAAATGAATTGCTATGTATGTATACACAATAGGCTGTTTCTTACTGCCAAACCTTCTCTCACTGCTATTCCTCCTGCCTGGGTCTCCTCTCCTCTCTTACCTGGTTTAATGTTTATCTTTTACGGTTTCAGATTTGGGTCAGGTATCACTGCCTCCTGGAAGTCTTCCCTGTTGCCCCTCTATTCCTAGTTGGGTTTGGTGCCTCTCTTTGGGATTTCCGTCATGCACTGGGCTATGTCTGTTGTGAAACTTACAGTAATACTCAAACCAACATTTATGGGGTGCTTCCCATGTTACAGGAGTGTACTGAGCAGCAAACAAGTATTAACATTTTTAATATTCGTAATATCCCTGTGAAATGGGATAGCTCCTAGCTGCCTTCCTGAGAGTCATTCTCTCTCCTTACTAACTTAACTCAATTCTGTTGGGAATAGCATGTGCCCAATTTAATTACATTTCACTTATACATTTCATTCATTCAAACATTCCATAACCTTACAATTAAATTCAGACCAATGCAATGTGCAGAAATTGTTAGTGGACAATTACAGGAAAGCCTTTTAAAGGGTGGCCAGTGCAGGTGGAAAGCACACCCTGCCCTTAATCTTTCATCCATCTTCCATTCCTTCCATCATGTTAACTTGGTGGCTTGGGCTGCAATAGTTACCTTGCAACCATGAGACACTTTTGATAAAGAAGGTCATATACTCTAATAATGGTGAAATGGAAAAATAGAAGGAGTTCCATTTTTGATATAGCCAAGTAAGCTCCTATTGGATCAAAACTTCCAGTGATAATAACTATTACCTCTGGAAAAAATAAAAAATACAACTATCTAAAGGCACTGGGGAGTGCACAAAACCAGGCAGATCCTGGAGGAGAGCTGACATTTGGAGGAAGGGATGGGACATTGGCCATTTCCCATTTGTATGGCTTTTAGCTTGAAAACAGTATAAAATCAGCTAGTAATAAATGAAGATGGAAATAGATGTTTGTGTTGTTGCCTCTGGACCTGGAGAAGATGAGATATCTGTGCAGAGCTGGGATTGAGGGTAAAGAAAGAGAGGAAAGAGAGGGAAAAGAAACAGAAGAAAAGGAAAGCAAAGGAAAGAGGAGTATGGAGACGAGAGAAAAGTGTGGAACAGCAAGTGCATGGTGCATGGAAGGAACAGCCCACTCTGTCTCCTGGCCCTATAACCTGAGACCCACCCCTTGTCAGAGTGCCTCTGTCCTCACCCACCCTGTCACTCTGCACTGCTCACCGTGGAACCCTCCAATCCCAGCTTCCTTTAATACCACTACATCTAGGCAGGGACAGTCTAACATTCCTCCAAGGTGCAGGAGAGAAACAGGGAACAAATGCAGGCTCTGCTATGAATTAGAATAGTTATAAAATAGGACTCATTCGATACCACTGCAAAGCCCCTTCCCATCCCCACTCTCAACTTCCATCCATGGGGTGGGCATCATGGAGCCTGAACGCACATGGACTTGCTCCCAGTTGCTCCCAGCAGGGCTCCCCCATCTGCACAGCAGGACCACCAGCCAGCACTGCGCAACCACATCTTCATCTTGAGGTGCAATGGGGATGTGCTAGTGTTCAGAATGGTCTTTGGGTCCTGGGAGGACTCTGGGTACTCAGAGAGACAAAGAAATTCAAGGTACAGTTTCTGCAAGTACAATATCAAAGTCATAGCCCTTTGTTCACTAGCAAGAGCAAACAGAACAAACAAATATCAGCACTTATACCATGTTTATACTGCCTTGCCCCAGGCACCTTCACAGCTGATTTCTGTCTCTCATAATGGTTCAATAGGATTGCTAGGACAGATCATCTTTTCTCCCACTTTACAAAGATAAAAACTGAGGCCTTTAAAAATAAGGGGTTGATTTCATTTTGCACAGTGATATACAAAAAAGTCCCAGTTGTAGGTCTTACCACCCAGGAGTCCTATGCCCCAGCCAGAGCTCTGTCCCACTACCAAAGAGGCAGCAGTGCCTTCCCCCATCCCATCCCATTATCCCATACCCCTACTGTTGCCTGTGATAGAAGCATGCTCTTCTGCACTCAGCTTTGAGCCCTTGGAGGGTAAGGACTGTGTCCTTTCACTGCTGTCTCGTAGCAAGCATGGGGCAGACAGAGACATGAGAAGTATGACATAAAAGCTTAAATCAGCCTTGGGAAGCAAAAGTTAAATTGCAGCGCAGGGCAGACATTCTCTAAGTGTCACCCCTTCTCTCCCAACAAGCAGCCACCCAGCACTGGAGACCACCAGCATAAACACAACTCATGACATCTTTAGGCAAAGAAAATTGAAACCAACTAACTCAGTTGGCCACCTTTTTTTTTTTTTTTTTAACATCCTTCTAAAAATAGGCAGGCAAAGCAATTGGTTCAGAACCTGAGGAGCTGGAATGCATTTAGGCACTCTGAGGTTGTCCAACCGGAACCTGTACATCCAGAGACCCCACCTCATTTCCCAGACCCTGACAAGCTGATTGAGCCAGGACAGGAAGAGCAACTGGTGGGTGATTGCAGACTATCCAGTGTCAGCTCATTGTTCCGGGAGGAAGCTGTCAGGATCAGACCTCCCAGGAGTGCCTGGGGCCTCTGGTTCTTATTTTTCCCTTTGTAGGTGGAAGCCATCATCCTCTCCCCCACCCAACCAGACACTCCCAATCAGATGTCATCAGCTCAGGGTCTCCGCATTCCCAACTCCCAGAGACCTCAAATGAGGAGAATCAGGGGCCACCTAACACTGTTTTTCCTTGAGGTTCCCTTAAAACAAAAGTTGTATTTTTTTTATTGTGGTAAGAACACAAAACCTGAGATCTATCCTCTGAACAAAGCTTTCAGTGTATAATATAGCATTGCTACAGTGTTGTACAGCAGCTCTCTAGAACTTACTCATTTTGCTGAATTGAAACTTTATGCCTGTTGATTAGTAACTCCTCATTTCCCCTCTCCCCAGCCCCAGTCAACTGCCATTCCACTCTTTGTTTCTATGAATTTGACTATTTTAGATACCTCGTGTAAAAGACAAATGTAGTATTTGTCTTTCTATGACTGACTTATTTCACTTAGCATAACATCCTCAAGGGTCACCCATGTTATAGCATATTGCAGAATTTCTTTTTTAAGGCTGAATAATATTCCATTGTACATATATACCATATTTTCTTTATCCATTTACCTGTCAATGGACATTTAGATTGTTTCCTAATCTTAGCTATTGTGAATAGTGCTACAGCAAACATGAAAGTGCTAATATCTTATAAAGATCCCAATTTCAATTATTTTGAATAAATACTCAGAAGTGGGATTACTGAGTCTATTTTTTAAATGTTGGGGAACACTGCTTTCCTTAGTGGCTGCACCATTTTGCATTTCCACCAACAGTGTGCAAGGGTTCCAATTTCTCCACATTCTCACCAACTTGCTGTTTTGTTTTTTTTCTTTTTAAATAATAACCACCTTGACACGTGTGAAGTGATATCTCATTGTGGTTTTGATTTGCATTTCCCTGATTCTGAGTGATTTTGAGTATCTTTTCATGTGTCTGTTGGCCATTTACACGTCTCCTTTGAAGAACTATATATTCAAATCTTTAACTCATTTTTCAATGTAGTTATTAGTTTTGTTGCTACTGAGTTGTAGGAGTTTTGTATTTTGGAGATTAACCCTTCGTCAAATGTATAGTTTGAAAATATTTTCCTGGGTGTAGTATGTAAGTGATGAATCACAAAATTTTACTACTGAAACTAATATTACACTATATGTTAACATATAGAAAATAGAATTTAAATTAAAACTTTAAAAGAAAATATTTTCTCCCATTCTGCAGGTTGCCCTTACACTCTGTTAGTTCCTTTGCTCTGCAGAAGCTTTTCAGTTTGACTTAGTATCACTTGTTTATTTTCTTTCTATTGCCTTTGCTTTTGGTGTTATATCCATGAAATCATTGTTGAGACCAAATTCATAAAGACTTTCCTCTATGTTTTAATCTAGGAGTTTTAGCTTTGGGTCTTACATTTAAGTCTTTAATCCATTTTGAGTTGATTTTTGTGTATGTGTAAGATAAGGGTCCAATTTCATCCTTTTGCATGTGGATATCCAGTTTTCCCAACACCATTTGTTGAAGAGATAATCCCTCCTCTATTGTATATTCTTGGCAGATCAGTTGAAGACCAGTTGACTGTAAATGTGTGCATTTATTTGTGGGCTCTCTATTCTGCTCCATTGGTCTACATGTCTGTCTTTATGCCAGTACCATACAATCTTGATTACTGTGGCTTTGCATTATATCCTCAATATAATAAAGGCTATATATGCAAAGCCTACATATAACATCATAGTCACTGTGGTGTAAAACTAAAAGATTTTCCCCTAAGATCAGGAACAAAGTAAGTATGGCCACACTTTTGCCATTTCTTCTAATCACTTCTTTCCATCATAGTACTGGAAGTCTTACTAGAGCAATTTGCCAAGAAAGAGAAATAAAAGGCATCCAAACAGGAAAAAAAAAAGTAAAACTGTCCCTGTTTGAAGATTACATGATTTCATATATAAAAAACCCTAAAGATTCCACCAAAAAACTGTTAGAACTAGTACATGAATTCAGTAAGACTGCAATACAAATCAACATACACTAATGTTTCCATACACTAACAGCAAACTATCTGAGAAAAGGAAATTAGGAAAACAATCTCACTTACAATGGTGCCAAAAAGAATAAAACACTTAGGAATAAACTTAGCTAAGAAGTGAAAGACTTATATACTAAAACCTTGTTTTGTTTTAATAAAATGTTAAGTAATTAAATAAGACACAAACCAATGAAAAGACATCTCATGTTCATGGATTGGAAGACTTAATACTGTTAAAATGTCCATACTACTCAAAGCAATCTACAGATTCAGTGTACTCCCTATCAAAATACCAATGCCATTTCTTTAAAAAGTAGAAAAAACAAGTCTGCAATTCATATGGAACCACAAAAGACCATGAAGAGCTAAGTCAATCTTGAGAAAGACCAAACCTAGAGACATCACATCTACCGAATTCAATTTTTTTTTTATTTTTCATGACAAAAGTCTGATAATGCATACTCTATCTAAAACATCCATAGGATGTAGAAACAGGTCGTGCACAGAGTCCCCTCAAAGACAATCACCATTAACACTAGATATTTTCAGTGCGTAATGTTTTATGTATTATGAGTGAGAAAGCAAGTTGCTGAGCAATATTGGAGAATACTTCAAATGTGAAAACTCTATAGATATGTAGATATCATAGACAGATACAAATAGAGATATTCTCGAAAATTGCTCAGCAACTTGCTTTCTCATTCACAATAAATTGCAGACATTCTTCTATGACTACAAATATTTATCAATACCACTATTTTTATAGTTGCATTGTATTCCAATATATACATGTATTGAAATTTATTTATTCATTCCCCTATTGTTGGGCATTTGGGCTTTTCATTTTTCCAACAAACACTACATACCTGTGCATATATTTTACATCCTTGAGTGAGTATTTTTAGAAACAGAAGTCCTGAATTGAAGGATAAGGCAGTTTTCAACGTAATAAATCTTGTCAAATTGCTGAGGGCCTCTTTGAAAAGATAACAAGTAAACCTTACTTTTCATAAACTCATAAACAAAACTCTTAATTTTCTTAAGTCTGTGTCAGTTCCAAATGTGGCCCCTCATTCTCCATTCTTCCCCTTTTAGAAAATGCTTTTCTGGGATCCCTGGGTGGCGCAGCGGTTTGGCGCCTGCCTTTGGCCCAGGGCGTGATCCTGGAGACCCGGGATCGAATCCCACATCGGGCTCCCGGTGCATGGAGCCTGCTTCTCCCTCTGCCTGTGTCTCTGCCTCTCTCTCTCTCTCTGTGACTATCATAAATAAATAAAAAATTTAAAAAAAAAAAAAAAAAGAAAATGCTTTTCTTTCCCAATGAGGCATGTTGCTCAGATGCCTAGCCCTCACTTTCTTGTTAGGGGTTGGATAGTTTTCACGTATCTGAAACTACTATAAGAGATGCATTTTTAGCCAATTCAGTCTGATTCCTGTCCTGCCTCCTCATTCCCACTCAGAGGTTGGTCATGCATGGAGATGACACCATTAGGAATACTATGAAGAGGCCGGCCTGTGGGCAGCTCACCCCAAATCCAGCATTTTCAATTCTACCTGGAGCCACCCATTCTCAAAAAAGAGGTGGAAGCATGAATTTGCATATCTTTTGGGGGTAATTGGACATCATCTATTAATATCCTAGAAGTACACTTCTATGAACAAAACAGATGAACATAGGGGAAGGGAAGGAAAAAATAAGACAAAAACAGAGAGGGAGACAAACCATAATAGACTCTTAACTGTAGGAAACAAACTGAGGACTGCTGGAGGGCCAGTGGGTGGGGGGATGGAGTAACTGGGTGATGGGCATTTTGGAGGGCCCTTGATGGAAGGAGCACTGGGTGTTATTTGCAAATGATGAATCACTAAATTATCTATGAAACTAATAATGCACAATATGTTATTTAAATTGAATTTAAATTAAAACAGTTTTTAAAGAAGTATACGTCTATGAATCAAGAAAATTAACTTCTATAATAATGAGAAACAATCTAACTTCTCAGTAAAGTATGGGATCATCCACCTGGAAAAATGATCAAAGCATGAGGACCACCCCCACGGTGGTCGTTCTCAAGTGTCATCATTGGAAATTCAAGTCTTGGGATTTGTTCATTATTCTTGAATTTTTACTTTTCTCTACACACTGGAACCATGCAGACCAAGATATAAAACATTTCCAGCAGCATCCTAGAAAGTTCTCTCGTGCCCCATCTCAGTTGATACTCCTCATCCCACTGGGCTACCTATTATATTTCTATCACCATGCAGCAGCTTTTCTTATTCTTTGATTCTCATATAAATCATGCTGCATATCCTCCTCTATGTCTGCTTCTTTGGCTCAAAATAATGTCTGTGACAACACACGGCCATGTTGCTGTGTGTATCAATAGTTCATTCTCTTTGTATTGATGTGCGGTATTCCATTTTATGTATATAGTCTGATTTCTTTGTCATCTTCTTTGCAGATTAAAATTCAGGGATTTTTTTTTTTGGTTTTTGTTTTCCACTATTATGAACAAAGTTGTTATGAACATTGTTACACTTATCTTTATCTTGGGTATATAACTTGGAGTATGCATATGTTTAGCTGTTGCAGATAATGCCAGATAGTTTTCCAAAGTGTTTGTATCAATTAATACTCCTATCAACCAACATAGGAGGTTTCCAATTGCTCCACAATCTTGTCAACACTTGGAATGATCAAGCTTTTATTGTTCATTTGTCCATCTGTTTGTTAGCCAACATAGGGGATGTATAGAGACACAGGCAGAGGGAGAAGCAGAGTCCATGCAGGGAGCCTGACATGGGACTCGATCCTGGGATTCCAGGATCAGGCCCTGGGCTGAAGGCGGTGCTAAACCGCTGAGCCACCTGGGTGCCCTCATCTTGGTTTTAATTTACATTCTCCTCATGAGTAATGATGTTGAGAATTTTTCATATGTTTATGGCCATGTGGAGATCTTCTTTTGAGGAATACCTCTCCAAGTCTTGCTCATTTTTAATTTTTTTGTTATTGATTTAAAAGAATTCTTTACATGTTCTAGATATGTCCTTCATTCTATTATATATGTATTGTGAATACCTTCTTCCAATCTTAGTCTTTATTTGCTTTTTAAATGTCGATTTTTTTGGAAATATGTGGTTTTTTGTGCTTTTTGTGTCCTGTTTAAGAAATCTTTTCCTATCCCAGGATCATGAAAATCTTCTGTTTTCTTCTAGAAGCTTTATTGACTAACTTTTCACATTTAGTTTGTGCTCTATCTTAAATTAATGTCATATGGTGTGAGGTAGGAATCAAGATTTTTTTTTTATTTATACAGTTATCCAATTGCTTTAACATCATTTTGGCAAACATGATCCTTTCCCCCACCAAATTGCAGTGGCACCTTTATTATAAGTCAAGGAACCACATACTGAATCTTTCTATTCTGATATATTAGCTTACTTTTCTATTTTGCCAATACTAGACTGTCCTAATTACTGCATGTTTTTAGTAAGTCTTGATATCTGGTAGTGAAAATTCTCCAATTTTCTTCCTATTCTTCAAGATTGCTTGGCTACTCTAGATCTTTTGCTTTACTGTATAAAGTCTAAAGCAATTTGATAATATTTTTGAAAAAGAAATTTGTTGGAAAGTTGATTAGGGTGGAACTGAATCTATAGATCACTTTGGAAAGAACTGTATCTTAACAGCATTGAATTTTCTAACCCATGAACATGAAACACCTCTTAATTCAATTAGGTCTTCTTTAAGTTTTCCCAACACCATTCTATTGTTTTCAATGTAAAAGTATTACATAGCTTTAATTAGACTTATAAAATATTTAATTCTTGATGCAATTATAAATAGTACCACTTTTTAAATTTCATTTTCCCATTGTTGGTTACTAGTTATAGAAATACAAATGATTTGTATATATTGTCTTTATAGCCAATGGTCTTACTAAAGGTAGTTACTAATTATATTAATGATTATTAAGAGTTTATAGATTCTTTTGGATTTTCTATATACAAACATTTCATCTACAAATAAAGACCTGTCTACTTGCTTTCTAATCCTTATGTCTTCTTGCACTGGCTAGGCCACTCAGTACAGTGGTAAAAGAAGTGGTGGCAGTGGACACCCCTGTCTTGCTTTCAACCTCAGGAACAAAGTATCCAGTATTTCACTAAAAAGTTTGATGTCACAGAGTTTTCATGTTAGCTATAAGTTTTTTCTGTTTATATCCTTTATCAGATCAAAGAAATTCATTCCTATTCCTAGTTCGCTGAAGGTTATTATCATGAATGGATGCTGAATTTTATCAAACACTTCTTCTACATCTACTGAAGATGAGTGGTACCACAATTCACATTATGATAAATATCACAAAGTTCTGATAACATAAGTGAGAATGGCAACCCACTTCTTCAATTCAGGGTCCATGCCATTCTCTTCCCATATCAGACATTGTCCCTATAACTGTCCTATTTGTTGTGTCCTTTATTTTCTCAACTGGTGTTAGTGCTCCTTGACACCAAGTTGCTCCATGGTAGCAACTTCTGCTCTTTGAACATTTCTGGGAACATCATGGGAAAATTGATAGAACAAATGCTGCCTCCTGGATCATCCCTGCCCCCCCCCCCGACCATGCCTGAGATGTTCTGTGGGCCAGCACCTTGGACATCCACTATCATTAGATGGCAGGATCCTCTGACTGTCAGACCTATCAATCAAGGAGGGGGAAACTATTAGTACAACTCTGAGTGAGGAATAACTCTTCCCTGGGAGCAAACTCCAAGAGTGGTTATTTGGATAAGACTTTGCCTACATGTGGCAACTCCAAGATCTGGGCCAGAGGCTTCAGGAAACCCCACAGGAGCATGCAGCATGGACACTGCATTTGGCACCCAGCATGCAGGAGAAATCCAGCCAGCCAGCCTGCCTGCCTGCCTGCCTGTTCACTGGCTGCTCTCTCCTAAGTCCAGAACATTAGCAAAGCCAGGAGCTTTGGCACAAAGCTGCTCCCATCCTTGCCGGCATGGGTTTATGGATATTAAAAATGTGCTGATGTGAATCACCATGCAAGCACGCTTCACTAGAAGTGCTGCATGCAGGAACACTGCTCCTTTTATTGTCTCCTCCACCTCTGTTGGAAACGTTCACCCACAGATGATGCGGAGATTAGTGGGGCGTCAGGCTGCTGCGTGTTTTTAGGCAGCCTGTCAGCTCCCATCAGCTACGGCGGGGGCTGCAGAGGAGGCTGGGACACACCTCAATGCCCCTGCCTGGGGCCCCTGGGCAGAGTCTGGGGCAGGAGAGCGGCCTGGGAATAGGAATAGACATTCTCTAGTAAGACATTTTCTCAGGCATCCAGGCTATACCCATTGGCCCACAGTAAAATGGTGGCCAGCACTCTTAAGTTGATCTTTTGGCAAATAACATGAGTGAAAGTACAAACCTTTTCTGCTGTGGGACAGCCACTCTCACCCTCCCCTCCCTGTAAGGATTACCAGATAAAATACAGTCCCATGGGAAGGGTGGAAGATGGGCTAGAAAGCCCCTGCCCTTCAGGATGTCTCATTGCACACTGGAAGATGTCATGTCAGATCTGACTGCAGACTGAGAATATCCGCATAGACGGTTTGGGATGCTCTAGGAGTCCAGAGATTCCCTCTGGGAGGGGATCAGGGAAGGCAACATGGAAGAGGAAGTGCTGAACTAGGCCCTGAACCACAACTAGGCTTTAAACAAACTGAGACTGGGAGATGGCATTCCAAGTGAAAGAAAAGCCTGAGCAAATATGGGGAAGTGAGAAAACACACCATCAAGGACCAGGTGCCTCCCACTCTCTGCTCATCCATTCTCCATATCACCTTGTCCCCACATTGACTTGAAAAATGGTTGCCATTATCCCAGGCATCATCACCAAACCCAACCTTGACCAGAAGCAGAAGAGATTTTCTCTTCCTTTGTGTCCAGGAGCTACTGCAGAAGAGCCCAGGGGTCCTTGCCAGTGATGGGAATGGAAGCCAGTTTGAAGGAAGAGGCACTGGCAGGGAGAAGGAGCCTAGCTCTAACCAGGGCTCCTGTGCCAACAGTGAGAATCTGTCCCACTGCTGTCATGCCTCATCTAACACCTTCACTATTCACAATATGTTCTGGACTCCCCAGGTACACTGCAGAGGGTAGAGGAACATACATATCTGCCCACAATCTAGCATGCTGTTTGGCTTATAATAGACTCTAAGGACCTTATCTGGAAAACAGAGGACTGTGATGCCCAACCAGATTGGGTTACTGTTAGCACCCACTTGGGGCCACTTAAATGCATGACTCCAGGAGGCTGTCTACACACAGAGGACAATGGAAGCTGTGAGTGCTGCAGTCCTGGGCCTTTTTATGCAGCTCCCAGTGCTCAATCTATTGGGGCCAACATTCATGGGCCCATGAATCTAACATGGATATAACATATAACATGAAATGTTATATTTCAGCTGAATTATTTTAATCGGTGCTTACAGTGAAACAGGACACTTTTTATTCCCAGATGGGGAAACTGAGGCACGCAGCATTAAATAACCTACTCAATGTCACATGTGTAGCAAGCAGCACTATGGGATCTGAACCTTGGCCGTTGGCCTCAGAGCTTGTGTTCTAAACCACTGTACCCCTCTGCCCTGAGAAAGCTCCAGACTTCCCATGTGCAAGAAGTACCTTCATAATCCGAACCCTCAGAAGAGACCTCAGATTATGGATGTACAGCATAGTAGACCTAGGGAGAGCTTTGGCAGCCTCCCAGTCCTCCTCTCCTGCCCACCGTGCCACTCTGTTTCTCAGAGAAGAGCTTGAGGCTCAGATAGGAATGAGGGGTCCCTGCCAGTCACACCTGAATGATCTATAACAGGTCCAGAACCCTTTCCTTGTCTCCCTCTGCCTTTTCTTTTTTAATTCCACACTGCCTTTTCAAGACAGGTCCTGGCTGCTCTTTGTGAGGGACACAGGGACAGTCGGTAGCTACATCAGGGAGGTGCCTGCAGGGTTGATGCAATTCTGGGCATGAATCTTGGCCTTTTGCTGATAACTGAGCACAGCCGAGCTGAGGAGCTCCTTGTAGGATGCCCCTATAGGGCTCCCTATAGAGTGCCCATTAGAAGGTACACCAACCAGGCCACAAAGCCCCTTCAGGGAAATGGATCTCCCTCTCATTGCCCAAAAGGAGGGCTAGGGGAGGCTGAATTTCAGGATGCAAAGTGGTTCAGCAAACATCTAGAACCCTCCCCATCCAGAGCTAGATGCAGGGACAACCGTGGGAAGAGAGGGACATTCAACCTCTTCCCCAGCTAGAGGTAACCACATCTTCTTGGTCTACAGAGAGGAGGGGATGGAAACATGAAATTCCACTACATGAAATTATTTCCTTTAGGTTAAATCCTATGTAAATTAGCTAGATCTTTTCTTTAGGGTGATATTGAAGGGGTGAGGGAAAAGGTGAAGGGCCAGAGTATTTTCAAGGGATGTATTTTCACACATTCCAAGGTAGAACTTAGGTTAAGTTTTAATCAAAAAAAAAAACCATGTTTTTAATTACCTACCCATTAATTAACTTTCAACTAATCATCTCCAGCTTATATGTGATACTTTAGGTAGATGAGTCATGTTAACCTCGTGGCTTCTAGAACCCCTCCACACTCATGTGTGTGCTTCAGGTTGAACAGCAAGAGTTCAGAGCCAATTTTAGTACTAGAATCTCAGAATCAGGGGTCACTCAATCTTGGGGTCATCACCTTGTCATCATAAGAGGCCTCTCTTACTATTTGGCCCAACATCCTGGGAATTCTGATGATGATATCAATGCCAATCAGCACTGGCTAGCATGGACTAATCCCTGGGACCACACAAAGTTGGTATAAGTTCAGCTGCATGCCAAACTGCCTCAGATAATCTGGTATTCCTCATTCTGGTTAAACATTGGCTCTCTGATCAGCTTGTCAAAGTGCTAAAAACAGTTTCATGCCATATTTATTTTTATTCCTCAACCCAAAAGCATCTTGGGCCTGGCCTAACCAACCTCAGAGACTGCCCAGCAACCCTGGAGCAGATGGAGACTGTGTATCACAGCCCTGAAACCACACAGCATGTGGCTGTGTGCCCCACAAGAGAAGGTTGGTCTTGCCATCGGCCTTGGGCAGGCACAGGCACTGGAGCCAGGGCTGAGGGCAGACCCTGGCTTCCCCAGCGCTATCTTGCTCGACATCAGTTTGGTGTCTTTGATGCCTATGGCTGCTGAATTTCACTTTCCAGCTGGCTTCCTAGGCAGGCCACTGAGAAAGGCCAGGTGGTGGGGCTCTGGGACTGTCATCTGAGCCAATGCCCAGCAGCCAGGGCTGAGCCCAAGACAACAGGATATGGAGAACAAAAGTCAGTGACTGCTCAGGGGACCCAAGTGTAGCAAGGAGCATTCCTTTCGTTCCAGGAGAGAACAGCTCTGTTCTCTCTGGGATGGCTCAGGGACACCTGGTCTGTCCCCAGGGAAAGGCCACCAGAGGCTAAAGGGGCACTGAGGGGAGGCCTCATGAAAGGAAGGGTTTGCATGCTGGCAAGTGCCTTCTCAGCCTTTCCTGAGGCCCATTTCCTCCTCTGGGAGTCGTGGGGGGGGAGGGGGCGCTTGCCCCCAGATACTGTGCTAAGTTCCCTTTTACCTGCTTTAAGTTTTCCAAGGAAGTTTACTGTGTATATACTGGCCTTTGCTAGAAACCAAGAAACCTGCACTCAGGTCCTAAATTTGTCCTACTCTGTGTGACTTTTGAAAATTCCCTTCTTACTCTCCAGGCCTCTGTGCCCTCAAGTATCCAATACAAGAGTGAATGAAGCAGGTATTATACCTTATTGAAGTAAGCACATTTATTGGATACATCCTGTTATTTACATACATTACTCCTTGGGATCTGTACAGAAACTTAATATTACTAGAAGTTGACATTTTATTGAGGTTTTACTACTAGCCACACCTGGTGTGCACTTTTTACATGTATAAATTCATTTGATCCTCATAGCAATCCTATGATATAGATCCTATTATCACCCTCATTTTATAGAGAGGAAACTGAGGCACAGAGCACTTCAGCAACTTTCCAAGCCATACTGCTGATAGGTAGGGATCTTGGATCCAGGTGGTGCTGTTCCAAAGCATGCAGGCCACATTTCTCCTGCTTTGCATGGTCTATATGTAGTGTGGATATAATAAGAGCACTCTTCTCAGGGACCTGATGCTATAAGCACTGGATGAGAGACAGAGAGCATTATGCAACATAGAGACATGCTCAGTGAGTATGACCTCTTTATCTGACTATTACTGTTTTCCCTTTTCTCCTGAGGCTCAGAAACTCTGACCTCCACCCCTGAGAGCAGTGACCACCCCATCTCCCCTGTCTGCTGTTCCCTGCATTCATTCAGCTTGAGATAGCCCCAGCCAAGGCCAGAAGGGTGACCCATTGTCTTCCTGCTTTCCTCATTTCTAATCTTCAAATTTCTCCACTGGCCTTGGAGATCATCTCTGGGCTCACTCCTTCTCCCCAGGGTTCAAGGCCCCTATCTCCCAGAGAGACACAGATGTATCATTCTCTCTGGTTTGGTGACTGATCACAGCTTTCTGTGATGCCTTTTTGTAGGGGCATATCAGTCCTGTGGACAGGACACAGGGGTGCAGTTCTAAAAGATGGCTCCTGGGAGCATCCCAGAGGTAGAGGTGGTGGAGAGAGTCTTCTGGGAATCCCCCAGACCAGCCCCAGCTCCTGGGAGTGTTGATTACAGGCCACCGCCTCAAAACCCAGCAGTCCATGAGTCTAGGAAAGTAGATGGCCTCAGGGTTTTTATTAGATGACAGTTTGCCAGTTTGAGATTTAAAGAAAAAACTCCTTTTGTTGTAAAGCTTTTGCATGTGTGTGTGTGTGTGTGTGTGTGTGTATACATAGAGAGAGAGAGAGAGAGAGAGAGAGAGGAGAGGGCACTTTAAAATCACCATAATCATCCCATAATGTTTCCATGTATATTCCCCCAGATTTGTTCTATGATGAAAAAGTAAATCTCAAAAAATTAAAAATAAAACTACCATATGATCCAGCAATTCCACTTCTGAGTATTTATCTGGAGGAAATAAAATCACTATCTTGAAAAGATAACTACAATGATGGTCATTGCATCATTATTTACAATAGCCAAGACACGGAAACAATCCAAATGTTCACTAACAGATAAATGGATAAAGAAAGTATGGTGTATACAGACAGTCCCCAGCTTATGATGGTTCAACTTATGGTTTTTCAACTTTATGATGGTGCAAAAGCAATACACATTCAGTAGAAACCATATTTTGAATTTTGAACTTGGATCTTCTCCCAGACTAGCCATGTATGGTGCAGTCCTCTCCTGTGGTGCTGAGCAGCAGCGATGAGGCACAGCTCCCAGGCAGGCACACCATTGCAAGGGTGAGCAACTGATACACTTACATGCATTCTGCACCCCTACGACCATTCTGTTTCTCACTTTCAGTACAATTCTCAATAAACTACATGAGACATTCGGTACTTAATTATAAAATAGGCTTTGTGTTATAAGATTTGCCCAACTTTAGGCTATGTGAGTTTAACATAGCCTAGGCTAAGCTATGACATTCTGTAGGTAAAATGTATTAAATGCATTCTCAACCTCAATATTTCAACTTATGGTAGGTTTATTGGGGCCTGACTCCATTGTTAAGTTAAGGAGATGTGTATGGCGATTGAATATTATTCTACCATAAAAAATGGAAATCCTTCCATATGCAACAACATGGATGAAGCTGAGCATTATGCTAAGGGAAATAAGTCAAACAGAGAAAGGCAAATACTGTATGATATCACTTGTATGTGGAATCTAAAAAACTGAACTCATCGAAACAGAGATTGGTCATTGTCAGAGGTGGAAGTTAGAAGTGGCAAAAGAAGTAAAGGTGGTCAAAAGGTACAAACTTCCAGTTTTAAGATAAATAAGCCCAGGGATGCAATGTACAGCATAGTGACTCTAGTTAATAATTCTGTATTGTAAAAAATAATAATAATAATAATAATTCTGTATTGTTTATTTGAAAGTTGCTACTAGAGTAAATCTTAAGAGTTCTCATCACACACACACACAAAAATTAACTGTATGAGGTGATAGATGTTAACCAAACTTACTGTGGCAACCATATTGTAATATACATACCAAATCATTATGTTGTACATATTAAACTAATACAATGTTGTATGTTAATTATATCTCAATAAAACTGGGGCAGGGGGATAGATACATTTTGTTTTAAAAACTGAATTTTTAAAATTTTTTCTTTAAACTCAATTTAATTAACATGCAGTATATTATTAGTTTAAGAGGTAGAATTTAGAGGTGCCTGGGTGGGTGAGTGGTTGAGCATCTGCCTTCAGCTCAGGGTGTGATCCTGGAGTCACAGGATTGAGTCCCGCATCGGGCTTCTTGCATGGAGCCTGCTTCTCCTCCCTCTGCTTATGGCTCTGCCTCTCTTTCCCTATGTCTCTCATGAATAAATGAATAAAATCTTTTTTAAAAAATAGAGGTAAAATTTAGTGATTTATCAGTTGCATATAATACCCAGTGCTCATTATATCACGCATGCCCTCCTTAAAGTCCATCACCCAGTTACCACATCCCCTACCCACCCTCCCCTCCAGTAACCCTCAGTTTTTTCCCCATATTTAAGAGTCTCTTATGGTGTGCCTTACTCTCTGTTTTCCTCTTATTTTATTATCTCCTTCCATCCTTTTATTTTATTTTATTCTTAAATATAAAATAAATTTTATATTTATTTTATTTTTATTTCTTAAATACAAATATTTAAATTTTTTATTTAATTTTTTAAATAAATTTTATTTCTTAAATTACATATATATACCACATCTTCTTTATCTATTCATCTATCAATTGACATCTGAACTCTTTCTACTTTGCCTATTGTGAACAGTACTGCAATAAACATTGGGGTGCATGTGCCCCTTTGAATCACTATGTATCTTTGAATAAATACCTAGTAGTGCAATTGCTGGGTCATAGGATAGCTCCATTTTTAACTTTCTGAGCAACCTCCATACTGTTTCCAGAGTGGCTGCACCATTTTGCATTCCCGCCAACAGGGTGAGAGGGTTCCCCTTTCTCTGCATCCTCACCAACACCTGTTGTTTCCTGACTTGTTAATTTTAGCCATTTTGACCAGTGCAGGGGATATCTCATGGGACACATAGATCAATGGAACAGAATAGACAACCCAGAAATGGACCCTCAATTCTATGATCAACTCTATGTCCAACTAATTGTTGACAAAGCAAGAATGAATATCCAATGGAAAAAAAACAGTCTCTTCAACAAATAGTGTTGAGAAAACTGGACAGCCACATGCAGAAGAATGAAGTTATATCATACACAAAAATATATTCAAAATAGATGAAAGACCTAAATGTGAGACAGAAATCCATCAAAATCCTTGAGGAGAACACAGGCACCAACATCTTTGACCTCAGCCACAGCAAGTTCTTGCTAGACAGGTCTCCAAAGGCAAGGGAAACAAAAGCAAAAATGAACTATTGGGACTTCACCAACATAAAAAGCTTCTGTACAGCAAAGGAAACAATTGACAAAACTAAAAGGCAGCCTTCGGAATGGGAGAAGATTTGCAAATGTCTTGTTAGATAAAGGTCTAGTATCCAAAATCTATAAAGAACTTATCAAATTCAACACCCAAAAAACAAAAAATCCAGTCAAGAAATGGGCAAAAGACATGAACAGACATTTCTCCAAAGGAGACATACAAATAGCCAATAGACACATGAAAAAAGTTCAACATCATTCAGCATCAGGGAAATACAAACCAAAAATTGGAATAATATTGTAGCTACAGTTTGTGTCCAGTTTTTTTTTTACTGAACTTTACATTGCCCTAAATTTTTCATATTACCTAATAATTTCTAAAGTCTGTCTCCCTCTACCTGTGTCTCTGCCTCTCTCTCTCTGTATGACTATCATAAATTAAAAAAAATAAAAATAAAAATAAAAAAAGGGATCCCTGGGTGGCGCAGTGGTTTGGCATCTGCCTTTGGCCCAGGGCGTGATCCTGGAGACCCGGGATCGAATCCCACGTCGGGCTCCCGGTACATGGAGCCTGCTTCTCCCTCTACCTGTGTCTCTGCCTCTCTCTCTCTGTATGACTATCATAAATTAAAAAAAAAAAAAAATTAAAGTCTGCACTGTTGTGACAGACTCAATAGCCATTTGGTTTGATGAAACCATAACCCCAGCTCTTTTTGAAACTCAGGTACATATCCTAGACTGCCTCACCACTCACTTTGGTATTTGATCGGCTCTTGATTTTGGCACCTCAACTGACACTGCCAATCTACCATCCTGCTCTGCTGTTATTGTTAGCAGCTCACTGAGACCTCACTACTGTGAACAGTTGTCAATACTCAAGCCAAACTGTGGTCATAACTGATAACACTGAATGGTAAAACTGATGACTGATTCAGGGGACAATTTTGCCTGAACAGTGACAGTAGTATCCATATGCCCATATGCAGGACCCCTCAAAGAACAGGGTCAAGCCAGAGTGGGAAGAGAATAGGAGTGGGCCATGGGTTGGGGGCTAGTTTGCCTTTTCCTGCTGAATTCCAATGCAGAATTCTAAGGAGTCTTAAAATTCTAAATTTAAATCCAGCATTCTAATCTAGATCATTACAAAGAGGCATTTGTCAAGGTAGAGGAAAAAAACATATTTTATTTGACTTTGTTAGCTTGATTTATAGCTTACAAATACAAAGACATATGGTATAAGGACCTCCACTTGTACTCTTGCCAGAGGCCTCCAAATGTTAGGAACAGCCCACCCCTGAGATCTCCTTACTTTTAGCCCTATGTCGTTCAGGCTGATAAAGGCAAGAACCAGCACCTGGTCTATGCTTGCACTAAAAGTGTTTTTCATTTCCATCTGTAAGAATATTTGCAAAGCATGAAGCAAATGGGTCCTTGAGATTGAGGGATGGCAGGCTTGGCCCTACCCTAGCAGAGATGTCAAAACCAACAGGATCAGGGGAAAGAAGGAACAAGGCAGAGTCAAGAAAGTGGGCAAAGCAGGGCCGATAATTCACCATTTCAATGTGTCCCTCATTGAAGAAAAGTATTCACGTTGGCATATACTCCACTAGAATGTTCTGAACAGAAACTTAAGCAATCTAGTCCAATGGTTTCCAGCCTTTTTTTAAAACAGCAAAATAAAAAAAGATTTATCAAAATGAAAACTTAAATGAAATCCCAATATTAAAGCAACCAAAGTGATAAACAGCTTCCTACATTCATTTAAATCCTTACTGACTTTCAGAAAATATTTTACTACTTATAGATATCAATGAAGTTCCTCCTTAGATGTCTGAGGTCCCCAGAGAAGAAGCGTAATACGTAGCAGTGGTGGGTGGCAGTGGTTAAGGCCTGCCCAACATCCATTCTCCCCTTTTTGCTAACAGCCCTCCCTTCCCTCAGGCTATGTGGTTGGGATGCAGCAGGCCTCCATATCTCCCACTCCTCAATCAATATAGGACATATGACCCAGGCCTGGCCAATCAGTACATTCCAACTGCAGCCACAGTTATTAGTTCAGAGGCAAAAGGTGACCATAGTAAGCTGAACTAGGACTTCTGCAGGTAGAGTGTGGTCTTTCATGGTAGGTCTTCTAAGAGCATAGGCAGTCAGAGGGAAGTAGAGACAGAGACTGAGAATCCATGGATGAATCTGAAGTTACCCTGGACTTCCAATTTACATGAACCAATACTATTTCCTTCTCAACCCAGGCCATTTTGGCTGGACTTTTATCATGCACCACAAGACAGTCTGGACTGATCCAACCCACACCTTTTGCATATGAAGATACTAATGCCCAGAGAGAGGACAAGCACTGTCCAAGGCCACTAGGATCCCACTCAGGATCCCAGCTCTTCACAGAGATGATGATTGTGCATATTTTAACTTCTCCATATCCTTTTTCATTTGCTAAGACTGACTATGATTCTGTGTGTGAATGAGAATTCTAGGCAGAAAAAAGAAACAGTAGAAAAAAGTTTACTGAAACTCAGCCAAAGGAAACCAGCCCACACTCAGGAATAGACTAATTTTCCATAATTATGGAGTGCTTTGGTATTATCTGAGAGTCTGGGCGGGGGTGGGGGGTAAGGGGGCTCTTACACTGTCCAAATCACTCTCTTCTACCTTTTCTGCTGCCTAAAATTCCACCAATACAGTATATTTCTCCTAAATTAAGCATTGCCTTCTTCTTTGGATTTTTCTTTAAAATGCTACCCCTCAAGAAAAAAAGAAAGAGAGAGGGAATGGAAGGAGGAAAAGAAGGAAGGAAGGAAGGAAGGAAGGAAGGAAGGAAGGAAGGAAGGAAGGAAGGAAAGAAAGAAAGAAAGAAAGAAAGAAAGAAAGAAAGAAAGAAAGAAAGAAAGAAAGAAGAAAGAAAAAAGAAAGAAAGAAAGAAATAAGAAAGAAAGAAAGAAGAAAAGAAAGAAAGAAAGAAAGAAAGAAAGAAAGAAAGAAAGAAAGAAAGAAAGAAGGAAAATGCTACCCTTCTGAACAACACAGGGATGTCTACTCTCACCACTTTTATTCAACATAGTACTGAAAGTCCTATCCACAGCAATCAGAAAACAAAAAGAAATAAAAGGCGTATCAACTTCTTTCTAGAAATGTCTCCTCCTGAGGCAAGGGAAACAAAAGCAAAACTAAACTATTGGGACTACATCAAAATAAAGATTCTACACAGCAAAAGAAATAATCAACAAAACTAAAAGGCAACCTACAAAATGGGAAAAGATATTTGCAAATGACACACCTGATAAAGGGTTAAAAAAAAAGCCTTGTTTACAAGGGAATGGTAAACATTCATACCATTTTGTTCACTGTATTTAGTAGACATAACTGTTTAATAGTTACTGAATCATGATGTAAAGAAATGTGATAATATTCAGGTATGTGCTTTCTGAATGTTTCAAATCACAATCTGTCAGTTATTGTTACACCCACAAAGGTAATAAAATTACTTGTGCAAAGGTGTATTGTGGTGTGTGTAATTTCTGAAGATTATAATTCAGTTTGAGAGTTTAATAAATGAGAGCATAGCTGACTTGCCATGCCACTTCCAGGATTTTGTTCTGTTATCAAGGGTTGACCATTTGTGTCTGACTCATATATGATTTAAGTGTGCCAATTTCGGGTCACAGCACAAATATAAAAATTATTTTTCAATATATGATGGATATTTACATTTGGACACTGGATTTTGAGTTCCCTCAAATAATTAGAAAGTAGGGCCAACCTTGAATAAAGTATAGCGAAACTGTGTAGCTTCAAAAAAGAAAAAAAAAAAGGTTAGTATCCGAAATATATAAAGAACTTACACAACTCAACACCCAAAAAATAAATAATCCAATTTTAAAATGTGCAGAAGACATGCATAGAGATATCTCCAAAGAAGACAGACAGATGGCCAAAAGATATATGAAAAGATGCTCAATATCACTTATCATCAAGGAATTACAAATCAAAACTACAATGAGGTATCACCTCACATCTGTCAGAATAGCTTAATTAACACAAGAAACAAGTGTTGGTGAGGATGGAGAAAAAGAAACCCTCATGCCCTGTTAGTGGGAATGCAAAATGGTGTAGCCACTGTGGAAGACAGTATGGAGGTTCCTCAAAAACTTAAAAATAGAACCACCAATTGTACTACTAGGTATTTACCCAAAGAATACAAAAATACTAATTCTTTTTTTTTAAGATTTATTTATTCATGAGAGACACAGAGAGAAGTAGAGACATAGGCAGAGGAAGAAGCAGGCTCCCTGTGGGGAGCCCGATGTGAGGCTTGATCTCAGAACCCTGGGATCACGACCTGAGCCAATGACAAATGCTCAACCGCTGAGCCACCCAGGTGCCCCCAAAAATACTAATTCAAAGGGATACATACACCTCAATGTTTATAGCAGCATTATGTACAATAGCTAAATTATGGAAACAGCCCAACTGTCCATCAACAAATGAATGGATAAAGAAGATAAGGTATATGTATACAATAGAATATTATTCAACCAGAGAAAAGGATTAAATATTGCCAATTGCAATGACATGGATAGATTTCAAGAGTAATATGCTAAGCAAAATAAGTTAGAGAAAGACAAACACTTTACAATTTCACTCATATGTAGAAATTAAGGAATAAATGAGCAAAAGGGGGGAAAAAGAGAGAGAGAGAGACTGAGAGAGAGAGAGAGAGAGAGAAACCAAGAAATGGATTCTTAACTATAGAGAACAAACTGGTGGTTACCAGAAGGGAGGTAGGTGGGAGGATGGGTGAAATAGGTCATGGAGATTAAGGGGTGCACTTGTCCCGATGAGCACTGGGAGATGTACGGAAGTGTTGAATCACTATATTGTACATCTGAGACTAATATAACGCTGTACATTAGCTAACTGAAATTTAAATAAAAACTTTTGTAAAATGCTACCCCTCTGGGCAGGAGCAACATCCTATAGCCCCAACTCCAACTGGGAAGAAGCTGACCAACACCCTTCTCCCAGATCAGGGGTCCCTAGGGAAACCTGAGATCCAATGTGTTGAGGGAAAGAGGTGCTGCAATGTGTTCATAAAGCCCAACAGAGATGGCAAAGCCACCACAGGAAAAAACAGAATTTCTCTCTCTTCTCAACTGACAGCTTTATAGGGTATCAGATAAGCCCAAAGAAGCAGCAAGGGACAGTGAGATGGACGTGGGTTCAAGTCCTATTCAAGCCAACTCCCGGCTAATGCCAGACATATTATGTAATCTCTCTGAGCCTCAATTTCCTCACTTGTAAAATAAAAATACAAACACCTGATCAGTGATGAGGATTTAATGAGCATGTACAGTACCCAGTGGATAGCAAGTGTCTAATAAATTAGTTCCCTTTGCTCAAAAGAAGAAAGCAACCAGCTCTACTGTAATAAGTCATCTCCAGAATACTAGCCCTTTTATTATACAACAAATTATGGGTTGTTGGGGAAGGAGTTGGCCCAGGACCAGCTCTGCGTATCCCATGGATGTGGGAGCAGCCAGGCTGGCCAGGGGCTCACAGCTGGAGCTGGTGCTCACCACCGTTCTCACATTGCATTCATCCGGCTGCACACCTGTCCTCTCGCCCAGTCGGCAGCAGGGTTCCCAATCACAGGCAAAAGTGCCCGGTGCCCATGAGTGCATACAGATGGCATATAAAGGCTATAAGGCACAGAGAAGAGAAGGTCTTGGTCATGAGATATGGTAGCTTGAGGAACTGGGGCTCAGAGAGATTAAGGACCTTGTTGATTGTTACCCAGCAAATACTAGCTAGGCAGGGCTAAAAACGGACTTATCTAGGATGCTTTTCCCTGGCCACCTGTCTGGGGTACCATTTTCAATACTTCACAGTAGACTCTGGACAGGACTCTTTACAGATAGAGATATTGGAATCAGAAGTAGAGACAGAGATGGATCAAGGAAAAATCAAAATAAAAAGCATAGAGTGAGCCAATACTAGTTTCTCCCTGTCCAGGGCTCCCTCATCCTCCCACTCTTAGAAGAAATGTTAGAAAATGTCTCCCATCCATGTTCAGGTATTAAGAATCTTCTATGTTACTCCCCCAGGAAATCTGAATCTGAAAAGAAGAGCTGAAGGCAGTGCTTAGGCCAAATGCAGGTTGTAGGGGCTTCTGGGCACGGTCCCCTGCATCAGTGCCTCCTGTTTCTGCCTTGGACTTGGTCTGGGGCTAAGCACTCTGCCAACACTCCTCTGGTATCTAGACAGCTCTGGGGCTGGGACTGGGGCCTGAGCGGGGAGTGCAGGAATTGCAGCATGTTCAAAGATATGTCACCAAAATAATGGAATGCCCCAGCCGCAGGCCAGGCTGACCTCCCAAAGTATGTGTTTGGGAGTTTGCAGCTGGAGCTGGACTGCTTGAAGAGAGCCAGGCCCACCCGGACGCAGGCAGGGCAGCAGCCCTTCTCACTCCCACCTCCAGGCCAGGAGCAGGGCAGTGTGTGGAGCCCCGCCAGACATAGCATCTCAAGGAAGGGAACCCGACCTGGGAGGGGGGCTGTGGTGGATATGGAGCCACTCCATGCAGGACACCCCATGCCAACAGGAGCTGACCCAGATCCTGAGTCAATAAGGCTGGCTGAGAGTAGGATGCAGGAGGTGTGGTGGCCAGTCCCACAGGCAGCAGGGAGACAGATAGGATGAGAAAGTACTAGACACCCAGCAGGCCCTTGATAGAGCAGCCCTGCCCAGGAACACAAGTAAGAGCCCCATGTTCCTGCTCCCAATGCCTATCCAACCCCATCTTCTACTTCTCTGCAGGATGAACTCTCATGAAGTTTTTAAGCACTCTGCTGAATAAAAGGGGATTATTGTCCTAGGAAATGTTTTGGATGGCTGGGTATTACGGGAAGTGGTGTTCTTCAGAAAGCAAGATTCAGCTGTGTGGGTCTTTGGCCCAGCGGACCTCTGTGCAGGCAGAAATTTTCTGTCAGAGTAGATGAGGAGCCAAGGACCTTCACCCAGCATGGGTGGACTAAAGTGAGTTGTTGAGACATCACTCAACTAAAGCTGCATGGCTGCCCTCGCTGTGCAGGGGCCCTGACACCAAGACCCCATGGCTCTCATGTCACACCACCACATGGTGGTGCCAGCAGCCCTCTACCACAAAGACCATTTGGTGGCTCATACCACACCAGAGGCAGGGAGGAGGCAGCCTCATAGCTAGCAGGGCTGGCAAGGAAGGAGATAGGGCTGCTTTGGGTCACAGCCCAAGGACGATGGCTCTGAGTTCCTAGGCTGGCTTCTCTCCCTTCCCTGGCACCCTCTAGGATGCCCACCAGTCACCTAAAAGGCCAAGACTGCAGAGTCTTCCAGTTCACAGAAAGAAAAGGGGGTTCACTTGATGGCTTTCCCTGGACAAGCAGCCCTGTCCTGGCTCCAGCCCCAGGGCAGCGCCTCAGCTACGCAGCAGAAAGGCAGGACCCTCAGCTCCTCTCCCCAGGTCCTGCAGAACCCTCTGTCCTTCCTCTCTGCCCATCCACAGCTCCACCTGCCCCTTCTGCCACACCAGGCAAGAACTCGCATTGCCCAAAGCCCCACAGAGTACTAGCAGAAGGACAGACACACCAACATTTCCACTTACACTCTCTCATATACATTCATAGAGCCCTCTCTTGTTCTAACACAAATTTTCACACCCAAATAGATTCATGCCATTGCACATTCATGTAAGAATACATAAGAGGTTTTTTTTTCAATATTTTATTTATTTATTTGAGAGAGTGAGAACAAGCAGAAGCGAGGAGGGAGGCAGAGCAAAAGGAGAAAGACTCTGCACTGAGCAGGGAGCCCAACTCGGGGCCCAGGGCTCAATCCCAGAACCAAGAATACACAAGTTTTACACGCTCTCACACAAACACATAAAACATTGCCACCAACAGTTATTCAAATGCTTGCAGAGAGTTGCATGTGAACACATGCTGTCATGCATATACATATTCACACCCATAAACATTCATATTCACTCATGAACCTACACACACTCACATCCTCATATATTAGCATTTGACCACTCAAGTATCTGAAGCTGGCTTCACTGGAATCAGAAAGCAAGAGCCACCAGCTCCTGAGCCTCAATTTGGTCCTTCCTCTCATCCTTCCATGGCTGCCTCCCCCAGACTTTCCCCTCCCCCCCATATACTTAGTCTGGCTCCTCTTTGCTATTCCACTGAGTAAGCATGGTCATTTCTGACCCTTGTCACCTCTGTCAAGCTGCTTCCCTTGTCTCAATGTTCTCCCCTATAATGTCCTGTGTATCCAATCTTACCCAACCTGCAAGATCCCCAACACATCCCCATCCCCATGAAGTGTTGTCATCAACACTAACCTAGGAACAATCCTGCACCCTGGGAGGAATGGCCACCCATGCAGGTGTGCCCTGAGCCCAGGGTCCCTATCTGATTCCTGGGTATGAATCTTGTCTCATCCATGGGGTAACAAAAGCCTCAAGGTCCAAGGAAAAAGTCATGCCCCATCCCTTGTGGCACCCAAACACAGTGAGAGCTCGGCCCTTAGCTCAACACTGCCCAGGGTGTTGCCCCAAACTCATTCTATTCTCATTTAGGCTTTCTCAGTTGAATGGAATCAATTCTGGGGTCAGACATACCTGGGTTCAAATCCCAGCTCCAACTATCTAACAGTGTAACTTGTGCAACCTCCCTAACATCTTTTGGTCTCTGTTTCTCCTCTACAGAAATGAGAACATTAATTCCTTCCTTGTAGGTCTGGAATGAGGATGTGGATATAAAGTACTCTGCACAATGGTTGGCAGAGGGTAGGTGCTCAAACCAACATGATGCCCTTCTCTACTGCCCCTCAACTCTCCTTGCCTATAGTCTGATGGGGCTTAATAACCAGGATGGAGTGGTCCAGACTGGGATCAAGGAAAGCTCCAGCCCACACCCCTCCCCCAAGGCTGTGTCTGGGTCTGCTCCCCTCATGGGAAGCCCCAGAGCTTCAGGACATCTTTGATTAATAAGAAGCAGAAAGATAAGCCTCATGATAATTAATAAATCATTAGCAGCATACTTTTCATCAGATAAGCCCATTAATTGTTCCCATTTCCTTACAAAAAACCCCCGGCCAGGGGCCCCTCGCAGTAAGTTGATTTTATGAGAAATCCAAGCTCATAAAAAGAAACAGGTCCCTGGTAGGATGAGCAGCATCCACCTGCAGTGGCTCTGGGACAGCATAAGCCCAACCCACACCTCTGTCCTTTGGGAGCGCAGGGACCAGATCGCACAAAACAACCCACTGCCTCCCAGGCAGGGCCCCAAGGGAATTCCAAAACTCCTAAGGCAGAGCTAACACACTGGTTTCCCCTCTGGCACCAGCACCAACACCAACTGATGACCATTGTCTCTTGTAGCCATAGAAAAAGAAGAAGAAAAAAAAGAAAAAGCCATATCTGAATTGAGAGGAAAAAGTCCTAATTGATTAGCAATGCTTGCCAGGTCATAGGATAGGGCGTGAAGGCACAAGGGGGACATGTGGGCATTCCTTTCTTCATTTATTCATTTATTCTGCAAATGATTAATGAGTGTCAAGTGCTATGCAAGGGGCTGGGGAGACTGTGTGGAACAAAAAGAGTCATGGTTCCAGCTCTCATAGACTTTATATTTGCCATCTCCAAGTCCTGTTCCTTTACAGAAGAGGAAACTGAAAGAGGGAAGGGGCTCCCCAAACCCATGCTGAGGTTCAGTGGCAAAACCAGCTGGAGAGCCCTTTCCCTGCTCCATTCTCAGGCCCTCTTTCTCTCAAAGGAACAGCCAAAGGATCCAGCTCCCATTCTCCCCAAAACACAAAGATGCTCTGCCAACTTCTCATGTACCCACCCACCCCGAGACTCTGAGAATAGCAGCACATTCTCATTCACTTGAAGAAATGCTTTTGAACACCTATCATATACAGGAGCACTGAACGGAGGCACAAAGAAACTGCCCCCCAGAAGTTGGTTGGCTAGCTGGCTGGCTAGTTAGATGGAAAAGGCTTCCTTTAAAAATAATAATAACAAAGCAAAACAATGAGACAGACTAGGAGGCATACCTTAAGTAAAGTGCTCTGAGACATTAAAGGCAAAAAAGCAAGCAGTGGAATCTGGGAAGGCTTTCTGAAGGAGAAGCAGGTTAGGAAGGTTTTGGAAAGGTGTGGAGATAGATCTGAAAGGGCTTTCAAGGCACTGCTTGGCACTTTTACATTTGTCCCTTGGCTCTTCACCTGTACCCTACGAAGGCAGAGTCAGAGGGTACCACTGGATAAACCTGGCTTATCTTCCTATAGCATCAATCTCACAGATTTGAAATGGAAAAGTTTTTCATTAAAGAGTTCTTAGAAGTGTTATCTAACCTAAACAGAAATAAGTTTCAGGTAGATTAAGAACTAAATGTTGAAATAAATAAAACTAAGAAAATGCTAGAATAACATACAGGAGTATATTTATATCTACTAGGGATAAGAAAATTTTCTAAGCATGGTACAAAATGAAGATGCCAAAAATTTAAAAAACAGGTAGATAGGTCTACATAAAAATTTTAAATTCCCTAATGCAAAGGCATCAAAAATAGAATTAAATATAAATGTCGGAGGGGGCGAGTGTTTGTGATATATATAATAAACAGAGGACTAAGATCTCCAAAACAGAAAGAGTTCCCAACAAAAAGCAATTCATGGAAAAAAACACAAATGGCAAATAAACCAGAATTTCTGAACCTCAGCACTATTAACATTTGGAGCTAGTTATTCTACATAGATGATGTCTATGTAGATGTCAATAGTACCCCCAACCCCAACCTCCGCTCCCTTGAAGCAGTCAAAAATGTCTCCAGACACTGTCAAATGTCTTGGGGTGGAGGCAGGGGGGGGGGGTGGCGGGGGGAACCGGAGGCAAATCATCCCCAGTTTAGAACCATTGCTAAACACAGGAAGGCAGCCTCAGCCTTCCGAATGAACAGATTATTGCCAATTAACAATGTTGGGGATTTACCCCAAAGATACAGATGCAATGAAACGCAGGGACACCTGCACCCCAATGTTTATAGCAGCAATGGCCACAATAGCCAAACTGTGGAAGGAGCCTCGGTGTCCATCGAAAGATGAGTGGATAAAGAAGATGTGGTTTATGTATACAATGGAATATTCCTCAGCCATTAGAAACGAAATGTGTGGGAAATATCAGAAAGGGAGACAGAACGTAAAGACTGCTAACTCTGGGAAACGAACTAGGGGTGTTGGAAGGGGAGGAGGGCGGGGGGTGGGAGTGAATGGGTGACGGGCACTGGGGGTTATTCTGTATGTTAGTAAATTGAACACCAATAAAAAAAAGAAAAAAAAGAAACGACAAATACCCACCATTTGCTTCGACGTGGATGGAACTGGAGGGTATTATGCTGAGTGAAGTAAGTCAATCGGAGAAGGACAAACATTATATGTTCTCATTCATTTGGGGAATATAAATAGTGAAAGGGAATATAAGGGAGGGGAGAAGAAATGTGTGGGAAATATCAGAAAGGGAGACAGAACGTAAAGACTGCTAACTCTGGGAAACGAACTAGGGGTGGTGGAAGGGGAGGAGGGCGGGGGGTGGGAGTGAATGGGTGATGGGCACTGGGGGTTATTCTGTATGTTGGTAAATTGAACACCAATAAAAAATAAATTTAAAAAAAAACAATGAAATGTCATCTTCTCTTATCAGATTGGGAAGATTTTAAAAATTGATAGTAACTACATATGGCAAGGATTTGGGAAGAACGATGGTCTCATTCTTTGTTGGTGGGAACATAAGTAGATACAACAATTTTAGAAGACAATCTGGTAGCATCTATCCATTTTTTTAGATCTGTAAACCCACTGACCTGACCTCACTTTTGAACTCTAGTCCCACAAAACTACGCATAACAGTGCAAAGGACGTGCATACAAAGGACGTTCCCTGAGGGCTTTTTTATAATAGAGAAAATTTGGAAACGAGTGTAAATGAGTAAAGAAATGGTTAAATTGTGGTACATTGATATAAAGCAGACAACAAAAAGAGTTGCCAAAATATACAGCTGCATAAAAAAAAGCAAGTTGCAAAATAATACAATCTTATATTAATTTTTAAGTTAAAATGACATTTTCGCATGTTTGTGTGTGCCACTTAAAAAGAGAGAGAAAGAAAAAAAGATGTGAAAAATAAATAGCAAATTACTGATCATGGTTAATTATAAGAAAGGAGATGAAGGATGAGAGAACTAACAGGGAGAAAAGAGTTTCAATTTTGTGCTTTATAGAGTTCTGTATTATTTGAGTTTTAACGGTGAGCATGCATTATTCTTTTTTTTTGTCATGCTCCATGACCCCTCTTTTATTTTTGAGTATGTATTATTCTTAAAATTTTTAAATGTGTTTTAATTAAGTAAATCCTCTCCCACAAAATATCATATATACACGAATAAAATCAGCAAAGTCCTACTGATCTCTGTTGATCCATGTCATTTTTTCCAAAGGCTAGGTAGCAGAAAAGTAGAATGTACAGTAAGAGGTGGAATAAGTCAGTTTTCCTGATTATGAAGAAAGCCAATGCCTTCTAATTAGAGCAAATCAGCAAAAAACTACTGCAGCAAAAAACAGATTTGGCCAAAGTCTCAGCCACAAGCTAAGGCTGGGCAGGGCATGTGTTTTCTTAACAATTCCCTAAAACGTTCCGAGAAAGGAGTTCGCCAACTTAGAAACCAGTTTTATTTTCACTTTGACTACTTAAGCTGACTTCCCAAATCTGTTCAGTTGCCTGCTATTGTTCCTCTTCATCACATATTCTGTTTACAAATATCACTGGGCATCTTTCCACTTCCTACCATAGTGAATTTTCCACAAACACAAAGAAACCAGAAGTTCTGGAATTTTGGTTATTCTTCATTTGTCTTTTTAAAATATAGTAATTTTAAAATTATGTTTTCAACTTAGAACACAGATCAGTGGTTTAAAATAGAAGATCTAAAACATAAGCTTGTAACCAGTGAAAATATGAAGTTATTGAGGCAAAATCAGAATGGCAATGAGTCACATAGTCATGACAGATGTGCTGTTGACCTTAAGGCCCACCATGTGACCATGACAGACACCAGGACCAGAGCTCTACCCCAACCACATCCAATAAGCAACTCCCTAAAATACTGGACAGTGAGCTGAGGTGGGTTTTACTTTAGTGGAATATTATTTTAGTGGAGTCACAGAAAAGCACATGAAATGATGGTATGAAAGCCATCTCTAATACAATGACACTGAAAAGGTCAAGTATGCAATTTCAAAGAAAAAAAAATCACAAAATAGTTCAAAAACATAAAATAAAGAAGACCAAGAACAATATGATTAAAAATAAAATCAAACAAAGCAAATTAAAGGGTCTCTTAAAGATTTCTTTAGTCTGAGAAATGCCTCTGAAGTTGTAGTTGAGTAGTTGATCAAAGTTGGTTAAATGCTTCACTGGAGGTAGGATGACATCTCTATCTGTATCAGAAAGAGGCAGCTGATTTGAAAAAAGTATCAGAACTGTACTGTCTACCAATCCACTTCAGTGGGTTCAAAAAGACAGACTTGAACAACTGACTTTGAGGGAATAGGGATTATGAAAATGCAGATATTAATGATCTGGCTCTTATATCAATCTTTGTTCGCCATAACTCTAACAAATGTCTGTGAAGACAAGTCAATTTCTAAAGTGGTTGATGGTAAAATGACAAGGAAATATAGTTTCAACAAGATGTCTAAGTCTGAAAAGATTAGTATCAAATGTAAGTAAGCAACTCAGACCCCCGCAGAGGTGACTCAAATCTCTGATGGGCAAAATGGAAGAAAATGGAGGCTCCATGATCTATCACACACCATGAGTGTTCCTGGAACCTGCATCACACATGAAGCACATTTTTTTAAGATTTTATTTATTTATTCATGAGAGACACAGAGAGGACAGAGAGAGACAGGCAGAGGGAGAAGCATGCTCCATGCAGGGAGCCTGATGTGGGACTCAATCCTGGGACTCGATCCCAGGACTCCAGGATCACACCCCGGACTGAAGGCAGGTGCTAAACTGCTGAGCCACCTGGGGAACCCCTGAAACACATTTTTAAGAGGTCTGCTCTTGAGTTCTAAGTAGTAAAAACTTTTAATCAAAATTCAGTATAGAAAACTTAGCAGTTTGAATCATTCTCTCTTAGGGCCACTTTATAATAAAAGAAAAGTTGTTTTGAAAGCCTGCTTTACCCCACATATGTGTACAGGCTTAATGGGAAGAAGATGCTGGTCTAGGTTTTCAGACTTGAGGGTGATGTTTTTTCAGAGAGCAAAATATCAATCGTGCCATGACTAAGGGCAAAAATTCACTACGGTGAATAAAGTCTTTGTTCACTGAAATGTCAGTAAGTGGCTCTCAGAGATGCTTTCTTTAGAATATGTTTTCAAGGCTCAATACTTTTATCAACAACTGCAAGGCAAAGCTGAAAGATTATTCTACTGCCATGATCACTGCCATAAAAATGCAGATACAGAGTTGGTTGAAGAGAACTGGTCAAGGGACCTAAGTATAATTGAACCTCTTCATTTATTTTCATATATCAGTTCTCTTGCCATTCAGTTGATGTTTTCAAAACTATTAGATTTTTCGCAACAGCATCCTACCCATTAGCCAATGGTACATATAGGGGTTGTTTTTTTGCTACTAATGGCAATAATTTAAAATACTAATTTATACTTTTGACATGACCCCATTCATCTTTGATGCCTTCCTTCTTTCTGATATGGTAAAATCATCCTGGATCATCCTGTGCATTTTCTGCCCCAGACCCAGAATCAACCAATTCTCCCAGAGGATGGCTCCTCTTTAGGAGATTCTATATACCTCTATGCCCTTCATTTGTCCATGCAGCATCCCTGGAAACTCAGTGCAAAATGGACTATTGCAGTGGCAATGGCATTCCTGCCAGGAACAATGTTTAAAATAGGGTGGGTTCCTGGGCTAGAACCAGGAACTAAAGACAAGAAACCTATGACCAATAATGACGTAGAAAAAGGACAAAACAACCATAGACACATAAAGTAGTGAAAACAACACTCCATTCAATCCCTGGTCAACACGTGGATAAAGCCACTGTAGGAGGGGCCAATGGCAGTACTATAAAAAGGGGGACTGCTCTTAAGGTGAGGACTCTGGGGTGGGAGGAGCTCAAAAGAGGGGGATTTAGGACAAATAATAGGAAAACCAGCTTCCCACAAAATGGAACAAATATGGTGGGCTGGTAAATGAACATGGGATTTGACGGGAGCGGGACTAAACTGTCCCATTCCCACCGCTCCCTAGCTGTGTGACCTTGAGGAAGCTGCTATCCCTTCTAGAATTCCAAGTCCCTTATTGGTAAAATGGGGATAATTGTGCTTGCCAAAAAATTACAAGGATTAGATGAGACGGTTGGTATTGCACCGCTTATCTCCTTTACTTTTGAAGCATCTCCGGTTCTTAGGAGGCCAGCCGTTCTCTGACATGCAGTATGTGCTCAAAAACTTGAGGTGGAGGGGATAAATGAACTATTTGTTTTGAGAAGATCATTTTTATGTTGGAAAGCTCACTTGGGCAGAGGTCTGGAGGGTGGGATGAATGGGATTTCACTGCAAAGGGATTAAGAATTGCCAGCTTGACTGAACACCAGAAAATCAAAGGTTTCCCTGGATTACAGGGAAAAGCAGAGGTTTCCCTGGATGGAAGGTAGCATTGTGACTTTGGGAAGGCTGAAGAGGTCAGAGAGAGCCTCCTGGGGTGGCAGTGGAGGGAGTCCATGGGTGAGTTGGTGTTAGGCAGGAGGAGAGGCAGGGTGGATGCTCAGAGCTCTCCTGGCTCAGGCTGGGCCACCACCTGAGAATATGCTTCCCTGTTACTGGGGTAATAGCCCACCCTGTCCATCTTTGCCAAGGTAGCCTTCCACATTCACATCTGGTCAAATCACTTCCATGCTTAAAACCCAGCCCTGCTTTCACTTGTCCTTAAGATAAAGTCCAAACTCAAGCACAGCTACTCAGCAAACCCTACATGGTCAGCCCTAGACCCATATTCCTATCCTCCTTCCAACTGCCTCATCTCCCACAGTCCCCTTCCCACCTTGACCACTAGCTTGCAGGTCCCCCAAATGCTCCAATCTCTATAACTCTGCCTCCAGCTCCCTTTGCCTCAGGCCCCTGAAAAACTCTTATTTCCATAAGACCTGCTTTAATTATGGTCTACACTATAGTATCCCCCCGAGACACGCTGCTATCACTTGAGAAATCCGTTTTATAGCTACTTATACCTGTTTGTATTTCTGTCTCTACCACAGGACTGAGAGGCCCTGAGGGCAGGAACTGTCTGTTTCTTTTTGTATCCCCAGGGCCTTGGCCCAGGATGTGGGACGGAATAGTCGCACAGAAAATGTTGGTTGATTGACTGCTCCACTGGCAAAATGAATGAGTGAATGAATGGCAGGATCTCTGAAACCTAGTAGGCCTTCTATGCTGACTTTTTTCAGCACCAGCTCTTCCCAACACACACACACACACACACACACACACACACACACACACACACTTCTTTCATTTTTCTCCTCTCACTCACTGGTTCTAAAAAACAACTTGATAAGTATTGACTTATTAAACTTAAAAGAATATATTCAAATTTGTAAAGTTTCCAGAAGTCCACAAAAACACTGATCAAGAATTGGCAAATGGTCCCATGAAATGCCACCCAAGGACAGTCCATGATCAGATGTTCTTTCCAAGGAGACCCAGGTGCCCCTCCTTGCTCCCCCACTCCATGCATATGAGGCCCCAGCCCAGCCTCCCTTCCTTGGCGTTGAGTGGACACCTGTGACTGGGCTATAATCCTACGTAAGCCGCAGGCACACAGCCTAGGACCACTCCCTATCCTGGTCACAGGGACTTGAATAGCCAGGTGCACCTGTGGGCCAGCCAGCCACTGATCCATAGGCGGAGCCCAATAGGACTGACGCCTCAGCTTTTGAAGCACTGACAGGGCTGCCCTACTGAGCCTGACCCTTGACCTGCAGGTGGGCACAGCCATTGTCCCCACAGGTCCCAAGTGCTGTCCGTCCTGCTGCAGGGACCTGTGAAGGTATTCATTTCAAGTCAGCGCAAAGCCAAACAAACAGAAGGGCTAAGGGGCAGGGGTTTGTTTGGAGGCTTTGCTGGGCAGGGAAGCTGTCATTGCAAGTACAGGTATAATCCACGCCAGGCAGGTCCCACCAGCCAGCAGGGCTCCACCTGACACAAAGTTGTTTATAAACACATAACCAGGTCAGATCTCCAAAACAAGAGGCTCTGGAAGTGAGGGGGCTCTACAGGGATTGGCAGATGTCTCCATGTCAGAGGGCAGCTTCCTCTCACTGAGCCTGTGGAGTAGGAGGAGAGGAAGGAGAGGCACATACATCCCTGCCACAGAACAGAAGCTAAGGCCAGGCATGCAAGAAAGAGCTAGCAGGGTCCTCGTAGAGCCCAGAAGCTGCAGACAGTGACAGCATCATCAGACCACCTGCTATTAGCAGGACTGGCCCCCTGCAGTCATGACATTTCTGGCAAGTGTCGGTGTGCTACTGACAATTAGACTAGTATTTGCGAATGGAGGTTTCAAGAGAATTTGTATTACTTAGCAGAATAGGCACAGACCTACACCTAGATTCTGATTCTGATTCAGCTACACACTAGCTGTCTAACCTCAGACAAGTGACTTAACCTGAGTCTCAGTTAATTCACCTATAAAATAGGCATGCCAATTGCCAGCTTGTAGGGATGTTGTGAGGATCAAATTTGTGCAAAATCCCCTGGCCCCATCTCCAACCTCTCACTTCCTATCATCCACCTTACTCAGTCTATCAAATTGGTGTTTCTAAAATACTGGGACTTTTAAAACATTTTTATTTATTTGAGTATAGTTGCCATACAATGTTACATTAGTTTCAGCTGTGCAACATAGTGATTTGACAACTCTATACACCCCTAGTGTACCTAATACCTGTCACCATACAATGCTATTATAATACAATTGACTATATTCTCTTTGCTGTCACTTTCATCTCCATGACTTTTTCATTCTGTAACTGGAAGCCTGTACCTCTCATTCCCCTTCACCCATTTTGCCCATCCTCCCAACTCACCTCCTCTCTGGCAACCATCAGTTCTCTGTATTTTAAAACATTTTTATTGTTAAATACAATTCACATTCAGAAAATGCTTAAAATATCAATATATGACTTAAGAAATTACTATAAAATGAATATGTGCTCCTTACCAAGTGAAAAATTGGGACTCCAGAAGCTGCCATAGATCACTTCACAATCTTAGCCCTCTCTTTCACCCTAACAGAATAAATATATGGAATCATACAGTACGTATGGCTTCTAAAAATCACCTTATGTGTTTTGAATTTATTCTGGTTGTTTTGCATAACTTAATTCATTTTCTTTGTTGCATAACATTCCAGTATATGAATATACCATAATTTGCTTATGCAATTGTTAATAAACATTCTTATTCCTATCCCAGGACACAGTGAAAGGAAAAACTTTTTCCTCTGCACACTCACAGCACATTTCTGCCTCCACCATATGTGCAGGTGTTCTTCTCACACCAACCAGTTTTACAACAACAGCTAAGTGTCCTATGACTCAATTTAATTCTGACACTATTTACCTGGTTAGCATCAGATCCCACAGCTCAAGGACTCAGTCCCACAAGACTGCATCCCCCTTCAGATGCCAGTTGCACATAGTGGGTCCCCAAGTTCCCCACACTTAGGTCCAACTTGGCTACAAATCAAAGGTTCCCAGGACTCCCTCCTCAGGTTCAATAATTCACTATAACACAGAACTCAGAGAAACACTTTTGCTTACTAGTTTATCATACAATAAAGGATATGATAAATAATACAGATGAAAAGCCAGAGAAGAAGCATATAGGATGAGATCCAGATGGGTCACATGCAGGATCTTCTGTCCCCATGGTACTGGAGTATGCTGCCCTCCTCTCATGTACATGTGTTCACCAACCTGGAAGATCTCCAAACCCACAGTTCAGGTATTTTTATTGAGGTGTCATCATGTAGACAATATTGACTATTAATTCCATCTCCAGCCTCTCTCCCCTCCCCAGAGAATGAGAGGGTTAGAAATGAACATTATAAGCTTCTAGTCACAGCTTGGTCTTTCTGGTGACCATCCGCTATCTGGGAGCCCACCAAGAGTCACCTCATTAGAACAAAAGATGCTCCTATCACCCAGGAAATTCCCAGAGAACTAAAGCTCTGTATCAGGAACAGCTATCAAAGACTAAATATAGAACAAAAGATGTTCCTAGCACCTTTATTGCTTAGGAATTATAAAGGTTTTAGGAGAACTGGCCAGAAGCTGGGAAAAAGACCAATATATACACAATATATGTATTTATCATATCACAATATCACATACAGGTATACATTTATATGGGGTATATCTCTGGAAAAGGAGCTGGGTCATAGGCTGAATATCTTCCACTATACTAGGTTATTCCTCATTCTTTTCCACTGCAGTTGTACAATATAGCACTTGCACCACTAATGCAGAAGAGCTCCCATCATTCCACATCCTCACCAAGACTTGATGTTCCCAGATGTTTTAACTTTAGGCATTCTGATGGGTATCTTATTGTGGTTTAAACTGCCATTTCCCTTATGACTAATGAGGTTGATTGGCTTTTAATATGTTTATTAGACATTTGGATGTCATCATCTGTGAGGTGCCTGTTTAAGACTTCTGCTCAATTTTCTATTGGGTTGTCTTTTTCTTGTTGATTCGTAGAAGTCCTATATCAATTTTAGATATGAATTCTTCATTTGTTATATGTGTTTCAAATATCTTCTTTCATTCTGTCACTTCAGTTTTCTTTCCCTCTTTATGGTATCTTTTGATGGACTGAAGTCCTTCATTTTAATGAAGCCTTTCTCCTCTATGTTTAGTGATTTTTGTGGACTGTATAGAGAACTCTCCCTGTCCCCAAAGTCATGAAGATATTGTCCCATTTTATCTTCCCAAAGCCTGCTTTACATTTCTCCTTTCAATAAGCAACACATCTGGATTTGATTTTTGTGTATGATGTGAGGTAAAGGCCAAGTTTCTTCTTTTTTTTATATATAGATGCCCAATTTTCCCTGCACCATTTATTATAGAGACCTTTCTCCACTGTTCTGCAGTACCACATTTGTCATAAATCAATGTCCACATATGCATAATCTATTTCTGGATTCTCAAATCTTTTCCATCACTATATTTATCTATCCTTCTGCCAATCCATATTGTCTTAATATCTGTAGCTCTATAATAATGTGAAGGAAGCATTACCTACTTGTTTCTTTCTCCAAAATTATCTTTGCTGCTCTTATCCCTTTGCATTTCCACATAAATCTTAGAATCACCTTGTAAAAGTCCACAGAACTGTGGAGACTTTCGTGTGGATTGCACTGAATCTACAGATCACTTTGAGAGCTGCTATCATTACAACATTGAGTCTTCCAATCTATGAACATTGTATGTCTCTATTCAGTCTTTAATTTTACCTTTCTAATTTCTACCAATAATATTCTATAGTTTTCTCCATAGAGGTTTTGCACAAGTTTTGTTAGATTTACTTCTATGTATTTTATATTTGTTGGTATATTTAAAGTGGCATCTTTTTACATTTTTATTTTCTGTTTGTTGTTGGTATCTAGAAACAGGATTGATTTTTGTGCATTGTGTTTGTGACTGATGCTAAATTCTTACTAAGTCTAATATTTTATCTGCAGATTCTTTGGGATATTCTACATATACAATCTTATCCTCTTTCGATACTGAGAGTTTTGTTTATTCTTTTCATTAGTTCTATTTCTTTTCTTACCCTGCTGCTCTGCTAGGACATCCAGGACAATGCTGAATAGAAGTGAGGACAGTGGACACCATTGCCTCATTCCTGAACTTTGTAGAAGGATAAAAGGCTTCAATATTTCTCCACTAAGTATGGTGTTGATTGTAGAGTTTGTGTATATGCCTCATATCAGATTGAGCTCCTGACTATCCCTAGTTTGCTGATAGTTTTTTTTCGTGTTATAGGTGAAACTTTATCAAATGCTTTTCTGTTTTTATTGAGATTATCATATAATTTTTCTCCTTTCTGTTAATTTGATGAATTACGTTGACTGATTTTCAAATTTTGAACTTGGAGTAAACCCAACTCCATCAAGATGCTTGCTCTGTTACTGGATTCATTTTGCTAATAGTATGTTTTATATTTTTAAACTTATGTTTATTAGTGGAATCAGGCTACTGTTTTCATTTCCTGCTGTGTCAAGGTTATGATAGGCTCGTTAAAACAATTTGAAGAATCCCTTCTTCTGTTTTCTGGAAGAACTTATGTAAGATTAGTGTAATTACATAAATATTTGGTGGAAGTTGCCTATGATGTTTTCTTTGTGGACTTATTTTTTCATTCATATAACTTTTGATTCAATTTTTAAAATAATTATAGAAGTATTAGAATTTCTATTTCTTATATCCATTTAGAAAAGTTGTGTTTTTATAAAAATTTGTTCATCTATTTAAACTTCCAAATACTTTATCCCACAGATGTTCATGACATCCTCTATCTTTTTGTTCCCCAATGTCTGTAGCTCTGAAGTTGAGGCCCTCTTTTACATTCCTAACATTGCTTATTTACAACTCCTTAAAACTGGGGCATTATCAATTAGTCAGTCTCTTCAATAAACCAAATTTGACTTTGCTGATCTCTTCTATTTTATAGTTGACTTTTCTTTCATAAATTTCTACCCTTATCCTTACTATACAAGCTTTTCTTTCTATTTGCTTGGGCTGATTTTGTCATTGCTGTTGATGATGCTCTGTTCCTAATTTCTTGAGATAGATACTAAGTGTACTAATTTCAATTTTTATATACTCCTAAGTATATAATTTCTCTATAATTATGTGTTTAACTGCCTTCCACAAGTTTTTAATGAAGTATTTTTATCATTTGGTTCATGATATTTTAATTTCCGTTGTGTATTTCACTTTGTGTAGAATAATATTGGTTATTTCCAAATACAGTTATCCTTCTTTATTTCTAGCTCAATTGCATTGTAGTTAAAAAAATTCAATTCTTTAAAATTTTTCAGACTTGCTTTAAATCTCAGTGTATAATATTTTTATATTTTTCTTGTGTGTTCTTGAAAATAACATGTACTCTGCAAATATTTGGCCCAACACTTTATAAAAACACTGTTTTCATAACTTAATTTTGCTTCTGAGTATTATTCAGGTGGAAACACAAACCTATTCAGGTGATACATTGTATAGAACTTAATACGCATAAATGAATATAAATAAACCTGGGAACTCTGAATAATATTTTTTGGAACTCTGAATAATATTGATGGATTGTATAAATGTGAATATCCTGTCTGATACTATAGTATAGTTTTCCAAAATGTTATCACTAGGGGAAATTGGACAAAATATCCAAGCGACTGCTCCATATTATTTCTTTTTTCTTAATTATCTAATCCCATGCATATGAAATATTCAGAATAGACAAATTCATAGAGACAGAAAGAATGGCTAAAATTAACAACTCAGGAAACAACAGGATTCACAGAAAGAGGAACCCTCTTACACTGTTGGTCGGAATGCAAACTAGTGCAGCCACTCTGGAAAACAGTATGGAGATTCCTCAAAGTTAAAAATGGGGCTACCCTATAACCCAGCAATTGCACTATTTAGATCTTTATCCAAAGGATACAAACATAATGATTCAAAGGGACACATTCATCCCAATTGTTTATAGCAGCAATGTCCACAATAGCCAAACTGTGGAATGAGCCAAGATGCCCATTGACAGACGAATGGATAAAGAGGATGTACATATATATATATATATATATATATATATATATATATATATGATGGAATATTACTCAGCCATCAGAAAGGATGAATACTTACCATTTACATTGACATAGATGGAACCTGAGGGTATTATGCTGAGTGAAATAAGTCAATCAGAGAAACAATTTTCATATGTGGAATATAAGAAACAGTGCAGAAGATCACACAGGAAGGGAGGGAAAACTGAATAAGAAGTAATCAGAGAAGGAGAAAAACCATAAAAGACTTTTAACTATACGAAACAAACTGAAGATTGCTGGAGGGGAGGGGGAGAGGGCGATGGGGTAATTGGGTAATGAGCATTAAGGAGGACACATGATGTGATGAACACTGGATACTATATGCAACTGATGAATTAGTGAACTCTACATCTGAAACAAATGATGTACTATATGTTGGCTAATTGAATTTAAATTAAAAAAAAAGAAAAAGCAAAAAAAAAAAGAAAGAAAAAGCAATGGAAAACATGAAGTGTCCACGTAACATTGAGGCTAGCACAGACCCCCCAAGCAGCTCTTGCTCAAAAAACAGGCTAAGAAAGACTATGCAAAAATATCCAGAGCCTGAGCTTGAGCAGGAGCAAATTACTTAAACTGCAGGACTGTGGCACATGATTGGGTTTGTCTGTTGTCCATTTATCCACATTTTTTTCAAGCATAGCCTAGTGGATAAGAACGGAGGCTCAGAATCTGACAAAAGAAGGTTCAATCCCAGCTCCACCACTTATAAATTGCATGGTCTTGAACACTTATTGTCCCTAGTTTTTTTGTCTGCAAAGTAGGGATGATAATAGTCCTTACACCACTGGGCTCTCATACAGAATAGATAAGAAAATGCATGGTGACTGACACACAGTATGTGCTTATTGAAAATAGATATTTTATTATTAGAATTTAAAATCACATATTCTACCAATGAATACACTCTACCATAGGAGAAGATACAAAATAATATAAAATAAAAATTAAGTGAATTAAGTGATGTTTTCCTAGTAAGTTATAACTGCAAAGTTTGCTCAAGAAAATGTAAGTCATTAAGAGACAAATAACCACAGAAGATAGAGAAAGGGTGAATGGGTGACGGGCACTGAGGGGGGACACTTGACGGGATGAGCACTGGGTGTTATTCTGTATGTTGGTAAATTGAACACCAATAAAAAATTAATTTATTTTTTAAAAAAGTAGAGAAAAAATTGTCAATGATGCATCTACCCCTCCCCGCCCCCGCAAAGAAAGCCTATGTTAACATGGTATGTATAGGCAAATTATGCCCAGTCTTCAGCAAATAAATTATTTTCAGACTATCCAATCAGAGCAGAGTAAAAAAGCTTCTGAGCTCCTTTTAAAAGTCCAGCTTTAACCCATATATCCAACTGCCTCCCCCACACAAATGAGTCAAGCACACTTTTGAATATAAAAAGCAGAAATCCTCAATAATATATGATCAAATCAAATTTAGCAGAGTATTGCAAGAATAATAAACAGAGGACTCTTGTAAGCAAAGAGCTGAGCTGGGGAAATAGAAATGAGAACATGGTTTACCACTATCTTTCCCAGCTCCCTGGGTGTCATCTGCTTTGTTTACACAAAAAATAGAGTGTCAATTAATCCAAGTAGCTAGTTCAACTGAATGGTAAGATAAGCAGAGGTCTATGAAGACAGTGTGTGTGTGTGTGTGTGCACGCATGTGTGCATGCACACATGCCTATGTGTGGTGGGGGAGGTGTGGGTGTCTGTGAAAGACATTTGATAGAGCTCACAGGATATAAAGCATTTTGTATCATTTTGAACTTAATATTTTCATATAACCTTATCTTTCATAAAGATCATTTGAAAAAACTGACCACCACTTCTTATGGATCTACCACTTTTGACTAAGTAATCTGTTATTGTGAGGCATTCAGGCTTCTCTTTTTTAATGCTAGAAATTACATTGCAAAGAACACATTCCTGCCTCGTATTCAGTCCACATTTCTGATATCTCCTTAAGACGTGCTTTTACAAGTAGAATTATTATATCAGCTACCTCAACATGTTTTGAATTCTTTATATTTAAAATCTTGACACATTTAGCCCAAATATTTTTTATATAAATTTATTTTTTATTGGTGTTCAATTTGCCAACATATAGAATAACACCCAGTGCTCATCCCATCAAGTGCCCATCACCCAGTCATCCCCACCCCACCCCCCGCCCACCTCCCCTTCCACCACCCCTAGTTCGTTTCCCAGAGTTAGGAGTCTCTCATGTTCTGTCTCCCTTTCTGATATTTCCCACTCATTTTTCTCCTTTCCCCTTTATTCCCTTTCACTATTTTTTATATTCCCCAAATGAATGAGCCCAAATATTTTTTTTAAAACTGGCATCATTTTATACTTCTACCAGCAAGACAAAAGCACACTCTTTTCACTATAGTCTCAGCAGTGTTTAAGTTTCTCTTTTCTTAACCTGTGTTAAGGCAATGGGTTAAAATGGTATGTCATTGTTCTTTTAATTTGCCACTGTTTAAACAGCGATGGTAAACCCTTCTTCCCAGGCCTGCAAGCCAGTTCCTTTGCTGTGCATTGGCTTTACTCGAGGAAAGACAAACCCTGAATTCTGCTGACTTATAGAAATCTCTCTACAGGGTGATTTTTTGCAGTGCCAAGTCTCCAGCACGTGTGCTGTGAGACACACAGGCTTGGGCTGAGAGCTAGAAACCCGAGTACCTCTTTACAAAACCACTTTCATAATGACCAGCCCTCTGAATAAGCCAAGAGAAGGATAAAGTGTAAAGGCCATATGTGAGGTCTCTTAATTGTCATAGGACTGGAAACACTATTACACTTGTTTCTAATCTCCCCATTCTCTGTTCATCTTTCTCCTTTTAATTTTCCTAAATGGCCCAGCCACTGCTGCTGAGGAGAAGGTATTTAATATGGGTGAGGATTTAGCTGTTCCTCCAGGAACAGGCTGGGCCACTACTTTTCAAATGTCATCTTGATTTGCTGCTTCCCCACTAAGTAAGAGACTTAATAGGGCTTAGGGGATGAATCTGGAAACAAACCTCCCTAATGAAATGGCCTGGGGCCTCACCCTCTGTGATAGCTCTGGGGACAGCTGCCCTGGGAACAGGAGCTAGTGACAGGGAAGGAGTCTGGAACCTGAAGGGCTGTCCTCACAACCCCTCCTAGACCCCTCACCCTGGCTCCAGCCATTCTGAACAATATCAAGGTTCCCTGATCTGCTCAGTTTCTCTCTTTCTTCTCTTTATCCATCCCCACCCCCCAAATGCCCATTCACGCAGAACCCTGTACTTTCTACCTGTGCTCATCATGGTAGATGGATTTATCAGTCTAGATCTACCAGTTAACTTTCCATTCCTCTTACATCTGGTCCCAATCACATTCTTTGAGAACAGGGACAGGTCTTCTTTGCGGAGATACTTGGTGTTGGACAGTGCTGGTTCCCAACATTGCTCAATAAATAACTGGGTGACTCTTAACAAGACCCTTAACGTGTTTATGTTACAAGTCAGTTATGCCTCAGTTCTCTTATCAGTTAAGTGGGAATGCAAGTCCCTGTTGTGCCTCCCTTACAGAGGTATTTGTGAACCACCAACAAAGGGCTGCGAACAGTTTGCTTTCACTTAGGTGAATGTCTCAAGTATCTGAACAAAAACACGATGGGATCTAGGATCAGCCTTGAGCTCTGCCTACCAAGCCATGCACCCTGGCTCATTATCCCTGTCAGGCTCAGGGTGTCACCAAAGAGGCGCTAAACAACAAAGTGGCAGAGTCATTTGGCCATTGTGCCTCAGCAGTTGGGTGGCCATTGTCGCTGGCTGCCCAACTGCTAGCCCCAGAGGGTCCTACCAGTTGATGTGCTCCAACCAGCAGGCTGCCTAAACCACAGCCCAGAAGTGCTGTAAGCATTTTCATACTCTAACCCCCCGCCAAAAGCTGTTGACTCTCCTTATCCCCCATAAATGGGTCAGGCTAGGGTTCCCAAATGCAGTGTTTGCTACCTCCAGAACCTACAGAAGCCTACCAAGCACTGTATTGTTTTTGCTGGAAGGTGAGAGATACAATAATTATCCTTTGGTAGGGTCATTCCAAAGGACAAGCCTCTGACCACTGAACCTGTAAACATTTCACAGATATAGAAGTCCTTGTGTCAGGCAAAATCAGAGAGGGAGACAAACCACAAGGAAACAAACTGAGAGTTGCTGGAGTGAAGACAGGTGGGAGGGATGCGGTAACTGGGTTATGGGCATTAAGGAGGGCATGTAATATAATGGGCACTGGGTGCTATATGCAACTGATGAATCACTGAACTCTACCTCTGAAACTAATAATACACTATATGCTAATTAATTGAATTTAAATAAAAAGAAAGAGAAAGAAAGAAAGAAGAAAGAAAGAAAGAAAGAAAGAAAGAAAGAAAGAAAGAAAGAAAGAAAGAAAAGAAAAGAAAGAGAGAAAGAAAGAAGAAAGAGAGAGAGAAAGAGTAAGTCGGTCTTCATAGGATTTATCTCCAAATACACAGAGAAGACGCATCATGCCAGCACCTCCAATGTGCCTGCCATTTCTTGCTCATCCAGTTCAATTAACATGTCATCAATCTAGTGAGCAAATGTGACATTCATCAGAATGTCCAGAGAGTCCAAGTCCTTTGTACGATATTGTAACATAAAGTAAGAGAAATGACATCATCCTGGGGCAAGATTGTAAATGCATACTGCTGTCTGTCCCATGTGAATCCAAATTGATTCTCCTCCTGCTTCACGATGGGTATGGAAAAGAACATGAGTGCCAGATGGATGTGCATTTTTCACCTGCTGGCTCAGCAACTGCAGTGGGGCTACTTCTTGGTGTTAAAATAAAGACTATTCAAGACCAAAATTTGGTGGCTGAGTGCAAAGGTGTTACTGTCAAACAGGTAATGTGATCCAGCACAAATCATAGGTAAAAACTCTTAGAAAGGAAGTACAAGGAAAGAAATAAGGGAAGCTCTGTCAAAGCCAACAGACTGAGTTGATTCTGTCCCTTTTTAAGAAATCAACATCTCAGTGAAGATAATTAGGATTTTCTGTTATGTAAGCATCAAAAATGGTCTGCTGTAGGTATATATGCAGTACATGTTTCTAGATTTTAACATCCAGGTGCCTCTGCTGAGTATCTGCTGTCACTACCTCAGGATTATGGCGTCTTGCTGTCTGAGTCAGGTTTATGTTACCTGGTCAGGTCTGTCCAATATCAACAGGCTAGGCTGACCAGCTAGTTGGGCAGGTCAGTTTACCATTGGTTAAGTATGGGTAGTCCACTGTTGTCCATCAGAATACAACAAGATGCTGTAGATACCAGACTGATGAATTAAATAGGGATATTATGTCCTTTAAGTCTTTGAGGGTAACACAAATGCCACCCCTCCCAGGGGATGAGGCATTTTATGTCCTGTCTTGACAGGGGAGGAAGGCAGTTTCAGAACCTTCCACTTGGCTTTTCCTACTATAATCATTCTTACCCCTCAGGTTAAGAAATTAATGTGGGGGTTCTGCAAACTGCCCAGCAAGCCCATTCTAATTGCATATTTGGCACCTGGGGCAATGACCTTCTGGTGATCCATGGGTTCAGTGGACCCCCTATGAGTTAGATCTGGGCCAAGACCCATTTATCCATGGACTTTATATGCTTCCATTCTAGGGAAGCCACGATGGCTCTTTGGGTCTCTGGGTTTCAGTGTCAATTAAGACTCAGTGAAAAGTCTAAAAAAATTTTCAGGTTCTGGAAAAATCTGAGTATTCTCTCCAGTGCACCTGGCATGGTTACCTGAGCAGATGAGCTTACACAACTTTGGAAATGGTCCAGAATAATTCTCACTAAGTACAGTTGCTTCTGAGTTGCTTCCTTCCTCAAAGAAACCTCTCCTTGCGAGCTGCCCATCTGTCTTGTAAGGAAGACCGTGGTCCTTTAACCATCTCCGTATGTAGTATTACACAGGTGGAACCCTCCCGCTCTGCTGAGATTTTGCCTCTAGTCTCACTAGTTGTGCCTACCTTGCTTCTGAGACTTAAGAACTGCTATTTGGCCTCTACGTTTGAGATCCTCTCACTTCTCATCGCTACAAGGGAGTCTGGTACTGTAACAGCAGCTCTTACTAACATTAGTCCTGGTCCACTGAGCCTCTCAGTGATGCTGACTCAACACATTCCTTATCACTTGAGTAAACAAAATGTCCTCTTGGCCCTCCTATGGAACATAGCTGACTTTTCCCAACCTTACATAGTACATCCACCCTCCTCTCTAGGTCTTTTGACCCCTTCCACCCTGTCTGCCACAGCCATCTGTCGTGTCTATTTCACTGTGTAGGCCATCACTTTTGCCAAGTTTCCAAAAGCTACCCCAGTAGCATATTAGCACAGTCTCCTGGGGTTCTTGCCAGGATGCTAAATCCTGTATGCACTATCATATCAATAAACTCTCATCTGTCTCGTTCATTTGGGGAATATAAATAGTAGTGAAAGGGAATAAAGGGGAAGGGAGAGAAAATAAGTGAAAATATCAGTGAGGATAACAGAACATGAGAGACACCTAACTCTGGGAAATGAACAAGGGGTAGTGGAAAGGAAGGTGGGCGGGGGATTGGGGTGATGGGTGATGGGCACTGAGGGGGGCACTTGACGGGATGAGCACTGGGTGTTATGCTATGTGTTGGCCAATTGGACTCCAATAAAAAAAATAAAATAAAAATAAACTCTCATCTCTCCAGCTTTATATTCTTCCTCCCCTGATATAGCACCTTGATCCAACCTCATGCACACCCTCCCAACTCCTTCCATTCATATAACAAGTTAGGCAGAGCCTGCCCTCCTCAGCAGGCCAGCACCTCCCCAGTCTGCTCCTCTGGGATTTGATCCTTGCTATTGGTCTAGTTGCCAGGAAGAGAAATGGGGATAAAACCCAAGGGAGTTGAGCATTGTCTTTTTGTGTGTGTGTGTATGTAAGTGTTCAAAGCAGCTTTATTTGTAATATAAAAAAACAAAACCCAGAAACAACCCAAATGTCCATCAACCCAAATGTCACTGGACAAACAAATTATGATTATCTACACAAAGGAATACTACTCAGCATAAACACTGTCTTATAAAGTACCTGCCTTGCTTTATTTGAGGTCTTTGTGTGATCTTCAAACAGGTAGTGGGGTGGGGAGAAGACTGCTGTCTTCCAATAATGGAGATTGGGCTACCTCTGCCAGGCATGTTTGGAGGACTCTGGGAGTTCAAGATTCTCAGTTGCATGTACCCAGACACTCCCATCTCAAGTGCCTTAGACTTGTGCGCAAGGCTCACTGGAGCTGGGAATGCAGCCCCTGAAGTCTTGCTACTTTCATATTTAAGTCCAGTTTTCTGCCTTGGCTGTATAAGATCAGTGTTTCCTTAAACAAAACCAGCCAGGCACTCTTGTCCTCCCATTCTGCCTTAAATTGGTGATTTGTTACCCAGAGCCCACCATCATCTGTCCTCAACAAATCAACGAGCTCAGCAGCAGCCACCTAATTCTGCAGTGTTCATAGTTGTTGCCATTTCTTTCTTTCCCTCAAATGCCAGAGATGACACAGCAGCCCGTAGCTGCTCCCATCAGCATCTCGTCCCAGTTCACCAAGGTAGGAGCCGTAGCAACTACACCTGTACGACACACCAGGAGCTGCGCGTGCTCACCTCTCATCCACAGTGGGATCCCAATGGCCAGCCACCTGGTGAGTGATCACATTTTAGAGCCTGATTCTCAGAACCATTCTGGGTACCAACTCTCATAGATTGGACTCCCCAAAATCACTCTGAGACAGAGAACTGTGTCCAGAAGTCCTACTGGGGGTGCCCCTGAATAAGATACGAGTAGGAAGTGAAGAATGCAGGACTGGGCAGAGGGAGAAGCTGGCCCACACACAGTTCAATCTGCAACTGAGGCCTCAGGTGATCCTGTTGGCTGGGCCTTGGTGTCCCCACATCAGCCAGGTATTGGCCCACAGGCTGTCCCTAGGAGGGGCTGTAACCTTTAGGTAGGGCAGTTTTCAGGAGTAGAGAGCAGGGTTCAGTCGGGACAAAGCTGTGGGCCATCAGCAGTGATACTTCCAGCAGTTGGGTGATGGGAGTTGACACTCCCTGGAGAAGCAATCTGAGCAGAGCACCATGGTGCCCACGGTGGGATGGCTTGTTATCATGGCTCCAGGCTCATCCCAGTTTTCAGCTTCCTTCAGTCCATTCCCAAAAGGCCCCACCCTCACTGTGGACTCCTGGCACCAGAGGCCTTGGCCAACCTACCACAGGATAACTGCCTGCATGGCATTGGGGACAGGTGGGACTAAGCAACCACCACTCAGATGGGGATATGAGCATCCCCTGCTCTGAGTCAAATCCTGTGTAGAACAGGAATGAGGGACAGGACTGTGGGTCTCAGTGTCCCCTCTCACCACACCTAAGGGTGAACAGAAGCTGCCTCCACTAACCCTCCCTGCAGAGCTAGCAATACAGGATGTGAAGATTCAGGCTAAGGACCCCTCCTCCACTGCCCATGAGTGACATCATCCGGGCTCTTCCTTCACTGTCTCCTGTGGCGGCACAGGTCCTGCCCTTCATATGGCACATGACGCTCTGCTAGCCACCAAGCATGTGCATCCACCTCACCACGGGCCCTGGCTGAGTGCCCTATATACCACCTCATTCAGCTCTTGCAATAGCCTTTTCAGAGAACTCTAAAAAGAGTCACTTCTAATAACAAAACTGAGATTCAAAGAAGCAGGGTGTCACGGCTGCAGCTCTCGAGGCCGTGCACAGCAGAACCAGCATTTAACTCTCCGCTCTCTACCCCCCTCTCCCCACGATGAAAACCATCTGGTCAGCAGGAGCCCCTGGGACAGCCATTGTCACCTTCCTTCTCTGTCGGATCCTGCCTCGCCACCAGCCAGGCTTGGGAAGAGTTCTGCAGAACACTGGAGCCTGGTTTAGGAGCCCAGGGGCCCTGCCGGGGTGACCACCGTCAGTCCATCTGACCCCTACACTGTTCTCTCTTGGCCCCCCAGTCTTCACCTGGCCTGCCCCAAATCCTGCTCAGCCTTTGAGGTTCAACTCCAGGATCACCATCCTCAGAGGCTGTGTCATCTATGCCCACAAAGCACTTGGGCTTCTCTCTACTCCAGCCCGAATCATACTTCTACCCCTAAACCAGGCTGTGAGCTACAAAAGTAGCTTGTAGCTCCTGGCCAGGAGAGAGAGGGGCTCCAGGACACTTGCTGAGTGAACGGGTAGGAAAATGTGTAATCCCTCCTTTAAGGTTCTCTGTTCCCTACCTAGTAATTGGCATGGTGGTTGCTGACCACCAGCTCACTGAAAACAGAGGTTGGGTCTTTCTTCAGGCCTTCCCCAAAGTACTGAGCACATGCATGAAGGAGGGCACCCACTACATGCTCGACAGCCTTTGGAGAAATACTTAAGGACACCTCCCGCATTCAGAAAATGTGCTCAGGCTTCCCAGGGCACAGCAGAGATGGCTACTGCTTTTAAAATGCCTCACATCAAATAAATAAGTAAATAAGTAAGTAAATAAATGAAAAAATAAAATAAATAAAATAAAATAAAATAAAATAAAATAAAATAAAATAAAATAAAATAAAATGCCTCACATCTTGATCTTTGCATCGGTGGATGCTTTGAGCACAGGTACCCAGCCCGGCTGCTTCTCTGCAGGTCAGAGCCGTGCCTGATGGAAGAGGTGGTGGCAAAAGAGCAGTGCCAGGCCTCAGGAGTTCATGTTGTGTTCGCCCTGACCAGGGATGCGACTTCTATCTGGAGATGCTGGCTCCTGGTATTTGTGCTGCTCCTCTTTAAATGACCTGAGACCTTGCATCCTGAATCTGGTGTGTGTGTGTGTGTGTCTGTCTGTCTGTCTGCCCTGGGGCATCTCCAGCCCTTATACCCACTCCCCTGTCAACCCATCCTGCTGACCCACTGTAGGCACCAGGCTCTATTCATATTTACAAAGACAAAGCCAGTTGAGCTGCCCTTCTGTACCCAGGGCATGAGGTTTTAAAGGAGGGACAGTGACTATTCATGAGTGTGCTCAACTGAGCCAAGAGGCGCTCACAGCCCACTGGACTCACTGATCCTCCTGGTTTTCACTGACCTCAGTGTGGATCCTTAGGACCAATGTCTGCCCCACGCACCTCCCTGGTTTGAGAGTGGGATTCAAAGACAGAGTTAAGAGCCTAGATCAAGAAGGACTACTAGAAGCAGCAGAATGTTGTAGCCACCCTTGCCTATACCTGTAGGCTCTATATTTCATAGGAAACACACACACACACACACACCTGCCTTCAAACTCCTCTGACCTATCTTCTTCACCCAGATTTTGGCACCCCTCACAAGTGCCTACTTGCTCAGCCCAAGCCAAGGGTGCAGTTCAGGGGTGTTCACAGGGGATCGTGCAGCAGTGCCTATCATTCCCAAGAGTAATCTCTGTCCCCCCAAATGGCTCCTCCCTTGCCTGCCTGCCTTGTCTGGGTTAACTGGAGCACCTGACATGTACCAGGCTCTATGCCAGGGATTTTAAACCCACAATATAATTTAGCACTCAAATGAGTCTATGTATTAACTCTGTTTTACAGATGAGAAAATTGAGCCTTATTGAGAGTAAACAACTTGCCCAAATGCACACAGTGGTGAACCCAGGATTCTAAACCCAGGTCCTCCTGACTTCAGCCTCACTCTCTCTGGTACACTAATTACATAACTGACCAACACTGCCTTCTTGTGCACAGCCTTCTTCTACATACCTCTTTACTCCCCCTCAGTTACCAAAGCCAGATGACAGTCTTGACCTTGACCTCTCCCTCACCTTGTCAGCCCCTGAGCCCTTCCCAGTACCCCTCCAGCCCCCTCCAATCAGTCCCTTCACTCCATTCCCAGTGCCCCTGCCTGGGAGTCCTCACCATCACAGGGTTCCCATCCCAATCTGCCCTCCTCCAACCTTCCAATCTTGTATCCACTCCCTACAAAATTCCAAACTTTCTGCTTCTCTGTCATGCCCTACCCCTTTCCAAGTAAGATTTGCTGTGTCACACCTCTGCATATGACAACTGTGCTGCCTGCAAATTCCTAGTTATTCTTGGAGACCCAATTCAAATGTCACCTCTGCTGAGAAGCCCTCCCATACAGGGAGAGATGCTCCTCCTTTGACCCCTTAAAGTATCCTATACTTAGCCCTCTTTTATGACCTTTGTCACTTACTAATGCAATAGTTTAGTGTGTACATGTGTCTCTCCCACCACTCTCTGAGCTTTCTGAAAGCAGGCACTCTCTCTTATCTGTCTTTGGTATTTTGTCTTGTGTGCAGGCATATGAGTGTGTGTGTGTGTGTGTGTGTGTGTGTGTGCGCGCGCGCGCGCGTGTGTGTTTAACCTCAGGTGCAGAGGACTGGATTAAAATGCTTCTCAGTTTCATAGTAATTCATTATCACTGGTCCATGAAGGCCTCCTCCTCTCTTTTATCTCCAACCCCACCCTCCTCCCTAACTCCTGTGTGTCTCTGTATGCCTAGTGCCTGACACAAAGCACAAAGGATGCTCAGCAAATGTCTCTGGGTATGGGAGATGGGTGACAAAGTAATTGTGCATCCCACTTAATTCCACTCCTTGATGGTTTCATTGGCCAAAGTGAAAAAGGATAGGGGTTAGTAGCTACGGCCTAGAAACCTCAACTTGCCAAGAAAATTAGAGTTACCAAAAGATTACATCTTCCCTATTGAGGGCTTGGCTATTGCAGAGAGAAATAAAAGGCAATATACACATTAGAGACCAGTTTATCATTTGGAGACTGCAAGGTAAGATTCTCAATGCAAATTTAGTTCACTCTTAACAAGCCAAAATGGATCTCTCAGCCCTTCATCCAAAAGAGCATCATCCTACCTGTACTTCTATGGTCAATGAATCTACAGCAAAGGAGGCAAGAATATACAATGGGAGAAAGTCTCTTCAGTAAATGGTGCTGGGAAAATTAGACAGTGACATGAAAATGAGCAACTTTCTTACACCATACACAAAAATAAATGGATTAAAGACCTAAATGTGAGACATGAAATCATAAAACTCCTAAAAGAAAACATAGGCAGTAATTTCTTTGACATCAGCTGTTGTAACATTTTACTAGATATGTCTCCTCAGGCAAGGGAAACAAAAGTAAAATAAACTATTGAGACTATACCAAAATAAAAAGCAAAGGAAACCATCAACAAAGCAAAAAGGCAACCTACTGAATGGGTGAAGATATTTACAAATGATATATTCAATAAGGTGTTAATATCCAAAATACATAAAGAACTTATACAACTCAATGCCAAAATAATAACAATAACCTGATTAAAATAGTCAGAAGACATGAACAGACATTTCTCCAAAGAAGATACACAGATGGCCAACAGACACATGAAAAGATGCTCATCATCACTTATCATCAGGGAAATGCAAATCAAAACCACAACAAGATATCATCTCACACCAGTCAGAATGGCTAGAATCAAAAAGATAAGAGATAACGCTTGTTAGGAAGGATTTGGAGAAAAGGGAACCCTCATGCACTTTTGGTGGGAATGCCAATTGGTGCAGCCACTGTGGAAAAGTTTGGGGTTTCCTCAAATAAAATTAAAAATAGAAATACTATATGATCCAGTAATTCCACTACTGAATATTTACCCAAAGAAAGCAAAAATACTAATTCAAAAAGATATATGCACTCCTGTGTTTATTGCAGCATTATTTATAATGGCCAAGATATGGAAGCAACCCAAGGTCCATCAATAGATAAATGAACAAAAAAGATGTGGGATATATATGGAATATGTAACAGAATATTACTCAGCCATAAAAAAAGAATGAGGGGGCACCTGAGTGGCCCAGTTAGTTAAGTGTCTGCCTGAGGCTCAGGTAATGATCTCAGGGTCCTGGGATCAGGCCCTGCAGCCAGCTCCCTGCTCTGCGGGGGTCCTGCTTCTCCCTCTCTCTCTGACCCTCCCCCCAGTTTGTGCACTCTCTATCTCTCCCAAATAAATAAATAAAATCTTTAAAAAAAAATGAATGAGATCTTGCCATTTGCCACAACAGGATAGACCTAGAGGGTATTAAACTAAGTGAAATAAATCAGAGAGAAAGACAAATACCATATGATTTCACTTACATGTGGAATCTAAAAACAAAACAAATGAATAAACAAACAAAAAGCAGAAAACAGACCAATAAATGATTGCCAGAGAGGTGGGGGATGGCAGAAAATGAATGAAGGGGAGTGGAAGGTACAGACTTCCAGTATGGAATAAATAAGTCACAGGGATGAAAGGTGCAGCACAGGGAATCCAGTCAGTGGTACTGTAAAAACCTTGTATGGGGACAGATGGCAGCCATACTTGCAGTGATCTGGAGCATGATGTAGAGACTTGTTGAATCACTATGTTGCACACCTGAAACTAATGTAACATTGTGCGTGTCAACTATACTTCAATTTAAAAATATTCCCCCAAAAAAGATATATTTAATATTTGGAAGATCTACATGATTCAATGAACCAATGTGTTCTAAATGACCAGTGGATAATATTATGAAATCATGCATGGATAAAGATTAACAAAATATACACAATGAACCAATATATTTTAGTACAATAGTGTACAAAGGAAAGTACAGTTACACGGTTTCAGGTTCCACATGACAACTAGCCTTTGAAAAACTTTGGCTGGTCAAGTTTTGGCACAGGATTAAAGAAAGGTTTTACAATTTGCTGAAAAAGGTATTAGATATTTCTCCTTTTCTAAGTATAAAAAAAGAGACAAAAACTTTTCTTCCTTTGAGAAAAGGGGAGCAGTCACTATCCTCCCCACAGTCACCTCATAGGCCATACCCTTCCTTCAAAGATCTGCTGTTGTCAGGGATCATTTGGAATCGTCCCCTCAGACAATCGTCTGGAACACTTCTTTGGGACAATTCACTGACTACCCGTAAGATCACGATCAGAATTTTGAGGCCACAACTCCCTTGGGAACAAAAACACGTTCCAATTTAGTCACTGCAATAGCATGGCAACTTTAATTTAATCACTGTGATAGATGACCAAAAAACTTCACAGTTCTTCACTTCTCCTTGTATTCGTATCTTTTGCCCTCTGACTTGCTTTGGCCAATGAGATGTTAGCAGAAATAATGCACAGGCTTGAAATGGACTTGTGCACTGAGGTTTCTTTTTCTTTATACCCTACCATCACCATGAAAATATGCCCCCAGCTAGCCTGACGGAGGATGAAAGACAAGTCAAACACAGCTGTGTCCCCCAGATATTCAGGTGAGGCCATTCTTGATCAACTGTCATCCAGCTCTTCCCTAGATATCTGAGCAAGCTCAGCCAAGATCAGCTGACTACAGACACACGAGCAAGACCTGCCACGATTATCCAGACCCAGCCCAGATCACCTGAATCCCTGCAGGGTCATGAGCTAAATGATATTTGTTGTGGGCCTGAGGTTTTCCTGGTTGTTTCTTTTGCAGCAATACTGTGGCAACTGGTAACTGACACAACTACACTCACACATACACTTCATTTTGCTGAGCTTGAATTGACACTGGGACTTTCTAAAATCCAAATCTGCCCTTAAAGACAAAGATTTGCCTTAGAGACAATGAAATGAACATGTATTGGGTTCTGAAGGCAGTCACATAGAAGAAACCCCCCAAAATCATGGAGCAATGGAAACATTTTTTGGAGTAACTATAGAGCCCTCGGGGGAATTATCTTTTAAAAAGCAATGTAAGTGCTGGCATATTTTCCCCTTTACCTGTGGTCCTATCTTGTATCTTCTGAGAGTTTCCTAGTGTGGGTGCTGGAAGTGACTGTACATTTCTGGATGGGGATGGTTCCATTTAGAAGTTATGTGAATTCAGTTAATGGATGTTACCATTTCTAAACCATGGGCTACTGTTTTTCTCTTTGGAAATGCTAGATGCCTATGGGTATCTACAGAGAACTGCCGGATTTGTGGGAAGTTTTTGAAAATCCATGAACATACTACTGGGAATCTCAAACAATCATTATCTCTGGGATTCTGGGTACAAGTGGCAGAAACCAAGGCATATGTTTTCCTTCCTTACCCTTCCATCACACATAAAAAGATAAGGTTCTTGTGACCTACAAATACAATCTGCAAATATTCAAAACCTGTCTTCTGAAGATAGGCAGAGTTTGCACTTTTAAGTGTAAATGGCTAAAGGGTCTTTAGACTGAGGAGAACCACATATATGCCAGGCTGCAGCCACATTCAGTTGGCCCCTGGCCACCAGGCAGCTGCCCCCAAAAGCTGACTTGGTGAGGCCTTATGCCCCTAGGCCAGGACCTGGACCATACCCTAGGAAGAGGGGATGTCCAGTTCTTGAGGAGTCCGGGAGCCCTCAGATAGAATGCTGGTGGAGTCCTGTGACCAAGCACATGGGCTCTGAAATTACAGCCAGTCTGTTCTGACCTCGCCATTCACCTGCTGTGGGGTCATCAGGCAGTCACCGCATTCTTTCAGCCTCAGTGTCATCAGCTGTGATGGGAACAGTGACTCCCTGTTTGGAGGGCTGTCAGGGCAGTTGAGTCAGAAAATGAATGTGGAGGCTAATTCCTGGAGCACAGCAGATACTCAGTAAAGACTGTTATTTGTGAATTATAGACAGCAAAACTTGGCTTGGCTGGGGTGGGAGCCGTTTCAAGCAACTGAAACCAATGGTGTTTTCAGAACAAGGCAAAGAACTGCAGGATATGTCCTGTACCTAAGGACCTGCCAATTGTGTCAATCGACAGGCTCCCCCTTCCGTCTGCCCAGCATGTCCCCACTTGCCTCTTGTCCACTTCTCAGGAGGCACAGACTAGGAGAACAGCAAAGCAAACAAAAAACACACTCATTTACAACTGTGTCTCAGGTAGGAGTAAACTTGTTCTGAATTAAAGTCTGAACCCATAGGGTGCTTGTGTGGTTTAGTGGTTGAGGTCTCCCTTTGGGTCAGGTCGTGATCCCCAGGTCCTGGGATTGAGTCCCACATCAGGCTCCTCACAGGGAGCCTGCTTCTCCCTCTGCCTATGTCTCTTCCTCTCTCTGTGTATCTATCATGAATAAATAAATAAAATCTTAAAAAATAAAAAATAAAGTCTCAACCTGCAAGAACTGTGCCCAGACCTCAGACATGTACTTTGCCTGTTCTACTTCTTTCCCATTTTGGGGACTACTAGTGCACTACCATTTTTTAAGCACTTATTACATACCACGCACTATGCCAGGCACACCACAGGTATCATATCATTTAATTCTCACAAGGGTATTTTAAGATACATAGTAACACCTCAGTTTTGCAGATGAAGAAACAAGGCGCAGAGCAGGTAGGTCATTTGGCCAATGTCACACAGCAATTAAGTTGTAGACTCAAGAACTAATCGAGGTCTGTACATCTCCAAAGCCCAGTCTCCCACCTGTCTCTTGCTGCTGTGACTCCCACGCTGAACCTTCCAAATAAATGGTTCCATAAGGCCAACACAGCATGCACTCAGAGAAATGAACATGAGCCCTTCCTCATTAGAATTTTAATATTCCCAAAACTTCCAGAATTCAATTTCTACTGCCATCATGTTTGCCATATCCAGATAACCTCTTCTTCTCTCATTATCTTAATTCCCTCTCATCAAATCAATTCAATCTTCCTACTTAACCTTATTTTTAAAGGAAATATTTCATACCACTTGCTATAATTAATTACATTTTAAATACATAAGTATTAAAATTTAAAAGTTCATTAGCAGGGGCACCTGAGTGCTGGTGAGGTTAGGCGTCCGACTCTTGATTGGTCTCAGGGTCATGAGATGGAGCCCAGTGTTGGGTTCCATGCTGGGTGTGGAGCCTGCTTAAGGTTCTCTCCCTTTTCCTCTGTCCCTCCCCTTCACTCATGCATATGTACCCTCTCTCCCTACAGTCAATCAATCAATAAAAGTTCATCAGCATAGCACTTAAAATCAGCTTGTACACTGTAATACCTTATTACGTTCTGCTATAAACATTATTTCTCATATTAATATACATATATACATCCATTAATATACATATACATATGCATATAACTTTTCATTATGAGTTTTTTCTTTTTATTATGGAAAGTTTCAAAAACAAAAATAGAAAGAATGATATAATGAACCCCTGTGTACCCATCACCCAGCTTCAACAACTGTCAGCTCATGGCTGGCCCATTTCATGTGTATACCAACCCACTTCCAATTCCCATATTATTTTAAAGCAAATCAAAGACACCATTATCATTTCATTCATAAACATGTCATTTTTGATAACAGCAAACATTTGAAGAGCATTTGCTGGATGTCAGGTAGGTACAGCATGACAAACACTCCTACATCTTTGATCATGGGAGACACAATCACAGGAGACCTATTATTATCTCCATCTTATAGATGGTGAAACTGAGGCACAGGTACAAAAGCAACTGGTCCAGGGCCTCCAACCTGGTAAGCAGCAAAGCTAGCGCTTGAGGCCAGGTGGTCCATGCACTTAGCATCTCAGGAGAGCACAGCCATTTCTAGGCCTGAGTGAATGCAACATGGTCCTCTCCCCCACAGAACTGGCCCAGAATGAGTTCCTGGCAGTTCATGCACAGAACCTGTCACCTCTACTGGCCTGCCTCATCACCATCAACATCAGGTTACCTGGAAGGCACTGCTCTCCTGGAGACAAGAGGCAGGAAGGGTGGACCCTGAGGACCCACACCCACACCCCCTGAGCCTCTGCCAAGAGCAGAATACTGGCCAGTGTACAGGATGTGAGCCTCCAATCCCCAGGGCTGAGGGAAGAGAAGACAGAGTGTGGCAACTAGGTGATGCAATATGCAAGTCAGCTTTTGACTATCATTTACAACTTGACACCCACTGCTATTCCTTTCAGTCTTCGGTGTCTTCATACCAGGTGCTGATTTCTCCAAGGCCTGGTTTCCTGGGAATGTGGCTGCTACTTAGGTTGGCCCTAATCACACTGGATCAAGCAGGGAAGAATGCTTTCTGTCTTGGTTGAGACCTTCCACACCCATTTGTGTTTAGCAGCATGCAGGGTCCTGGTTTTAAGAGGGGGTGGAGGGCTTAAATGTCTCCAAAGGTTTCTGAGACCTGGGATTTCTCTAGAGAGAAAGGGTGATGATCTCAGGGTAAAGAAATCAAAAGCACATGTACTGTCTTTTTGTGCATACAGAGTGACTTTAAAATGAAGAGAGGAAAGCGTTAGGAAAAAGTTTTGAGTTTTTTTGACCGCACATTGGAAAAATGCAGCAAGACCCCTTCCAAATCCAAAGCAGAACCATGTCCTTCCATCTCTGTGGGACTCTCTTCTGGTCTCCCTGGACTTCCAAGGGTCCCCAGTCTCAGCACAGCACCCCCATCAACCTCCCCCTGGGAAGCAGAGGGTCTCACAGCCACCTTCCCCCTCCCAAAAGCCCAAGGAAGGGTGCAAAGAAGACCGTGCCAAGACTGGAAATTCCCCTTGCAAAAATCTTCTCTTTTTGCTCATCTGTGGTACCCAACACAACCATCTCCACAGGCAAAAACATGGTGGACCCTTGGCTGGCTAGATTCCATTAGGGAGCAAGAAGCTAAATAAGTTCAAAAGGACCTCCAGGAATGCATGCTTGTTGGTAAGGCCGTGCAGAGACATGTAGGTGCTCAGCCATGAGGAATAGCTGTTACCTTCTGGAGGCCTCTGCAGCTCCAAAGTTCTGACAGTCTTATGACCCAGTCTTCTTCTGTCTCCTCCTGTTGCCAAGCTGTTCTTTCAATAGCTCTTGCCACCAAGTATCCTGCTGTCTCACAGTTTCTAAGAATCTCTTGACTTCCACCTTTTCTCTGCCTGCTTTCCGGCAGCTATTCTCCTTTCTGGAATCCACAAACGAGAGGATCTGATTGGGTCCCATAGCCGCAATAACAAATGTTGAGTCTCTATTGGACAGCATCCTACAACAGACCATCCATCCCACAGACCACTCATTAGCCTATGAGATGCCGCCTTTGGCTGAGCCTCCATCTCTGGTCCAATCATGTGACCAGAGGACAGAGACACATAGTTCAGCTCTAGGCAACCTGTGCAGGAGTTCCCTCCAGCCACTCTGTTTAGACCAGGGACTTCAGAATGGGGAAGAATGGGGAGTACCCATGAGCCTCCTATTTTACCCCAGGCCTTGAAACAAAAGCTCAGTGGTCCTGGGTGGAGTATCAGAAGCTAACAACAAAGCCTGAGCCTGAGGGAGGCACCCACATATGCATGAGTGTGTGTGTGTGTGTGTGTGTGTGTGTACATGTGTGCACACGCGCACAAAAAAGCAGGGCTCAACTTCAATTAGATTTGGAACTCGGCTGGGCCTTTTAAATCCCGGCTCTCATGGAGGCCTCTGCTTTCCAGGAAGTTATTCCCATCAGCAGTTGTTTCTGCAATCATGGTTGTTATGAAACCCTTTATTTTGAAAACACATTTCAAAACAAGGCTTCTTACGCACTCAGCTTTCTCTGGTCCGTTAGGAGCAAAATGGCGCAGATGTTTCCCTGTGGCCCATACCCTGGTGTGTTATCCCCGCAGGCCATTCAAGTCCCAATTCATCTTGTAGTCACCACAAAAAAATGCAGAGGCACACGGTGGGGGGATGCACGTCAACTCATCCCAAACACCCCCCTTCAGCCGGCTCCCTGCCCCACACGTGGCTGAGCCATGACACAACAGCCTGGTCTTCGGAGAGTAATTCATTATGTAATTAATTTTTTTTCATCAAAGTCAAATCTCTAAAGCAACTGCTGAGATAATACCAATTAGGAAACACTAACAGAAAAGGAGCTGGCCCTGACGTCAGGGCTCACGGCTGTAAGAGTTTACATGACTTGTCAGATTCTCATGCCAGGGACCCTGACAGAATGCTGGGTAAGAAACAAACAGCACATGCTCTTTGGGCTGGAATGGCCCTTTCTGGAGCAGCCTTGTTCCCACAGGCCACACTTACAAAGGGCCTGGGTGGAGTCATGGAAAAAAAAATGGACTTTGAGATGAGACCAGCATGAATTCTGATCCCTACCCCGATAGTTACCAGCTGTGGGACTCTAGGCAAGTCAACCCCTCTAGACCTCAATTTCTTCATCAGAGGGATGTTTTTTATAACCCATACCTCCCAGGGCTGTGTGAGGGTTAGAGACAGGACGCATAAACATTGGGAATCAGTGCTGGTACATAGTAGGTTCTCTATGTGGAAGCTTAGTGCCATTACCATCTGCTTTCCTACTCCAGCGTGAGTTTTGAGGCTACTGGCCCCTCAATGGCATGGTCTGCCCAGGGGTCTCAGGTCAGGCAGAAGGCTGAGATGTAGACCATTCCTCTCTTCAGACCACTGAGCAATTACCAGCTATAGAAGGCACCTCCCACGCTTCCTTAGTCCCATTCATGATGGAGTTTGGTTCAGAAAACTGCACCGAAGCCCCTGCTTTTAAGGTGCTTACTCTGAAGGGAGGCATAGACAGGTAATCCCAGCACTTTCTGATCAGGGCAATGAGAGATGTGTGTATTGATGCTTTGGGGAGCACAGAAGAGGCACCAAGGATAGCTTCTAGGTCCAGGACGTAGGAGCACGCACAGGACCAGGTGTCCAGCTACAGCATTAAAGGGCTCATGCTTCAAGTGTGTGTTTAGGAAGATGACTCAAGCCACAGTGAGAGAGAGGGACTGCACAGGTGAGACTCAGGATCTGGTGGCCAGGGGGAAGGCAGAGACAGCCATTCAAGGGAGGAAGGCAGCCTGGTGGCCTACTGACAGCTGGCCCAGCTTATCTTCACTCTGGAACCAGAAGTGAAAACCAATTTGACAAATGGAAAAAGTCTCATATCCAGGAATCATGTTACCTCTGAGGCAAGTTGGATATGCCACAGCCCTTCCTCTGGCCTCTCTCCTAAGGCAGGTTCTCTCTGAGGCCCCACGAGCTCAGCCCTGGCTGGGCCCACGACATAAGTCCAGGCTGCAGCCTATCACACTGGGCGACAGGTGGAGTTGGGCCTGAGGAAACAGATGGGAAACAGCACAGGGTGGGCTGCATCTGATCCAACACAACCTCTCAGGTGGCTGGGCCATCTACCCTGTCAGGGCCAGACCACAGCTTCTCCCGCCTCCAAACGACACAAGGTCCTCCTTGCTTTCCCCACACATGCCACTACTATGGATGTAGGTGTCAGGACCGCTCGTGCCTGATGACAGAACTGCCACTGCTAGCCATCCAGGCTGTCCACTGGCCACCTGTGGCCTCGGTACTGGAAACCAGTTCCCTTGTGTCAATCTTCATGACTGGCCACCAAATGACTTCAGCCCCTCTTGGACAGAGGTCCCCATGAGTGCCCCTAACCATACCCAGATCCAGGAAGGTTGCCATAGTGACAGGGAGTGCTACTGGCCAGGACTGAGAGGCCTTGGGGAAAGTGTCAGGTTACTGAGCCCTGATGGAGATGGAGCTGGGGTGGAGGCAGCTCCTCACACTCTCCAACCCTGCTCTCAACCGCAGTGCTGTGGAAAGGGCTATACCATGGCCTGTGTGAAACCAAAGCTGTCTGCCTCAACTTATGATTCAAAAGGAAAATGTGCTCAATTGTCCCCCTCACGTACACCCCTTTAGAAGCAGAAATGTATAATTTGTACACTGTAGACATTAGAGAACATATAAGAAACAGTGCCTGGTCTGTGCAATTTGCACACACACATACACACTCCAAAAGCCAGTCTTTCCCAATCGCTCACTTCTGACCTTTGTTCTTACCCTTCCTCCAACACAGACAACACCTTTCCTTGCTGTGAGTGCAGGACAAGACTTAGCCTAAGCTGTCCCTCCTACCCTCCAGTCCACACTGCCCTCTCTCTTCCCTAAGCTGCCAACCAAACCAATTTCTGATAACTTGATGCCAGTTGTTGGTCTCCTAATGTGTCCAGCATGAGAGCCCCATCAACATTTATTCTAAATTTGTTGTACCTCCTCTTCCCCACTCAGAGCCCAGCACAGGGCCAGGCATATAGTAAGGCACTCCATGCAGATTTTCCTGACATCTAACTGCCAAATACCAACACTTTTCAGTACCCATGTAACAATTTAGAAAATCTCTGAGAACAGCCTCGCCAGCAGGACCCCAGCTGCTTCCTGGGAGATGCAACAGCTTTTTGGTGCCAGAGCCAGGGGTCAAGAAAGGGCTCTGAGTGCCTCGGGAGCCTAGCCCCAGTGACATGGCAGAGCCGTGGAAATGCAACTGAACTTGCCCAGCACCAAGTCCCAAACCACTCACCACTGAATCCGGCTCCTGAGTTCAGACAGATCCTGAGGATATGTGCCAAGGAGCTGGCAGTGGCATCCAACAATCCCAGCCAAGCTCAGGTTCATGAGATGGGCCATTAAAGAAGGGGACTCATGAGAGCAGAATGGGTACCCCATGGAAGGGGAGCCCAACATCCTTGAAAAGGGTGGCAGCCTCAACCAGACCTCTCTGGCCATAGTCCTCTTTTCAGTCACTTGGGTGGCCACCACAGGGGCCTAGTGGCCACTGGCCTCCATTATCACCCCATTTGCTCCACACTGTGAGTTCTTGAAAACTGAAAGTTGCCCATAAGATGGAGCCTAAACTCCTTTGGCTTGTACCCTGTATCTCTAAGAGCCTACCTTTCTGTCCTGCCTCCATCCACTTCTCCTCTCTATAACTCTAGCCTCCCACTACATTGAACCAGGGCCTTCATTGAGCCATGTTCAATCTTGTATCGGGACTTTTGCAAAGGATGCACATACACCCAGACATGCACAACTTCACCGGACTACCTCTGTCCCTGTATTCTTCTCAAATGTCCTTCCTGAGTCCCCAGGTTGCATTAGATGCTCCCATTTTTGCTCTCAGGGTCACCCATGCAACAAAACCCTGCCATCAAGAGTCAAGCTCATAGGGGTAGGCCCCTTCCCAGAATGGATGACTGGTAGGCTATGCTGTCATAGATGACAGATGGTCAAAAGCATAGTATCTGTGTGCCCAGGTCTATCTTCATCAGGCTCAGAGAACCAAAGGTACTGGCTAGTGTGGGCAGGCCAGGTTACAGGGGCTCCCTATTCTTGGAGTTAGGCACCATATCCAAAGTTATTCACCACTCCTTAGGCCATTTCCTCCTGCCTACAGTGGCTCTGGTCAAGTTCCTGTAGAGTTTCCAGCCAGTCCCTATGAGAGTATAATCAGAGCCCAGAGATTAGTGCCCACCAAGAACCTGGCAGACTCACAGCCACTGATAGGAAAGGCCAGAGAATATTCTGGAAAGACATTCCAGGGCTAGAAATCCCATGTGCTATTAACCATTTGTGGGAAGAAGAAGAAGCTGCAGGTCACGCCAACACCAAGTCATCTCCTTGGGCTTCTAATACAGCAGGGCTCTCTAGGAACACAGTAGCTACTCAGCTGATCCAAAGGGACAGTTCTACTAAACCTCCTACCCAACCTACCACCAAGGCAGTAGCCTTAGCTCCAGGGGGTTCCATGGTGTACATGCCTCAGAAGAGATTCTTCTTCCTGACCCATGGGTATGACCTAGCCCTCCCCTGGACAGGAGAAAGTCAGCCATATTGTTTTACCTGCCAAGTTTTTATCTGTAGCAAGAACCCCCCACACACACACACACACACAAAGATGTTTCCTAAGCCTTCCAATGACCAAAATGGAGCCCCTGTGATGATTAATTTTATGTCAAATTGCCTGAGCGACAGTTCTCAGATATATGGTCAAACATATGTCTGGATGAGGCTGTGAAGATGTATTTTAGGTAAGGTTAACATTTAAATCAGTAGACTCTGAATAAAGCAGATTACCTTTCATAATTCAAGTGGGCCTTATCCAGTCAGTTGAAGATCTTAAGAAAAAAGTGACCTCCCCTAAAGAAAAAGGAATTCTGCTGGCAGACAGTCTGCAGCCTCGAACTGAAACATCCTTCTTCCCTGGGTCTCTAGTCTGCCAGCCTACTCTACAAATTTTGGACTTGCCAGCCCTCACAATTACATGAGCCAACTCCTTAAAATATACATATTTATATATGTGTTTGTGTATGTGTGTATATAAGCGTGTGTGTGTTCACAAATATATATATACATATCCATCCCCTGCTGGCTTCTCTGGAGCATCCTGATGAAAACAACCTATCACAGGTGATGAAGGCCTGGCCTCCAGCTTGGGTACCATGCAGGGATGATGTTGCTCTCATGGAAGGGCCATCACCTTCTGGGTTCTACCTTAGGCATCATTTTCTAAAATGTATGTGTGTACATGTACATACACACACACACACACACACACACACATAATACCCCCACCCTACCTGGGTAACCTTTAAGCCCTTATTCACTCCAAGACACCTGCAATAAGTCCAAATAATATACACAGTTGGAAATGGGTACCCCAAGCCAGCCCTCTCTCAGACTAATTTACAGATGGCACCAACCTCATTATGGGTAGGAAGTTAATTAAGCATTCTGCCTCTTGCTGAGTATATTTTCTTGAACATGTGATTTCACCTCTCTGGCCTCAGCTTCTTCTTCTTCTGGAAAATGGGAATAATGATAGCACCCATCCCCTAGGATTACTGGAGAGTTAACCAAGATAGAGTGCCTAGCACAGCTCCTGACTACTCCCCAAAATTTAATATTGTTCTCACTTACAGTATGCACACACACTCCCATCCTCACATTTATGCACGCAAAGACTATTAAACAGAGCTTGTGGGCAGCCCGGGTGGCTCAGCAGTTTGGCACCTGCCTTCGGCCCAGGGCGCGATCCTGGAGACCCGGGATCAAGTCCCACGTTGGGCTCCCTGCATAGGGCCTGCTTCTCCCTCTGCCTGTGTCTCTGCCTCTCTCTCTCTCCCTGTGTCTCTCATGAATAAATAAAATATTTTTAAAAATAAAAAAATAAAAATAAAAATAAACAGAGCTTGTGGTTTTCTTCATGGAACTCTCAGGAGAGTTCACCCTTGCTTTCATTTTTTTTTCACCCTTGCTTTCAAACTAACTCCTATACATGCATAGACTGACAGCCATTATCTCTTTGGTTTGCACTATATCCTGGGATACAGGATAGCTAAACCCATATGCCAGGTGACAAAAGTGAAGCAAAGGTACAGCATGCAATACACTTAATTTGGTGATGCTGCTGGACCTAGAAGTTGCAGCTCCAGGCTCCAGCTCCTGAGCACCTGCTATACTCCCCAGGACTCTGCTGGTTCCTATTGGTTCCACTCTAGCAGATGAGCATGTGAGGCAGCCTGTGCAGACACAATCCTGAGATACTGACCTAGCAGGCCCCTCCACCATGAGGGAATCTTTCCTCACTTACATCTCACCTGAGACCATTGTGCTCTCTTTCAGACTGCCTCTTTGGGCTAAAGAGGAGCTACCACCCTTGGCCAAAGCCATGTCTAGTTTGCTGCCTGTGTTCTCTTTCAAATATACAGAACTCCCATTTCTTTCTTTTCTTTCCTCCTAAGACTTATTTTCCAAGATTCAGACTTATAATCTGCCCTACTCAGAATCTATTTAGATTGAGTAGCACAAGGACACGAAGAGATTTAACCGGGAATTTTCTCTTGGCAGCCATGTCTAAAGATCTCAAAACACCAGACAAAAGAGGTTAATGTGATGTTGGGGAACTGGATCAACTGGAAATATAGGATGTGTCAGAAAGACACTGGTATGGGTAGTCAGAGACCTTCCTTCTAGTCTTCTCTCTGCCACAAGCCATGTATCCAGGGGTAACTCATTTTGTCTATGTGTGCCTTAGTTTCTCCATCTATGATATAAATGAGTAAGCCGGATAATTTCTAAAGTCTTAAATATCTAGGATTCTCTTGACATATAGGTGTATCCTCATATCTTTATACATAAGTGACAATTTACATTAAAAACAAAAAACATAAAATTTTGTCATGACTGCTACTCTTACCCCAAGCCTCTGGCAAGTATCATTGACTGGCCAGAGCATTCTTTCCTCCTGAGCCAAACCCAGCCTCAGAAGCCCTTTCAACATGGCACTCCAGTCGCCACTACCAACCAGCATTAATACGCAAAATAAAATTTCCATTGGAAACATTCAAGATTCTGCAAGTTTGCCCCCAGTCTAAATCCTCCAGTACTGCCCACCCAGAGTGTGGAACTTGTTGGGGTTCTGCACCCTTTGGGCTGGGATTTCAGGAAAACCAACCAGTCTCCCACAGATGGGTGGGCCATGAGGAGCACTGGACCTGCTCCAGTCACTCTATAACTCCCTAGAGTGAGGTACCCATGTCCTGAGCCCATTGGAGCCCTGGAAGATGTCTCAGAGGTAACTTCTATCCTAAGGAACAAAGAGTGGACTGAGGCATTGCAAGACCCAAGCCAGGAATGTCCAACACACACACACACACACTCCCCACGCAGCTCAGGTATTCATGTGTGCACACTCACACACTCTGAGAAGAGCTTCTGGATACAAATGACCTGCAACAGTGCCATCTAGTGGAGGCCGGGGCTGTCCTGCCCTCAGAGGTCCCCCTGCTGAGCCCAGAGAGATGATCTCCAGATCCTGGAGATTTTCCTCTGCCCCAGAAATAAGCAGAAAAAAAATAAACAATGATGTCTACATTGATCTCTTAGGTTGGGTGAGATGGAGACAAGGATTGGGGGAGGATGGAGGTTTACAGTTCAGATCACCTCCTATCTTCCCCTCCAACTGGCTCACACCAGACCACCTCTGGCCCCAGAAGAAAGTCAGGACTCCCAGCATCACCTGGGCCACTGGGAAGCTGCCCAGTGGAAGGAAGCAGCCCATAATGTAGTTAAGAGGTAGCACAAAAGGGATTATTTTGTTTTGCTTTTGAAAGGATACAAGGGATATTTCATGGCATCTGATGGTAGAAAGTATAGGCAGGCCTCACAGGAACTAAAGTCACATCTTCCATATCACTGGGGCCAAGGAAATGTCTCTGTCTCTCCATCTCTGCCTATGTCTCTGTTGCTATCTCCCTTTCCCACTCCCACCTCCACTCCCACTCCCCACCCCCACTTTTTCTACTCAATCACCTGCTTGCACATAGCCCCAACATGGCCAACCAGAATCTAGTCTTGGCTCTTGACACTCCTCTCCTGCCAGCCTAACCACTACCATAGCCTTTCTCTGTTTCTTAGTTCAAATCTCAAGAGAATCTGATTTTTTAACCTAGCCTATGATTTGGTTCCTCTGGAGTCAGATGACCTTCCTTATCGAATCAGCTATGGACTGGCCCTAGGGGGTTGGAATGGGGAGGGTACTTAGGATTGGGTCATGTGACACAAACAGAGCAAGGAGAGTGCATGACGTGAGAAGGGAGTGGAAACAGGAGGAGTATGATAGATATAGACACATGATTGACAGGTAAGTAGATAATGGGTGTAAAGATATTTCATGCAGCATTGTTTATAATAACAAAAAAATCATTCTTCTCACTCACTGGTTCCAAATTTATTAATTCACTATGTATTCACTGAGCATGTGCTGCTTTCCAGACTCTGAATGGAACACAAGACAGAGGCAAGGAAGTCTAGCCTCAGCTCAAAAAATTATGCAATCATGGCATGGATAGAGGACTAAGCCGTAAGCAGCTTCTCAACAGGGAGGTGCTAGGCAAAGGCTGGCAGATAGTTCCAGAAAAGAAAAAAAATAAAAATAAATATCCAACAAATCAAATAAACTACGCCCCAGTAAAAAATCTGAAAAGCAACTAGGATGACACGAAGAGCATTAGTTAGGCCCATCTTGGGCGAGGGCAGATGACAATAGTATCACAGCCCTATGGGCCAGTGGCCAAGAGCTTCAGAATCTGCCAGAAGAGCTGGTTCCTCTCCAGACTTGGCAGGTCCATTCTCCCAGTTTGAACCTGCCTTTTGGCCTGAGAGCCAGCAGCCCCAGCCAACAGATACGGTGTCCTTGCCTCTACCTGAGCTTAATTCAAACCATTCTGTCCGGCCCTAATTCAGAGTTTTTATTGGGTTTTAGGTTACTCTATATATGGCACAATAGAAATATTTTTTCAATCTTAAATTAGAAACATACCACAGGAGGATTTTTTTGAAGCTTTTTAACAACATTGCAGAGTGAAGTGTTTTCAGCCTGCAACTGAAATCTAACCAAGGTAACCTTCCACTAGAGAAACTTTAATATCAAGAGTGGCATGTGTCCTCTGGAATGTGGTTTTCTCCCCCTTTTCCAAAAGCAGTCAACAATGGTCCTCTAATTAGTCTAGGGTGTGTGAGTGTTGAAAGGAACAATACTCTGGGCACATTCCCAGAAGGACTAGCCACAAAGATGGACAGAAAAAACTCACCACTCTGGCTGCCCTTTCAAATGGGTATGTCCATCACCCCTGTCTACTGTTGTAAATTGAGGCCTGGAGAGAAGGCTGTGCTCCAGATGGATGAGGCTTGAATTCCTAGCTTTCCTGGCATATTTAGACATTTGTGGCAAGTTTTAAGGCACCATTCTCATGAGAGAAGGGAGAGTAAGTTACCAGGACACAGATGGTCTGAGCACCAGGTGGCCCAAAAGTACGTAAGCTAGAGAATGCTTCTGGCGGCCCTGCTAAGAACAGCTCCTCCACTGAGCACTCCTCTGCTGAATACATTTCACACTCTGAGATAAGGGGCTCCAGGAGCTCCTTTGCATTCTGGCCATACCCTCCGCTGGACCTCACAAGGATGGCCTGTTGAATGATCAAAGGTTCAGGCGGATGGCTTGGCAAATGGCAGAGCCCAATCCCTTGACATTTTGGGCCCAAAGAGAACTTTGGAATGAAGGTAGTTGTCTTTTGGAAAGAAATCAAGGCAGTGAATAAGAGGCAGCTGATAAATGCCAGAAAAAAAATAAGACAATCCTGAGAATATGCATGTATTTGTCCTATATGGGGTAATCTAACTTCCTTGAATTGTGCCAAGAAACCCTGAAATCTAAAAACCAGAGCATCACTCTCTGAGGCTGCTTTGTCTCTGTGAACTCACTGCCATCTCCAGAGCAGAAGACCTAGCCAGTTTGATGCCACTGTTACCACAGTAGGGGCAATTCAAGTGCAAGGCCAGGAGGACAAATCACCTCTTTGGAGAACTGGGAAAGGATGGCGGGGTAGTGATGGGACTGTGTTTTCTCTCCACCCTCACTAGCCAATTGGTTGAGTGACAAATGCCAAGCAGAATAAAAACCATCTGGCATCTTCAGGCTCTGGAGCCTACGGTTGCATGGGGCACCTTGCCCTCATCTGAGGACAACCCCGGCCCACAGGTCAACACGTGGCTCCTCTGATGCAGGGCTTCCTGCACGCCTCCACCCAGTGCTCAATCAGGTCCCTACTCACCACTGTGGGCTGGTGAAGAGAAAGTGACCTTGGTGACTCAGGTTGCTGCCTGGTTGGAGAGACAGGACCTTCACGTGGAAGGTGGGGGACTGCACAAGCCATGGACCTGCATGGTGTTCCTCGGGCACACATTACAGGATGAACTCCCAGAGGAAAAAGGTCTCCATGGGCTGGAAAAGGCATAAAGACTTTCCAGAGACAGACCTGGATTTGGGCCTTGAAGTCCTGGCAAAGAGGGGGCAGGCATTTAAGGCAGGTGGTACACTAAATGCTAAGTCATGGAGGTGGGGATAAACAGTGTCTGGGGATGGCTAACACAGGACCAAGAGATTAAACTCTGCAGAGAAGCAGGAATATGCAAAGTTTCATCCTCCCAAATTTATTCCCGGTATGTTCTCATCTCCAAGAGTCCTCTGAAGTGGCTCCTTGGACCTGAAATGCCACCCAACAAAGAGCAAGCAGGCATGGCGTCCTGGAGGAGTGCCAAGCCCCTAGGCCTTCAGCCTCCCCGCCTCCCAGCCTCCAGGCTGAAGGCTTTCACAGCAACCAAAGACAGGACAGGTCAGCCGAGCCTGTTGCCCTCTCTCCCATTTCTGGCCCCCACAATCTCGGGTGGCAGCTTCTACTATTGATAACTCCCCAAGAACAGGCTCAGTCTGCCCTGCCTTGGGACGTGGGGTCAGAGCGAGCTCTGGGCC